>NC_134710.1:54042009-54642009 GCF_043290135.1 Rhipicephalus microplus | reverse complement strand
CGAAGTCACTATGTCCGTGTCACTCTATTTATGTTGCTTTTGCAGTGAGAAGTTTTATATGTCCATTCCTGCTGAAGCCCGGGTAAACAGGTCAGCAGTAATAAATAAATAAATAAATAAATAAATAAATAAATAAATAAAAACTAAAAATTGTGTCTGTACTCCTTTATTAGTCACAGTTTCGTTTTCAAACTACGTTTTTTTTTTCTTTTTACACCCTTCTATCGTGATTCTTGATAATATACAAATTAGTGATAATAATGATCCGTGACCACTGTGTCTACCCTTTTACAACTCTAGTACGAGCTTTAAATCCTCCTAAGTTCATCTGTATTAGCATAGTTCATTAGAAAATGACCAATTACACCTGCTTACTCTCTTCTCTTACGTGGGCCCAGGCTCCTTTTTTTATGTATCAAGTCAGTGTTGAAATATTTAAAGCAGATTGTTCCAGCATACAGCATAAGTGACTCCTGCTTTAAATAGACCGAAAGAAGGAGATTTTTTTCGAAGAGCCCGTTTTTTTGTTAGACACAACCAAAGGAAGCCAAAGGACAATTTTTTCTGAGAAAACATAAGGGTGACTAATTGTTTTCTTATCTGTAGTTAGTAGTAATAACTTAAACTGCAATGAACCAAGAACACCCGTTCGAAAAGAGCGATTTTACGTTCATTTAAATGCATTTTGATTTACGTTATGACCGACTGCACAATTACTAAAGTCAACAATCAACAGTACCTGTGGTTTCCCTAGCCTAATTGTGTGTTAGATTAATTTTATCATGCTCTAAAATGCAGCCCTTGAGGCCATTTTGTGGTGTCGTTACTTTGTATTGCTAAATGCGCATTTAATAAACCAGACTATGCGAACGTAGGCAAAGTAATGTCTTTGCCACATACCGCAAATGCTTTAGGCAAAGCCAACGTTCAAGGAACTTGGCGTTGAAATAGCATGCACTTTGTGCTGAGAGTGAGAATGTTCACATCAGGTGGGATGAGATGGGGAGAAAGAGGGGAAGAGTTGTTTTAGGTTCGCCTTCTTCTTAGCTACACCCCTGCAATGGCGTAACATACAACTGTGAACTGAAACAAGAAAATTTTAAAGAATTAGACGACTTTTGTCCGAAACAAGGAGTGGTGAACTGCCACCTTTCTTGAGTCAGTGCTCGCGGCTGTTTCTTTTATATAAAAGAAGAATCGCAGCTTGAATCGAAGAACACCCAGTAAAGCACAAGCACAGAATGTTCTTCAATCATGCAACTAATGACACGTGAATGTGTATTGCGCTTTAAGCATAATTATAAGATTATCGGGTTGTGGATGCATCACCACACATGTTAATTTCAAAAATCTATGAAACGTTATGCTTGACAATTTCGCTCACGCTTATAGACGTTCAACGCCAAAGTTTCAAAAGAACAATAAATCGAGACATGCACGTCACATCGATCGAAGCACCCTCCGTTTCAACTTTGCTTGTTACTAGACGGTAACGGAAATGTCGGTGACAGTGCGCGGCACTGCTTACCACTTTTCGCACGCAATAAACGTATAAAGATGTCGTGCACACAATTCGCACTTACGTAAATACGTCAGGATCTACGTTACGTATAGTCTGAGTGGTTACGTGAGGCCTCAAGTGAAATAAAGTGAACTTCTCTCTTTCAAATTTTGGTCTTGGAGGTGTGACAGTTAGGACTACAGCGAAGCGCCTCTTTACATATTACCGCGCCACGAAGGCGAGGGGGGTGGGGCCAGGGTAGCTGATTACTGCTTTCTTTAGTTAGCCATATTTTCAGCGTTTTGAAACGCCTTCACCACCGCCGTATGAGAGAATACCGAGTATTCTTCAGGAAGTGCTTACAAATGTTCACATTACTGGATATTACACACGCAGGATTTAAATTTTAAATGCAATTCAGAGATATCCATCGAGTTAACTTCTAGTTTCACGTGCAACTAAATGAGAAGACCATACAGATTGTACTGCCGACAATGTGCTCTCATAGCAGAAGGTACCTTCACTCAAGCTGCGGTAATCCAATGACCTATAGTACGCGATCGCTGGTATTAAACAGACGAAATAAATATCAGTATAACTAGCATTGACGTGCATCTGTAGCTTCTTACAAACAAGAACCCTATGCTAAAAAAAGAAAACAGGAGAAACAGCGCGAACAATGGGCAAAACATACACACAATCGATTGATATGTGGGGTTTAACGTCCCTAAACCACCATATGATTATGAGAGACGCCACAGTGGAGGGCTCCGAAAATTTTGAAGACATAGACAAGAATAAGCGCTTAGTGCGAGTATGTTTTCTCCCGCAGTTCGCACTGTTAATCATTTTTTTTTGTACATGTATCAACCGCATCAAGTAAGCACTCCAATTCAAGTAGAAAATTTTCTGTGAAATGTACTGGCTCGAACGAAAAATTCTGTCGTTGTTGTATTGATAAATTCTTCGTAGGCTACAGCGCGATAGTGAGCGAACCATGACCGTATGCCATGGTCCATGGATGGATGAATGGATGGATGTATCCGGCTGTGCCCTTTAGATTGGGTGGTGGCTAACGCCACCTAGCCATAAAGTTAAGTAATATCGCTGTGTGTTTAAGGATTGAATTTCACTCGCGCCTCGATTGCAGCCATCAGTTAGCCTTCTCCTGGTTATATCTACCCGTTTAAAGTCTATTCGGCCTTCACTATCCATAAACACCAATGCTTTGAAAAATTCGGCGCCATTATCTTCGACTATAGGGCGGAGCCCTTACAGAACATTATCAAATGTTCAGTCGTTTCCTCCTCCTCCCCACACGCACTACATACCGTGTCTGTGCCTTCGTATAAACCTCATCATCGCCATCTAGTGGGTGAAGCCAGCGTATATTTTTCTCATGTTTTTCTCGTGTTTCCATTCCCCGCAACCACCAACGAGATTTTGCGGGTCATGTTAACTCGCGTTATGGAGAAGCAAACACCAGCACAATTTTCGCTGCGGATCTTGAATGATACGTTCACGATTCGTTATTTGCCACATGACGATCCTATACTGCATTTAGCGTTACGGAGGTAGCAGTATCACCCAATTACGCCGGTGCTGCGTCTTCTTTCATGCTAAAAGAGACCTTGAAAATTCGTCCACTGCTAAAGTCAAGGGCTAAGGGACAGAGCCCTCTTCGTGGTAAAATCAGCGCAAAAAGAAGGCAGCATGAGCCTATAGAAAGGACACCGGACAGGACAGGAGTTCTGGTGTTACCGTCATTTGGCGCTGCTTTTACCAAGAACAACGAAATAGACCAGTTCTGCAGGATATTGTAGTACTTTCTTCATCAGCGTGCTCAGCTCGAATATAACTCTCGCAGGATAGAGCTGACTGCAATGTGTACGCAGCGAAACGCCATTCTTTGTGTCTGTCCTCACTTGGTGTGCGAAAGGCGTTCTCCGCCGTGCAGACACGCTGGAAATTCACCCACTATAGAAGAAGATAATTCTATATGGGAGCTTGCCCCAGACCGTCATTAGCGCATGCAGACAACACTTTAAGGGGCCCTTTGCTTTGTTGTTGTTATTGTTGTTGTTGTTGTTGTTGTTGTTGTTGTTGTTGTTGTTGTTGTTGTTGTTGTTGTTGTTGTTGTTGTTGTTGTTGTTGTTGTTGTTGTTGTTGTTGTTGTTGTTGTTGTATCTCAGGCGGCTCGCCACCGTGTGTGTGCGAGCGTCCCTACTTCTCCCATTCTCTCCGTGTCTTCTCAGCGTTCTTCCGTTATCTCTTTATCAGTGTTCGTCCGACTACACCACAACGGCGGTTTTCCCGATCCAAGCTCTCTGTCTTTCCCTCCGTTTCTGTTAACCAAAACCACATCAAGGGTCATGTCAACGCTTATCGAATCTGTCAACCTGCAAACTATAGATAAACAACAGCTAACAGTTTTCAAATAAATCATTGCAGGTTAACTTGCCTGGTTCTACTTAAATTTGGCAACATTTACCGACTGCAGGTGCCCGTTTCTTTCCGTCCATCATGCAGATAAATTTCAAGAATTGACTCCTAACTACTCATAGAAGCCTTAAAAATTCAGTATTATGCGTATACACCAATGCAAAACATGCTCCTCATGTATGCTCCTCTTTTCATTATGCTGTGTTCTCTAAATAGTATCTTCATGCAGTGATCACACGATAAACATCACGTTTTCTATATATAGCTAAATAACTGAATGAATCATCATCATAATCAGCCTGACTACGTCCACTGCAGGGCAAAGGCCTCTCCCATGTTATGCCAGTTATCTCGGTCCTGTGCTTGCTGCTGCCCCTTTATACCCGCAAACTTCCTAATCTCATTTGATTACCTAACTTTCTGTCTCCCCCTCACTCGCTTGTCTTATCTTCGAAGGCTGTCTGTGATCCTTAATGACCAGCTGTTATCTTGCCTTCGCGCTACGTGCTCTGCACATGATCGTTTCTTCTTTTTGATTTCAACTATGATATCCTTAAGGCCCATTTGTTCCCTGACCCACTCTGCTGCTCTCTTGTCTCTTAAGGTTACACCTACCATTTTCCTTTCCATCGCTCGCTGCGTAGTCCTCAACTTAAGATGAATCCTCTTTGTAATCCTCCAGGTTTCTGCTCCGTAGGTAATTATACTGGTAAGATGCAGCCGTTATACACCTTTCTTTTGAGTGATAGCAGATATCTACCAGTCATGATTTGAGAATGATTGCCGAATGTGCTCCACGCACCCCCTTCTTATTCTTCTAGTTACTTTAACTTCGTGGTTCGGCTCCGCGGTTACTAAGTGTCCTAAGTAGACGTACTCTTCTACAACTTAGTGCACATCAATATATATATATATATATATATATATATATATATATATATATATATATATATATATATATATATATATATATATATATATATATATATATATATATATATTGTTACGTACAATCCAAATGGTGTACGAATAACTGTTTATTGGGGCGAACTTGTGCCCGAAAAGTAGCGGCGACTGTAACAGGCGATCAGCAAAAAGGGATCAATCTCCGAGAGAGAAAAACCCTCGAGTGGTGGTCCACTTCTTCTTCATCAAAATCCCGTGCTGAGGAAGCGCGCGCCGTCACGGCCTTTTCTTGTTTGATCATAAAGCCGCTGATCTCTTGGGGGGGCGCATGAACTAGCGCGCGTAGTTTGAATACTGCGTTCACCTTGCGTCATTATCCCTCCTCCGAAAACGCATCGTCCCGATGCGTAAAAGCAGTACTGCTGAGATGGTCTGAATGCGTGATTTCCAATGGAGAAATAGGTATTCCTCATAACCGGGTGTGTATAATTCGATGTTCATTGCCTGTCATAGTATGGCTTCATTCTGACTACATGCACGATTTCTGTGCTCCTTCGGCATCTTGATGAGCTCACTTGTCCTTCCGGTGACACCTCGTAGTTCAAGGAGCTGACGCGACGAAGGACTCGGTAAGGGCCGAAATAGCGGCGCATGAGCTTTTCGGAAAGGCCAGGCGTCCGCACAGGAGTCCAAATCCAAACTAGGTCGCCTGGTGCGTAGTCGACTCCTCTCCGACGAAGGTTGTAACGGTTTGCATCCACGCGTTGTTGTTGTTTTATGCGATGTCGCGCCAACTGCCGTGCTTCTTCGGCTCGCTCAATGAATTCGTTGGTGTCAGGCTTGTGCTCTGTATTGTCGCCTACAGGCAGCATTGCATCTAATGGTGTGGTAACTACTCGACCATAGACTAGCTGGAATGGCGTCACTTTAGTAGTCTCCTGCACAGCAGTATTGTAAGCGAAAGTGGCGTACGGCAGTATCTTGTCCCACGCACGGTGCTCCAAGTCAACGTAAATGGACAACATATCGGTTAGAGTTCTGTTGAGTCGCTCGGTTAGCCCATTAGTTTGGGGGTGGTAAGCCGTTGTTTTCCTATGACTTGTGTGGGTAAGTTTCATAATGGACTGCGTCAGATTGGCTGTGAATGCAGTTCCTCGATCCGTGATAACCACCTTTGGGGCACCATGCCGTAGTACAATGTTAGTCACGAAAAATTCAGCTACTTCTATAGCCGTGCCCCTGGTGAGAGAGGCTGTCTCGGCATACCGGGTTAAGTAGTCTGTCGCCACTACTATCCATCGGTTGCCCATTGATGACGTGGGAAATGGACCAAGTAGATCCATTCCTACTTGTTCGAACGGAGACTCAGGTGGTTCAATTGGTTGGAGAAATCCTGCAGGTTTCAATGGAGGCGTTTTGCGTCTCTGGCAATCTCTGCATGTCCTTACATAATGCTGTACAGCATCCAGTAACTTTGGCCAGTAGTATTTTGTGCGGATGCGAGCCAATGTTCTACTCACTCCGAGGTGTCCTGCTGCTGGGTCATCGTGGCAGGCTTCCAGGATTTCGGGTCGCAAGGCCGAAGGAACGACGAGTAGGAATTTCTCCTTGCTGTGCTCGAAGTTTCTTTTGTATAAAACGTTGTTTCTCATGAGGTACGAGGACAATCCCCGGACGAAAACTCGAGGAACACGCACGGGTTGCCCTTCCAGATGCTTGATCAGTTTAAGCAACTCCGCGTCAGATCGCTGATATTCAGTCATGTCTGCGGTGCTCACGGCCCCAAGAAACGGAAAGTCGTCTCCATCTTCCCCAGGTGCAGATTCCATTGGTGCGCGTGATAGGCAATCAGCATCGCTGTGCTTGCGACCCGACTTGTATACGACTGTTATGTCGTATTCTTGCAACCTGAGGCTCCATCTAGCAAGTCGCCCAGAAGGGTCCTTTAGGCCTGCGAGCCAGCACAACGAGTGATGGTCACTCACTGCTCGAAATGGTCTACCATATAAGTACGGTCGGAATTTCTGTATGGTCCATATTACCGCCAGACATTCTTTTTCCGTCGCCGAATAATTTATTTCAGCTCTCGAAAGAGTGCGACTAGCATATGCGACCACTCTTTCCTCTCCGTTTTGCAGCTGCACAAGGACGGCGCCTAGTCCCAAATTGCTTGCGTCCGTGTGAATCTCTGTTTCGGCTTCTTCGTGGAAATGTGCCAGGACAGGGTGGTGTAGGAGTCGCTGTCGTAGCTCATTGAACGCCTCTTCTTGCTCGCTTGTCCAGGTGAAAGGCATGTCTTCTTTCGTCAGTCGGGTTAGTGGCTCCGCAATCTTCGCAAAATCTTTAACGAATCTTCTGTAATAGGCACAAAGTCCTAAGAATCGTCTCACAGCCCTTTTATCTGTTGGTCTAGGAAACTTTTCTACAGCTGCTGTCTTTTCGGGGTCAGGTCGAATGCCTTCAAAGCTAACCACATGACCGAGGAAAAGCAGTTCATGAAAACCAAAATGGCACTTTTGGGGTTTTATCGCCAGCCCTGCTGAACTAATCGCTTCGAGCACAGTTCGTAGTCGTTCCACATGCTGATCGAAGGTGGCCGAAAAGATCACGACGTCATCGAGATAAACAAGGCAGGACTGCCATTTTAACCCGGACAGCACAGTATCCATCATCCGCTGAAATGTGGCGGGTGCGGAACACAGGCCAAATGGGAGTACCTTGAACTCGTATAACCCATCTGGGGTCACGAAAGCAGTTTTCTCGCGATCTCGTTCGTCCACCTCTATCTGCCAGTATCCGCTCTTGAGGTCTAGAGAGGAAAAGAATTTTGCGTCTCGTAGTCTGTCAAGCGTGTCATCGATCCTTGGAAGGGGATAGACATCCCGCTTTGTGACGACGTTCAATTTTCGGTAGTCAACGCAGAAGCGCAAGGTCTGGTCCTTTTTCTTTACCAGTACTACAGGTGAGGCCCATGGGCTGGCCGACGGTTGAATTACGTCGTCCCTGAGCATTTCTTCAACTTGGCCTCTGATGACTTCTCTCTCTTTTGGTGACACTCGGTACGGGTGCTGGCAAATAGGTCTAACATATTGATCGACTATGATGCGGTGTTTGATGATAGATGTTCTTTGCACTTTCGATGACGTGGAAAAACATGAGGCGTACTCCCGTATAAGGCTCTCGATTTTTTGTTTCTGGTTCGGTGATAGGGCTGCTTCGATGTGGATAGATGCGAGTATGGAATCTATACCGTCAGGGTGCAGTGGTGCAGTCTCGGAAGAATTCAAATCCGTAATCGGAACGTAATCATGCAAGTGACCAACCACAGTTCCCTTCGCAAGGTGCTGCACCTCATTTCGGAAATTTGTCAGGAAGACACTCGTACACCCATCACGCAGTCGTACAATACCTCTTGCTGCACAGATCCCTTTCTCGAGTAATAGCCCAGTATTGCTTTCTGCCATTCCTTCATAGTCGTTGTACACATTGCTTTTTACGGTGACAACGATGATGGATCTTGCAGGTACTGTTACATCATCACCTGCAATCTGGAGCGCATCGAATCGTTTTTCACTCTCGAAAGTCGCGATGGCGTGTTTCGTCGAGAACGAGACGCACGTTTCCTGCAAGTTTATCACTGCGCCATTGGCCTGCAAAAAGTCCATGCCGATAATTACATCTCTTGAACACTCCGACAGGACAATGAAGCTGGCGACGTAGGTGAAGCCGCGTATCCCAACTCTAGAGGTACACATGCCTGCCGGATCGATAAGGTGTCCCCCGGCGGTTCGCACTTGTGGTCCTATCCAAGGGGTCAGCACTTTTTTCAGCGTTCTGGCAAGTCCCCTGCTCATGACGGAATAGTCTGCGCCTGTGTCTACTAAAGCATTCGTTTCGTAGCCGTCTATAATTACCGACAAATCAGAAGCGACGTTACCATTTCCGCACGTAGTCTCGTGTCCGTCATCACATTTTGAAATCGGCACTGGAGGTTGTTTTCTTGCGTCGGCAGCGGCCTTACCTCCCCAGGTCGCCGATTCTAGTTTTCCCGAAGCGGGCTTTGGGGAAGTCGCCTCGGAGAGTTTGAAGATGGGAGCGGACTTGGTGACCGATACCTCAGTGGCGCTGTCGACCGAGACTGATGCTGCTGCGAGGAGTGAGCCCCTTGACGCGTTGACAAGTACTCCTCGATTTCAAAAGGTCGCTCCCCATTCCGTGGACAGGCAGCGTTTACGGGAAAACCCCGAAGTCCAGCTCGGCGATATGCACACATCCGGTAAAGATGGCCAGCTTCGCCGCAGTGATAACAAAGCGGAATTCGATCAGGAGTGCGCCATATATCAGCTTTCCGGATCCTAGTCTCGGCTGGGGACGGCGTAAATCGAGGTTTCGGCAGATGCGTGCTTGCTGCGGCGAAAGGAGGTCCAGGGGCGACGAAATGAGGTACAGGGGTGTTTCTCAGTACCTCGGCGTACGAGACTGCGGGCTGCATCGGAACTGACGCTTGAACAGGCTGGGCTTGTGGCTGCTGCTCACGGACTGCCTGTCTCACCTCCTCCCGAACAACTTCCCCTAAAGACGAGACCATTGAGGGGTTGCCGTTTAGCTTCTGGAGCTCTTCTCGAACCACCGATCGAATGAGCTCTCGTAATACGTCGATGCCATTCCCGAAGACTGCTGACATCGCGTCTACGGATGCGACGTTAACATCTCGATTGAAGTGCCTCGCTCGCTGTTGCAGAGTCTTTTCAACCGCTGTCGCCTCGGTGCGAAATTCAGCGACGTTCCGTGGGGGACATCGGAGCAAACAGGCAAAAATCTCCTGCTTCACCCCACGCATCAGGTGCCGAAGTTTCTTGTCCTCGCTCATATTTTGATCAGACCGGCGGAATAACCGGCACATGTCTTCCACATACATTGCGACGCTTTCATTGTTGCGCTGGTTTCTTGCCTGCAAGGCAGCTTCAGCTCTTTCCTTGCGGTCTGTACTCGGGTATGTGGCTAGTAGCTCCCGTCGGAAATCATCCCACGATCGAATGGTACCTTCATGGTTTTCAAACCACGTTCGTGCGCTGTCCTGCAATGCGAAATAAACTCGGCGGAGCTTCCGTTCTTCGGGCCATCCGTTGCAGTTGGCGACGCGCTCAAAACCCTCCAGCCAATCCTCGGCGTCTTCATGAGGATCGCCATGAAAAGGGTCCGGCGTCCGTGGCTCATCGACAACGACGTGCGTGGCAGCGACTGGAGACGAAACGGCGTGTGCGGCAGCGGTTGGAGACGACATTTCGGTACTCTCACCGGAGGCAGCTGGAGACACTCTGGGCTCTAGTGGCAGGGGAAATTCCGGCGGCTCACCACGTAGACGACGGCTGGAGCGCTGATGAACTGGCGTGAGCTCAGTTGGTTGGACTGCTCGTGGTTCCGGGCTGCTTCCTCGAAGTCCAACAGGGTTTGGGATCATTACCCAGCACTTCCACCAGAATTGTTACGTACAATCCAAATGGTGTACGAATAACTGTTTATTGGGGCGAACTTGTGCCCGAAAAGTAGCGGCGACTGTAACAGGCGATCAGCAAAAAGGGATCAATCTCCGAGAGAGAAAAACCCTCGAGTGGTGGTCCACTTCTTCTTCATCAAAATCCCGTGCTGAGGAAGCGCGCGCCGTCACGGCCTTTTCTTGTTTGATCATAAAGCCGCTGATCTCTTGGGGGGGCGCATGAACTAGCGCGCGTAGTTTGAATACTGCGTTCACCTTGCGTCAATATATATATATATATATATATATATATATATATATATATATATATATATATATATGATATATATATATATATATATATATATATATATATATATATATATATATATATATATATATATATATATATATATATATATATATATATATATATATATATATATATCAATGCGCTGCTCTCTTTCGAGGTTGTTGTACATTGCTATCGTTTTATGCAGATTAATTTTAAGACATACCTTTCTGCTCTCCTTGTCTAATTCATTAATTATGAATTGCAATTCGTCCCTTGATTTACACCGCAATGCAATGCCATCGGTGAAGCACAAATAACTATAAGGTACCCTCCATTAGCTCTTATTCTGATTCTTCTCAATCTAGGCCTCTGAAAATCTTCTGTAAGCACATGGTAATTATAGAATTGTGGAGATCATATCCGCTTGTCTTACACCCTTCTTTATAATTATTCTGTCGCTTTCTTTATGGAGCACTATGGTGGTGAATTGATCCGCTGTAGATTTCTTCCTAGATATTTATATGTGCTTCGTCGACGCCCTGATTCCGCACTGTCTACATGACTGCTGATATTTCTACTGAATCAAACGCCTTCTCGTAATCTATGAAGGCTATGTAAAGTGGTTGGGTGTATTCTGAGCATTTCTCTATGACTTGATTGACAGTATGAATGTGGTCGATTGTACCAAAACCTGCTTGTTCATGGTTGATGGAATTCTAATGTTGTGTTAATTCTGTTAGCAATTACATTTGTAAATAGCTTGTATAAGACGGAGAGCAAGCTGATCGGCCTGTAATCCTTCAAGTCCTTGTCGACCCCTTTCTTATGTATTAAGATGATGTTAGCGTTCTTCCAAGACTCTGGTATACTCTTCCCATCAGGAGACACCTCGTAAAAAGGGTGGCAAGTATTTCTAACACAATCTGTCCTCCACCTTTCAGCAGATCTGATGTTACCTGATGCTCACCAACAGCTTAGCCTTCTTGCATTCCCTCCAAGGCTTTCCTCACTTTTTCTGCCATTACTTATGGTATGTCTTACCGGGGTACTGCTAGATCTTACATGATTGTCGTGGTTGTTTCGGCTACTGTACAGATCTCTGTAAAACTCCTCCGCTACTTAAACTCTTCTATTCATATTAGTAGTTACTTTGCCTTCCTTGTTCTTCAGTGCATAAATCTGGCTTTTGCCTAGCCCAAGTTTCCTCTTCACCGCTTTGAGGCAATCTCCGTTATTTAAACAGTGTTCAGTTCTCTCCGTGTTATACATTTTTACGTCGGATACCTTACGCTTATTAATCAACTTCGAAAGTTCCACTGCCGGTAATGCACTCCCTCAGCAGAGAATAATTGACCACCATGATGTGTCTGGCCACTACCGCCCACGTGGATGTGCTAATTAACTGAATAAATAAATGTTCCATATTCACTAGAGGCTTCTAGCTATTCGCTGTCACGCATTCACGAGTTTGAATGAGTTGTGAGTTGCCCTTAGCTTTAGGTGCCTATTAAAGAGCGCCAGAAGGTCAAAACTTATCCCCACACCTCGACTGCGGCGTGCCTCGTAATAATATCATGGTCGTAGCACAGAAAGCTATTTAACTCTGGATTTGTTTGGCAGTAAACGGAATCGAACAGCTACTGTATAAAACATACTGCATTCCAATGTTGTCTTTTGTGCGCAGCCGAAACGGGTAACATATAAGCCGTCTTACGGTAGCAGACAGATGTGCCGAGTGACATTTACCGGCATTAAAGCCAAACACGTCTTGTATTTATGCATGCGGAAGCGACCAATGAAATGTCATAAATTAAAAAAAACAATAAAACAGTAAAAAAGCGTAATAGAAGGTTGCTGAAGTTTACATTTAAGGACTGTCGTAAAGGAATGCTTGTGGGGCGACGTTTAATCAAGCTTCCGACAAATTTCCCGCACAAGCTGTTCTGAGATTGATTGGGGTGGTAGAGGAGGCTAACCGTGAATACTACCACTCTTGCCTTATCGCAGACCCCTCGCTTCAAAGATTGGATAAATAAAGTTGTTTCCTTGTCGACAAAGCACTTCTGCAGTCTCGTCTTATCCGTGTTAATAATAATAATAATAATAATAATAATAATAATAATAATAATAATAATAATAATAATAATAATAATAATAATAATAATAATAATAATAATAATAATAATAATAATAATAATAATAATAATTTAGTAGTAGTGGTAGTAGTAGTAGCTGTCGCAGCAGCAGCAGCAGCAGAAGCAGTTGGTGATTACAGTATTAGAATTCTAGCGAAGTCTTGGAACGCTGTATTGAGTCACCCTCTTCGGCTCCTTTCTGAGGGAACGCCGCTCATGCTGGGAGTCCGTGCTCCGTCCTGACTTTCGCCGTTGAGCATCGTCGCCGAGTGCCCAGTAATAAACGCCCTTACACAGCGTCATCATCGTCGTCGTCGTTGTCCTCGTCATCATCATCATAATCTGTCTTCTTTATATATTTTTTATACCATAAATGGCAAGAATGTCTTCTTTGAACAAGGCAACTAGTCGGCTCCCTCTAGCGTCAATCTTGAGACAACACCTCTTTTTTTTTTTTAATTTCGTTAACGGTGATTCCACAGTTCGGAATTCCTCTTTCCTTTCACATGCGGACGACATGAAAATATTTAGGGAAGTTCCAACTATAATTTATGACTGTCATGTGCTGCAGTCTGACCTGTCTCTTTTTTTTTTAGCGATGCAATACCATTTCCCTCAATACTGCTAGGGCCAAAGTAAGGAGGTTCTCCCCCAAAACTTCTAGCGTGCCATTTTCATAGTTCGTTAACTCTGCACCGTTATTTGAGGTTTCTGAGCAAACTGATCTTGGTGTACCTGACACGTTCAACAGCAAGGCTGCGATAGCTCACCGTATTTTGTGCGGCGTTGCAAAAGAATCACAGCTGGGTATGGGCCACAGCATTGGGCAAGCCCCACGGCCGAGTACAGCCGGTGCGGGCGCGAAACTGAAATTTTGATCGGTGAAGTGGAGCACGTGAAAGAGAAAATATGGAGAGAGAATGAAAGAGGGAGAGAAAACGACAGGAACAAAGAGAAAAACAGGAAGAACTAAAAGGAATAAAGACACAAAATGCACAAAGACAGAGAAAGACATAGAAAGAAACAGACACGAAAAAGCGATAAGAATAGAGAGAAACAGAGGGAGAAATATATAGAACAACAGAGAAAGACATAGAAAGAGAGTCGAAGATATAAAACAAACCAGAGAGGAATAGAAAGAAAGGGTAGAATATAGAAAGAGAGAGAAAGAGAAAATATAGAGAGAAAATGAAAGAGGAAGAGAAAGCAACAGGAAAAAAAAGATAAAAACAGAGAGAAGTGAAGGGAATAAAGACACAAAAATGTACAAAGACAAAGAAAGACATATAAATAAACAGACACGAAAAAGGGATAAGAATAGGAAGAATCACAGGAAGATAGAAATAGAACAACCGAGAAAGACACAGAAAGAGAGTCGAAGATACAAAACGAACCAGAGAGGGCTAGAAAGAAAGGGAATAAATTCAAATGAAAAGAGAAAGACAGAGAAAGAGCGAGAAAGAGCGAGAAAGAAAGAAATAGCGATATAGAAGGAAATAGAACCATAAAAGATACAAGAAAATGTGAGAAAAATAGAAAAGAAAAAACGAAAAAATAAATAAAAAATAAACATAGAAAATCACTCAGCTGCGCTGTACCTTCAAGCTTGCCACCACTTAAGTGCGAAACAGCCACAACTTTTCCACTCACTATGGGTGCTTCGCTACACGGGATCTTCATTCTCTCGGCTGTGTTCTAAGAATGTGTAGAGAGTACAGCTATCCTATAAACTTCCCCAAGCTCATGATAAAATAAAGCTCGCCCACCGAAAAAGACCTATAAGCGGGATGGCAAATCAGTTTTACGCAGTGAAATTAGCACGGCTCGTCAGGCCTGGTCTCATCGAACAGCACAGCAGTCACCCGATTATAAAGACCAATTAAAGCACGGTTGAAGCACAAATGGCGTCATGTCCCCATTGGACAGCCCACTATAAAGCAATCCGAAAAATCAATACATCTAGTCAAGTGCGGAAAGTACTCTTCAGAGATGACGTTCTGATGACCGAGACACCGATCTGCGTATGCTACGGCACAGTTGCTGAAGAGCCTCCGATAGTTATATTGTTGGCTACCTCGGAAGTTGCAAAGATGAATCGAAGATACCGGTGATAATTCGAAGCAGCGTGGGGAGAAAAGTAGTATTATATGGTGATTGCGGCGATATTGTGTTCATATGTAAATGACACAGATTATTACAAAAAAAAAAATTGTTCCTACAATCCTTTTCTACCTACTTTTTTTCACTTCCTAGTACACTATTTTTTTTTCATTTTTAGGAATACCATTTGCGTTTAATCTCCACTTCACATTTGAGGCAATTGAGCGAGTATACGTCATTAGCAGTTGAAATAGCGGTAATCTACGCAAGCCCTCACAGACGCGCTTAAACCTATCCGTTCAGTCAAACGATTTCACTCGCGCTTCCTGACGCGTAAGTACACGTGTTATAAATGCTAAAGGAGCGTTTCACGCACTGGGGGTGACCGTCTCCTCAACTCGTCAGTTCGCCGAGCGAGCTATACAGGAGCTTCAGAGAAGAGCTGTCAGGGGCGTTTGTTTGGTTTCTCTGTGACAGGCACACGCCGAGCGCAGCAGGAGAGCAGGCCTTGCGCCGCCTTCAAGCGGCAAAGGGAAGGCCGACGGGGGTTGCCGAGCGCGGGCGGCAGATGCACTTGCATGAACCGCGAGATGAAAACAGTTTCGAGGCCGGCCGAAGGGCCGAGTCAAGGTTGCGCCACACACCTCCCTCCCGGTCAGAGTCTCGTGACGTCACCGGCTTGCATGTCGCCTCGTAAGAAGCGCTAAAGGAGCGATTCCGAGAAAAAAAAAAAAAAAACGGAAAGTCGAAATCAGCGCCATTGCCTCCTCTCGGTCGGCGTGCTGAGAACTGCGGTGCCAGACAGTTGCACCCCGCCAGAAGCCCGAAATAGACAAAAAGGAGAAGAATGGCGGTGGCACCTTCCACAGAAATGCCTCGCATTGCTTGCAGCGGTGAGCTTTATTTCAACACGACCGCGTACTCTGCGCTCATGTACTGCCCCTATTCCACGCAGCGCAATGCCCATGTGATGCCTGCACGTAGCAGCTATAGACCTTGACTGCTTACCGTACACGCCTTCTTCGGGTGCCGTGGAATGCTATATTCCAACTAAGCCTTCGAAATCAATGAACGTCTATAGGGGCACCGATACACGCACTTGCGTTACAGCATGCCAGCTTGACTGTTCACTTACTACGTCAGCATGATAGCGGTGAAGAACATAGAGGTACCCCTTGTTGCATAACTCTCTAGAGCTCATACAGCGCTATGCCTTAGTCTAGCTAATAGTCAAAGCAGGGCAGGGTTTAAGAAGAAGGACCACCACACAGAGGAGACAGGTGCTCTTCAGCACTTTCTTGGGCGAAAGCCGGCGTACTTTGAACGACCTGCAGACGCCAACATGCTGGCAATCAGCATCTCCACAGTGACAACAAAAGAAAGAATCAAGGAAGAAAACGTCGAGCCCACTGTATGACTGCACGTTGAGTGTAGGTTAAGTACAGGTTAAGTATATGTCACAGAACCCGACCTTGAACCGGGAGCAGCTAAACAAAAAACATTGACTAACAGTACAAGACAGACGCAAAGAAGTACAAGCTCGATGTTACACCCTCTAGTTGCAGATAACAAAAGTGCAAAATAACTCTGCAGCTATGCGTTATTCGGTAGGATTAGGTACATTTACTCCGAAACGGAGCTATAAATTTCTGGCCCAGTCATGGGTCAGCGAACTCTCTCACTGGTCAACTCATTCAGGGTCAGATCGAGCCATGAGTGTGAGTGCGTTTCGGTTGAACAATATTTTAGTGAGTTTGAGTACACGAGTGAGTGCAGTTGAGAAAAATTCTGGTGAGTTTGAGTTCGAGTGAGCCTGAAGTGCAAAATATAATTTATGAGTGATTTTTGAGTGACCACTATATTTTACCCAACATATGCCTAGCCATTTACTTCAATTTCTCTCCTTCACTAGCCCCCGAAATTCATTCGAGCTCTTCTGCAGAACATGTGGGCGACTGATCGACTGACCGTATATAGTATAACGTTGCGTGCACCATACCTGTGAATCAGCGACTAATTCGTTCTCTCCGCATTTACTCCCCCCTTGCTCTCTCCACTTTTGAGCTAGCAAACTAGACAAAGTATAGTCAATCTTCAAGTCATCACTTGATTCCTCGTCACCTCTCCGTTTGTGTCTTCTAGCTGCTGTCGCAGTTTGAATATCAGTTGCGCATTCCCTTTCACTTTCAAGGCTATTTTACTGGAAAGCTGAAATTTGTCTTGAAATATAACCGCAGTGCCCCGCCAGACCAGTGTAATGCCCCCCTTTCACCATGGCACGTATAGGGCATCCGCTCAAAATGCGCATTTGAACCGCTCAGGGTAGGCAAGCCTTTCCGCTGACATCGCCGGTGCGACGTCCAGCGCTCTTAGTTTACGGCACCCGCACGGCACCAGCCCCGCCAGCGATAAAAACAGAAAAGGGGCACGCGGGAGGGGGAGGATCTTCGCCGTCAAGGTCGGTTAACGGACGGCACTAGGGCGAAAACAACGACGATAGGCAGCGTCCTTTTGCGCCACAGCCGCGTGCGGGGTATTTGCGTAACCACGGCCACGGGAGAGCCTCGAGTTGATCAGC
Source organism: Rhipicephalus microplus (assembly GCF_043290135.1). NCBI lineage: Eukaryota > Metazoa > Arthropoda > Arachnida > Ixodida > Ixodidae > Rhipicephalus > Rhipicephalus microplus. The sequence goes on along the minus strand of NC_134710.1, from coordinate 54,624,576 downwards.
CGCTACGTTGCAATACTGCGCCGAGCTTGAGCAATGCGCAGAAAGAACACCGAGTATTATCCACTTTTTTTTCTCTCTGTCTCCTCTTCTATGCCTTTCTGTACTGACGGGTATGGGACGTATCGTTGCGCTAGCCAGACATTTCTCAACAAAGCGAGCTTAGTTAGCCTGGTCTGAACATTGGCCCGGCATAAACGGTACCCGACGGCAATCAACTATCAGGAACGGCCGCCTCAGAAGGAATGACTTTAGCAACTCGGATGGTGGCACTGTAGCAGGATGGCAACGAACTGGTAGCCCCGCAGAATGTAATCAGCGCGTGAAGAAACGCGAAAAAGGAACTGGGGCATTTTGTGAGATACGCCATGAAACGTTCAACAAACAAGCGACTTCGCGTCGCGAGGAAATTCCTGTCTGATAGCGGAATGGCGAAACGGAGAGAGGGCGGGGAAGCACGCGAATTCATAACAAATAAATAGCTAGGTTGCTCCCTTGGTGTATCACATAGGTCTGCCATAGCCAGAGAATACCACTCGACACATATTTCTTCCTCGTGGCTCCCCGTTGCGTACGTCTGTCATGAATGCAACTGGCATCCCTTAAACATTGATTGATTATAATTAATTAATAATTAATTGAAGTTCTTGGGAGGAAAGATGCGCAGTTGGTCGAGTCGAATGATCTAGTGCCCGGTAGATGAAAAATGAAAGTTTTGCTTAAATTTTCTTTTTAGTGAATGGGAAGGGCCTTTTTTTCAGTTTTGGCTTATATGTAAACCTATTGATAATATGTCTTTGCTTTCGAGGCTCGTAGACGGAAATTATTTTTTAGGGGGGGGGGGGGGGAGCACTTACTGAAGACGTTCACTATTTTCGAATAACAGCCTTTTTCATAACTTATTTTCGATAAAACACCTTCTTCAAGGAAGGGGAATAAACACCTCCCCTGACCTGGTCCTTTCATAGACAAACACTAAAAAAAAGAGCATAACAGAGAAATTCAATGTAGTATCAATAACCAATGGATTGAAGAGCCAAATTGCTGTTGGCACCATTTTCGACTGATACACTCCGACACTAACGCGTCAATGCCGTAATTATAACTTAGCAAGTAAAATGAATGCCTATCTCGAGCTTCACAGCCCGATTGTGAATGACAGGCTATGGGTGTTCGTAATGAGTGATTACGAAGGTGCAATCTGTGCAACCATATCAGATTCATTCATGAGAGCCTTCGGCATACTTTATTGGACAAAGAAATTAAATGCAGTGAAACCCGGATAAAACGGCAAGCTTCAGCCGAAAACAGTGCGGCCTTTCGATTATTCCCAGGAACACGTTATATGAACAAACAACAATTAAAGATATCGCATATGTAGAGCCAAAGAACTGAAAGTAAGACGCGCGAAAACACCAGTGACCTGCAATTTCATTGTCATAATCAATGAATGAAATGGGACGATTGAAGACTAACTGACGTGTGACAGTTCGTGGCTCGTCTTTAAGCGCCGAATTATATACATGTACTCACCATGTGACACCTCAGATTGCTTAGAACGAGGTTAGAAATTCGAACGTCTGAAGCCTTTGAGTGTTTATGCTTCGCATGGCTTGGCCGCACTTACGAACTAAATAAGGAGCGTGAACAACACTAAACGTGATCTTCGCCAAACTTAGCGAGTAATGATTGCACGAACGGTGAACACAAACGGTCGCATGGCATGTGGAATGCCATCTCGCTTTTGTCGCTTCCCTGGTGGCCGGAGTTCATGACGCTGGTAGTTATTATTAAAAGCGTCGTTGCAACACCCGTACGGTATAAGGTGCTTTCTGAACTTTCTAGCATATTGTAAGTATACACAACTTCTTGAACAACTTTATTCTGTTCTTGTCCCGAGGATGGAATCAGTGTAGATGGAGCTGAGTTGCTAATACGCCTCAGTGCACTGCAATCACGGCTACACCTAAGAGCATTTAAAAAAAAATTCTGAAGTGGAAGCTTTCACTATGTCTTGGCAGTAGATGTTAAGGCAGCATTTGCCTGGAGTCTACCTCAAAACATGGTTTTCTCGCGTGATACCAAATGTGAGATATCTGCTAACGTGAATGCTAGCCTAGACATAGAATAAGAGATTGTGCCTCCTGACAAAAGTAATAAATACTGATTATCAAAGGCACTCTACTCTCCACTAATATTTTACAAGACTTCGACACTTCCTAACAAAACCAGAAACGCCACGACGCATATTGAGCAGTCAGTATCTATACGAAGAAATTACGGCTATTAAATTTGTAGAGCATGTGAGCCGAACGCTGTCTATTATGTGCTCTTTGCTAAAGTCTTATTGTGCCTTGAGTAAGATGGCAGTGGTCCGGCTTCACTTCTCAAGCATAATTAGCATTCTAGAAGTTTTGTTTTTTTAAGCTCATTGACTATACCGAAAGCTGATAACCATGTTTCAGTGTACAACGTCAGAACCTCCCCGCAAGAACTCGGGACGCACAACTTACCCGCATGCTATACAAGAAGCCCAGTGTCGTGCCTTCGACCAGGTCGTGCTATCATCTTCTATCGGCAACATTTAAAACGTAATCGGCCAAAACTTTTGTCACCTTCCAATCGAACGTAGCGCGTTCACCGATTCAAAGCACACTTTATTGACACATACCATTGGTCGTGGTCACAGGTGGACGAACGCCCCTGAGGCATACGCCGTCGACTATGAATCGAACGTAATCAACCTTATTTAAAAGATCGCTGAATGTTACTTCTCGGTGGACCAGTTATGGTCCCAGTATTCCTACTCTTTCGTGCGCATCATCACACCCTCATTTTAGCTATAAAATATATATAAGGTGACAAACATCAAGTTCCTTTATTCATGTCTGCTGTCAAAGATCACCTCGAGGAAGATATTTTATAGAAAATTATGCGACAATTTAGCCTGAGATACTAGAATTTAATGAACATGTACAACGTAAAATTTTTTTCCAGCAGGTGCCGCCAAACGTCGACAGTGAACGAGTGGCAATGTTCATTAACTTATAGAGCTTTACGTACCATAACCACGATATGACCATGAGAGGCGCCATCTAGTAGAGGGCTCCGAGAATTTCCACCACCTGTAGTTCTGTAACGTGAGCCTAAACCTCAGCACATGGTCCTCTAGCAATTTGCCTCAATCAAAATGCGGCTGTGACAGCCCGGATGTGATCCCGTGACATTTGGGGCAGCAGTCATACTATATGATCACTATAGAGTTCACGGTTTTTCAAACGGGGTTCCGCGGAAACTCCAGGTTCCCTCTTCCCAAGGTTCCCTGAGCCCCTGATAAGTTTGATGAGGTCACGCACTTTGGGTTCGCCAAGTGACTTGGCGAGGTACGATCGATCTAAGGAAGCTCCATTACTCACGCCCGACTGTCAATAAGCACATCCTAATGCATACCAGAAACGTGTGAGCGGCGGAAGAAACTTATTGATAATCTAGGAGATTAGTTTCTTGGTGCCAGGAAAGTGAGCTCAGTTGAATGTCAGTGAACGTTTTTTTTTATTCACCTCTGCTTTTGAATTTATTGCATGTGATTGTAGCGTGAGCCAAATAAAATTAACGACATCTTCCCGAAGAGAACCCTGATTGGATGCGAACCAGTAGCGTTGCACACAGACGCGATCAGCATTTTTGACTCGCGCCTCGTCGAAGTCGTTGGTCTTCCGCTGCCGACGCTTGTGTTCGGCTTCCCTGGCTCGTGCCTCGTCGGTGTTGCATGCACGACGTCGCCATTCGCGAACGCAATCGGCTCTGTTAAGCCTCGCAAAGCCAGCGACGGCCGGGTTAGACCGAGTCGCTTAGGCACATGTTTCGGCGGGCGAAGGGGCTTCGTTTTGCGGCGTTCTCTCAATCACAGATAAACGAGCCGAAAGAGTGTTCACTCAATGCGCGCTCGAACGTTGCGAGTGGTGGAGAGCGCCAAGCGAGAGAGAGTGACGTCAACGCGCACTGCGAGGGAAGGCGTGACCTACTTGGCACTACACAAACACTCGCGGAAAGGGGAGCGCGGTGCGGCGCGTTAGCACGGAGACACGGACGAACAGCATTACGCAAGCTAGTCAAAGAGCTGCTTCGCACCTAAAAATGCTTGCTAAAGGTGGAAGCGGGGTATGGGGGGGGGGGGGGGGGGGGGGTGCTTGGCACATAATGGAGCTTAACAAGGTTCCTTGGGGCCAACATGATTGAAAACCCCTAAGACCAACGTGGCTGGTGGCAATGTTTCACGAAAAGTGCGAGATTTCTTTCCCAATGCAAGCTCAGACTAGTACCTGCTTCGTTTCTTGTCACGTACGTCCACGCTTCACGTTGCCGTACTTAAAAATAATACCTGGTCTATGAAAGCCCCATAAATTTCACCGGAGGCAGAATAATAATAACAAGACGACTCGATTTGAATCACAAATTGTCGTTTTACGGAACAGCGTCCCTCGTTTCTTCCACGGGAAAAAACGCAAATTATCTTGACGATCGGACCAAGTGGAGCACGCTGAGAAACGCGCTAAATAATGAGCTATTGTCTGAGTGCTGACGCGAGTCGTACATGCGACTGGCATGGCGATATCGAACGTACATCTTGGATGCAATAGCATATTACAGAATACGCACGTACAAGGTGGCACTAACCGCGTGCGCTGCTCTTGTATGAGTGTGTTCCATGTTTTATGAGGGAAAAAGAATGAGCAAGTGTGTGTCTGAAGACATTGTGACGCTGCGTCGAATTGGTTCAGTGATCGCAACCACAAAAGCACGCCCTTGTACAATAGTTAAGCAAAATATTAAAATAAATTAACTCGCATCCCAGTGAGCTTTCTAACACTACAGAACCATCGACGAATTGATCGACCGATTGATATGTGGAGTTTAAACGTCCCAAAACCACCATATGAATATGAGAGGCGCCGTAGTGGAGGGCTCCGGAAATTTCGACAACCTGGGGTTCTTTAACGTGCACCCAAATCTGAGCACACCGGCCTACAGAATTTTCGCCTCTACCAAAAATGCAGCCGCCGCAGCCGGGATTCAATCCCGCGACCTACAGGTCAGTAACCGAGTATATATACCTTAGCCACTGGACCACCATGGCGGGGCATGCTGCTGTGTTCCCTACCTTACCTTTCCTCGCATATCGCTGGTATAGTAAGGTAAGCTAAATGACTTGCACGTGCACGTCTTGGTGATCGCACCGACGCATACCTGAGCGCAATCCCAACGCGCGTACACTCTTAAAAAGAAAGTTAGTGAAAAGGTAGCAACTGCAAGCAAACAGGTAGTAACTTCAGCGCTTACTACCTTTATCCAACCCTTACTACCCTTTTTCAACATGTTTACCACCTACGTTGGTAAACAGTTACTAGCTGAAGCTGTTACAAACTTTTGAGACCTATTTACTACCTATGTTAGTAAACAGTTAGTAACTGGAATGAAAGAGATAGTAACTGCATCCGTTACTACCTTTCTTGCTCCGTTTCTACCTTTTGCTACCCGGCTGCTGACTATTTAATCCAAAACAGTTTGTGATTCTGATTCTGATAATTTATTAGAGAAATTGTCTCGACGTATCATCATTAAACGGAAATGACGCAGGAAATACCAATAGATGAAGAAAAAAAATTGTTTTATATTACGCAGCCGAGATATGTAAACGTCATTGTAATATTGTCAAAACGAAGAAGTACAAGTTAACAAACCATAAGCAAGTGCTACACGCGTTGTAATAGACAATTACAACAAACAGAGTAAATTACTGAAAATTAACAAGACCAGTGGATCAAAATAACAAGGCGGTCACAATTATTCCGCTGCGGCGTGTCTCCAAATATTATCATTGTTTTGGCACGTCAAACCCCAAAAACGATTATTACCTTTTAACCGCTGATATACTAGCTCTCTGTGAAGCATTCAAATACACTAAAACTATGTTAACAAGCACGGTACCTTGTTTCGGCTACTGTAAATAAGGCCTTTTTGTGGCCCTTTTATTATATATATATATATATATATATATATATATATATATATATATATATATATATATATATATATATATATATATATATATATATATATATATATATATATATATATATATATATATATATATATATATATATTACAACTAAAGCTGTTAAAAGTTTTGTGCTACGTCCCCCAACACACGTAGTCAGGTAGTAAGATATAGTGCGCCACATTCACATTTGCTATAATTCATCCAGAAAGACAAGTGCTTCCCTGTGCCAAATATGCATCTGCAAAGTAGGGGCTATATATATCCCACGTGTACGTCATACTGCAGCGTAAAAAGATAGCGAACGTCTTAGGGCTATGTCTTCATCGCATTCATTGCACACAACGCAAGATTACTCGAAGTTGTGTAGTAACAAGACATTAATTGACCAACATAACCAATGAACAAAAACTATGTCAAAATAAATGAGCAGGGTAGTATCGGTTGCTGCTACTTTCCTTGAAACCTTTAAAGGTTACTACCCATGGGTGGTAACGGCTAGGGTAGTAACAGTTACTAAGTGCTGGTAGTAACGGCAAAGGTGGTAACTGTTACCACCCTGACCTTTACTAACTGCGCTTACTACCAGGATTGTAACGTATGTGACAAACAGTTACTACCCGAAAGTGAGCAAGTACTACTACCTTTTTTCTAAGAATGTAGGAACAGCTTCTTTTAAGTTAAATATTAAAAAAAAGACGTGGTTTGAAGAAGCTCGCGCATTCGCTTGCTTACATTACACGTCGCTGACATCCAAGAAGACCCGTTGATTTCGCTTAAAAATAACGGAATTACAGTGAGAACACTGATGACCGTTCTATACTGCACGTTGGCCCGTGTGTCTGATTTTGTCGCGTATTCGATTCAAACATTCTCAAACATTCGAGCGTTTGTGTGGTGCAGGCATACACCACCTATTTTACCATTGCTAGCTTGCTTCGCATTTCGTTTCAAACCGGTCGAGATACATGCACACCGGGCACACCCCGTGTTTGAATTACGAACGTTCCGAAAAATATGCAAAACTTAAGTGGTCGAGACCGGAAAAGCGCAGTTCTGCACTCTGTCCGGTCGTTTATCCTGCAGTATTTGACGCAGCCCATTACCAACTCAGTATGAGTAGACTAGAGTGAAACTAAGTTTCCCGCGCTTGAAGTGAAAGGGACATACATGAATACAAAGGCAGGCCGGATTTTGTTGTGCCGTCATTTTCCTTAGCTCGTCGATGTTTCTTTCTTTTCCTTTTAACGGTGTGAAGTGTTTGCTAACGTTCGTGCATTTTAACGCGGTATTTATTTGATGTTAATTTCTCTAGCGTGTTTCTATTTTCTCCACGCGTATAAACTAATCTGTTCCGAAGTTCATATCAGTGAAACGTTCAGACTCATTCACAAAATAAATTCACAAAGTTGCTCGTATGCCCTTGAAACACAAATGAGTTTAGATATCACTATATTATGAATAATAATAATAATAATAATAATAATAATAATAATAATAATAATAATAATAATAATAATAATAATAATATTCCTGTGTCTGAAGAGTACTGTGTCCAATCACAGCATTCTTGTGCGTATCACTGCGTCAATTTTGTCTATATGGTCAACCTGACGGTTGACCATATAGAGAAAATTGATTCGCGCTTGTGATTAAAAGAGCGTTAACCGACGCCTCTGTTCTTTTGAGTCTAACGAATGGCCTAAGTATACGCGTGGAAACCCACAGCCTAGTTCATTGTGCGCTGCACAGAGCGATACAGAGTGGCCGGTCGCTTGTATCATTCCATCGGAGCAGGTGGTGACATGAACGGTGGAAGCACGTGGGCGCCAAGCTTGGCGCCGTCGCCGCGCCGCGTCATCATCAGCTGCGCGTCGCCACGGTTCGTGCGAATCGTGCCTCGGCCGTGCTTTCCCGCAGCGCATGATTATTCTATACCGCGCCACTTGGGCGCACCCGTGGCGCCGTGGCAGGAGTGGGCCAGTCCGCCGCATGACTCAACCGCGGCCTCTCTGGCCCCTCGGATGAGGCACGGCTGTGGCCGACCATGATCGCTAAACTGGCATTGGCAAGAGCACGACGCCCTTGAGACAGCCGTGTATCACACGGACTATGCTCGCACGAATGAATTAGAATATAATCTAGTTTAATCATTGTTATTTCACCAAACCACAAAATTTCCCTCCAGAATGTTAGTGTACGCTGGTAAGTACTGAAAGTATCGAATATATAGCGGAAAGTTTTTTGTTAGCTTCAAGCTCTAAAAGTTCAGCATGACTTCTTTGTTAATAGCTGTAGGCTATCAACTTTCCCTCAACTCTAAACGCAATCATCCCGTGTGAACATGCCCACACGGCAAGACATATTCGGCGAGTTATGAACGCTCTCATGGACTCTTTTTTTTTTTTTCCTACTCCATCTGCAACCACTGCATTGCGCCATGCGGAGGACGTACTCTCTGGCCTGTAACCCCAGAATCGGCTTTCAGCTTCAGTGACGAAATACTGCGGCCTCTGTATCCGCCGTGCGCGCGAAATATTACGCAGGACACAAATACAAGAAAGCGTTACCGAATGGAGGCGTTGCATCATCTATTTAAAGTTTTGAAATGGACAATTGCGTCAGGTCACAGAGAAAGCAACAAGAGGAAAGTCGGGGAGGTTAACCAGACGAGGGTCCGGTTCGCTACCCTGCACTGATACTGCGTGACCAATGAAGGTACTGTAGGGCCACAAGCGGCGCTGTTAGCGCTGGCCTTTCATATATCGCGCCTCAAATGGCCGTCCTCCTGTTACTGAACTCGCAAGGCTTTCCCTTCAAGAGAGCTGTCTTCCGCTGCTTGACCTCTGCGGCAATGCTATGGTCGATTGCCTAGCACGTGCTTTTAGTAAATTCTTCAATGCACTCGAATGCCAGCCAAGAATGTCGTGACGAGTGCTTCGTAAGCCTCTCGTAATACACGTGTATTTTCCGTTTCTCAATATGTGAATCTAGGAATCGTACAAGAGCACAACACGCACGCACGAGCACAATGGCTGAATGCTGGAGCGAAGAACGATTTAAAACGTTAATGCCGAAGATTAGTGATGAACTCGTCAACTTTATTCCTAAAAAATAATGTTCACGCAAAATTCTGGAATTTGGAAGCTATAGCTGGGTCTTACATTTTTGGGAATTGAACTCGTAATCTGAAGGGACGTGAATCTCGTCTTTTGATGTTTTGGACTCGGTTACACGGTAATAATCACAGCGTGACGTCATCTACTCTCAGCACACGTGTCGATCGCGCTCTTCGAAGACCCGTGGCGACGCCCTATCATTGCAGCTTATCTCTTCGCCTCCGTCCTGTAATGAAATGAAATTACACTACTCGTTGTAATTCAGCTGTTATTGCTTCATCGTGTAGAGTCAGGCTGGCGGCGCGCCGCGACACCACTCGGTGACTCGAGGCGCTGTCCTTGACTCTTTTTTAGCAATGGTGACCTTAATGCTCGCCGCTTCTCTCCTCGTTTTGCCGCTTTCGATTCCCTGCGCATGTGCGCCTATTTATTTTTGCTTTTCTTTTTCCGAGCGCTTTGCTGAAAACTGACCAGCCCTTTTTTTTTTTTTCACATTGCAGTTTCGTCTACCCCGTTTAAGAATTGGGTCTATATGCTGCGAGAGCCCGGAATCGTTCCGCCTCTTGACGCGCGGGCTGCAATTACGTGCCACCGAAAATAATCACTGCTGCGGTATGCCCATATTATGAACATGTGAGTCGAAAGAATTGTTTTTCGTCTCCGCCACCAGAAACAATACCACTCCGAGTGGCGAGGGAACTATAAAAATAAAAGGGGGGGGGGGGGGTACTGCACGCTCGGCAAAAAAAAAAAAGAAAGTGATGTGGCCGCATCGATCTGACCATTCCGGGGCAAGGTCATCGGGCAGCGCGATCTGGGTCAATGTCAGCCCCGACGTCGAAGACGACGGGCCACGTTTTCCGCAAGCGGCGCACATTGTGTCACGGCGGGCTCCTTGGAGAACAGCACGCGGTCATCGACACCACCGCCATCTTGGAGCGACGGGGAAAAACACGCGACCAGCGGGAGGCCCCCTTTTGGCTCTTCCGGTGGCAACATGCGAACGCTTAACCCTTATGTGCCTAAACTTAAGAAAATCAACAAAACTAATTTATTTCCCCGAAACGATTACTTCTACGACCTCAGAAAACAGAATAAAGCTTTTATTAAAAAAAAACTTTTTCAAACTATGATTTTGGAGCCATTCTGTACGTAGGACGCCTATGTTTGACAAACCGTGAACAAAATACATTACCTCCTATCACTGTCATACGAAAGTTACTGCACACCCAATAACTGACAAACAGTCGACAAAAATATCAGCACCATCGAGAACAATTTGACTTTATATTTATACTTATATTTTTTCTCGCTTTGGCGCTCAGCCACATGCATGTGAAATTGCCATTTTGTGAATGCAAGCACGTGGCCATTTGTAGCCCAGAGATCACCTAGACTTGCATGTGACGAGGACAGGGCATCATGAACACACCTTAGGTGGCGCTACCTTTTTTACGGAAAAAACATTCGAGTTACACTGGAAAGTTTCACCGTCCTATATGTAGGACACTTGGCATATATGGGTTAATCTGGAGGCCACTGCTCGACTGACTCCTTTTCTGATTAAACGCGTGCCGGCTGGTTGGCCGACCGTCGAAACGCTGACGTTGCTTCCCTCATTTTCTTTTTTTTTTTTTTTACTCCAGCATTGAACATTACTTTCTCTTCTTTCCGCTGCGGAGGAGAAAACCACGGCAACAATTCCAAGGTCGGTCTGGTTGCGTCACAACTCGTAAAAGTGATTTTGCCCCAGTATAACCTATAGTCGCATCGCTGATTTCGCAAGCGTTGTAGCGCGTTTCCGTGGCCCACCAGCCCCAGTGAAAAAAAAAAACCACTAATAATTATGGAGGATGAATAAACTCGGCTCTTGGGCAATTCAAGCTCATGAAGCGTGCTAAGGCTGCGCTCAGGGTTAACCCGCCTACATTATTCGTCCGAGGCCTCTCTTCCATCCGTCCAGTGTGCTGTAATGGTGTCTGCTAGCGTTCATTATCAAAAATTAAGTGAGCTTCTCTCTATAGTGGTGCCAAATCTGAAGAAAGAGCGGGGCCGGGCAACCTTTGTCTCACTTCTTTTTTTCTTTCTTTTCTCCTGGCTTCCTTTCTCTCTTTCTTTCCATTTCAGTTTCATTTGTCTATTTCTAATTATTCATATTTTTATCGTTTATTATCGTTAATCAATTTTATCGTTTTCATTGTCTCTCGTTCTTTTCTCGGTTGTTTTTCTATTTTTGTACGTGGTTTTTGCCTGTGTTACGCCAAGCGACAGCTCGGGCACTTAATGTGCTCCGCACCTCAAATCATCATCAGGGTGCTCCGAAGACAAGAGAGATAATGCGTCTCAGTTGCGCGAGCGCGCTCTCAGTGTGACACAGATGGCTATACGTTATTGGGCATGTGTTACGCCAGGCGATGACAGCATGCAACGACCCGGGCGCCTAAAATGCTCCGAAATAATTAAAATTGACATGTGAGGTCATCACAAAATGAAAGTATGCTCCTGTTTTGTTTTTAAAAGAGCAATCATTGCGTCTCTCCAATTATATCGAATGCGAAATCTTCGATGTAAAATGATTGTCGTAGTCTTATAGCTTGACGCCATACTCACAGAGGCAAGGTGCTATTGCGGATATAGAATGGCCCCCAGGAGTGAAACAGTCAAAGTTCCCAATAAAAAAAAAAACATTCGGCAGCTGTTTTGATCATTGATTAAATAAATTACAGGGCTATCTGACCATGAGAGTGGCAAGGACCGGTCTTTGGAATATATGGTTAGCCACTAAAAGGCGTTTTTTTTTCTCAATCATGACAGGTAAATCTAAATTCACCATAGACACATTATTAGCGTCCAGCCCCGCCGCGGTAGCCAAATGGCTAAGGTACTCGGCTGCTGACCCGCAGGTCACGGGATCGAATCCCGGCTGCGGCGGCTGCATTTCCGATGGAAACGGAAATGTTGTAGGCCCGTGTGCTCAAATTCGGGTGCACGTTAAAGCACCCCAGGTGATCGAAATTTCCGGAGCCCTCCACTACGGCGTTTCTCATAATCATATGGTGGTTTTAGGACGTTAAACCCCACATATCAATCAATTATTAGCGTCCAATAAATTGATTGAAAGCAATATGGGCATTCATTATCAGAGTCGGTGATTATCTTAAAGCAATCTCATTTTTCTGATCCGTGAATAAAAGTAGGTGATAACGTGTACATCTGAACTCCGTTTCCTTGTTCTTACACGGCCCACAATTTCAGCAATAAATGGTCACGTGAAATTAAAAAAAAAAATGTCGGCGAGCTACCCACAGACAAGGTGCGACTGATGCGAAGCATTCATAGCAGACCATCAAAATAATTAACGTTCTAATGGTGTGTACTGTAACACGCAGTTCATCTGTAATAAGCCTGCTGCTCTATAGCGATACAAAAGTTTGGCGTACAACCAAACGATACAAAAGTTTGGCGTACAACAAAACAAAACAAAAAGCGCGCAGCTTACACCAGTGTGCAAGGCTGGAACCAACAGCAGTCCTAGTGTTCGACACATAGCTATAGCAATCTAGACCTATAGCTATTGCTATAGCAAACCTTATAAGGTTTAATTGCTAGTAATAGGGAAGACAGGCTCACGCTTGCGCAGCGGCGTTCGCCGCCTCAGCGAGAGGAGGCAAAGCTCCGGTCGCTTGGCCGGGCCGCAGTTGCTTTGTTTTCCCATTGCGCGCACGGAAAACGTGTTCCTTGGGGCTTCTATCTCGCATTTTCACGCTATGGGCGCCGCTCCTTCGTCATCTTGGAACAGGCATGCGCTCCTGCGGCATTTTGAGCTCCTACAAAAGCTTAAAAATGACGAAGAGCTGAAAACTGTCCGTGAAGTTCTACCGTTTCCAATGCAAGCAGTGTGAGGAGCAAAGGCGTCAAGAGTGGATTATGGCAGTTCGTCGATACTTCCGCGGTCTTGTCAATATATATATATATATATATATATATATATATATATATATATATATATATATATATATATATATATATATATATATATATATATATATATATATATATATATATATATATATATATTTGTCGTGCACACTATTACCAGCTATTAACGTGGAGAAACGTGTGATGGCCGGACTCATTTGAAAATGAAGTGCGTTTATAAGCTGAAGCTACGGCAAATAGGCAATTCGAGATTGAGCACTGGCTTTCCGAGACAACCATCTATAATGAGACAGCGGTGGGGCTTGCTAGCTTCATACAGCACAGTTAAAATACCTCAGCGTGAGACCTCCATGTGTTTTATTCAGCTGATGACTGTATACATGTCTCGTCGCCACTAAGCGCAAACAGATTTATGCGACGTGTTCGCGCCGAGCGTTCATACGTACACGTCTTGCAAGAAACACCCACCGATAAGTTAGCAGGCTGATGTGTTGCGATGCTAGGATCCGATTCGTGAGTTTGATTCTTGCATACACCAGCTACATTTCCATTGGAGCGAAATGTAGTAACACTGTGATTAGATTTAGGTGTAAGAACGGCAAAGAGGGCGTGTTAGTTTTGCATATTTCAAGCGTCCGGTGGTATTACGCTCAATATAAACAGAAGTGGCACTCGCTGTTTGTGCACTCTTTGTCTATTGTCACCGTCACGCCTTGCAATTCAAATAGATTTAGGTGCGCATAAAAAAAAAAACCCTAGGTGGTCGGAATTATTGTGAAGTCTCACGGCACAGCGTACCTCTCAATGATATGATGGTTTTGGCACGTAAAATATATTCTAGCATGCGCCTGAGCAACGGGCGATATATAGCTGCCACTATTGGAACGAGCCGAAAAAAAGAACCAAGGCGGCAATAAAATTTTCGATGGTTTCGCGAAATCAGACGTGGTTATTAGGGACAAATCTCGGCGTAACCAGAAACAGCTCAATTTAGTGGGTATTTTATAATATGACGAAAACTAAGCGAGCTGTCAAAACAACCAAAGCGACATTCGAACCAGTGAACATGTCGAGTGATCAGGCCAGGATATTATCCGAAATGAAACATGCGTTGCAGGAATCAAGTGGTCGGAGTGGGCATCAAATACTTTTTTTGTGTGTGCGCAACATTATGCTTTTAAAAGAAGTAGTAAAAAAAGAAATTCAAGGTGGCTTTGAACTTACGATACAACCTTGTTAACATTCGATGAAAACCTCGGCAAACGTGAAATTCTCAAGAAACTGAGCACTGCGCGCTGCAGTGGTGCCAGCAACTCAACAGGGCCGACTTAAGTTTAGGCTCTTCACACTGACTTCCTAATAAATTTCAAGCCGCACCACAAACTTAGCATCCAAGCAATTGAAGCCCCGCCGCGGTGGTCTAGTGGCTAAGGTACTCGGCTGCTGACCCGCAGGGCGCGGGTTCGAATCCCGGCTGCGGCGGCTGCATTTCCGATGGAGGCGGAAATGTTTTAGGCCCGTGTGCTCAGATTTGGGTGCATGTTAAAGAACCCCAGGTGGTCTAAATTTCCGGAGCCCTCCACTACGGCGTCTCTCATAATCATATGGTGGTTTTGGGACGTTAAACCCCAAATATCAATCAATCAATCAAGCAATTGAAAACGCGCGCGAAAGCATGGTGTTGGCTTGCCGAGATCTTCGAGAAGACCCGACTGCCGCAGCAAATGCGTGTTTTACCGATGCCATACACAACGAATTCGCGCCGTCACCTCCCTTTTAATGTCTTATAAATGCGGCCATTCACCATCGCGCACTCGCTCGAAGACATCGTCTTTGACGACTTAATTTCTTGTTCCCGCAAAGGTTGTTCATTAATAGCTGATTGATTGATATGTGGGGTTTAACGTCCCAAAACCACCATATGATTATGAGAGACGCCGTATAGTGGAGGGCTCCGGGAATTTCGACCACCTGGGGTTCTTTAACGTGCACCCAAATCTGAGCACACGGGCCTACAACATTTCCGCCTCCATCGGAAATGCAGCCGCCGCAGCCGGGATTCGATCCCGCGACCTGCGGTTCAGCAGCCGAGCACCTTATCCACTAGACCACCGTGGCGGGGCAAATGATTAATAACGGTTCTGGTGAGATTCACACCATGAAAACATTTTCTTTTCACAATCTGCTTACACCTTCGGAGCAAGTGACAGGTGAGGCTGCACGTGCAAAGAGACCAAACAACAGCGCGTGCACAGCGCAGGAACATGTTGGGGGAGCGCAGTCAAAAGGCGGGAGTGGGAGGACGAGCGAGCGGTTTTTGCAAGAAAGGTGGCGAAACGCGAGTGGTGCAGCGCCCCCTGGCCGAGGTTGGGAGTCCTATGCCAAGCTTTTGCTAGAGCTGCTAAGTTTTTGCAAGTAGTATGGCTAAACTCGGCTCGACATATCACGTCTGTTGCGTCGTGTTGCGATTTTGGTCACGTGACCAGCTATTACGTGGTTTTTGGCGGGAACATGTTACGTGAATTGCTATTACGCGATGTTGCGTGATTTTAGTCGCGTGACTAAATGTTACATTTTTTCACGTGACTAGATGTTGCGAGGTGTTACGTGACTTTTAGTCGCGCGAGTAGTTACGCGATCTTACATCATTCTAGTCAGGTGACTAGTTATCATGAGATGTTACGTGATTATGGTCACGTAACAAACTCGCCGATCAGTTTTTTTTTTTTTAATTCCATGCGGTAAATATTGGTGCACCTGTTGTGGGAGCGAAGCAGAAGTCGAAGAAGATAAAGCGAGTGCGTACATGTTCATGATCACTACCCGGCGCAACGAAAAGTTTGCGCCTTCGCGGTCTTGTAAAAAAAAACATGTCCAAAAATTAAGCAATGCCCATAGAAAGACTACGAAACATTACTACTCGCGGGTAATGCATAGTCAATTCGCGCACCCCGTGGATGACGCAACAGCCACTTAATCGCGCAGTTCGCGTTTCCGGTATGCGTCATTCCAGTCACAGGATCCATTTCTTGCACTCGCGCTTCTCGTCGCCTCCGACGCTGGCCAACCGAGCCGTTGGCAACGGCGAATTCACGTTTCCGGGAAATCAAGCTACCGGAAACACTTCTTCTTTTCACGAAGAAGCGCGGCCCTTCTCGCCTTTTACCCGGAGGAGAAAGCCTTTCTCTGAATCGCTATTTGCGATGGCAATCGATCAGGCCCAGGGAAATCGAGCCATGCTCGCTCTCCGTCCTCCCCCGCGGGACTTCTCCGATCGACGTGTTTTCTCCCGCGGAAACGAGCCGCGGTGGCAACGACGGCCACGGGTCGAGGCAAGCGATGGACTCGAGGCACGTGCTCCGTCGTGTTGCCGCCCACGCTAACCCCGGCTGCAGCCCCGCGTTGCCGGCGCTGAAAGCGCACGCGGTAAACACCGTTCTTTCCAAGCTGGCTTCATGCGCCGAGCTACGATCAGCGTGTCGTGCCTTCTCTTGCGCCCCCTTCTTGCTGTCGTCGTCGTTGACGAGCCCTTCTTGCTCTCTCTCGGAGTTCTAGCCACGGACCCGAAAAGGTCACATCTAGGGGACGCCGCGATAACCGCCCGCGGCCTTTTCTCCGCGATTCGTCTTTGTCTCGGTGTTCGGCGAACGGCTATAGGCTTCGTTCGCGGAACTAATCGCGCTGCAAAACGAGGCAAAACGTGAAATCGTCAGAGACGCCCACAGTGCTCAAATGCGCTTGTCGAACGAGCCTTTATTACAGGGTGATAAAAACGTTCCAAGCGTTTTTTTTTTTTTTCGTGCCACGGGGCAGTCGTTGCGTCGCCACATGGTAGATGATTCAGCAGAGGCTCCCGTCATTTCTCACACAACTTGAATACGAGAAACAACACTTGTATGTTTGTTTTATAATGGAATGCTAGATTTAGGTACGCAGAGCACTGGTGTGAGCTTGGTGGAAGCGAGGGGGTGGGGGGGGGGGGGGGGTAAGTGTCCTTTCAGTTCTCCCCTCTCTACCGACGCCCATGGTCTGGTATCATTAGGCAACTGCGAGCCACGGTAAGCATTGATGACACCTTGCAGTTGGCCAACACATATTGCTCAATAACCATGCTACCGAATTTCGGCCTCAACGGGGCTCGAGTTCACAAGTGGCATATTCTTGGCTGAAGTCAGGGCACAACTTGGCTGAAGTCAGGCCATGAACCTGAACGCAATTTTGTACGGTTAATCTATGTGTTTGTGTCTAGCTGTATCTGTCATGCGTTGAGCAGAGTAAATAATCACCCAGCACCTGGAATAGCATGTCAAGTGAATAGCCTGTCCAACATCGCCAGCATTTCATTAAACTGGTACTCTTTCTTTGACGAAAGAGAGGTGTATCGTTCGCGGTATGCCACGCACAAAGTGCATCGTCTCAGACCCCGTTGTTCAAGAATGTCTCCACCGGCCTGCTTCGCTAAATTATACTTGGTTGAATGTCACTTGATATCTTACGTGCTGGCGACATTCGCATCTGTACATCAGGTTATTAGCGCTGATGACTACCACAAACAGACCAAGCCCGGAAATATTTTTTGGCCCTCACCCCCAACCGCGAGGTTCAGCTAAAACATTATTTGCCTTTGATGTTCCAGCTGTTATTACTCGTCTATTATTTTATTATTAGTCACTTCTCTGCTGGTCCATGTGGTACATGTCATCTGAAACGAATACATTATACACTTAGTTAAAGGGAGGTATTATCTTTTAAATACCTTGTCGTTATTTAATTTGGTAATACAGATGAGTCGATGACTCAGAAGAACTGCGAAGCACCACTGTACTTTCTTTTAGTTCTTTTTCTTTTTTGAAGTACCTTTTTATTAGGCAGATAAGACGAGACCAGATATTGATGTGCGACATGTCACTTCGTCTGAATATGGCAGGCTGTTGCTCATTTTCCTTACGTATACCCTTGGTTTGTGAAAAACAAGATTGTTTTTTTTTTTTTTGCCCGTCGCTTCTTTTGACATTAGCTTTTTGTAAAAACTGTATTTTTCATGGTGCCCCGGAGCATGTGCTCTTCCCCTAGCGGGAAAGTTCTGGCAATAGCGGTTGTGCCGACCGCTACCAAAGCTCTACCAAAACGGCAAAGGGCATAGCAGGAAAATCAGAGGCGGATTCCTACTTGAACTGCTTGTCTTTTCACCATTTTATTCGCCATTTCAAGGGATGCGGTCAGCGTTTCCCACTGCTGAACTTGCTTCTTCAAGTACGATAAGCGGTGCTCATATTCTCCAAAGAATTGTCCTGCGCGGTACGAACACTTTCATATAAGCACAAATCAGTCAGCAATAGTTACGTTCTTGGGAGAGCAAGCAGCTCTGTTTAAAATACATTCGAAGCGCATTTGCTTCAATTCACTGATGACAACGCATAGAGTTTCTGCAAGTGAAAAAATGGTCCCTGAGCTCGGGTTCTGACACAGAAATCTGCCAGTTTCCTAGCAATTTCTCGCTCCGCATGTTGCATTTTCCCCCACGTGCGTCGAGAGTGACGTCATCGAGGCGGGCTTGGGATGCGCATAAGTGACGGTGCGCCTATTCTCAATTCGCTCTGGAAAGAAATGGAAGTTTTAATCGGAGAGCAACGTGTACAAAAAAGGCATGTTCTCATTTGTCCCCGCACTTGTGCAGTTGATGCAGCAGTGCTTTTCTGTTTGCTGGAATAGGATAGGGCTTACTGTCGGTTTGTGCGACAGATGCTTCTGGCAGACAGGTACCAACGCGCGTGTGCAATGGGGTTTGAATGTTGTCCGTTTCCCTGATGGCGCCTGCTGACGAGTTCTTGAAATGCTTACTCCGTGCTAAACAGAAAAAAACTTAGAGACGATTAAGTTTCCCCTTCGAGAGAAGAACGTGACAGCGTAATCGAGCCCAGTTCACGTCGCCTTCTCATTCGCTTGACATCATTGGCGTATAGGCACTGTGGAGGTTCAAACCAGCGTCCCACCGAATTTTTCCAGGTTTTCATCTTTGCATTTGTATACGTAACACACACAAATGTACGCACTAGCACAGAAAAAAAACCCTCCTGATTTAACCCTCCCCCCACCTCGAAAAAGTTTCTGCAGCTATACGCTGCAGTGCTTGCCATGCTTCACTTCTCGGCGCACAGCATGTCGCGAGGAAAGGAACTTCCTGTGCGCGTGCACATAACATTGGCTGTCGTAAACTCTTCTAGAATGTTCAAAGAACAGTTGCGCATGCAGAATTCCTAATTTGGCGAATCAGCAGAGTACTCACCACGCATCCATTATAAGGCAATGCGCACACCTATGCAGCCGCACACATTGATGCTGCGGCTGGAAATCATACTTAATTGCGACTGAGCGCTCTGTTATCAGAAGGCTTTTAAACCAGCCATTCGTTGCGCAATTCGCGCCGTGTGTGTGGTGCAAATACTGGAACAAATGGTGAGAGACATTTCATGTCATCGTGAGGCTGCGTCATTCACCAGGAAGCGGCACCATCATCACCGAATTATACCCAAGAAAGTCAGTGCCTCTGTGTCTGCAATGCGCCTTCCACGCCTCGCTTCACCACAGCCTTTCCATCCAGACCTTTGGCGGCTGGTACGAAGCAGAATGTCATGAAAAGCACCATTGCGGCGGATTCAGCTTAATTGGCCAACATTGCCGAGGCCACAGTTACACGTATCAGTGGCACCCGGTACAAACAGGAACACCTAGGAAGTCATGGATACAAATCATGCAACTTAGCTTTCATTGTCCCAGTCGCAGCCACAGAGAGTTTCATTCTACGCCACAGAGACGTCGAATGAAACGCAAACAGCGGCAAGCATTCGCAATTGTATAGAGCGCCCGTCCAGTCA
The DNA here is from genome assembly GCF_043290135.1 of Rhipicephalus microplus. Classification (NCBI taxonomy): domain Eukaryota; kingdom Metazoa; phylum Arthropoda; class Arachnida; order Ixodida; family Ixodidae; genus Rhipicephalus; species Rhipicephalus microplus. Next base: position 54,604,588 of record NC_134710.1, on the reverse strand, counting down.
TCACCATGGATGTAGCTCTGCGCATATGCGCGCCCTTACATATAATTAGTGGACGGCACGCACTTTGCTATTGCAAATGTTTGCCACTGTTCACGTTTTATTTGGCGCCGATAACACATAAGCCACATGGCACTTTGACACTATATGACTTATGAGCTGACCGAATATGACAAATAAGTAATTACAGGGCTTCAATCATTACTAAAAGCGCTTGACGTGTTCATTAGTGAGCTCAAATCACCTAACGGTCAGTTTATATATATGATGTGTGGCAAGCTCAAAGTCCAGTACATACAAGACTACAGTAGGCCCGATGGCCCGCCTACTAGTGTATTTAGTTGTGAGGGCAGGTGTCAATTTTCACGATAGAACATGGCGCATCCGAGGTACTGCACCTCTCAGGCTGCCAATCATTTTTAGACGCATAATGACGCTGCAGAGTTGTTGAACTTATAAGCTTACCAGATTTTCACGTTAAAGAACCCCAGGGGGGCGAAATTTCCAGAGCCCTCCACTACGGCATTTTTCATAATCATATAGTGGTTTTGGGACGTTAAACTCCACACATCTATATATCTAAGCTCACCAAATTTTTCGCACCCGCACCACTTCTTCCTATTTTTAATCCACTTCCGACAGCGAAACATAGCAAACCGGACATTGACCTTCTTGTATTTCCTTCCTTCCTTCACTGTTCTTGAGAACGGCTGCCACAGTGCCTTCGTCACCCTCCATGAATTACGAGATCGACATTTCATAAGATGCTTTGCACTTTGACAATGGTCGGCAGTCGACGCGAGATAGTGCTGCTGCGAGCGATGGTACCAAGGAGGATTAAAGAAAAATTGCTGGAGTGGAAGCTCCAGCAATGCCTTGCCAGCAGAAGTGAAGCCATCTTTTGCCACTGTCAAGATGGCGGAAACATGCTCTTTCTGATGGTGCCTACTTAAAGATCAAGTGGCTTTGATATGTTATGTAAATGCAACGTTAGTTCTATGTTAAAAGACAGTTGTTCCCGACGAAATAACACAAAGAAACGAGTATAGATGACTGAATCATCAAAGAGCTCTGCCTCCAATTAGAGGCTCACTAAGGAAAACTAGTAACTGTAAGACGCACTTGGAGCACTATGTGACCAGAAAAAGTTCCCACATTAAGCTTGTTGGGCGTGCGAGGGTAACGCTTCGTTTTTATTCGCTGAATGGTGATAATTTATCATGCCCCTAGTAAGATGACCACCTCAGCCACCATCTTGCCAGTGGAACGGCTTCACTCTTGGGCAGTCATTTCCACTGCAGCAATTTTTTTAATCCTCCTTGGATGGTACACGCACGGTGAAGCGAGGATTCTGACACAGTCCCTGGGTTCAAGGGTCGCCCCTCTCCAAGAGTCATCCTCACACAAGGCGTCCTCTGCCAGTATACAGCGCGAAATCAAAGTCACTGCATAAATAGCAACACTTGACAAGCCTATAAGGCAGGGTTGCTTCGAGTGTGGCAAATCTCAGTGGGTATGAGATGGGGTGGTGTATCTGCTGTGATAATCCGCACGGAAAGTGCGATTTCTCGTGTAAACACGTGCTGATTCCAGCGGCATGTGATCTTGATAATTTATCCCGCGTGCTGCCTGACGCTATTCGTTGGGTATGTCAAGAAGTGCAGATCGGCAAGACCCGCGTGAAAAACATTTATACTAAAAGTACGTCTATAGAAAAGAAATTCCTTCCTCAATAAGCTACGGGTAAGTACAGCTCACCGGTAGTATAATAACGCACGTGCTTCGAGCTGGGTTCTTGAACATACAGCGCGATTGAAGTCGCTGATGACACAATGCTCAATGTCTTGTTTTGTTTGTTTTTGTCAGATATTCGCAAATGAAACAATCAAACGTACGGAAGCAGTGCACCCAGCATTGAGACCAGCTTCTAGGGATGCATGTTTTTACGAATTATGAATGAACGGACTGATGGAGTGATGGTCCAGCAGACATACACCGCTATATAGAAAACGTCCACGAGAATCGTTCTTGCTTGAGCTTGTTGGTAGAACATAGCGAGAGGGGTTCCAGCCAAATACTTAAATGAGGGCAGAAATGCAGACGCCCCACCTCTGGATTAGCAACGAAACGTTTATTGAGACTTTCCTTTCACATTTATAGCAGCCGATAGTAAATGCAATGCTCAATGATCCCCAGATTGTTTATTTGTGCACATGAACATTTCTTTATCTTTTTTCTGTTAACAATATGGAAGGTGCGCTAATACCTTATTGTCCACTTTCGTCAATGGCCATGGCTCCTAAAATTTGGCGCTTTAGCTTGTCATTGCTTCCTCCTAAGATGTTGATGTTGTGTAGCTTAGTATCAAAAGTACCAAAGGCTGGCTATTGAATCTAATATTTACTTCCAGCCATTAATGACCAATGACGCGCAACACTAACTCAGCTGTAACCAGCACGGGACTCAATACGGCGGTTGCTGCTCGGAAATGGGCCAAACTTGAGAATAGCGCACGTGAGCTGCTCTCTTTCACGAACGACTGAGCCCTGGTCATTGTTGCTTACCATTTCATTTCGTCGATAAGTAAATTTGCAGCAACGACTTTTTATTATTCGGGCGTGCACCTATATGATAAAGCTCACCGAATTCTCCTGTGATGTTATGATGACGCGTACTTACGGTAAAGAGAGGCTTTGTGAGATGCACCCACCGCAACAGGAATGATTTTCGAACAATGATCTTAGCTGCGGTATCTATGGCAACGGAACTGAACAACTTAAACTTTCCTTGCCGTTACTGTCGTCGTTGTTTTTTTTTTAATTTTTTAATATGCAATTGCAGCTCTTTGTCCCTGCCACATCCAACCAGAGAAATAAATAGAGCAAGCTTCGAACGATACTGAAAACATGGCAAACAAAGAGAATTTCCGGAAGTAACAAACGTGCACAGTATGCCTGCAATACACATTTAAAAATAACTTTACCTTCCGAGTAGACCGGCTACCGAAAGTCCGTATATACCCGAACAAGAAAATGTCCCAAGTTTTTCATGCAGAGCAAACAGAAAGGCACTACGATGTCACCAACAATCTAATGTATACAAAATTAGATTGTGCAATGCATGTATTATTATCGCTGTTGTTATGGCTGTTATTATTGTCACTGTTATTATCACCAGCCAAGTAATCTACCACTGAGCCACGCCGGTACTTGGGACTCGTTGGCAAACTTGGCTTAGGCAGGCTTGATGTCTGGAAAGCGATCGCGTTAACACGACTTATAAAGTGTTTTAAAACAGCGAAAAAACAACCAGTTGTCGCACAATGCGAATAGCATAACGAGTGGGTCGTCCAATGCTCCGGCTCATTACAAAAGCGTGTTCTTGTTCACCCATTAGCTGTGGCGCATACCCACTTCAGGCATAATTCCTAGTCATCCTCAGCCACTGCATGAACAATCGGTACAAAATTCCTTGCAAGTGTTTAGTGGATACCACGCTCTTCAGAAGAATGACGAAAAATAGCATGGTGAATGCCAGCCTACTGCAGAAAAAGATTTCCTATAAATGTCGTAGTGCGTATCAAGCAAATGTGCTTGCAGCAGTTATCCAATGAGAATTTAGAAAAGGGTCTGAAAGGCCGCACTTCTAGCTTTTGCTGTGACTGTGCTGCGCCTTACGTGCTGGCCTGGCGTTTTTTTTTTTTCCTTTTTTTTAATTTCGTGTGGTGTGGTTACGGACACCGGCGGCGGCGGACAACTATGGCGCCGCGCGTGACCCGAGTTTTGATTGCATAACAGCTTTCGCTGTAAAATAAAGGAAGGCGTTCGATTGAGTAGATATACAGGCACATATGGAGGCATAGCGCCGGCAAGGAGTATACCGGTGAACATATTCACATGAATATATTCACTTCACAGGAAATGGAAAAGTAAGTCAGACAGGGAGATACAATCTCGCCAATAATGCTTAGAATATTGCACTATATGCTTGTATGCTTGACTGTATTCAAGCTACTAGAAAGGGGAGGATTAAGAGTCATAATAAACAGCGCATGCGCCAGCAACCCAAAGTTTACAAAAGAGCTCACCCTGTTGAGCAACGATTGATGGAAATCGACTTGCAGCAAATGCAACTCAACAGCTGAAAGAAGACGAAGTGAAATAATATCGTTGAAGAATAATACGTTGATGACAAAGGTAAAGTCTAATGTTTTAGCAAGAAACGAGGCTCCGGCATCGGCAGTGAAACTCTGTAATCTGCTCAGAGGTATACCGCCTAGGCCAATCATTCTCAGGACATTCTGAATATAGATAAAATTGCAGAAGAATGAACGTTAATTTGGAGCACGCATAGCCGGCATTCCCAAGTAGAGGTTGGCAGTTAACTTACTGTCATCTTTGACGAGAACAGTGTACAAACATTGCATTCTGCCAGTTCTCACACGTGAGGCAAAATCTTGGAGGTTAACAAAAGAAGGACTTTAGAAGGCGTTTAGGGCCACGTAACGAGCGATGAAATGAAAAGTGTTAGACGGGTACTGACACTATTTTTCGAGGGTGTGTTTACTCTGCCATGCCAATCACTTATGTACGGAGACTGCTATAACCGCGTGTGAGGATCAGTAAACGCTGATAAAATGTTTTATTTTGATAATAAAGTCGATTTGCCCATGGTGTACCCACCGGAACCGACACTAGCCTGACGCCAGGCTACAATACTAATTGTGGTGACTTTACGCAGCTATCTCATTAGTTATGAGGACGTCAGGTACCAAAACTTGCGAAATGGCTGCCTGTGCACCATCAAGACATTTAAAATGGCCGCATGTGCGCCCCCGACAGAGCCATGGTCCAGAGCGGCCGTGTAAACGTTATGATATCGTGCAAGAGCGTGTGGCCAGAAGCTCATACCGTGTTGTGACGTCAGTGTACAGTATGATGATGATATGTGGAGTTTAAAGTCCCAAAACTACCACATACGATTATGAGAGACGCTGTGCAATGGAGGGCTCCAGAAATTTCGATTAGCTGGGCTTCTTTAACGTGCACCCTAATCTGAGCACACGGGCGTATATCATGCATTTTCGAATGAGGCGAAAATGCTGTAGGCCCGTGTGCTCAGATTAGGGTGCACATTAGAGAACCCCAGGTGGTCTAAATTTCCGGAGCCTTCTACTACACAGCGTCTCTCATAATCATATGATGATTTTGTGACGTTAAGCCCCACATATCCATCAATTCGATCCTCGCTTTCGGTAGAAGTACCTTAGCCACTAGATCACCACGGCGTGGCGCCAGTGTACAGCAGGAACCGAGGCTAGCTTTTAAAAACATGCTGTAATTACTCTTTTAGGATACTCTGACGCTTAGAAGTGCATTTATAGGCTTTTGAGGGCTTTCCCTTTCGTTTAAAACAAAAAAAAAAACGACAACTGAAAAATTTTTGTAACGTTAAGCATAACGTTACCAGACAACAAGTAAAGGGGGGGGGGGGGGGGGTGTACCGATATCGCGTTGCTCACATTAAGAAGGCAGAGAAATGTAGCCTGAAGTGACGGACTGAAACTAACCTTTATAGTCCAGAAAAGCTCTCTCTATCCATTGAAACATGAAGCTCTTTTACTTTAAAGCTCACGCATAATGAACTACAATGTCACCCGTAGTCCATAATGCAATGCTCCCGCTCACATCGCAAGCTTCATCGCTGCCTGCATTAATGCCTGGGCAGACAACCGGTACTCTGTATTACAAATACAGACCTGGCGCCAAAAAAATAGCAATAAAGGAAGCACTTTCGAGGACGGCTAAAACCTGGGTGGCGTGATGAAATCGGTGAATTTGCAGGCATAAGATGAAACCATGCAGGTGAAGGAAGACACGGGTAATTGGAGATCGCTAGAAGAGACCTTCGCCGTGCATTGTACGTAAGCGTGCCGCAGCTTGGGCAAGGCAGTTGGTAGCGGGGAAGTACAGCAAGAGGAAAATGTAAAGGAGTGGTGTGCATGCAAACACAGCACCATTCATCATGCATTCAAAAGTGGTCGGAAATCCCAGTTGTCTTCAAAAAAGTGTAGCGGAACTCTGACTTCTGGCGATGCTAGAGTGCAATGTCTAAATTCTTATGCAAGGAAGAACATAAAATTACCCTTTCGCCAAGAAGGGCTGTAGATGAGAATATGAGAGAAGTTTCAACGAAAATTGAAGAGATATTGAACCTGTAGATTATACCTGTGATTGAGTACCGAGCATGATCGAAATTTTTACCTGTAGCTGGACTGGACGTATCCAGAGGAGGTCAAGTGGCCTTGTTATCTGTATGCACGAAAAAAAAAATAGAATAGAGGTGCGTCTGCTTTCATGTTATACTGTGGTAATAAATTTAGCATAAAGCACGTTAGTCTTCAAGATATGGCATAAATATTAACGTCTATTTTATATATATATGCATACCGCTTGTTTTGGTAACCCTATATATGAAGCTCTGTATAGAGTAGAAAGTTGCCGCTTCGACTCCCTGCCTGTCATGGCTTTATTTCGTTCAACCAAGACAAAGGAAAAAATGTTCATATATGTATATATATTGATATATGGGGTTTAACGTCCCAAAACCACTATATGATTGTGAGAGACGCCGTAGTGGAGGGCTCCGGAAATTTAGACCACCTGGGGTTCTTTAACGTGCACCCAAATCTGAGCACACGGGCCTACGACATTTCCGCCTCCATCGGAAATGCAGCCGCCGCAGCCGGGATTCGAACCCGCGCCCTGCGGGTCAGCAGCCGAGTACCTTAGCCACTAGACCACCGCGGCGGGGCTCATATATATATATATATATATATATATATATATATATATATATATATATATATATATATATATATATATATATATATATATATATATATATATATATATATATATATATATATATGAGCCTACGAAATATCAAAAATAACACGTGACTGCGTTCCCAACCGCAATAAGGTTCTAAGATGAAACAATCTAGAGACCTTAACCCGCAAAAGAAAGCAGCACCCTCAAGTAAGCTTAAATCCCGGCTGCGGCGGCTGCATTTTCGGTGGAGGCGAAAGTGCTGTTGGCTCGTGTGCTCAGATTTGGGTGCAGTTAAAGAACTCCAGGTGGTCGAAATTTCCAGAGCCCTCCACTACGGCGTCTCTAATAATCATATGGTGATTTTGGGACGTTAAACACCACATATCAATCAAGCAAGCTAGCTTACTACACGCAATCGCTTTGCCTCTTTTCCGTTACCAGAGACAGCGTTCCGCACAATCCAGGGGTACTGGTCAAGCGCCCACATTTGCCGGGATTTTGCGAGAATTCCTTTCGCTTGATTCTGTGTTACTATCGTTTTCCCTATCTCACGGCCAACTGTTCTCATAGATAAAGCGGCTGGGACACTGTTTTCATTACAGCCAGACTGTCTAGGATCAAATCGGTGCGTTTTTTTGCACGGGAGGTGGAGGATGACGCAATCCATATCTTTTTATTGTTGCATCATTCTTTTATTGATACTGGCCACGTGAGCTTGCTTGACGGCGCTGCATAGAGATGCGCGCCGCCGTCCATTGTAACGCGTTATTTTTCATATTTCGCGGGCTTTTTTTATTTAAGTGAAAAAAAGAGCACGCATTTAGTACGTTTTGAAAGTAGCACAGATAGATGTCGTTTCGATATGCGCACATCTGCCTTATTGACAATCAGATAAATAGGCAAACATTCTTGAGTTTAAATAAAACTATGACTAATTAATTAGTGACATTAACAAAATAATTAGCAGTTGTTACTACACTTTACTGGAAACAATATGCATTAGGCTTGGTTCGCGCGACGCTGTTCCTATTTTTGTAACAACATGCTGCGTGCACTAATATATATATATATATATATATATATATATATATACATATATATATATATATATATATATATATATATATATATATATATATATATATATATATATATTGTAGCGAAGCCTCCGAACTATGAAATGGGTCGAACTCTTGAGTACCTTCTAGTGGGGCTACCCAACAAGGACGCCGCTCGCACTGAGAGCCCGTGCTTGGCCGTTACTGTCGCCATTGTTCTTGCTCGCTGTGGACCGGCTATTAAACGCCTTAACATTTTGGTGGAGAGTGCTGTGCCCTTCAAACATCTTCGGTTCACATTCGATGCCCTTGGAGCTTAGATCCCGTACCGTGCCTTCAACCATGCAACAAGACGCCGCCCAGCAAACGCTTCCTCCTGCGCCGACGCCATGTTCCGGTGTCCCCCGCATCCGCGACCCACCTGTCTTCACCGGCGCGGATGGCACCGACGTCGAGGACTGGCTCGTCATGTACGAACGCGTCAGCGTCCCCAATCATTGGGACGAGGCAGGTAAACTCGGCAACCTGGTTTTCTACCTAGCGGGTGTGGCCGGCATGTGGTATAACAACCACGCGTCTGATTTCGCAACCTGGCCCGATTTCAAGACCGCTATCACCAACGTTTTTGGCCGCCCTGCCGTTCGTAAGCTGCAAGCCGAGCAGCGCTTACGCGAACGCGCTCAGCAGGCCGGTGAATCATTCACCAGCTACATTGAAGACGTCTTGGACCTATGCAAGAAATGCAACGACAGCATGTCCGAATCAGACAAGATCCGAAACGTCATGAAGGGCATTGCCGATGATGCCTTCACGATGCTGCTGGCCAAAAACCCAGGCACAGTAGCTGAGGTCATCACGCTGTGCCAGAGCTACGAGGAGCTCCACCGGCAGCGTTCGATGACCCGTCGCTCCACACCACGAGATTCAGGGCTTGCAGGCTTGGAGGCGAGCTGTGACCAGGTGGCACTGCTGGCAGACCTCAAGTCCTTCATACGTGAGGAAATCGCACGGCAGTTCTCTCTCCTGCCCTTCGCCCACCCACCGGCTGCTCAACAATCGGCCACTACCATTTCCCCCCCCCCCATCCGCCGAGCGATTGAGCAGGAAATAGCGGAGGTTATGCCTGCGTACCACCCACAACAGCTTCCGGCTCCTGTACCCCCAAGTTACGCCCAAGTGGTCGCCAGGCCGCCTCCAGTCGTTCAAGCGCCCGCCCCACTGACTTACGCCGAAGCTGCCGCACGACCTCCATCCTTTGCAGCGGGTATGCCGGCTACGTATGTTGACGTGACCTCTCAGACTCAGCTCCAGCACCCCCTGCAGCCTTTCCAGCCACCGTTCCGTCCATCGGCTCTTGCGTCATGGACAAGACCTACCCCGGCGAACCGATGGCGCACATCCGACAACCGGCCCATTTGCTTTGCCTGCGGTTACGCCGGCCACGTAGCACGTTATTGCACTCGCGTACAGACGCCCCATATCTCGTCGCCTGTTGCTGGCCAGATTAGGCGTACCTATCACCAGGAAACGCCGTCTATGCCACCGCCAACTCGCCTAGCTTCATCTTCTCGTAGGTCACCATCTCCACGACGTCGTTCCCCGTCCCCCATGCGGCCAAGTTCAGCTGCTCACGAGCGGGAAAACTAGTCGTCGCAGTCCCCGAGGCAAGGACTGCGATGCTATCGCATTGTGAAAGCCCTCAGAGCCGCCCATCTAATGTCATTGACGTGCTTGTGGACGGTGTTCACGCATCTGCTCTTATTGACACAGGAGCTGCAGTATCTGTTATGGACGAAAAATTTTGCCGCTTGCTTCGTAAAGTGACGACGCCAATTTCTGGATTGTCCCTTCGTACCGCCGGTTTGCATCGTATCCATCCTACAGCAGGGTGCACAGCTCGCGTTGTCGTTCAGGACGTTCTGTATGTCGCCCAATTCATCATCATTCCCGCATGCTCTCATGACGTCATCCTGGGGTGGGATTTTCTCTCCCGCAACGACGCCGTCATCAATTGTGCCGCCGCCGAAATTGAACTCCCCCCTTCTCGCATTTGACGCCGGAAGACAGTTCTTCGAAAGTGAGCAAGATTCTCGTGAAAGACGATACCATAGTGCCTCCAAGCTCCACGATGGGTGTATCTGTCTACTGCGCTGGACTCTCCGACACAATTGCACTCGTTTCGCCATCCGACCGTGCTTGCCGAAGGAAAGGGTTGCTAGTACCTTTCGCGACCGTGCAAATCACCCAGGGCAACGCCTCTATTTTCGTGACCAACCCATCCCCGTACACTGTTACCTTGGTTCGAGGGGAATGTCTCGGCAGAGTGGAACCAGTGGATAACGCACAAGTCCTGGACGTACCTGATGACTCGCGTTGTCCCAATTTGCGTACCATCAGTGCTGTTTCCACTTCTGATTCGTCATCTCCTGATGTATTTGGCCCTTGCATTGATGACAACCTCACGTCGGTACAGCGTTCCCAGCTTCTGAACCTGTTGCGAGAATATCGTTCTTCTTTCGATGTCGGGCGAAGTTCTCTCGGTCGTGCGTCCGCTGTTACGCATCGTATCGACACTGGTGCCCATCCACCATTACGGCAACGTCCCTACCGCGTGTCGCCTGCTGAACGTCGGGAAATTAACGAGCAGGTTGATGATATGCTCAGACGCGACGTTATTCGGCCCTCGGACAGTCCATGGGCGTCTCCTGTTGTTCTTGTTGCGAAGAAAGATGGTTCTGCGCGGTTCTGTGTAGACTACAGACGGCTCAATAAGATCACTCGCAAGGATGTTTACCCACTGCCGCGCATCGATGACGCAATTGACAGCCTTCACGGAGCCGAATTTTTTTCTTCGCTCGATCTGCGCTCGGGGTACTGGCAAGTACCCATGGCTGATGACGCTCGACCGAAGACTGCGTTCATCACACCCGACGGCTTGTACGAATTCAACGTCATGCCGTTTGGTCTATGTAATGCACCTGCGACCTTTGAGCGCATGATGGACACCGTTCTTCGCAACTTGAAATGGCACACGTGCTTGTGTTACCTCGATGACGTTGTGGTGTTCGCTCCAGATTTCTCTACGCACCTCCAACGTCTGAAAGAAGTTTTTGCACGTGTCAGCAATGCCGGCTTGCAACTAAATCTGAAGAAGTGCCGCTTTGCAGCACGGCAACTCACCATCCTTGGGTACGTCGTGTCCAAGGATGGCATTCTTCCTGACCCAGCCAAGCTTCGGGCCGTGGCCGAATTCCCCAAACCTGCGTCCGTCAAAGAACTGCGTAGTTTCGTGGGCCTGTGCTCGTACTTCCGACGCTTCATACGAAACTTTGCCACGATCATATCACCGCTGACGAAGCTCCTTGGAAGTAACGGGTCCCTCAACTCGTGGTCGTCTGAGTGCGACGACGCGTTCGCGAAGCTCCGCCATGTGTTGACATCTCCTCCCATTCTACGCCACTACGACCCTACGGCCCCGACGGAGGTGCACACAGACGCCAGCGGTGTAGGCCTCGGCGCTGTCCTGGCGCAGCGCAAACCCGGATTCCCTGAATATGTCATAGCATATGCAAGCCGTACGCTCACGAGAGCTGAGACAAACTACACCGTCACGGAGAAAGAGTGCCTGGCGATCGTCTGGGCTCTTACAAAGTTTCGACCGTATTTGTATGGTCGCCCATTCGATGTCGTCACCGACCATCATGCACTATGCTGGCTTTCATCATTGAAGGATCCCTCAGGCCGTCTCGCCCGTTGGGCTCTTCGTTTACAAGACTACGACATCCGCGTGCTGTACCGCAATGGACGCCAGCATGCTGATGCCGACGCCCTCTCGCGCTCCCCTCTGCCTGAAGGTGATGTGCTCTGCTCAGTATCCTCGGCTGCTGTTTCTGCCATTGACGTTGACATAATCGCTACCGAACAGCGAAAGGATAATTGGATCGGCCCGCTGATCGACTTGCTCTCTGATCCATCCGCAACGCCATCCACGCGTGCATTGCGTCGTCAAGCTCGCCATTTCGCCATTCGTGACGGCCTTCTACACCGACGCAATTACGACGCCGACGGCCGGCAGTGGTTACTCGTGATACCCCGCAGTCTGCGGTCAGAGATATGTGAATCCTTCTATTCTGATCCGCAATGCGCGCACTCTGGGGTATTCAAAACCTACCATCGCATTCGACAACGCTACTTCTGGCGCGGGATGTACCGCTATGTGCAGCAGTTCGTTCGCTCTTGCCTCACTTGCCAACGCCGTAAACCGTCAGCTCACATGTCGCACGCCAGTCTACAACCGTTACCTTGCCCTGACCGTCCCTTTGGGCGCGTAGGTATCGATTTGTATGGACCACTTCCTCTGACGTCGGCTGGTAACCGCTGGGCCATCGTTGCCGTTGACCATTTAACGCGATACGCCGAAACTGCCGCTCTCCCTGCGGCTACTGCGCGCGATGTTGCGTCCTTCCTGCTGCATCGATTCATACTGCGCCACGGACCACCCCAAGAGCTTCTCAGCGATCGAGGCCGTGTCTTCTTGTCGGAAGTCGTCGAAGCCATTCTGACGGAGTGCCATTCTGTCCACCGCAAAACTACTGCTTACCACCCACAGACGAATGGCCTCACCGAACGCTTTAACCGCACCCTCGGCGACATGCTTTCTATGTACGTCGCTGCCAACCACACTAATTGGGATAATATACTGCCCTTCGTCACCTACGCCTACAACACCGCCCCTCAGAGCACGACTGGTTTTTCACCTTTCTACTTGCTGTACGGAAGGCACCCGTCGCACACCATGGACACGATACTCCCGTACACGCCGGATCCATCTGAGTGTACACCTATTTCCGAGACAGCCAGGCTTGCTGAAGAGTGTCGTGAGCTTGCCAAGACTTTTACGACGCAAGAGCAAGAGCGCCAGAAGAGTATCCGTGATGCCAGCACCACTTCTGAGCCCACGTTCCTTCCTGGTGCGCTTGTATGGCTCTCGATCCCGACCTCTGCCGCTGGCCTCTCTTCCAAACTACGTCCCAAATACGAAGGCCCCTACCGTGTCATCGAGCGTACCTCACCCGTCAACTATCTGATCGAACCCGTTGAACAATCTTCGGACATGCGCCGCCGTGGGCGAGACATCGTCAACGTGGAGCGCCTGAAGGCTTATTATGACCCGCTCATAATAACAAGCTGTTAGGTCGCCAGGCGGCTCCCTCTTCGACCCCGGGGTAATTGTAGCGAAGCCTCCGAACTATGAAATGGGTCGAACTCTTGAGTACCTTCTAGTGGGGCTACCCAACAAGGACGCCACTCGCACTGAGAGCCCGTGCTTGGCCGTTACTGTCGCCATTGTTCTTGCTCGCTGTGGACCGGCTATTAAACGCCTTAACAATATATATATATATATTAAGGATGAAGTGTATACTTAAAGGCTCGTTTTTCCGTGTTTTACACAATATTACTGAGATCTAACAGACAATAATGCCAAGCAAAGTATAGGGGAAGATATTAGACTGAATTGTAATGTAACAAAGAGGAAAAGTGGCTGGAAAGATAACTTGATAACTTGGCGTGGGCAGGATTCGAACCTGCAACCTTCGAATGACGCGTTCGATGCTCTACCACTTGAGCTACCACGACAGCCATGCCCCCAGCCGCTTTATTGGGTTTATATGTGAATTTAACGTGGGAGTGTCAGTCAGCGCCACCAGTAGCCTTGGCGGCGAGTGTGGCACACTCTTTCGAGCCTGTTTGGCGTCACGTAGCACGTGAACTTATTACAAGTGGGCAGCTGACCAGTAGTCCCTCGTATACAACCTTAAGGCACTAAGTCTGCCAGTATGAGACCCTCGTTATTGAATTAAGGAAAGAAGTGTATACTTAAGGGCTCGTTTTTCTGTGTTTTACACATTATTACTGAGATCTAACAGACAATAATGCCAAGGAAAGTATAGGGGAAAATATTAGACCAAATTGTAATGTAACAAAGAAGAAAAGTGGGTGAAAAGATAACTTGCCGTGGGCAGGATCCGAACCTGCAACCTGGATAAAAAAATAACCAGCCGTGAGCAGGTTGCTCACGGCTGGTTATTTTTTCATCCACTTTTCTTTCTTTTTATTTACATTCCATTGGTTATAATAACTTCCCCTGTACATTCCTTGGCATTACTGTCTGTTAGATCTCATTAATATTGTGTCAAAACACGGAAAAACGAGCCCTTAGGTATACACTTCTTTCCCTTATTTCATTTAACGAGGGTCTCGTACTGGAAGACTTGGTGTCATTAGGTTGTATACGAGGGACTAATAATCAGCTGCCCGCTCGTAATAAGTTCACGTGCTACGTGGCGCCAAACATGCGCATAAAAGAGTGGTTCACACTCGTCGCTTGGCTTATAGATGGCGCTGACTGTCACTCCTACTTCTAAATTAACATATAAAACCAAAAAAGTGGATGGAGGGAAGGCCGCTATATATATATATATATATATATATATATATATATATATATATATATATATATATATATATATATATATATATATATATATATATATATATATATATATATATATGTGTGTGTGTGTGTGTGTGTGTGTGTGTGTGTGTGTGTGTGTGTGTGTGTGTGTGTGTGTGTGTGTGTATGTAACACGCATGGTAGTACCCTAACTGGTGAAACAAAATAATTTAGTCTACCACGCCGCGGTGGTCTACTGATGGAGGCGGAAATGTTGTAGGCCCGTGTGCTCAGATTCGGGTGCACGTTAATGAACCCCAGGTGGTCAAAATTTCCGGAGCCCTCCACTACGGCGTCTCTCATAATCATATGGTGGTTTTGGGACGTTAAACCCCACATATCAATTATTCAATCGCAAAATAATTTAGAGTGCTTTTAGAGTACTCGCATTACAGCGTTCCTAATGACATTGTGCAGCTTCGGGACGTTTTATACATCACACATTATTTCTGTTTCCACTATTACTCTGCATCCACGTTGTTAATGCATGCGCAGCTTTGTGAAAGTTGCATTCATTCTTTTCTATCGTCGTGCAATGCTTCGGGAAACCCACTCTAACCTCTATCTCAGTGATTATGATACGGAAAGGAAGAGAAAAGTGCCACCCGTAACTGTCTATCATTTGGATCACACCACTCTAACCTTTCACTTAGAGAATTGTTTAACTAATTGGAAGGTGTTCATCACGAACCCCCGTTGAACCGCCTTTCCGCCGAGTGCCCAGTCTCCTCAGCGGAGAACCTCAGATGCTGACGCGTACTGCAGGCATCCATTAATGTGCCTGTTCGCCCTCTCCAGATTCCATTGTAATCCGTTTGGCGCCGTACTGCTAATTTTAATCGTATTAACCATGACTTGTCACAAAGAGATGCCTTCGCTATCAAATGATTTCGTATAGTCACGGCCCTCTGTCGGATATATACAGCTGCACAAGTGGACTGATACCAGTATCGGGCGCCGTTCTTTGCGCCCGCACTGCGCGAGATTAAAAGATTGCCGCACGCAACACTTCGAGATAGCCTTAAGTACATTAAGCGCGCCTCTTAAAGGGCGGTAATCCGAGTGTCGCATCTCCCGCAATCTTACTGCCCGCGCCCTTTTCATTTGGTTTGCACACTCGCGTAGTGATACGTGTATCGCATGTGATACGTGTATCACCCGGCCTCTCGGTTCGCTGCAACAACAAACCCCCACTAGACACCCTTTAGGGCCGCGTTATACAGTAGCGAAATTTCCGATGTAGGCGGAAATGTTGTAGGCCCGTGTGCTCATATTCGGGCGCACGTTAAAGAACCCCGGGTGGTTGAAATTTCTGGAGGCCTTCACTACGGTGTCTCTCATGATCGTATGGTGGTTTTCTGACGTTAAACCCCACATATCAATCAATTAGCAGTATCGAAAAATCGCACATGACTGTAGAGAAGGTAGCCGAGATATATACGCTACAGCCTCCCTTCCTCTTGCCCTTTCATGGAAGTTTTAACCAAGGAAAGCTAACAATCCTCGGCAACCCCCCCCCCTTCCCTCCCTCACGCTCCCGACTCAGTACCCCGCCACGGCAAACCGGGGCATCATCAGAGAGTAACGGTGACAAGCGCAAGAAGCAGGGGCATCAAAGGTCAACAACGATGGCGTCCTCGTCTTCTCCGAGGAGAGGAGTATAAGAGTCGCTTCCTCTGCGCCGCTCGAGGGGCGAACGACTCGTCGGCATGGCAGGACATCCGCTGCAGACGTAAACGCGTGCGTCGGCCCTTGCATCCACAGCGTACACACATGCCCCAGCGCAGTCGGTGTCCGATGGCTATTTGCGTTTCAAAACAAGTAATGACGATGGAGACGGGTGATGCAAGATGCGGCCTCTGAAATCTTTTGTTTTCTTTTTTTAGCAATCTAATGTTACTAAGTTATCTCATTTTCTAAGTATTATTATTCTTACTAGTTGCTTCTTATTACTTGATTATGCCGACCGATGGATTAATCAGAATGACAGTGGACTGTTCACTGTGAGCGGTGAACAACGGTATGAAAAAAATATCCTATTAAAAGCATCCGGGGTCCAACGTTTCGAGGCTCAGAGATATACACCAATAAATGTCGAGCGTGTGGTTTATGACCCGAGGATGCATTTAGCTTGTTTAGGCCCAAACGGGAACTAGAACTATACGGAGGGATGAACCTACGGAGGTGTATCTTCCCGTGGCGTATAGGTATCTGCAGACCTATTCCTCGTATGTAAACAGGGGCAGGTGCCGTCGACATACTGAGGTGCTTGTATAGCGACGTCGCCGCGCGCGGCAGGGCTCCCCGACGCGTTGCGCTTTGAGGCAACTTTTCCGTTGCTGCGCCAGTTGTTATACACGATCACAGAAGACGGTGGCGAGCTTTGGGCTGGGCAGAGCCAACGCACTACGACGCCGCTACAAGCACCCCAGTATATATGCCGATGGCGCCTGTTTACAAACATGGAATATGTCCATACATACGTCATAGATTCCGTTCAGGTGAAGAAAAAAAAAAGGTTTCGGACGACACACAGCGTCTCTGTAAACGGTTCCTACAAAACAGTGTTACGAAAGCTGGCACACACTGTCGAGCTGCGACGAAATGCGATTTTACACTAGTAGCGTTTTCATATCTGTTCGGCGACATACTTTCTTTCCAGCATCATTCAGGCGCATTCAACTCGCTGCAGTGTCTCACCCCCACGGTAAGGTTTTGTGTTAGCAGTTATCGTAATCGTGAGGTGAATGCCCAATAAAATGTTATTTCGGTCAATGTAAATAAAGATATAAAAGTCAATATACCCATCTCTGCCATCACAACGCTCTCATTGCACTGTTATTGTTTTACTATACACACAATATTAGCCGGCATTCATAAACGTCAGCACAATTTCCTTTTTCTGATGTTGCCAATGTTAGCTGGAACAATCGTTTCTTTTCTTTGTCTTTTTTGGATTCCGAAACATGAACTGAGTATGAAATAGATACGATGCACTTCAAGGTTTTATACAGCGTGTTTCAGCCAAACAGCACCAAGCAATAAAAAAAAATAAAATAAGTGCTACACGTCTCCAGCTAGGGCAGTATTGTTCTTTGCTGTATGTAGCACATCAGAATTTTTTTTTTATTCGCCAACCACGCCAATCAACAAAGATTGCTCAATGAACTTTTTAAATACTTACTGTAGAGGAAAAAAAACTCAATGCAAGAGTTGTAGCTCTTATCTAGAAATACCAAAATTTTCAAGTTGCGGTAAGATAACAACCCTGGTTAATTTTTTTTCTAGGGTTTGTTTAGAGTGCGCGAAATTAAAAAAAAACTTAATTGCTGCCTGACGCGCGGTGCTTTCAGTGCCCTCAAATGTAAGTTGAACGAATTAGCGAAGGCTTCTTACGCACGAAGGTCGCTTGAACAAGCTATCGGTGACTACGATAGACATTAAGCGATAGTTGGATGGTACCATAGAGTTTCATACAATAATACCTAGAGGGAAATCTGGCGCTAGTGTCTACGTGGGCGCCTTGAGCGGCGATTATACCCCCATGGGAATTATGGGAAGTACAGGCTTCGGATCCGTTTCGGATGGATCATATTCTTGAGATTCGCGACGCTCCTTTTCCGAGTGTAGAACAAAGTGATATGAACTTAGATTTATTTGAAACTCGCTTCAGTTATTTGTACGCAAACTTTATTGCAAAAAGTTTTCGCGACCACGCGGCAAAATTGAAACCTGGACAAATTCAATCATCAGGCTATGCATGCATCGCTCTGCCATTGCGTTCCAGATTTAGAAACAAGATTTGATGAATTATTTTTTTTACAACACTTGAGAACAAACATGCTTGTTTTTATCTCGAAAGTATGTGTTATCTATTTGTGGAATTAACAGTACAGTGTTAAGTGAAAAACGCTTATCGCTTCGTCTTCGGCGACGCTATAGGTGCGTCTGTCCCAGTGGTCCCAGTGGTCTGCACCCAACTTACCTCTGGTTTTGTCGCGAATTCGAGTCAGCAAAGCGTGAAGGCGCATCTACCAAGCTTCGTCATCGCTTTGCAGTCGATTTAAAACAAGTTTAGGCAAGACGCGCTCGTGAAAAAACATGAACTCGAGGCAACATCCTGCACTAGCATGAGGCGCAGCGGTGAGTGGACGACGCTTCATTTAAGCTGTCAAATGCCACTCGTAAAGCTGCAACGTCGCCGCAGATGAGGAGATCAAATGGTCGTCAGCCTCTTCGAACAAAAAATGCACTGCTTCAGCCTTTTAACCGCACCTTACCAGTCGCACTGCACAAAGAATGAAACCGAAACAGTAGAAAAAGTCCGTAGGCACGGTTCACTAGCTAACCCTGTCCAATCCGAAGCCCGTACTTCCCATAATTCTCGTACACGATCGGAGCGCCAGATTCCTCTCCAAGTATTATTGTATGAAACTCTATGGATGGTACCATTAAAAAAAGGGAAGGGAGGGGGGGCGAAACAAAGAAACGAAGACAATAAACTTCGAAGAAAAAGCGGCTGCCACGTGCATTGCGATACGAGACCGGAGGCAGCATTCGGCGCAACGCAGACGTTTCTTTTTTTTTCGTTTTTGTTTTTTTTTTGGGGGGGGGGGGGTCAGCGATAAACATGATGGTGGGAGAGAGGTTGGCATTTTGATAAAGTAAGGGTATAAAAACTTCCACGTTAATTATTCTAGAAGTTTCTTTTTTTTGCCATATCTGCATCGATTACGTGCGATTGCTCTACTGGATATATACTTGCAAGGGATACGGTACGATTGGCTGTGGGTTCAAAAGTTTATCGCTCGTACTTCATCTCCATTTAGAAAAACATGTTTAGTACCCATCTGTTAGAGGGCAGTGCGCATAAATAAACAGAATGATTAAAAACGTGTTCTGTGCTCTTATAGCTAACTCTTAAATAGTAAGAAAGCTAGGAGTTGGAAAAAGATCAGCGTAGTTGCAAAGTCCAAAGCGCTTTTATTGAAACGTCATGGGCAATTACATAGCGTTCTCAAACAGCCCCCCATCAGCCCCTACACACAATCTACATCGACTCAGCACATTTTCTGTATCGTTTCGTAGTATTCGTTGAGTAATAGATCAGCACACATCTGCTATTTTATACTTCTCTTGTGGGCGTTGTCATCGATTCGGTGTAGACGTGCTCTTTAATGCATCCCCATGGAAATAAATCTAGCGGAGTCAAATCTGGAGATCTTGCGGGCCACTCTAAAGGTTTAAGACGGCCGATTCATTTCTCGGGGAATTCTCGATCAAGCCACGTTCGAGTCCGCGCGCAGCTGTGTGGAGGAGCTCCGTCTTGCTGGAACCAGATATTCCCCAAGTTGTGCTAGAGGGAGGTTGCAGGGTGAAGTCCCTCAGTGGGCCTTTAGTATTTCGCTGATATAGCGGTCTGCGGTGAGTGTTTCCTCGAAAAATACCGGGCCAATAGTTTCGCCGTCGTAAATGTCACACCAAACACTGAAAGACCATGCACTGAACCTGGTGTTATGCAACAGCCAGTGAGGATTTGTAGCGCTCCAGTAATGGCCGTTGTGAAGATTGATTTGAGCATGGCGCGACAAGCGAGCTTTATCGGACCAGATTATGTTTATTTTATTTATTTATTTACAAGATACTGCAGGCATGGAGCCCAAGCAGGAATGGTACAGGCAGTAAGGCAATCAAGCCAAGCATCACACAGCATACAATAATCGAATCATCACACACATACAACAATAATGCAACCAAGCTTATCATAACAGCAATGAATTAAGTGGGATTGCGAGAATCGCATTTGCGAGAATCGCAAAGGGAAAGCAACATGGCACTGAAAGTAAGCAATCAACAAAAAGGATCAGTGGATAATAAAACTGCAAAACATTTTTACATCCTCAGGAAAACGTGTGCGTCAATAGAATGTGTCGACTTCTTCAGGAACCCGGGATTACCTTCTTCTTGTATGAGTATCCAGTTGCAGAAGTCAAGACGGCTTTGCCGATCTCTGTCTTTCAGCTGTTGATGCAGGCGAACATTGTATGGGTGAAGTCCTCCGCTCTTGAGTACGCGCCAAGCATTGCTGGAAACGCACTCAGAGCTCACGTCACGCACACTTGTGTGGGGATGGGCTGCCATGTAATCAATTGCTTACATGGCAGCCTGATGTCTGTTTTAAGAGACTCAGTCACATGCACCTTTATAGTGCACTGACACTGCATTTTAAACGTGGCTGGCTCCTTGAGCGTTTCGTAATTTCGCACCAAATGTCAAACTATTTACCCGAATTCCTGCGTGCCATCTGCAAAATAATCTTGCCGTCTTTCTCCTGTTTCCATTCGCTCAGCCGAGGGCGAGAACCATATTCACACGCTCTTCATTAGTGAAACGCATCGTTCCAGACTAACCCTCGCATTCTAGAACGTCTCTTCACTCAACGCTTCAACTTCACTTGAGAAAGCCGATGGGAGCGCCGTCTCTAGGCACGGCAAGTCACTGCATATTAGCGATAATCTGCTGCGATTCTTGAGTAGCACAGCGCCAATTTTTAGCCGAGCTGTGGCGCAGTGCTCAACTCTGTCAAGTGAAGGGTGAAAGTCGAGTCGAGGAGCGTTTGTGAATACGGGGTAAAGGCTTTCGCTTGCCGAAGCGTGTCAAAAAAAGAAAAAAAAACTGCGCACCACATATTTCCATCGTGCTTTTGGTATCTTTCCTTTATCAAAATGTCACCCTCTCCACTCCCCCACATTCATATTTATCGTTGGCCCGAAAAAAAAAAAAAACGTCTGCGCTGTGCCGAATGCTGCCGCCAGTCTCGTATCGCAATGCACGTGGCAGCTGCTTTTTCGTCGAATTTTATTGTCTTCGTTTCTTTCTTTCACTTCCCCCTCCCCTTTTTTTTTTAATGGTGCAACATCGCTTAATGTCCATCGTAGTCCCCGGTAGCCTGTTCAAGTGACCTTCGTGCGTGAGAAGCCTTCGCTAATTCGTTCAACTTACATTTGAGGGCACTCAAAGCGCCGCGCGTTAGGCGGCAATCACGTCGTATTTTTTTAATATCGCGCACTTCAAACAAACCCTAGAAAAAGATTAACCAGCATTGTTACGTTACCGTATTTTAAAATTTTGTTATTTCTGGATAAGAGCTACAAGTCTCGTATTGAAATTTTTTTCTAGAGTCAGTATTTAAAAAGTTCATTATACAATCCTTGTTAATTACCGTGCGATAGTTGCAAAAGCAACGGTTACAGTGTCTTCCGCAATAAGTATACTGTGCGTCACAAGTGTCACGCAGTACGATAAAAAAAAAGAGAGATAGGTACATCGTTACGGGTAGCACACATAATGCATATTGTTCTGAGCATGCCATTGTAGCTACTGCTTATTTTTTGGTAATGATGCTTTTTTGTTGAACCTAATTGTGTTTATAACTCGGCAAATTCTCACATAATCAATTAAATGTCAATGAGGCGTGTGTGAACATGTTCAAATGACATCAAAGTGTGTTATCTTCAACAACGTACTCATTGTCTCCTTGTTTTTTTTTTTTTCACCTTATGAAACAAGTTTCCGACGTCTTAAAAAATAACACGAGACTAGATTGAAGCCCCCTCAAACACGATCACTATGAGGTCGCAAGTGAAGAGTACGTTCCCACCTTTTGCGTGTGGAAGAGTAGTCACGTATTATAATTGTATACTTCACGGGCCTTCTCCATGAACTGGGAAAAAGAGAGTACGTAATTAGTACATTGCTGAAAATAGCACCGTTAGCTGTTGTTTGAGCATGGCTACGTGGTTCTCATTAATGATTAGGGGAGTACTTATAAAGTTATAAACATAGTTAGGACTAATTAGCCCAATCTCATAAACGAAAAAACTTATGATGACTGCTACAGTACACTGGGGACAATATGCACTTGGTATGCTTGGCGTAACGACATCCACCCCCCCCCCTTTTTTTTTTTTTTGAAGAAATCGTGATGGGTGATGTTTGCGACACACATATAGTATATATAGTCACGCTGGAAATTTTTCTGCGACCGAGTATTGTAGAAAAGCTGTTAGTGCGACAAGATCATCGTGGATCAGATTTACGCACAGTAGAGAATATTCACATCCAAAATGACTGCTCCTAATGTCAATTGAGAAAACCGTTCGAGCTAGCGTAATTAAAGTTGCGCAGGCATGTGAACGAAGTTACATGCGAGTGAAGTAACTGGACACGTCACTATGGCAACGTGAGATATTACACTAACTGCAAAGTTCGCATCCGTTTGGCCACATATTTTTCCTCGTGGCATGTCGCAGGAGTAAGCGTGTATTTTGAACTAGCATTTCCATGCCTTGGGTGGGCGGCCTTCCTTAGTCCAGATAGCATTTCGTTGCGTGGCGGGCCCGTTTGATTTTCGGGTCCGGTTGGATATATAGCTTGGCCTCCCACTTTTTTGTGCTAACACGGTGACGTGTTTTCCTCGAAATCCGCACAAGTTACCTATATTTCGTCAATTCAGCTTGAAAACTATATGAACTTCAAGCACTATACAGTGGGCGTTACTTCATAACTATCGGGCGAAACGAGATGAAAAGTGGTATAGAATTAACGCCACTTTTATGCAGATATTCCATGTTTGTGAGCAGGGGACAGCGTTGTCTATATATATAATGAGGCGCTTGTAGCGACGTCATGGTGCGTAGGTTCCGCCCAGTTCAAAGCTCACAGCTGTCCCTTAAGATCACGTGACAACTAGCACAGCAGCTGTAAAGCTGCCTCCAAGCTCAGCGCGTCGGGAAAGTATCCACCCAACGCGCTGTGCTCGCAAGCAGCTTTACAGCTGCTGTGCCAGTTGTCACGTGGCTATAGAAGGCGTCGTGAGCTTTAGTACTGTGTAGGAGAAGGGGGCAGTGGGCTCACTGCCCTATCCCCATGCTGCACACCATGGCCCTTCCCGCGTCGACAGATCGGGCGCCCGCCAGGGGCGCTGCCGCCAGTTTCTCATGAAAGGATCTATGGAAAAGATCTATGATAATACTCTGGGTAGTTCTCTACTGTTTGAGGCCGGGACGGGAGTATTGCGAACCAAGACATATCGGGCCAAATACGAAAGGGTAGACACGGTATGCAGTGTATGTGGAGAGGAGGAGGAAACTTCCGAACACCTGATAATGTTCTGTAAAGGGCCTCACCCTATAGTTCAGGATGATGGCTCAGATTTTTTTGAAGCGCTGGGGTTTAGGGACAGTGAGGGCAAAATAGACTTTTAGCGGGCAGAATTAACTAGAAGGAGGTTATCTGATTGGTGGCTAAAGTCAAGGCACGAGTGAAAATTAAGCCCTTCACTGCAAAGTACCAGTCCTCAACCTCATTATTTAGAGGGGAATAAAAGATAAATGTAGTTTTTGGTACACTAAGCTTTACGGCTTGGTGGTGCTAGCCACGGCCCGATCTAAGGGTACAGCCACATCCATCCATCCATCCATCCATCCATCTTTAAAGCTTTTCTTGATGTGTGCGAAGCGCGTCCGCGTGTCCCGGGTGTTTCGCTGGTTACGCTGCAGTTCGGGGAGTATTAAACACGGCGTTGGAGGTGGGGAGAGGGCCTCCACAATTACGCAAGAGATAAATACGTGTGTAGATGGGTATATATACAAGACGTCAGGGGTCTTGAATTTTATTTTTAAACTGGTCCAAGTAGTTGAGACTGCTGTTTCTATTCGTGTGTGCCCAGCTCGAGCTCATGTTCACGCCATTCATTCGTTTGAAGGAACTTTGTCGGTATCACACGTGCCGCTTTGTTGCACTATAGTGAATGCTGGTTTTTCTGAAAGATCGGCACCTGCGTCTTCCCGCAAGATGCAGCTGTCTCAAAAACGGCCTGCCGTTGCATCTGAACGGGAAGAACACGCTTTTTCCAGCCTCCGATGGTCACGCACACACAGCCTATAGCCGCGTACGTACAGAGAAATTTTCGGGACAGTGTTTGGCGACTGAAAGATCTGGGCGCATCTAGGAGCGACTGCAACGTCAAGTGCGATAAAAAAAGCAAGAAACTACGAGGGCATGCAGTGACCACAAAGTCATAATCGTGCTTTGAAAAAGCCGGAGAAATTCATCAGTAGAACATTACGAGATCAGCCTTTTTTATATTTCAACTTTTGACTGAGGACAACTGCGCCAACGAGTCACCTATATTTTGACGCAAAATTTCCTTTTCTGGGTGGTTTTGTTTTAGTTGTTTCATTGTTTCGCCTTTTGTAGGTTTTCACTATTTTTTTTTTAGATTCGACGCTGGCATTTACCTGTATATGCGAATATTCTTCCATTGCGCGTGCATTAATCGTTTTTTCATCGCAGTTTCATAGTAATGACGTGTCTGACCTCAACATTTGGATGCTCACTAATAGTCCTTTGAATTACATTCAATATTCTGTGCATATCTCTTTTTTAGGGGCGAAGCTCCTAAAGGCGTGGGCCTGTCCATCCCTTGTATGTATGTACGTGACCGCCTATAGTTCCACCTTTGCAAACTGCCCACCACTTCGTCCTTGCAAACATCCCACTACGTATAGCTACCACTTACGAATAATAAAATTTCTTGTACCACTATATACAGTTTTTGTCATGTCTTCGATGATGTAGTGGGTGATATTCGTGGATGGTTCACAGTTTAGCGATACAACCCTCCAGCACTTAGAACTCATATCCACTCTTCGTCTATCGCTTCCCACAGATCCAATGAAACCCACTAGAATAGGGAATTCGGTAAACCGAGATACTTGCCCGGATCTATCACTGACTAAGAACATTTCCTACGCAACATGGGAGAACTTAGAAGAAACGCTCGGCAGTGATCACTGTCTCCTCAGAATCACACTCTCCGGCAACATAGGCCGTAGAACATGGAGCCAAGCTAAGCTGACAGATTGGACAGCCTTCCGCTCACAGGTGATCCCCTCTGTGCCAGGGGCGGGAGGATACACGGGATGGGCAAAACAGCTCCTTGCAGCCAATTCCAAGTGTCTTAAAACTATAAAGACAACGGAAGACACCCCCGCCGTCGATAAGTACCTGTTCCATCTTTGGGACGCCCGCAGAAGCTTAACTAAACGTTGGCGGAAAAACAAATTCAACCGCAAGCTTAAACTTAGAATAGCCAAGTTGAGTAAGCAAGCGGATGAATATGCTGCACAACTGAACGAATCCAATTGGATAGAACGGTGCAATGTTGTAGCTAAAGAAATGAATACAAGGAAAGCATGGTGCCTTTTTCGAACTCTCGTGGACCCCGCCCAAACCCGAGGAGAAGCGCAAAAGCAGCTCCGTCGAGCCCTGCACAGTTTTCAAAGAACCAACTCCCAGCTGGCTGATGATTTGTGTGCTAGATACCTATGTCGCACCACGGATTCCAACAGGAACGCATATGAATACGCAGGTAGAGAAAACAGTCAGCTCGATGCCCCTTTTGAAATGTGCG
Organism: Rhipicephalus microplus; assembly: GCF_043290135.1. NCBI lineage: Eukaryota > Metazoa > Arthropoda > Arachnida > Ixodida > Ixodidae > Rhipicephalus > Rhipicephalus microplus. The sequence goes on along the minus strand of NC_134710.1, from coordinate 54,578,710 downwards.
ATCTGAAAGCAGCACTGAAAAAAATGCGCAGGGGCACTGCCCCGGGCCGAGACCTGATCACGGTAAAACTGTTAGCAAATCTGTCAGACAATTCTTATCGGCATCTATTGCAGTACATTAACGCGATCTGGGATAACCAACCACTGCCAGCTGAATGGAAAACAGCAGTTGTCACATTCATCCCCAAACCAGGCAAGCAAATCAGCACGGACAGCCTCTGACCTATATCATTAACTTCATGTGCCGGCAAATTGATGGAAACAATGGTTCGAGACCGTCTCGCCACGTACCTCGAGAGCAAGGGGCATTTCGCAGATTCCATGTTTGGCTTTAGGCCCCACCTGTCTGCGCAAGATATCCTCTTGCAACTAAACGAGACATTATCCAACCCATTCCCTCGACGCACAACGACAGAGCAATCTTTGCACTCGACCTTAAAGGCGCATTCGACAACGTTAAACATGAAAGCATTCTGAAGAACTTGAGTAGTGTCCATTGCGGTAAGAAAATATTTGCCTACATCAGAGACTTCCTCTCTGAGAGACTGGCGTTCATTCGCACAGATGACGAGGAACATGGACCATTCAAAATGGGCACGCGGGGAACCCCGCAAGGAGCTGTCCTGTCTCCGCTGCTATTCAACATTGCAATGATGAAGCTCCCGCAAGCATTGGCAGTAGTGGAAGGAATGTATCATGCAATATACGCCGATGGTATAACAATCTGGACGAATCGGGACAGTTTAGGAGAAATTGAAGACCACCTGCAGCAGGCCGCCTCCATTGTGGAGGACTATGTGGCCCATTGTGGGTTGCAGTGCGCTCCAACCAAATCTGAATTCCTGCATATCAGAGAAAACATTAAAGATAGGACGACCCTGAACTTGATGGTATCAGGATCAACAATACGAGAGGTTTCAGAACTACGAATCCTTGGCCTTCTGATTCACAACAGATTAAAAAACAGCACCACGCTAGACAAGCTACGGAAAATTGGAGAACAGGTAGGGAACATGATCCGCCGAGTGTCAAACAAGCGCGGGGGGCTACGAGGAAGGGACGCGATTCGGCTCGCCAATGCTTTTGTAACTAGCAGGATTCTATATTCAATACCGTACTTACGAATGACCAAACACGAAGAGAACAGAGTCAATGCTATTCTTAGGAAAGTAATTAAGCGCGCACTTGATTTACCCATCAGCACTTCAAATCAGAAACTCTCTGCATTGGGAGTCTTTAACTCTATACAAGAGCTCCAAGAAGCCCACCTCACAAATCAATATACGCGTCTTACGCAGACGCCCTCCGGGCGGCGCCTACTGGACCGCCTCTTGATCCGGCACGAATGCGAAATCGAAAACGCGGAGCGTATTACTGAACTTTGCAGAACAAAACTCTGGGTGTCCCCGCTTCCCCGCAATATGACCAGGGAGGCGCACCAGGGTAGATGGCAAGCGCGCGCTGAGGCACTTGAACAACGGCTTGGCTCCCGCAATGGGGTCTATTACGTCGATGTGGCCGGGCCGTCACCTAGGGGATACTACACGGCGGCGGTAATACATCAAGGAACGCAGGTGGACGGCCTCACTTTCAAAGCCACAAGCTCAAGTAAGGTGGAGGAGGTGGCCATTGCACTGGCAGTATCCCATCCAAACTCAAAACAAATAGTTACAGACTCTCGAAGAGCCTGCGAGAGCTATCTTGCTAGAGAAATCTCTCCATTGGCTAATAGACTTAAAATTCAGCATCAGGAACCACGATCCTACCCCAAAACGTCTTATATGGACTCCGGGACATCAGGGTCTACAGGGTAACGAGGCTGCACATGCAGCGGCCCGCGTGCTTACTTCCCGGGAAACTCCCCGTTCCCCTGATAGACCTGAACGTCCCACACCTTTAACACGGTTTCGAGAAATCAAAGAATACTACATTGAGCAACGCCGCTTGTATCCCGCACCAGCGAAGGGACTCTCGAAAACGGAGGAGCGTATCCTGCGGCGCCTACAGACAAATACGCTGCTCTGTCCAGCCATACTCAAATATTACGACCCAAAAACAAGTGGGCAGTGCCAGTACTGTGGGGAAGTGGCCAACACTTACATGGTCTGGGCCTGCCAAATGAACCCAAAATTAACCCCCTTTTCCAACCCGACCAAAGAGGACTGGGAGACGACCCTACTCAATAGCTCCACACTAGAGGAACAGCGAACTCTAGTCCAGCGGGCTCGGGTGGCGGCCTCGACTAATGACGTCCCGGACTAGGGATGTCAACCAGCCCGGTGGGGATAAGGGCTATCTGGCACAGCCAGCATCAATAAAGGTTTTTCCTCCTCCTCCTCCAGCACTTCGCCCCACTGATCATCATTCACTCCGTGGATATGCTGTGATTTTTCTTTTTCATGTTGAGGTCAATTAGCAGATGTTTATTCACGTTAGTTGCATCTGCTTATTATTTCACCACGAGTAACAAGTTCTGCATATTTAATTTATATTGTGATATAGCAAACATTTGCGCATACATAGATACGGTGTTGTGCAAATAAAATGAATTTGTCAGCACGTGACGCTGTCGAGTGTTTCTTCGTGTTCTGTTTTAGTCACGCTGCTAAAGAACTGGTGCAATTTAATTCTATGGTGTAGTAAAAATATGAGTACGCACGTGTTTTATATTATTTGTTATGTACTGATTGTAACTATATGTATACATATTTTTTTGTTATAATAACACATTCGCCTACGCGCCAAGTGGCCTTGATAACCTTGTGTAACAAAACCAAGTGATTCCACTGATGAACGAACGTGGGGCTCAAATGGTGAGAGTGAAGCCGCTATTATCGCTACAGTGGCAAAATAACATTGAACATCGTATCGATTAGTAGGTCAATAAAAAAAAAGCTTGAATGCTTTCAGCTACATGCCTTGTTACTGCAGCGGCTGTGTGGAGGAGCATTTATCCATGCAATAGCCGCTTAAAACATATCCCTTCCTCCGTAAATCAGTCGCAATGGTAGTAATTTATTTCACAACACACAGAAAAGTTCCACACACGCCGTAGCTTCGACCTTTCTTACGCGTGAAACAGCAACGTGTTTCAACCCCCCCGGAAAGCTTCAGGTGACGCTGCGACCCTCGCCGCCTTTCGTCGACGACATAAACTGCGTCACCCTCTGCCCCTCAGTGAGCATACTGTCTCATTCTAGTATTATAGTACGCTGTAGCTTTGGGCTGGTAAAGCCCCTAGAACTTCGCAAAGTAGCGACACTCTCCTCCACTCTCGTTTCTCCTCGGTCTCCTCTTTTTCGCACTCTCTTTTCGAACGTGGCGCCACCTGCCCTGCTCTTGCGTAGCAGACGCCCTTTCGCGACCAGAGCACTTGCTCGGAAGACAGCGCGCTGAGAGCGTTCGCGCCAGCCGTCTAACTCACCCTAAAATTACCTTAACGAGTGTAACGTTGGCCCATGACAGCTTTCTGTTTAGTGCCAAGTGCAACGCGTACACGTGATCAGGCCTTGATCGAGTCACTCAGCATCGCAGTGACCGGATGTTAACTATGTGCACACCACCCTTTCGTATATGGATGTTCTTAAACGAAAAAAAAAAGTGTGATTTTTTGGGAAAACTTTTTTTTTCTTGGCCCACCACTTGGTGCGTCTCCGAATAAGTTTTACACTGTAAATAACATCGCTCAAACGTTCATGTGCGGCTGCTATGGCTTACCTTTCCGTTAGCTAGCGCGATAGCGCCCGATAGGACCGTGCGACTATCTTTTCTTACTCAGCGCATGAGTGGTGCAAGCTTCGCCGTATATAACGTACACAATATATGAGGAGAAATCACAGCGAGTGTCATGCAGTGAAAGCAACAACGCGCGTTGACGCTGTCGAAGCGGGACGGCGATGTCACCGACGACCAATTTTAGCGTTTGGTGAGGCATCTAAGGCCTTAATGCGTCAGAAGGTGCACAGTTGGTATACTCGAACAGCTGTGGTTGTTTCGTAAGTGGTTATACGCACCGATCATATTTCAGAAGTGCGGCATGTGGACGTATCGCACATACGAACTAAGTCGCTGAAATAATGGGTTAGTGTATCAATGAACTAGCGTGCCTCCGTAACTGTTACTTCGCGAGAGCTCCACTCGCAGGTATAAACCTTCACGCGACATAGAAAATTAACTATCACGCGAAATGGCATGTATTTGTGAGGTTTATGAACGATGCACGCACCCGCAACGACTCGAAGACCTGCACGCTTTGCATAGCTGCCCTCGCATCGCGGGTCCACGGGCTCATCGGTCACCGTAAAAGAGCCACAGACAGCACTTTGCTCTAAAATATACGGGCACGCAAGAAAATCCAACGGAGAGTGCCAATCTTATATAGTGCGAGTTGCTGCACTCCACTTTTGTTTATTCAAAACAGCAACGTGAAATCTCTGAAGTTCCGCAATCACAATTTCGAGCTTTTTTCCGGGCACATTTTAAGCGCACAAACCACTACCACGAACTCAAGCCAGTCGGCGCATAACGACAAGCCGTACACGTAAATATTTATTACTGATTGATTGATTGATTTGTAGGGTTTAACGTCCCAAAACCACCATCCGATTATGAGAGACGCCGTAGTGGAGGGCTCCGGAAATTTTGACCACCTGGGGTTCTTTAACGTGCAGCCAAATCAAGTATTTATTGTTGCCAAAAAAAGAAACAGCCCCTGCAGAATCGTTAATGAAACCTGAGTGAGAGATTGCGGCGTCCTGCACAATTACCTAGGATTTGTCGATGACGTCAGAGCAGGCATTGAATTGAGCAAACATCGAATGAGAGGCGCGCAACTTTGCAAAGTGGATTCGAAAATGTCGGCCTGAAGTTATCATTTCCGACTCTACGTAACCATGTCTTTTGTCGCAACTCGTTGCGCTTAACGGGTGGTATCATAAAGAGCTTGCGGCCATCACTATAGATTTGTTCTGGCAGCAGAAGGTGCAACAACCACTCACGGCAACGATCAGCGATGACATACTTGGATGAAAAGTATTTCACAACACAGTGAGCACGGAAGGACAAGTTCATATCCGTCACGCTTGATGTTTATCATATGTTCACGCTTGATGAATAAAATTCAAATTCAATTCATTTCAAAAGTGCCCGAAAGTTTTCGCGCACGCACATACCGGACGCCTGTTTTGCCGATAGGTAACCGTCGAAAATGTCGAAGGGACTGTCTACCCCTCGAAATTTTTTTTCTTATTGTGGGCCAATGAAAAGATTGTTCATCACATCGGCGGCAACAAACATGCTTTCGTGCCAGAAAAAAAAAGGGGATAATAATTTTAACTTGATGTTGAAAGTCTATAAAAAGTGACCACTCGCGTCACCCAACAGCGAATGTGGTCGATGTTGACAGTCTATTGGTACGACGAGAAATCGTCGCAGGTAGAATTATTTTTCTTGAAAGCAAGCAAACATGTCTGGCTTGAATTTGTATTTTACGCACTTGAATCAGCTTTGTATTGCGCCAGAGACCAATTTTCGCTTTTTTTTTTTCTCAAGCGTTCAAATAGGCGCCCGGTGGCGCTTCCGGCGGTGTGTTCGCTTTCCTGCATACCTGCCTGCAAACGGCCGCCGCTTATGAGAAGAACAAAAAAATTGTGTGCGTGCCTAAAATGGCTACTGAGGTCATTGTTTTATCAGTGACCAAACTTGATGAAGCCTGCGAAAACCGCACGCGGTTTCAGTTTTCGACCACCACCCTCCAGTGTTGCCGGCATTCATCCAACCGACGGAAGGAGACATAACGCGGACAGGAAAATTCTGTTTTGGAAAATTCTACGCACTTTCCGGAGAAACCGCTGCAAGGTTAGACACTTCACGTGTTTAATTGCGACACAAAAACAGGAGAGCAATGAAGCGCCGCAGACACGGTCCCTTCAAACGTCATTTCGAAAGCTGTGTCACATCGTGTGAACACGTCATGAACCCTGACTGTTCAGAGCGCAGTCATTACATGCACGTTCCACATCAGAACAGCTAGCTCTTTCGTCACGAATTAACGCATCCTTCCACTTTTCGCAAACTTTATTGCCACACGTTTCGTCATTACAATTTCTCTCAGTCACAGTCTGTCATGTTTCATGCAATATCACTAACCATTTCGTAATCAAGCGAATACTGCGTCATGCGGCATATACACCCAGATCATCGATTGGAACAGGTTGCCTTCCGCTATAGTTTCCAAACTCCACCATGCAAAACTTTCCGGCTACTGTTTTTGTCAGGGCTGATTAGGCGCGTTTCATTAGCTTCTTGTTTCTCAGGAGCTGTTAGGAATCCACCCTGTGGTTGCGGTCTGTGCATCATCGCGCAGAGTTTTAACGGCGTAGATGTAGAAAACTTTAATATAAAAAAAAAAAACTACAGTTATGGGTCAAAGGAACTGGACAAGCCCGACTATTTTAATGGGCCAGTTTGACTTGGTGAAGATATACAACACAACGGGAGCGTTGTCAACAAGGATAAATATAAATGAGCGCTATCTCGAACTTGCAATCACTCTTACATAAGATATTGTATTCACACCATTCACCTTACCCAGCCCATCTATATGCTATAATCTCCTTCGAGGGCCTTTAGGGGACTTCAAATAAATAAATAAATAAATAAATAAATAAATAAATAAATAAATAAATAAATAAATAAATAAGTCCACCTGCGTCGGCGTTGTTTCGTGAAACTCAAACCCCACGATTTAATTTGATTGATCGAGCAAATCTATACATTACCCCACAACTTTAGGTACAGCATTACTTCCGAAATTATTCTGAGAAGTATGCGACAAACGTTACCATCCCCCCCGCCCCCTCCCCAGTCAACCCCGAGTAACTATGTGTGGAGCGCTGGGCAGTTAAGCTGTGGTTCCTGTGCCTGCTGATCTAAACTTCTTTTTTTCCTTCGTGGCTATTTTTTTATTACAAATAACTTAATATTCGGACACCACGAATGCGTTCTTCACGCACGGTTTGATGTTTCAATTCGACTAGACATGTTGTTGACTAAGAAACAATAAATTCGTGTGATGAGCCTTGCGTTACCAGTCCCTCAAGTAACGGTGGACCACTCTCACAAGGAATAGTGTGCCGGACGGCGGCAGAGCAAATGGTTCAACAAGTCTTCTTTAGCACTATACAGGGTGCTTCGGTAAATTTATGCGTCCGAATAATCTTCAAAACCATCTTGAAATAAAAAAAACTCGGCAGATCCCACGTTCCTTGAGAATCGATGTTATGCGAAGCATGCGGAGGGAACATGACGGCGTTGTAATTATGTTATTGATGAAAACGTTATGAAGTGGCGCTGAAGATATGTACAAATGCACGAACAGACACACGTTAAACAGCCGCATATGTTTGATATAACCATATGTTTACAGTTGTGTAACGATGCCAGCAGCAATATGGATATTAGCAACACCAGAAGTAGTAAGCTGATATGAAGCACTGGTGCTTGAGGATAATTGCCCTGGACACTGCTACATAAATTTACATACTTCAGCTGATGCCACCTAACTACACTTGACATTAACCCTACATGACAGCTGTATGATCGGAGTCACATACATGATTTTTATATAATTGGATACTTAGCACTGCAACCTCAACTGAAATTTCACGAACATTCGGTTTTGTTTTAAAAGTAGTGGCGAAACCTGGCTTTGCTGGAATACCTGATTGCCGCGCAGAATGTTGGGGTTCGATTCCTGTTGGGACCCTGACACTTTTCTTGGCATATGGCGGATCAACGCTGTCGATGTAAGATTTTTCGGAACGCTCACGCGTTGAACTTACGCACGTCTGTTCTCGCCGTTCCTGGGTAGATATAAACTGTCTATCAGCTGTGGCACATACCTGTGGGCAGGTACGTGCCACAGGTCTGGCGGGCGGAAAGGGTTAGATGGCGTACGCGACGAGATTGGGGCATTCATGTCATGACCAGCGAGTCGAAGTCGTCAGACCATCTCAAACTCCCATACTAATTTTGGTTTACCCCCAGGTAAGAAGGTGATATTCCCGAGAACAACCAGACGTAGATAGATAGATAGATAGATAGATAGATAGATAGATAGATAGATAGATAGATAGATAGATAGATAGATAGATAGATAGATAGATAGATAGATAGATAGATAGATAGATAGATAGATAGATAGATAGATAGATAGACAGACAGACAGACAGACAGACAGACAGACAGACAGACAGACAGATAGATAGATAGATAGATAGATAGATAGATAGATAGATAGATAGATAGATAGATAGATAGATAGATAGATAGATAGATAGATAGATAGATAGATAGATAGATAGATAGATAGATAGATAGATAGATAGATAGATAGATAGATAGATAGATAGATAGATGCTCAAAGAGCCTGCAGTACGCAAAGAAATACTTCGCATTTTATATCTAGTAGCTACCTTAACAGTTAGTTTTTTTTTCTGCTGCAACAGGCATACCTTAAGATGGGTAGAGACACCGATTACGACAGTAATTAAATAATTGGTTTATTGACATTTTCATAGGAGGAGGCAGGTGATGGGTCTATATGTAAGAATTGTAGCTTTTAAGGCTTAGAGTCCATATTAACGTTTTAAAATTTTCAAAAAGCGGCCACTGGTAATTGCGGAGAGTGGTGCAGATGAAAACCTATTTCGCCGGTGTTTAAAAACACAAGAAATGAACGAACGAAGAATCCATCAAGGGCTACTTTTGTTTATTATACACAGCCATCAGGAAAACCAGCAAGCACTGAAGTGAATGTTATAACACTTACGCCCTAATTACTGATCCAGTTAAAATAATAGAAACAACCTTCCCTATACGTACAGGGAATGTTACTCGCATTCTTTCAACGTTCCTGTAGCTGAGGAAAAAAAAAAACATTGCTTAGCTTCAACGTGTGCTGCGCAGGAAATGTCCGATACGACGTGGCTGTGGATGACGAATAAGTGCCTGAATATCAAATGAGCGTTCCCTTTAGGAATGAGCCATGCTGTGTAAGCAACTCCGAGTAGTGTACTATGCAAGCGCAGATAGACCATGTGACTAATATAGTCGGCGAGCACACGACAACGCTTGGAGCCGCGCCTGCCACGTTTACGCGTGCGCTGCAGGCTATGCGCGTAAGCGAGTACGTAATCGCGCCGGAAGGTATGTGCGACCTTGGTCTACTTAGGGCTGCGCGCGCGAGAGAGAGGGTGGTGAGCAGCCGGAAACACTATCTGCGTTGGTCGACTCAGATGGGCTGATATCGAGAGCCACACGCGTCATTTACGCAACACTGAGCCCGCTTATCGCTCGCGAATCGAGCTTGCGCGGGACGCCGAGGTCTTATGCAGTGAAATTTATTTCCGGTCTATGGTAGCGGCTCCCTGCAACCCTGCCTGGAGCATATACACTTTCGCTGCGAATAATGAACTCTGTAGGCAGTCGAGAGAGTGGTTTCACTTACACTCGAAAGTCACACAAAAACGCTATAACGCGAGATAACGCCCGTTTGTGTGTGTGTGTGTGTGTGTGTGTGTGTGTGTGTGTGTGTGTGTGTGTGTGTGTGTGTGTGTGTGTGTGTGTGTGTGTGTGTGTGTGTGTGTGTGTGTGTGTGTGTGTGTGTGTGTGTGTGTGTGTGTGTGTGTGTGTGTGTGTGTGTGTGTGTGTGTGTGTGTGTGTGTGTGTGTGTGTGTGTGTGTGTGTGTGTGTGTGTGTGTGTGTGTGTGTGTGTGTGTGTGTGTGTGTGTGTGTGTGTGTGTGTGTGTGTGTGTGTGTGTGTGTGTGTGTGTGTGTGTGTGTGTGTGTGTGTGTGTGTGTGTGTGTGTGTGTGTGTGTGTGTGTGTGTGTGTGTGTGTGTGTGTGTGTGTGTGTGTGTGTGTGTGTGTGTGTGTGTGTGTGTGTGTGTGTGTGTGTGTGTGTGTGTGTGTGTGTGTGTGTGTGTGTGTGTGTGTGTGTGTGTGTGTGTGTGTGTGTGTGTGTGTGTGTGTGTGTGTGTGTGTGTGTGTGTGTGTGTGTGTGTGTGTGTGTGTGTGTGTGTGTGTGTGTGTGTGTGTGTGTGTGTGTGTGTGTGTGTGTGTGTGTGTGTGTGTGTGTGTGTGTGTGTGACGGCTGCAAAAGAAGCATGTCGTTTTCCTTTTTTTTTGAACATATATGCCCGTGGAAAGCAAATCCAATCAATGAACTGATGATTAATTAAGCCCACGAAAAAAAGAAAGCAAACAAAATAAATGACAAACGTAATAATTCGCTCAATTTTAATTAACTGCATTGGTAGAAAAGAAAAAGAAACCTCTCCAAAGGGGGTGAATTTTTCTTCAAGCCACATCTGTGCGACTTTATTGCCTCATCTACCTCCATTTATAACGACGTTCGTGTGCGTAAAGTTCAATAAATCATAAAAAGTCATGTATGAAATGTGAGAGCAAATGGCATCCTCCCTCCTTTTCTGAGGCACAACCTGCGCATACGCATCTCATGTTTGCGAAGTAGATGATTGATTGATATGTGGGGTTTAACGTCCCAAAACCACCGTAAGATTATGAGAGACACCGTAGTGGAGGGCTCCGGAGATTTCGACCACCTGGGGTTCTTTAACGTGCACCCAAATCTGAGCACACGGGCCTACAACATTTCCGCCTTCATCGGAAATGCAGCCGCCCCAGCCGGGATTCAAACCCGCACCCTGCGGGTCGGCAGCCGAGTTCCTTAGCCTCTAGACCACCGCGGCGGGGCTGTTTGCGAAGTAGTTCAAGCTAAAACAATATCTTGTGCATTTGAGGCCGCGAATTTGATTCCGAGTTAAAGTTATATTAGAGATGCGGACGCGCGCACCAACCACACAGACACACACACACACACACTATATATATATATATATATATATATATATATATATATCCCCGCTGCAGCGGCTGTGTTTCCGATGGAGGCGGAAATGTTGTAGGCTTGTGTGTTCAGATTTGGGCGTACGTTGAAGAACCCCAGGTGGTCGAAATTTCCGGAGCCCTCCACTACGGCGTCTCTCACAATCATATGGTGGTTTTGAGACGTTAAATCCCACATATCAATCAAATCAAGAAAACTCGCGAAGCATGAAATAAAACCGCTCGAAAGCGCTCGCGCTTTTCCGTACTGCAGCGCTCTGAAACGCACTTTGAGCGAGAGTGGTGCCGTGTAGCCATCGGCTTCCGAGTGCGTCAGCATTTATGACGGCCACTCACGGCAAGGGAGCGCCGTCGTCCCTGATAAGCGATAGGTTGACTTTTGGTGCGCCGGATTTCCCACTGGAAACAGATTTGATTGCACGGCAGTACGACAGTGCATTTCGCGGGCTTTCTTTAAATGCTGAAAAACAAAATATAACAGAAGGCAGCATGCACGTTGACACCAAAAATTGGATCTGTCGTGTTGGAATGCAATCTACAGTGTAACAAAATGGAATTGGGCTTTAAGATAATATTGAAAATTTTGCTTAGTTAGTCTCAGTTAATGAACCATATAAGCGCAATATAGATAACACCATAATAAGCGTCACATGACAGTAAATCATATTTAGTTACTTTCACTCAGTTTCGTTTAACCACCCTGTTTAGAATATTTGGTTCTAGTAATGTGAAACACCCTGTGCCCGTGAAACCGGAGCGAGTGAAATCTCCGCTACTTGTGAAAGGAAGATACGTCAACTTTTTAGAAGCGCTGAGATTTAGAGCGGATGGAAGCATTAGGCGGGCAGCATTTGAAATGAGCGATTACGAGTACTTTGCTGCTGTTGTTGGTATTGTTTTTTTTTTAATGTTCACTCATTGCGGGAGAAGACGCAGGAAAGTGACTATAGAGCCGGATTTGTTGCCGACGTAAGTGTACAAGGATTTACTGAAGAATAGCCAACGAGAGACGGGTAGAATTCTAGACTGCGATAGACGTAGCGAGGCCTGATCACACCGAAATACTTGCGCGTTAGAACCATACTGGTATTTCATTGCGCTTTGTGGCGCAATATTTCGCACGGACAAGTAAAAATAAGCGGACAGCAATCTGCACACTCGTAATTTGTGTGCTAAAAGTCTAAATTGGTGATACGTAAGCAGGGCAGACGGTTATTTATCGGCGCCCTGATTGAATGTAGATGCCAGTAAAGGTGATCATCATCACGCAGAGATAGCCCGCCTGCGTAGATGCGAACGGGTTCCGCATAGAATAAAGGGCTCCGCTTTCTGGTCAGCCTTTCGGGTTTGGTCGGCTGCGAATCCGCGCAGGCGCAACAATGCTACCCCGGGCCCGCGGCGCTATCTGGCGGAAGGCAGCGAACAGCGGCGCACGTGGAGTGGTGAAGCGGCGCTGGCGGGGGTGTGCAAGAAATAAAGAAATCCAGCTTGGCACACCCTCTCTCTTCCTTTTTCCGTAGAACGCGAGGAGAAGCCCGGTACGGAGAGCGAGCCGCCGCCGTCGGCGGGAAAGGGCCAAAAGAGGAAGCGCGAATCTAGGTCAAGTTCAGGAGAGGGTAGCGCCGCACGCAACATAACCCGACCGACAACATTGGCGCTCGCCGGGGGAAGGAGAGAGGCGATCGCACACAACCGCCGCCATGTTCCGAAATCGAAATGGACCAGGAAGTGTTCCGCTTCCACAGGCTTCCCGTTTGCTCTCTGTTTTTCCTCGGTTTCTTTTTTTTTTCCTGGCGAGAGATCGCTGTCGAGAGATCGGTCGCTTGGCAACGCTCTTCTCTTTTACGAGAATCCGCACACTGGATTCCGACTTCAGAGCGTTCAGTCATTTTCACTCTCTGCCGTGCTCCACAGCTGCTTCTGCCACTCACGCCACTGTTCAGTCGACAGGTGGCCGCGTGGCAACAGTACTGATGACGCGAGACAGTCCGGCGCTTACGAGCGATTGCGTGTACATTAACGCGAGTTAACGAAACTAAAAGGTGTGGAACATCTGTAAAACTTCAAAACGAACGCTAGACAACTGTCGGTATTGGTGTGAGCCGCTACAGCTATCACTTTTACAGATATTTTCTCGCTTCCAAAAACACTCCTCTGCCTTTGCGCGCAAAGAAAGGGAACCAGAGACACGATCGAGTTGCTGATTACGACGGGATAACGACGAAAAAAGACCAGCTAGTCCACTTCTAACGCAAACAAAAGTGGATTAAATGTAATGCGCTGAATGAACGCGTGGTATCGAAGCACACTCAAGAGAAAAAGAAAAGAATAACGACGCTCTTCCAGAGGGTGCAGAGCCCCGTGAAACTTGCACACCGTAATTTTACCGAGAGAATCTATTTTATGATCGGTATTTTTAACTTGTTTGAGGTATAATATCGGTATCACGCAATGCACTGCTCATCGCGATCGAGCCCTATCAGACTCAAATTTATCAACAGCGATCAAATCCCATCTTTATTGCGCAAACGAGCCAATCACAACCGTGAAATTCGATCCCGATTATGATTGTGATTCAATAGTGAAATTTGATCAGGCACAATTTCCATCAAAAGTGACGGTGTGGACACTTAAACAATGTTGCGAATTAGACACTCGCATGTGTGACTTTCCTGCCTCTCCTCTACTTGCTTTTTTTTCCTCTGTTTGTGTGTGTGTGTGTGTGTATGTGTGTCGTTCTGCGAACGTCATTTTGGGGACCGCTCATGAGAACCGTGCGTATTACACCTCACGGCGCCGAGGGTTCGGTTTCTTATTGAAGTGAGCACAATTTTTCTTTCTTTTTTTCTCTTGTTTATTTTTTATTGTAGATGCATAGGTAAAATATTAATAAGTGGGAAAGTGACGCTATTCCATGGCGTCCTACGCCAATCCATGAAATTCTGCCCTGAATCCATTGAACCGCGTGTCACAATGGATCCATTCTATTCGACTACACTGCGGCGAAAGAGTTCACGGCAATGGAGGTATTACGCAACACTCGCAACGAATGCCGAAGTGTGGACGCGGTAAGGGTCATATGTTTGTCTGCCTGACAGGCTTTGTGAAAGGCCCCGATTGAATCGTGGCTATATCATACTTCTGAGCTGTTTCGTCATAAGAACAGCATAAACTAATAAATATCTATACACATATTATATGAATGCGTATTCGGATACAGTACCGACCATTAGGTAACGGACACTGGGACATCCCTTAACTTCTCGTGCGTTCACTGGGACAACTGGGGCGCGATTGTTCTCTCTCACTTTATTTCTCAGCTTCAGAAGGTAATACACACAAGGCACCAGCGCTGACAGATAGATGCTCGTTTAATCGGAAATATCATTATCATGATGAGCACGGATGGCTGAAATGCGGAATATGACAATTACGCAGCAAGTGTTCGCCAACGATTAATTCCACTTCGCAAATACGCAGCAGCTGCGCGTAAGCTGTGTTTCAACGGCGCTTAGGCTTGAACCAATGGAAGGGTTACTGTGATTATAGAAGTCGAGCATCCCGTAAATGGGAGCGTGTAATGAACAGATCTTGCGAGTTTCAAAGCTGACAGGTAACTGCCGTTGGCGGTGTGGTTTGGCTACCCCTCGAACGGGGCACGTTGCACCGCTTCCGACTATCGAATGGGGGAGGCCGATCCACGCCACTGTATTTCGCGAAACAAGCGTCGCACTTAGCAACAGCCCCACACCGCGCTGCTCCGGTTCCAATAAGCAGGGCCTGCGAGACGTCGCCATAGATCACGCGCGCATTCTCTTAGTCGATTCGCTCTCTCCTCCGCGTGTCGCTCAAGGTTTTGGCAGCGCCGAGTTACTACGGCGACCTTGAAGGTCTCGGCGATTCAGCCGCACGAGACAGCTAGTTAAGGGGAGGAGAGCCAACGGCGGTGGGCGAAAGGGAAGAACGAAAGCGCCGAGCAAGACGATACACCTCGTGGCCTTCGAGGCTTCCAAGTTATGTCGCAAGGGTCGTCGAGAGGAAGGGGGAAGTTTTGTCGACCGCCCAACTTAGCGGGTCGCATTATGCCGGGCGCCTCGACTCTGCATAACGGTAACTGGTGAACAAATAGAGGCGCGGACGCCGCAGCGGGCGGGTGCAGACCGAGGAAGCGGGAACCAAGGGCGCCATGTAGGCGTCTTGATGAACAAAAAAAAAAACTGAAAAGAAAAGGAGAAAGAACACTGCCGCGATGACAAAAAAGACGACGAGTTGCAGTCTAAGTGCGCATCTCGAAGGTCACTTTTGCGACAGAGATAGCACCGCCTCATGCATAGCGAGGAGCGCATGGAGAGCGCGGATTCGAACTCGGCAACGCTCAAGACTACGTCATGCCTACTATATTAGTTCACCGGCAGAGTTCACTTTTCTGGCATTTCCGCTGCAGCAGCCGCGCGACACTCGTAAAGCGCCAGACTGAGCCTCCGTGAGCGCTAAAGCAACGAAGGGCCCACATGTGGCCTACATGGTCCATGGGTGAGAAAATACAACGGCAGCTGACGTACTAGGCGAAGCAATCGCGCTACTCGAGTCCCCGCCACATGTCCAAAATCGGTGTTCTCAACTGAAGCGTTGCCCGTTGCACACTCACTGTGCACGAAGGCGTTTGTATAAGCACATTGAGGCAGAAAAAGAGAAATTCCAATGTCATTTTCCTTCATTTCTTTGTGTTTATTTTCTCGGGCCCAATTGCACCCGCGCCGTCTGCATGCGCGTGTGACATGCTGCGCGCAACTGCGCAGATTCTGGCCTCAAAACGGTCGAGCCCTCTGTTATCTCAATGGAAGTTTCCGCTGCAGGTGTACGGACTTCAATACCGCAGTCTCCTCGAGGATTGTCTCTCCAAGTACGACTTCTTCCGAGGCGGCGCCAAGGGCAGCAGCAGCAAGTGCGCAGAAGGGCGCCACCCTCTCCTTCCTCGAAGGCGCTCGCGTGACGCACGCAGGCCGCTAGCCAAGCCCGTGGCGGCGGCGTGCTTCCCGGCGATCGAAGCGACCTCAAGGGAAGCGCGCGAACTGCCGCCATTCGCGCTCACAATTAACCGGCCCGCGGAACAGCGCTCGCCTCCCGAGAGAACAAACTCGGCGGCATTGAATTCCGGAGAGTAGCCGCTGCTTCCGCGGACGTGACCGTGACACAGTTTCGCTCCCGTCGAGCGCTGATCGATGGCGTGACGTCCCATCGGACCGCGACCTTTCCCTTTTCATCGGACGCCCTCCGCCACTTGTTGCTGGTCACGGTCGTAGCCCTGAGCAGCCCTTTCGGCCAAGCGAGCAACACCAGCGGGAGACGAAGCGCCACATCCTTACTTCCCCGTCATATAACAATTAAGCTCATCCGTTATAATGTTTGGGGCTGCCAAAATTAAGGAAGTTAATTGAATTCGATGATCAGTGAGAAGTACTCTTACTATGTCTACTTATCTGCAAAGCTATACGCGTATATGCGACAGAGGTTTTGTTTAACGCGTTTATCTAAACCGCGCTACACACGGGCGAAACGCTATAGTGCTCCGGGTGAGGATACCTTACTTGGGCACGGCGTTTTAGTTACATCACATTTAGACACCCGCACAGAAGTGCTCCAGGTTCAGTATTTAGTTTAAACAATCACCGATCTAGCACGCCGTTCTCAATTAGTTTTCGTAACCGTTAAACATTGCTTGAGTACGTACTATATTCTCTAACGTATGACGTGTATGCCCAGCTTGTTAGTGTATGAAAGATGCGCAGTGGTGGCAAAATGCTGAGGCAAAACTTAAAATGCGCTAGTCTAAGACCACCTATTACCGCTGATCGCAATATTATATGCATGACTGATCGCAGTGCGAGGAAACTACGAATAATAAGAGGCAGGACCTTGACCGCTTATTTTAATTACCAAAGTAAAACATTTTTCGTTCATCGGTCCCATCGCGGGCGAAGGCATCAACTTTTTTTTTTCTTGGGGGGGGGGGGGGTTTATAAGATTGAGTTCCTCAGAAATGAAACTTCTTGTAATGCGATGTCGTTTCTAATAAACCTCTTTGCATAAGCTAAATGAAAAAAAAAAGGTAAGACGTGATGATATCTGTTCCGCACTGTTCACATTGTTATCGATTAATCAATTGGCAGCATTAAAGCGGCAGTTTTGCTTTAATTTGAAGTGATCACTGCCAGAAACCTCAAGCGCACTAGCCTTGCGATCAGGACACCTGAAAGCAATTTTTGGCGTGCTTTGTCGCCTTTCTTCACTGTCAATTTGATGACATATGTTGTTTGTTGGCGCAAGGGCCATGTGAAGGCCAAAGAGCGCCAGTACCTGATACAATAGATGTGGCCAATGAGTGTCATGAATGGCTGTATAGGGGCCTAATATTTCTCGTGGTAATGGCGGGTAAAACATAAAGGTATTAAAATCATGATATTGGCATGAAATGTTGAGAATGAGTGCCTAACGGTTCATCTCACCGTCAACTTCCCTGAGAAATGGTGGCTATATTGCGCGTACAAAGTGCATGCAGTCCCATTGTCAATTCTCTATGCAGGGGCGTAACCAGAGTTTTTTGGAGGGGGGGGGGGCACCTTCTTGATTTGGGGGGAGGGGGCTTGAAATGATCATTGCCGTCTTACTATGGCGAAAAACTTTGGGGGGGGGGGGGGGGGGGGCACGGACTCTGTGTGCCCTGTCTCCATGCGCCACTTTTTACACACACAACAACGGAAGAGGTCACAATAGTTATATGAATAAACCAGAATATTGTTTGCGAAAACACAGGCAAGATTAACGTTACAACGATCATATATATATATATATATATAAATATATATATATATATATATATATATATATATATATATATATATATATATATATATATATATATATATATATATATATATATATTTATTTATATCGGAGTGTCATGCCATCACTATAAGATAGCAATGTATTGTATCTCGTTCAGTGTGGCAAACACACACACACACAAACGACTGCATCGTACTATCTTTCAAGTTGCTTAGCACAACAGCCGCAGGGAGCGCAGAAAGCGAATGAGTGGACCTCCGTCGGGCGTGCTTCCGCGGGGCTTTCCTTACGCAGTGCGCGGGAAAGCAGTGCCAGCGCGCTAGCGATGATGCATCCGAGCGAAACTGCTTGTACGACACAACGCAGCGAGTAATTTATTTATTTATTTATTTATTTCCCGTGAAATCCCAGCAAACAGGTAGAACTAAACAAATAGTATACCAGGACGCGTTGCTCCCGCAGTAGAATTACTCGGAGCCCGCCGAGCTGGCAGAAGTTGTATGACGTATCGGCGGCGCAGCTGACCGAATTTGACGTCACACCACACGTGATCTCTGACGCCATCCGCGCAGCCCGCGGCAACTGGCTTTCGACAGAGTGGAGAGCTGTCCTGCTGCGCTGGGCAACGAGAACAGCGGATCTGGCAGCCTTCCGAGTGAGGGAAAGGACGCCGCTCTAAAACAATAATTTTAAAAACGAGAGCAGGGACAAGGAGAGCCGCAATGGGCGCAGCGGCGAGGGAAGAGCGTATGTGTGTCACACACACGAGGAAGCGAAAGAAGCCGAAAGGTGGCAACCTGCAATGGGTGACAAAAGAATTAAATATTGTATCCGCGCGCTTGTTGGTATAAGCCCCTGCCTGTCTATCTTTCTGCAAGACACGGGAATGTCGAAAGTCAGTGGGGCAGAACTATATACCACCCGCGCTCGCATTACGTCTTACACCCCTGTCACACGGCATTTGTAATGTCATTCGCTGCAAACGAAATCATCATCATTATCATCATCAGACTGAGTACGCCCAAGGGAAAAGGCCTCTCCCATGATCCGCCAATCAACCCGATCTTGAGCTTTCCGTTGCCACGTTATACCCGCGAAGTTTTTAATCTCATTGGCCCACCTAACTTTCTGTCTCCCCTTCGTGCGTTCGCCTTCTCTGGGAATCCAGTCAGTTACCATTAACGACCAGTGGTTATCCTGCCTACGTGCTACGTGTCCAGGCCATGCCCATTTCTTTTTCTTGATTTCAACTATGATATCCTTAACCCCACTTTGTTCCCTGGCCCAATCTCCTCTCTTCTTGTCTATTAAGGTTACATCTATATCATTTTCCTTTACATCGCTCACTGCGTCGTCCTCAATTTAAGCTGAACCTTTTTTGTAAGCCTCCAGGTTTATGCTCCGTAGGTAAGTACCGGCAAGATGCAGCTGTTATGTACCTTCCTCTGGAAGGTTAGTTGCAGATTACCATTCATGATTTCAGAATGCTTGCCAAATGGGATGCACCCCTTCCTTATTCTTCTAGTTATTTCACTGTCATGGTTTGGCTCCGTGGTTACTACCTGTGCTAAGTAGACACATTCCTTTACAACTTCCAGCGTCTCTCCACCTATTATCGCAAAGTGCTGTTTTCTGCCGAGACTGTTGCACATTAGTTTTGTGTTGCACATTAATTTTCAGACCTACTTTTCTGCTTTCCGTGTTCAGTTCATTATACATTAGCTGTGATTCGTCCCCTCAGTTACTCATCAAGGCAAAGTCATCAGCGAATCACAGGTTAGGTTCTCTCCACAAACTCTTATCCCTAACTCTTTCCGGTCTAAGGTCCTGAATAGCTCCTGCAAACACGCGGTGAATATCATAGGAGAGATCGTGTATGCCTGCCTTACAACCTTCTTTATTGGGATTAATTCTGTCGCTTTCTTTATGGAGAGCTATGGTGGCTGTGGATCCTCTGTTGATTTCTTCCAGTTTGTTTATGTAGGGTTCTTCGGTGCCCTGATTCCTTAGTGCCTGCATTACTGCTGATGTCTCGACTGAGTCAAACGCCTTCTCGTAATCTATGAAGACTATGTATTGGGGTTGGTTGTATTCAGCGCATTTCTCTATTACCTGATTGATAGTATGGATATGGTCTATTATGGAGTAGTCGGTATGAAATCCTGCTTGGTCCTTTGGTTGATTGAACTCTAATATTACCTTAATTCTATTAGCTATTATTTTTCTAAATATTTTGTAGAAATCGAACAATAAGCTGATCAGCCTGTAATTTTTTAAGTCTTTGACGCCTCCTTTCCTGTGGATTATTAGGATGATGTTGGCGTTATTCCAAGATTCTGGTACCCTACCCGTCAAGAGGCACTTTGTATATAAAGTGGATAATTATTCTAACACTATTTCTCCACCATTTTTCAGGAGGTCCGTTGTTACCGTATCCTCACCAGTGGCTTTGCCTCTTTGCATTCATTCTATATAGGGCTTTCCTTACTTTCCTTGTCGTTGCTGGTAGGATGTCGAATGCCTCTGGTCCATTAGTGTTTCTCACAATATCATCCTGGTTCTTTTGACTTCTGTACAGCTCTCTGTAGAACTCCTCCACCATCTCGACAATCATATCCATTGGGCGTTAAAGGGACACTAAAAGTCAAATAACAATTTACGCCAAAGTGAAAGCCCAATCTATGGCAACGTATAAAACGACAATATTGCTACGTATACACAGTATGCGCCGCAGTAGGACATTCTCAAAATGATCCCCATGACGCCAGACAGACCGCCTACAATTATACACTATATTAATAGATCTAGCTGCACTAAATGAAAACCCTCCCATGCATCAAAAGGCGCAATGAATGACTGGTGTGTGGGGTTCAACGTCCCAAAACCACCATATGGTTATGAGAGAGACATAATAAAATGCTGCTTGCTCGTTTCTGTTTGATTCATGAAAAAAGGAACCGCCGGACGTTACATAAGGAATGGTGCGAGTGGTTCAAAAATTCAATTTTCACCTGGTTAAACTGGGCAGGTCGGGCCATCTAGCTAGGCCCAGTTGAATCAAGCAAGCCGACAATGTAGAAGATCGTGGCTAAAAGTCGTTCAATGGTCGTTGTTGCTGCTATGACTCCCGCTACTTTCTCTCGGCGGTGGTGCATTAAAGCCGGACAACGTTGTGCACGGCAACAGTGACATCACACGTGTCGTTACGCGGGTAATTTGAAGTGTGCTAGACCAATGCGAACCACTAAAACGCGATTTAATGGTCTTCATAAATAAGTCCTACCTTGGCACAAAAGCAACACTACGAGGTTTCTGGACCGCTTTCAACGGTAAACGTCGACTTAATAGTGGCCTTTATTATCCCTTTAATGTCATTTTTGTTGCTTCTACACGGGCATATAGCGAATGATATTCACACCTAAGGACCTTCGCCCATTGAATGTGTTCACTGAACTCATGGAAACGTGACATGTGTACTTTCGTCAGCAGGCGCTTTCCAGGAGACAAGATCGACATCTTAAAGCAAGTGTAAACGATGTTCAGATGTTTAATAAAGGTCGTTTTTAAGTTTTTGATAACTCTTTAACGTGCAATGCTATAGTGAAAGCAATTTGTGCAGCTATCTTCTCTTTCCCTAGCTCCAACTCTGCGCCTCCTGTCAGCCGTGCATGTTATAGTGTCACTGTAGGCATGTTTACACACACTCGCTGCTGCTGTTTGATGCTGCGTCGCCGCGTTAGACTAGCTAGTAGCAGAATACGCCAGCTCGTATTAGACACCAGTTTTGGGACAGTGTTTTCGAACTAATTTTCTTTTCATGGGAAGGACCACAGTTCTTTGTTGATCGCTGACGAAGTCGAAGCCCAAAGGAGCAGCCAACGTGAACGAGTTGGCGCGTAGGCGCAGCTTCAAATCCCTCGCTTTAGTCGGTTCTGATGCTTCATTCGCAATTGCTGGAGAGCCATTAACGTTCGTTTACACCGCTTATCGTTCATAGCGGTAATAAATTCCTGAACACTGTCACGGTTCCACAGACTGCAAATTGTGAGTGGCTTTAAGCTATAGTCTCGCTTTGGATGTGTACGAGGACTTTTTTTTTTTCCTACTGGTGCTGTTTTGTCACGTTGCAGTATATTTTGAACCAGCCGGACAATTACATGTAAATTAAATGCGGAATTGGTAACTTTTTTGGTATCACAGCATGCCTGCCGATAAACGTTGACATCAATTGCGTATGTCATTTCACATAGCCGTGTAGACCCGGAATGCAAGATTGCAACGTCATTCGTTTTGAATGTCATTCGCTGCGAATGGCATAACACGTGCCGTGTGACAGGGGTATTACCCAGGGGCGGCGCCAGGGTTTTTTCACGGGTAAGCGGGGGGGGGGGGGGGGGGCACCCACGACAAGCGAGGGAGCAGGGAGACTTAGAACTTACGCTCTGCGTTTTGAATATGTTGGCTCTTGGGAATGCAAAGGCAGCTGGCACCACCCGATGGTGCCGCCCCTGGACAAACCGCTATGATCTTCATTGGCGTGGCCCTCGGGTTCTGCTCAAATCCATAATGGAGATGTTCGCTTGGGGATGTAATCACCGAGCACCCGGCGAAGGCTATAAACTACGAACGATACGTGCTTCAGCACTATCGATTAAGGCACCTGTATGATCACACAGAAAAAATACACTGCCAAGGGTATAAAATGATAAGCAAAAATATGACAACTCTCATGCACATCATGATGTTCAGTTATTCCCGAAAAGGTAAAAAAAAAGATAAAATTATGTTTTCAAAATTGTATGTGCATGGCTTTCAAAACAATTAGAGCAGGGTTACTTTTGTGGTTAAAGAATTAATGTCGGGAAGAGAACTCAAGTACAGTATCGCGCATTGCGAGCATGACACTGATAGTTAGACCGTATTGCTACGATAGCAAGCTGCTACCCGAGTCGATAATCGGTACGATATCCTTCGAAACTTCAATGTGCGCAGTAGAACCAACCACACAATGTGCGTCGTTTAACTGATCAATAATTTCGATACGCCAGGCCGTCCTAAGAGATGATACACAGAGAGTATTGGTCCATAAGGGGACCTAGTCTTGCTCCACGGCAGAAAATGCGTGCCGATGCCAAAGGCTCTACGCCACGCAGTTGCCGCCAACTGCGCACAACGCGTCGCTGCGTCAAATGGTGTTGCTTATAGATAAA
Organism: Rhipicephalus microplus; assembly: GCF_043290135.1. NCBI lineage: Eukaryota > Metazoa > Arthropoda > Arachnida > Ixodida > Ixodidae > Rhipicephalus > Rhipicephalus microplus. The sequence continues at coordinate 54,555,727 of NC_134710.1, read as the reverse complement.
CGTGAGACTGCTATAGCGCTGTGACGTAGGTCTCCGAGACACAACAAGGTGCCAATATGTTTTCCTTTCTATCGGAGTCTTTGGAAAAGCTGAGAAGAATAACTGTACAGCAAGTCTAGCGGTATGATTTATGCTACGAAACAGTCAGCCTAATATTAAGTCTAGAGAAAGAGGGGGGGGGGGAGAAAGAGAAAAGAGCTCGGACAAAAAAAGAGAGCTTCATGCGGCACCGATTCCACGCTCCTTTTTTCGACGAACCAATCAGGCGCGCGGCAGCGCAGAAGCGTGATCAATGCAGCACGTGCCACGAGGACAACCGGCTGAGCAAGGTTACCGAGCCTGCCGAGGCGCGCATACCCGTCGAGGCACCTGAGGAGCCTCGCACTCCGGCCCGGAACCCAGCGGTCCGAACAACAAGGAAGCGGGAGTCCGCTCCTGCGCGCCGCCTGGGGACAGCGCGCGGCGGCTGACGTGACCCGAAAGCGTCCTTGCAACGGCAGGGCTATTTCAATGCCAAGGCCGGCGCGACCTTCCCCCATGCCCTCCGCAGAGACGCGCGCGCGCCAAATGCCGCGCCAGACGACGCCAAGGCCACCGGGGGTCGACGACGCGTCCGCCCCACCCCACCTGAGTGCGCAGCGGCGTGCCGGGGCCGCGGTCCGCACCCAGGTGACCCCAATCGCAGAGCGCCCCATTGTTGGGTGCTGAACGCATCTAATGCGGTGGCTGGCACCACTGTCGCATAGGTGGTGAGATTGCGGCCGCACATTCTTCATTGTGAAGTACGAAAAAAAAAAAAAAACCCTACAAACAAATCCTAAATCCGTAAACATATCGCAGGCACAGACAGCTTGAAGAGCCAGCGCACTGACTCGTTATTCATGAGAGTAAAAAGTATAAAAAAACCTTACAGAGTATCGTAAATCTATTATTCAGTGCGTTTTTGTGCAGAAACCACGTTTCCTTTACTTCCTTGCAGAAACGCAGACGCGAACATATCGAAAACGTGACAAGCGACCTACTGTTAATTAGTGATGAAAACACATCTCTTGTATGTCTTCTTTCAAACAATGCGGAAGACCGTGGGTACAGTCAGAGAATGTTCTTGTTTTTCCTTGCAAGTGCTTTGAGCATGAGTGTATATATACTTATGATCGTTTTAGTTAACAGTCGTACATCAGAGTCAACACAGTAGTGTATTCAGTCGCCACAACGAGAGCTATGTGCATCTGCGCCGAATAGAAGGAATTGACACTGTAGCAATATGGCCACGCATTACTTACTGCTCGACGGACGAATGGATGTCGTAAAATGTCGTTTAGAAAGCCAAATTCAATTCAAAATCCCGAAGGTACCACAAGTACGAAACCTAATATTATGGTTTTGGCTGATATAATTTGAGGTTATTTATTTATATATGAGGTTTAACGTCCCAAAACCTCCATATGATTATGAGAGACGCCGTAGTGGAGGGCTCCGGAAATTTCGACCACATGGGGTTCTTTAACGTGCGCCCAAATCTGAGCACACGGGCCTACAACATTTTCGCCTCCATCGAAAATGCAGCAGCCGCAGCCGGGATACGATCCCGCGACCTACGGGTCAGCAGCCGAGTACCTTAGCCACTAGACCACCGTGGCGGGGCATAGCATGAGGTTAGGAATGATAGTTTAGAAGAACGTGTTGCTGGGTGACTTGGTGGACATTAACACAAAGGATAACAGGATAACTGCACTACACGAGTATAAACCACACACACACACACACACACACACACACACATATATATATATATATATATATATATATATATATATATATATATATATATATATATATATATATATATATATATATATATATATATATATATATATATATATATATATATATATTTACCCACACACAAACAAAGGCAGGTGTGTGTGTTTGTGTTTTTGTGCTTGTGTGTGTGTGTTTATACGTGTGCGGCGCAGTTATCCCCTTTATGTTAGTAATAAATGATATATGTTGCACTTTTGAAGTTTTTGTCGTTCTTCGTACTCTATAGTCCTACACCTCTGTCTTTTACTAGTGGATATAGAAAGATTACAGATTTTCGTCTTAGCTTCCTTTTTTAAATTTTGTTTCACCCCACTTATTCATTTTTTACTATGCCGTTTCAAATGCGAGTGCCTTAATTCAGAATTTTTCATGCACTTTTTGACTTTCGAAAGGTTACCTCTTTTTTTCTCTCGATTAAGCCTTGCACTTTTGTGTACAAAGACACACACCACACACACACACACACAAACACACACACACACACACACACACACACACCATCACACACACACCATCACACACACACACACACCATCACACGAGCGAACAGAGAGAGAGAGAGAGAGGAAAAACAGAAAACGGCAAGAAAGAAAGATCTCTTAGGTGGCAGAACAGCAGCCAAACGCCAGCTAACTGATGACGTCACTTCGGCGAAAACACACCCCCAGTTAGCGTTAAATAAACGCTCCCAAACTGTACGCACTTTGCGCAGTCACACATCCATTACGTATACACTTCCTTCTTGAAGTTACAGCGCGGCTCAGGATAGCTTTATTTTATTATTTTTTTTTTCACATCTTGTTTTTTTCTCAGGGACGCACTCTGCACGCTGTTCTGCGGAGAGAGGAAGCTGGGGGCCTGCATGGCTTTCGACCTTGATGAACGCTTTCACCCAGGCGACTAGGCTCGTTAGATGATTAGATAGCAGCCGCTTGTACTATGCGAGACGAGTGCACGCAAATGCGGCCGCGTCGGACGAGTGCCAGTATCCTCTTCAGCTGCGCGCGTCATGGGATGAACGAGCCCCAGATGCCGCCAGATGACGCGTCCCACGGACGATCGAACAGAGCCCTCCCTTGTATCTTGCTCGCTTCTTTCTTCTGTTTCGTTTTTCTTTTGTTTCTCGTCTATATGTTTCTCATTATGGCGAAAAACCTAATTTGCCTCACCAAATGCGAAAATTAAATGTTGGCGCCAACACGAGCGGCACGAAAAGTCATCCTTCCTCTCGCGACGATTTCAACGTATGACGTAATCGTGACGTCTCAGATGGCCAAAACGTGGCCCGTCATCACGACGTCGCATGACGGTGCATGACGGCGTCATTGGTCAAAGGTGAACCAATCCCGGAGACAGGGTGTGGTGCCGAAAGCGTTTGGAGGAAGCTGGGGAGAATCAATAATAATATAAATGAGAATAAAACGAAGTTGTCAGCTTTCACCGTAGAGTCGTGTCAGGCGAAAGCATAGGTGCGTTCTTGGCGAAATGTTTACGCATCGCGGCCTTACATCAAAGATAAGCATCTTGCCGGTCATGCACGTATTTGCTGTGCTATAAAGCACGATGCAGAATCTGAGCGGTAGACACATTGCTGGGAAGCTCAATGACAAAAACAAAGTAATGGAAGAATGTTATATGGGGTTTAACATCCCAAAAACACCGCATGATTATGAGAGATGCCGTATGGAGGGTTCCGGAAATTTAGACCACCTGTAGTTCTTTAACATACACCTAAATCAGTGTGCACAGGCCTCAAACATTTTTGCTTCCATCGAAAATGCAGCCGCCGCAGCCGGGATTCGATCCCGCGACCTGCATGTCAGCTGTCAAGTGCTGTAACCACTAGACCTGCATTGCGGGCTCCTTCAATTATACGCAGTGCAACGAAACACACGTTTAGTTTAACGATTTCATCTGTGTTGATTTAAACAAACGAGGGGAATCCCCCATATTTCGTGCCACTCCTATCCCCCCTGACCCCCCCCCACCTTTTTTTTTTCATAAAAGCGAAGCGTTTACTTGACTAGCAAAGGTGCATCTGACATCCTAAATGACCTATATCTCTTGCGATTCCTATGCTAAAATGATTTTGAAATTGACGTTATCCAGTTTCTTAACAAACGTGAAAGAAAGTATGTGCCCCTTCTAAATGATCAGCAATTACAAATTTAAATAATATGTATTCCTATATCTGATTAGTGGGAAAACAATGAAACCTGACAGATTTTAAACATTTGACATGACATTTTCGTCCAATCATTGTTCTCCTATGTGCAATGACTGTTTCGCGACAATTGTAGTACACGATACTAAGCTTACGTCCCCCGCCATTTCTTTTATGAACTTGAACTTGAACTTTGAACTTTTGTTTCGCATATATACCTGATATAGGCAAAATTGTTGGATGCCTCATCAAACGCGAAAATTGGCTATCATCATCAAAGCGAGTGATGCAAAAAATTGCCACGTAAGGAGGTCATGATTTGAGAAACTTTGGGATGTCATCATGGCGACATTGTCATTGTCACCAGACAACATCGCTTGGTCTAAGGAGGGCTGATCATGGAGGCAGAACAGAACTAGACGAGGTGCAGAAGGCTTACATTACCTCCGATCCCGGAGGCAATTTAAGTACATGAAAGGTGCAGAAAGCTTTCGAAAGAAGGGCGTGGGAGGATCAATGCGTCGACTGAGGGAAAGAGTAGATAGATAGAGGAATGGAGAGGAAAGGCAGGGACGTTTACCAAGCTTTGGCTCAGTTGGCTACCCTGAACTTGTGGTGAGAAAAGGTGGAATAATATAAAGGGACCGCATGGAGAAAACAGAGTAAGAAAGATATGGATAAACAGTCAGCTTGAGACAACACAGCGCGGTCTCGTGCTGTTAGTTCGCAAGCGCTCGTGAAGTCCCGTGGTCCTCAAGAAGCACAAGAGAGCTTTCGTGGCCCTGCGCGTATGCAGAACCGTTGGATAAGGTCCGAGGATCTTCTTTTCGTCTTGAATGCGGGTGACGTAGCTTGGCTTTCATATTACGTCTTTGAGTCCGTGGTATGATGCAGAAAGAGTATAAGAGATAACTTTCGCTTATACAATGAGTCATGTAAGGTGAATGCGTAAAAAGCCCTTGTGAGTTTTTGTTTGTTTTTTTGTTTCTTTGTCTTACGTGCCGATTTAATGTACAAAGGTACACAATTTGCCACTTTTCATCAAAAAAAAAAGAGCTTCTGCATGTTCTCCTCGAATACTTGAGCATCCCAATGCAGAACAGAAAATGCAATTCCTTGATACGCACACGGACCACTTCCTCATTGAAAAACTGTTTTGTGCAAGAGAAAAACCTCACAGAAACAGTTAGCAAGGCTGCAGGCGAGGTTCATAAGATAAGAAATATTTACGTGACAGCATAACATGGAGAGCGGGTCGCATGGCGCTCCAGTCCAATTACAAGTCTCTCTACATCATTTTTTTTTTTAGTTCGCGCGGCATACTTTATTAGGACCGGCAGTCAATACAAAGTTTCTATCCCTTTAACTCCTAGTCCTGGAGATTTTTTTTTTCTTTTCAAAAGCATGGCACCGAAGTTTCATTACGCGCTGCCCTGTGAAGGTCATGATCGATTCATGAATTGTCCAGCTTACAACGGTTAGTCGGAGCCACATATCTGCGAAGTCGCCCATGAGTCGACTGACTCAGATCGAGCCGTGAGTATGAGTGAGTCCGGGTGAGAAATATTTTGGTGAGTTTGAATGAGCACGGTTGAATAAAATTTTCGTGGGAGTGTGTCGGAGTGAGTCGACAACGCAAAATATATTTCATGAGTAAATCTTAGTGAGTTCTTTTTTTTTTGCCTATCAATGGTCCTATCTACTGATATTCACTATTACTATTAGTCTTGCCTGAGTTCACCTTTATGCTCATGTCTACTCACATGTAGTCCTAAGCAGTATCGTTCATGCACCATCTCTTATTAATTCGAGGCAGGAATTCCGTAGGGGCTTGGTGCCTTCATCTCCCCACCTCCAACTCTTTCAGTGAAGTTCTTGACAAATATATCTTATGTTCTCATCTCTTTCAAGAAAAATGTCCATACCGGTTTGCAACCACACATAACTCGTACTCGGAGATACTATATCAAAAGGCGTCTAGAATAGCACCGATGGACGTTGTGGTCAAATAACATCGACAACATAATCTGAAACGGACTCGTGAGTCGAACCACTCAAACTCAGATTGAGCCATGGATCCGAATGGTTCCGGCTCGGGGAAATTTCGGGGGTCTTTGTAAGCCCTATAAGCGCCAAATATATTTTTGCCGACCTATGTACGAGACCGAAAGACACACCTATAGCGGGACACCGAATATGCGACATAATTATACTGTTAAAAAGCGTTGGCATTATGGTAGAAAAAGCTGAATATGCGCAAACGGACTAATAAATCGACTCACTCGGACTCAGATCGATCCATGAATCTGAGTGAACCCAAAGGGCAAAATATATTTCATGAGTGATTCTGCGTGGTTTCATTTTTTTCTCGACCTTTGGCCGCAACTGAATTCAAACAGTGTAGTAAATACTTCTTCCTTGAGAACCAAAACCTCTAACGTACCTACATTACCTAATAAATTGTATTTCATGAATACCTTTGTTTAGTATAAATTATGATATGTATCAGAATACCATGCTGTTAAATTCTGTCCCTGACCTGACCGGATGCTCGCCTTCCCAGGTTATCGGTCCAAATATTTGTATATGTATGATTGTGAGAAGAAAAATAGAGCACCCATATAAAATAAAAACTGCTCGAGTTAATTCCCACTGCGCATGCCTCAGTGCATGAAGGTTTGAAGGTTGGTGGGTGCGCGCGTCACTTTCCAGTCGCTGAGCCTGAGAAGTGAGTGCCCTATTCTAGCACTCTTGTCTATGAGACTACTATACCGTGAAAAAGTATACAGGTTTATTTTTTTTGACAATATTGATTTTTCATAAAACAATCTGGGACAGTTCGGCTCCTTTCGTTTTCGCAGATGAACTGCATGTCGAGGCGGAAATACCTTTTCGCTGTTAAAAGGACATTGACGGGACTAATGAATTTGTTAACAATTGACTTAAGGGCAGTTGTTTAGATTAGAAAATTGTAGTGCATGCCAATTTAACGTGGATTTTTTTTTATAAATCACGAAAGTTGTACGTAGTTAGAGATATTCATAATCGAATTCTAAGAACGATATCGAAACTTACGGCTTCCGGCACACAGAAAACGTGACCTCGCTGTAACGCCGGACCGAAACTATCCGTGACAAGGAAGTGACGAAATTTAAATCAAGCCGTGCCAAAGCAGAATATCTTCACCTAATTCGGCGAGCATTCTGAAATACTCGAGTAAACATCCTATTGTTTGCGTACGATGTGCGTCACTCTACCCGCTTCTTTCTTAAGCGATAAACAGGCGCGAAAATTTATTTCGCGTGTCTGCAAGAAGAGCCGCAGCGGCTGCCCCTAAATATTATATGCTTCGCAGTGAAATGAAAAAAATCATATAACGGTTGTTTGCGCACACCTCGAAACAAACATAAGCCTCAATCACCACACACAAAAGAAATGTGATCCATTGGCTTAACTGAGATGATTTGCTGCTTTTCACGAAACCATACGACCGGGAGGAGGAGGAGAAAAACTTTATTTCAACAGAGGAGTTCGCTGCGCACAGGCTTCTGGGGCCCCGCACAATACCGCTGCGCTAAAGCATTCATTTGGTGGTGCTCTGTGACGCTGGCAGTCCAGTTGGCAGCCATTATCTGCTCAACTGGGTCCTCTGAACGCAGTAGTATACTACTGCGCGTATATATTCTAGGCACTATAGTAGTAGGATCCCCCAGTCCTCGCAGGTCTTGAGGCGTTTTAAGGACCGTAGGGGAGGATCCGCCGGGCAGTGAGAAAGGATGTGTACATATCAGAAGCACGAGATTCGGGGAAAAGAGTACAAGCTGGTGTTAAGAAAAAAGGGTGATAGTGCGATAGAATGAGACGAGAAGGAAGACTGTGACGCGCCTTCATTTAAATTTCGTCACTTCCCTGTCGCGTGTATCTCTAGTTTCGGACCAACGCAACCAACCAGTCATGCTTTTTTGCGTGCCGGGCGTATAGTGCCACCCACACGTAGTGGGTCGACTGCAAGAGCGGCTCTACCATCTGGAGGAAAGAAAGAAGATTTGCGTGTCTCTTCTCGGCTCGAGAGCCAGCCACGACTGACGCATCGTCCTAGAGCTAGCTACCCGGTCGTTCAATATATCCCCCAGTACTTGTGACTCATCGTGACAAACTGGTGGAAGGTGCTGGGTAGTCTCACGGATGCTGCAGACCCCCCCAGGAAGCCGTAATACGAGTCCAGTGCCAGTCAATACTCCCGTGCATCGGACGAGCCGCCGAATCATGGGATTGCCTCCGGAAGTCAACGATACTGCTCCCACCACGTCAACAAACATGACCAGCACTTCGGTACAAACCTTGCCAACCGGCACGGGAAGCACGTCGTCGAACCGATATACGTTGGAAAAGCCCACGGGCACCGACGACGTTTCATGGTACGGAGAGCGAAGACGTTGAGGACTGGTTGGCGGACTTCGAGCGCGTAGCCTACTTGAATCAGTGGGACGACGCGGCGAAACTGAGTTGTGTCTACTTCTATCTCGAAAACGGGGCTCGCACGTGGTATCAAAATCGAGAGGAGCAGCTGACGACGTGGCCAGAATTATCTCGTAGACTTCTGCAGACATATGCCAGCGCTGACCGCAAAGAAAGAGCTGAACGAGCTATTCTTGCCCGCGTCCAGTCGCCAAACGAAACTGTGACCACGTATGTCGAAGACATGACGCGTCTCTTCCGACGGGCAGATTCAAAAATGACGGAGGACAAGAAGTTGCGTCATTTGATGCGTGGTGTCAAGGACCAGCTTTTCGCCGGCCTCGTGCGAAGCCCTCCGAAGACGGTCGCGGAGTTCTTGTCTGAAGCCGTGACAATGGAAAATATGCTACAGCAGCGATCAAACCAATACGACAGGCAAGTCAGTGGCATGTCCACTGCTGACATTTTCGCCGCCGCTGGGACCAGCAATGACTCCTTACGTGAACTCATCCATAATATCGTACGTGAAGAGTTGCAAAAGGCTGGTGTAACACCTCATCCTACGGTTAGCTCTATTGCAACTGTCATCAAAGATGAACTGCACCAGGCCCTCCGGGACACCTTGCCTCCTGATACAGCTGCGTCAGCTCCTGCTGTATACCACCGTAAGACAACCAACGCGGAAGCCTTGAAACGCCCTGCTGCATCACCACCTTTGTTCGTTCATCCTGTCCCTGCAGTTTCACTCGAGTCAGCGTAGCACATACCATACTACGAAGGCACGTACACGCCACCGCCCCGGCCCTTTGTCCGTGGTGCTTCTGTTGCCCATCATTCGGTGCAACCGGTCCAGTACATCGACGATCGGCACTCGTATCCTCGGAAGTCTGATGTCTGGCGCACACCCGATCACCGGCCTCTATGCTTTCACTGCGGAGAAGCTGATCACTTGTACCGCCAGTGTCCTTATCACGATGTACTCGTATCCTCGGAAGTCTGATGTCTGGCGCACACCCGATCACCGGCCTCTATGCTTTCACTGCGGACAAGCTGATCACTTGTACCGCCAGTGTCCTTATCACCGTCTTGGGCTTCGCGGCTTCTCTGCGTACTCGCCGCCCCCCCCCCCGTTACGGTCAGAGACCACGCGACATCCAAAACTACCTCTCCCAGCAGCATGAACCACCGTCTGCCGGGCGCCAGTCGCGCTCGCCATCACCGAGGCGATTTTCATCAATGCCCCAGCGGTATTCTACCGCACGATCTCCCAGCCCCCGCCGGGAAAACTAGCCGAAGCGACCTCTGGGGGCGGGGTCGCTGAACGTCGAAGCGCTGAAGACCTCTTATTGACGCAGAACCGTACAGAAACTGGTCCGAACTCACCTGCTGCTGCAAAGGATAGCCGGCTTTCACTCGACATAGCAGTAACAATTGATGGTTGTGTAGTTAATGCGTTAGTGGACACCGGCGCAGACTATTCCATACTGAGCGGGAAACTGACAACGCAGCTGAAGAAAGTAATCACGCCGTGACATAACTCGCAGATTCGGGCAGCTGGTGGCAATGTCGTAACTCCACTGGGTGCCTGCACAACTAGAGTACAGATTCCAGGGTACACATTCGTAGCAAGCTGCCTTGTTCTACGTGAATGCTCCCGTGACGTCATTCTGGGAGTTGATTTTCTACAGGAAAATCGAGCTATCATTGATCTGCAAGAGCGCCGCGTCACGTTCTCAGCCCAGCGAGCAATCAACGTGCAGGATGACGGAATGCGTGTCGACGTACTCCGTATTTCTGAACAGAGCGTGACGCTTCCTCCCCGAGCCAGTGTTCTAGTCGACGTAACATGCTGTGGTTTGAGCGATGGCGATGTGGTGGCCGAGACAAATTTAGAACACCTCCTGCAGCAAGGCATATGTGTAACGAGAAGTGTAATACACGTTCGCGACGGCCGATCTGAATTGCTCGTTACCAACTTTAGCAACGAGCATCGACACCTTTTCCATGGCACTTTGATAGCGTTTGCCCACGAAGTAGCAAACGTAACCAACTGTCTCACGTCAGAAATAGTGGATAACGCAGACACATCAATGAGCAACATTGACATCAATCCTGATCTGTCCACCGATAACCAGACTGCGCTGCGATCGCTCTTGTTCGAGTACAGGTCTTGCTTCGCAAGTTGCTCAAAGATCCGCCAGACGTTCATCACTCAGCACAGGATCATCACGTACGAGGACGCACGCCCAATACACCAGCACCCCTACCGCGTGTCGGCTAAAGAACGTGAAGCGATACGTACGCAAGTTCGCGAGATGCTTGACGATGGCGTTATCGAACCATCCAACAGCCCGTGGTCTTCTCCTGTCGTGGTTGTCAAAAAGAAGGACGGATCGCTACGCTTCTGCGTCGATTACCGAAAGCTTAACAACGTGACCAAAAAGGATGTGTACCCGCTACCGCGTATCGACGATTCGCTGGATAGACTTCGTCGTGCCCATTAATTCACTTCTCTCGATCTCAAAAGCTGGTACTGGCAAATCGAGGTAGATCAGCGAGACCGCGAAAAGACAGCCTTCGTGACTCCAGACGGCCTATACCAATTTCGGGTACTCCCTTTCGGCTTGTGTTCAGTGCCGGCAACTTTCCAGCGAATGATGGACACTGTCCTCACAGGGCTCAAGTGGCAGACTTGTCTTGTCTACCTTGATGATGTGGTGGTCTTCTCTGCCACGTTCGAGCAGCACCTACAGCACCTGCTCAGCGTGCTGGAGGCTATCCGATCGGCGGACCTCACTCTAAAGCCACAGAAGTGCCACTTCGGCTATGAAGAACTGAAATTTCTTGGACATGTAGTTAGCGCTGAAGGAGTCCGGCCCGATCCAGACAAGCTTGCCGCTGTTGCCGAATTACCAACTCCTGTCGATAAGAAAGCCGTCCAGCACTTCCTTGGTTTGTGCGCCTACTATCGCCGGTTCATTCATGGCTTTTCACAGATAACAGAACCTCTGACTCGTCTCACAAGGGACGACACGCTGTTTGTCTGGGAAAACGAGCAACAAGCAGCTTTTGATGAACTGCGACAGCGCATGCAATCAGCACCCGTTCTCGCTCATTTCGACGATGATGCTGACACGGAGGTCCATACTGACGCTAGTAACGTTGGCCTTGGTGCAGTGCTCGTTCAGCGTCAAGGCGACATCGAAAGGGTGATAGCCTACGCCAGCCGCTCTCTATCCCGTGCCGAGGCGAATTATTCCACTACGGAGAAAGAGTGCCTCGCAGTCGTGTGGGCAATCACCAAGTTTCGCCCGTACCTTTATGGTCGTCCCTTCAAGGTAGTGACGGACCACCATGCCCTCTGCTGGTTGGCAAGCCTGCGCGACCCTTCAGGACGGCTAGCACGGTGGAGCTTGCGGCTGCAGGAATTTCACATCACCATCGTCCATAAGTCCGGCCGTAAGCATGAAGACGCTGACACACTGTCACGCACACCCCTTCATGTCGTCAGTCAGGAAGCAGAGGAAGACGAAGGCTTCCTGGGCGCTGTTAGCGCATCAGACTTGAGAAAACGGCAGCGAGATGATGCAGAGATTCGTCCAACCATTGATCATTTAGAGGGCCAGGGCGCAATCATACCACGTCTTTTATCCCGCTCGTTAACGTCGTTCTGGCTGCGAGACGGTGTGCTGTACAAGAACAATGCTCGTTCGAACAACCATGCTTACCTCCTGGTGGTTCCTCGAGACATGCGAGACGACGTCCTCTTCGCTTGCCATGACGAACCCACATCCGGTCATCTGGGCTACTCACGGACACTTGCCAGAGTGAGCGAGAGGTACTATTGGCCAGGACTTTTGGCAAGCGTCAAGAAGTACGTCAAGAGCTGTCGGGAATGTCAGCACCGAAAGCAACCATCTGTTAAGCCAGCTGGTTTGCTTCAGCCCATTGAAGCACCCTGCACGCCGTTCGACCAAGTCGGCATGGAAATTCTCGGGCCATTCCCCCTATCTGCGGACAGCAACAAATGGGTGATCGTCGCGACCGACTATTTGACACGCTACGCTGAGACGCAGGCGATCCCACGAGCCACGGCTTCTGAGGTAGCACAATTTTTCATGCGCCACATCGTGTTACGACACGGTGCTCCTTCCAGTATAATAACGGACAGAGGGACGGCATTCACGGCGCAGCTTATGGACGAGGTTTTCAAACTGAGCAACACCAGACACCGAAAGACAACTGCGTACCACCCGCAAACCAACGGACTTACCGAGCGACTGAATAAGACCATCGCAGACATGATCTCAATGTACATCGACGTACAGCACAAAACATGGGACCGGATCTTACCTTACGCGACCTTCGCGTATAATACCGCCGTGCAAGAGACCACGCGATTCACGCCATTTCGGCTTCTCTACGGCCGCGAAGTGCAGACCATGCTGGACTCTATGCTACCGTGTCAAGACGAAGACGAGTTGGCAACTGACGCCGATGAATTCGCAGAGCGTGCTGAAGAAGCCCGGCAGCTCGCGCGACTACACATCGGCCAGCAACAGCAGGCAGACGCACGGCGCTATAACATCCGCCACAGTGAAGTATTTTACAACCCCGGAGACCAAGTTTGGGTGTGGACGCCCGTCCGCCGCCGTGGCCTTAGTGAAAAGTTACTGAGCCGGTACTTTGGCCCTTATAAAGTGTTACGTGAACTACGAAGTGGTTCCGGACTCAACATCGCAGACACGGAGTAGGACACGACCGAGGTCGGATGTCGTTCATGTGTTGCGCATGAAACCATTTATTTCGCGTTGTTCATAACTTTTTTCTTGCCGTACAGCGTTCTTTGTGTTATTTATTTATTTTTGTGAACTTGCTTCTTCGTTCCCTGATTTTTCCTATACTGGCACGCTCGTTCATTTCTATTTTCACTATATCCGAATTTCTAATTTCTTTTTTTCCACGTGCCTATGTCGTAACATCGTGGTGGTGCTATGTACTTTTCTTTCCCCCTTTTGGGACTTTTTTTTCTTTTCAAAAGGGGGGATAATGCCACCCACACGTAGTGGGTCGACTGCAAGAGCGGCTCTATACCATCTGGAGGAAAGAAAGAAGATTTGCGTGTCTCTTCTCGGCTCGAGAGCCAGCCACGACTGACGCATCGTCCTAGAGCTAGCTACCCGGTCGTTCAATATATCCCCCAGTACTTGTGACTCATCGTGACAATAGTCAGTTTTGGTATCGGCCTTAAAACTCGAATGACTAATATCTCTATTTACGTGCAACATATGTGATTTCTATATAAAAAAGGTGTATGCTGTACATTAGTTTGCACCATAACTTTCTAATATAAGAAATTGCCCTCAAGTCCACAATTAAACAAGTCAATAATTGATTTTTTTTACATTTGCACCATCCGCGTATTTATGTCTCAGCTTGTAGTTCATGCGCGAGAATGAAGGGAGCTTTACTGCCATTAAACTTTCATTTAGGAAGCCGGTAACTTGTTTAAAAAAAACACCCTGTATATAGTTAGATGGAGTGCAGACGTGTTTCGCGTCGGCTCCGTAACTTTCCTGTGTTTTTGGTGATTTGTCAAACTCATCGTGGAAACCATTCTCTCCATCGATTAGCGAAGGTTTCAAGGACTCCTCTATCACCAAGTTTGCCAGGTAGGCCCACTTTTTGGCCGCTTATCGGAGCCTTTTCCTCCGCCACGCTGGCACGAACGCCAAGTCCAGCGTCTCTACGTACTGTGTCATAGCCCGGCCGCAGTGTCAGTAGGGCCAGCCAGCCTGACGTGTCACCGGACCTCCTCGGAGCTCCCTATTTCCGACGGAAACCCACCAGGCCTTTCCAACAGATAAATGGATGTCGTAGTGGTAGATGGAGAAGAGATTCAGCCGGAAGATTTCGGCAAGGGAGCAGGATGGTGCAGCGTCCGGAGAACAAAACAGGCCGATGGCGCGTCCAAGTCGGCGCAAAAGCAACAGGCGAAGACGCAGCAAGCGACGGCGGCCGCATCGACTACACTAATATCCCCAGCTGCTGCCACGGCTGCGTATTACAAGAAAAAATGTACCCGTCAATTGCAGCACCTTGCTAAGGCGAGTCGAACGCCAGAATAACCACCCAATGATTTCAAGATCATCGTCCGCCCTTGAGATGGCTTCAACGGGGTCGAATATGGAATGGATCACCTTTCTTGCTGCCTACGTAACGCGGCGGGTATTGGCAGAGAGGCAGCTAGAGAAGATAGCATCTGCCTCAATGTGATGCAAAACGTCGTTGTACTCAGCACACCGCCAGCAGACAGAGCCACACGCTACGGAGCCATCAGCAAGCTTTGCATCGGTGGCAGAGTTCGCTGCTAATGCTTATCAAGCCTCCCCGGAAAACACTTCAAAAGGCCTGATTAGGAACATTTCCAAGGATGAGAGCCCGGCGGACATTGTTAATAACTTAGTGACGCAGCGCGACCCCGGAGTGCTGCACGCTAAGCGCATGGGCACCACGGACAACATAATCATATTGTTTGACGGCTTCCACGTACCCAGACACGTGTACTATGGACCTATGCTTGTCAGATGCTCCCTGTACAGGAAGCACATCGACGTGTACTATGAGTGTGGCAGGCTGGGACATCGCTCTGACGTGTGCCCCAACCCGCAGGACAAGATATGCCGGGGCTGTGGCAGCAACAACCCGCCGTCTGACCATCGATGTGAGCCATGGTGTCAACTGTGCGGCAAAGGCCACCTCACAGGAGACCGCAGCTGCAAAGCGAAATACAAGACTCCGTACATAGTCAAGCGTCGTGAACTAGAGCGAAGACGACGAGAAGAAGAGGAAGCGGCCGAGGTGTACGGCAGCACATACAACAGCAGCATCGGCACAGGAGGCAACGCAGGTCACTACGGTCTTTAGCCATCGTTTGACAATAATTCATGCAACGCCAGCCCAACAAAACGTTCGACTAGCCGAGACGCGAGAGGAGCCAGGGGGAAACGCCGGTCCAGTTCTCGCAGCCGCACACCGACGCTGAGGAGCACGTCGAAGACGCGTGGTGGCGCCGATCCAGGCACCGCAGCCTTTAACCAAGGCACACAAAGTCAGCAGCACCAGACGCGGCGGCAGCCGCAACAAGGGCACATGAACACTGTGCAACAGGTGAGATGGGCGGATGTGGCCGCTTTTCCCGCCGGTGGCGTCGCTTCCGCGGATCGTTCTCTTGGTCCCGCCGTTGGTGGCAGTGGTGGGAACGAGCTCGAGCAAGCAATAGAGCGAGCGCTAGAACAACGCCTAGGACCATTACAATCGATAATTTCTGAGCTTAAACGCGAAAACGCTATCCTCAGAGCGGAAAATTCCGTGTGAAAAGGCGAGGCTCGACAATAGCAACCTTCGCAGCAACAGGTGACGCTGCTGCCACCTTCGTCGCTTCGGTCCTCGGCTTCCACGCGACCCGAGGCGGTGGAGATGGAGACGAACGATGAGAGCGGTTCGGGGGAAGAGACAGACGGCCAAGACAACCACCCGTGTACCGCGAAAAGAATTGCACTAGATCCTGCGAAACCCAACCCCCCCCCCCCTCCGGCAAAGGGAACGTTATGAGCAACTACAAAAACGCATCGATGATATAGAAAACAGCCTCGATGAGCGTTTTGCAAACCATGTGGCGCAGATGAATGACATGTTGAACAGTGCCATAACTAAGCTGTCTGAGCAAATGGCTCAAATGTTCACCCTGCATGTGGCGAGCATGGAAAACATAGAAGCTCGACCGCCACTAGCTGGGGGCAGACTGATTAGGACGATAAACAAGCCGTACGCTAGACAGCAACCGAGTCAACAACAGCAAAACACGCTGACAGGCGCAGAGACGCCAATTCAGCCGAACCCTAGTCGCCTTGACGGCGATGGGTTAAATTAAATGTGACTGTCACCATGGCTAGACACGCACATAATCGCACTAACACTAGCCAACAGCAATATAGGATCTGGCAGTGGAACTGCCGGGGTTTTAGGAGGAAGCGGAGCAATTTCGAGCAATATATTCGCGGCCGCGCAACGAAACCTGGTGTTATCATTTTACAGGAGACAAACTATCCGGCAAAACTGGCTGGTTACAAAGCCATAAACGCGGCAGCGACTGACCACAGACAGAGAAAACAACGGGTGACATCCCGCTCGGCACAAGGCGGGTCGCCGGCAGCGGGTCGTTCCGCTCACGTCGTCAGTGCGCCCGCGGTCGCCACCGTCGCGCTCGCCGGCGCCGGTCGCCGCAGTGCTTGTTAGACGTCACGTGACAATTGCGCAGCGTGAACTTGAGTGTGCAAATATACACCACGTTTTCGTAGAATTAATTCCTAGGCATGGCCGAGGACTGTTTGTCCTTAACGTATACAGTAAACCCACGTTGAAGCACCGATTTGGGGAGCTGCTCCGGATGGCTAGCACGGCCGCCAACGGGGAACCTCTGCTAGTCGCGGGTGATTTTAATGCGCCGCACGGGGCCTGGGGATACATGCGTGAAACGCCTAAAGTCTCGCAAGACCCACGGCTTCAACTCGTTGCGAACCCCGCCGATCCAACACGCAGGGGCAATAGCGTGAGTGCAGACACGCTGCCAGACCTTGCGTTCGTATCGAATGTAACCGCAGCGTCTTGGCAAAACATGCAAGAGGACTTGAGGAGTGACCACTCGCTTATACAGATTATAATTCACACGGGCCCGAGTGATCGTGGAGCATGCCAAAAGGCAACGGCCGAAAGCTCAAACTAGTAAAGTGGGACGCGTTCCGGAAGAAACAAGAAGGACGGCACGGCCACGAGCCGATCACGAATATAGACGAATGAACTGCGACGCTCAATGGGTACGTAGATGCGGCAACGTGTGACAATCCGCCCGAGGCGAAGCTTGAAGTAATCGACAGCCGGCTGCTACATATGTGGGAAGCAAAGCAAGCCCTACTTAAAAGGTGGAAACGCCAAAGACACAACCGGGCATTGCGAAATCGCATGGCACAGTTAGACAGACAGATCAAGGAACACGCGTTCAAAGTATGTAAGGCACAGTGGGAAGACATGTGTAATGGCTTGGAAGAGCAGATGCGTGGGGCGGGTGCTTATCGTCTCTTTCGGCATCTGTTGGATCCGGAGGAGACTCGGGCCGCCCAAGGCCATAAAACTCGGAGACTTGTGAAAGATTATGAAGGTCCGAGTATCCTCGCCGCAATACGAGACCGTTACTTTAAGACGGAAGACAGCGCCCAGCACCCCGATTACGATGAAGTTGCTAATGATAATTAGACGCAGACTTTAGCGAGGCTGACATTCAGGCAGTCCTTTTCAAACTAAACTCCCGGTCGGCGCCAGGACCAGACATGGTTACGAACAAGGCTCTCCGAAACTTAGACGATGAGTCAATCTCCCGATCGGTAACTTACGTCAACAAGTGCTGGAGACACGGCTCCCTTCCCGAAGCGTGGAAAAGAGCTCGAGTTGTCATGATACCTAAACCAGGCAAGCAAATTGCGCTCGATAATCTGAGGCCAATTTCGCTTACGTCCTGTGTAGGAAAAGTCATGGAGCACGCAGTTCTCATTAGAGTAACCGACTTTATCGAAGACCGTGGCGCATTCCTGCACACCATGCTGGGATTCCGCCGCAATCTCTCCGCACAGGATGCACTATATATACTTCAGCTAAAGCACCACATTGTTGACGACACTACGAGCTCCACCAAGGCGATTCTTGGCCTGGATATTAAAAAGGCATTTGATACCGTCAAACACCAATCGATACTGAAACAAGTTGAGGCATTAGGTCTAGGTCGAAAAATGTACAATTAAATACATGAGTTTCTTGCAAGCAGAAAATCGCCGGCCCATTGCATCCAATGAAGTCTTTTCTCTCTCTCTCTCTCTCTCTCTCTCTCTCTCTCTCTCTCTCTCTATATATATATATATATATATATATATATATATATATATATATATATATATATATATATATATATATATATATATATATATATATATATATATATATATATATATATATATATATATATATATATATATATATATATATATATATAAAATGATTGATTGATTTGTGGGGTTTAACGTCCCAAAACCACCGTATGATTATGAGAGACGCCGTAGTGGAGGACTCCGGAAATTTTGACCACCTGGGTTTCTTTAACGTGCCCCCAAATCACATATATATATATATATATATATATATATATATATATATATATATATATATATATATATATATATATATATATATATATCCCGATATATAACTCATCCCCTGATGAAGGGAGGACCCCTCCCGAAACTGTTGGGAAATACATATATTTATACTTGTTGACAACGCTCCCGTTGTGCCATATCCCATACCTTCACGAAGACATACTGGCCCATTGAATTATTACTCCCACTACATATATATATATATATATATATATATATATATATATATATATATATATATATATATATGATAGATGAAATAGATGATCAGAGTTTCTTCCGGCTACCGTAATAAAAGTTATAAACTTCGAGAATAGTGCAGTATAGGAAACAAAACAATAAAATATTTATTTAATCCTAACAGTTTCGGCTGGTGGACCAGCCTTCTTCGGAGGATGTAAGTGAAATGATACAAGTTCCCGTAGCAGAGGGTCACCCTCACAGTTTAAAGACCCTCCAAAAAAAGAGAGAGAAAAAGACAAGCGGCCGAACGAGGTAGCAACAGACAACAAGAAGCAGAAGAAGGAGAGGAACTAGAAAGGAGCGACGGAGAGCCGCCGGAAACGAGCGGGTAATTCTGGCATTGTTACTTGGTATAGGTAAGACGCGCCGCCAGTGGAGGCGACCAAGAAAAACGGAAAAATGTGGAACATGTTGCCGCTTACTCGCATCCCACACATGGATCGAGTTTAAGTTCACGTGGTTCGGCGGCTGGCCCGTGGCATCGGGCCACACACACACACACACAAGAAGCATACGACCCGCTCCAGCTTTCGGAATATAATGGCCACGTTGGAAAGCTGATGTGCTCTCTCCCCCTCCCTCCACCTGCCCTCTCTTGCAGAAAAGTGTACAACCAGTCATACTGAAAGTAAATAAATGGGTATTCTTGTAAAGGATGAAAATATATAAAAATAAATAATACTAAAAAAGTACTCAGAAAGGAAAATAAAGTCTAATAATACTGACACAATCCGTTTGGTTCTTGAGCATCGAATTCATTTAGTTTCGCTATATTGACCAACTTGCGTGTGCGACTTCACGTATGTATAAATAAATTAATTGAGCAATTCAATTTCTGTGTTTCACGAAACGTCGCGCAGACACGTCAGTCGCCCAGGGCTCTCGTTGATTCCGTGGGTAAGTGATCTGAATTTCTTTATAAAGTATGACTCCCGCTGTTCGCGCTCCCGTGTGTTCTGGAAGCCGGATTGTAGGAGTATGACACTTACGCGTTCGAAAGAGTGACCAGGAAGATTGATATGTTTGGAGAACGGCAAATTGGGGAGGCCCTTTACGTGTGCCCTGTGGTTGTTGAAACGCAAACGGAACGCGGTTTCCGTGTGTCCAATATATTCCTGTTTGCACACCTCACAGCGAATTTTGTATACCACATTGGCTGAGTCACAGTTAAGGTCGTCTTTAATTTTGTACACATAGTCTGAACAGGAGGCTTCGGCCGTATCTGTGGTCACCATGTGTGTGCACACCCTGCAGCGAGGTTTCCCGCACGGTCTACAGCCCTGATGGTGGTCGGATTTGTGTGTTTTCGCCTTGACCAGTAAGTCTCTCAGGTTTTTATTTCTTCGGTAAACCACCTTGGGCGGAGTCTGAAAAATGGCAGAGAGGCGACTACTCTGTTTAAGTATGTTGAAGTGGCGGTTTAGTATAGAATTCACCCGAGGGGCGGCGGCGCAGTATGCGAGGATTAAATTTGCCCCTGAAGTTATATCATCTTTATTCCCACCTTTTTCTCCCATTGTTGATTCTCGGTCCAAAGAGCGAGCGCGCTCAATTGCATTGTCAATTACTTTTTCGGGGTACTTTTGACGCAAGAAGGCTGTTCTCAATTTTTGTGCGTGGGTGTCAAATTGCGTGATTTCAGAGCAAATTCTTCTGTATCTGTGGGCTTGAGAGTAAGGAACACCTGTTTTGCAGTGATGGGGGTGACTGCTATGGAAATGCAGATACTGTTGGCGGTCTGTTGGTTTTTTATACAGGGAAGTAGATATGGTGGTGCCACTGAGTGATACAGTGACATCCAGAAAGTGAACACTCCTCTGCGAATACGTGTGCGTGAATGTTATCGAAGGATGCACGGAGTTGAAACCGGAAATGAATTTGGAAAGATTATGTTCACTATCGGCCCACACGAAGAATATATCATCGAGGAAGCGTCGGTAAAATATAGGTTTGAATGGAGAATTTTCGAGGAAAGGAATCTCTAAAGAGGCCATGAAAATATTTGCGTAATTTGGGGCCATTTTGGTTCCCATGGCAGTTCCGTTTACTTGCAGGTAATGGTTTTGGTCGAATTCAAAGTTATTATGTTTAAGTACCAGATTTAGGAGCACCTCTAAAGTGCTTTCGTCGAATTCACTCGTCGATTTACTTTTTCCGTAGGCGGCGACTGTGGCGGCGATTCCTTCGGTGTGGGGAATGTTTGTGTACAGTGATGAGACATCCATGGTGACCAAATAGCAATCTAGAGGTACCACAAGTTTTGAGACTTCTCGAAGGAAGTGGCTGGTATCTTTGATGTATGATGGGAATGATTGTGGGATGTGCCTAATCAGAGAGTCAATGAAACTAGAAATTTTTTCAGTAGCAGTACCGTTGCTGGAAACTATGGGTCGGCCGGGATTGTTAGTCTTGTGAATTTTGGGTAGTAAATAGAAACGCCCGGGAGACGATTTGCCAGGTGACATCATTTTAAGCATAGGGTAGGTTATCTTCCCACTTTTACGTAATGATATTAGTGAGGCCTTAATAGTACTTTCATACTCCTCTGTCGGATCACAAGGGAGTTGTTTATAGAAATTTTAATCTGCCAGTTGGCGAAGCCCTTCTTTGATGTAGTCAGTCCTGTCGAGTACAACCACAGCACCACCCTTATCAGCTGGTTTAATAACGATGCTCTGGCTGTCACTTAAACTGCGCAAAGCCTCCCGCTCCTCTTTGGACAGATTGTTGCGAATGGGTCGGCGCTTTTCATATTCCCTGATTATATCACCCTGGACGGCTGAAATGTACATGTCTAGATATTTGTCTCGTTGTTCACCTGGAGTCCAAGATTTATCTGAAAATTGATTTTGTTGCGTGCTGCTTCGATCATGAAAATATTCTTTTAGACGCATGGTTCTGGCAAAGTTGTCCAAATCTTGGTAAAGTTTAAACTCATCAATTTTGCCAGAGGCGGGGCAGAAGGTTAGACCTTTTGATAGCAGCTTTGTTTGCGCAGGTGTCAAAGATTTGCCGGAAAGGTTAACCACATTGGTGACATCGGTGCTCTTTTGTGGAGATTGATGAGAGGTAACAGGTTGATCTGTATACGTTGTGGGAGGATTGCTGGCGGAGTATTTTAAAGTCGGCCACGCACCATCTCGCCTCAATTTCTTGTCCTTCTTGCCCTGAATGGTCAATCTCTTTTTTCCTTCGTATTTGGCCAGCTCTTCTGTTTCTGACTGCGTTAAACTTGACTGTTTTATATATATATAGTTATGTGATGTCTTTCTTCTCAACCTTCGATTTTACAGAACTGCATAGTAGTCCCTTTCTGTACAAGCCGTCTAAGTGTTAAAACTTAATCACGGATAGATCAAGTATGCATACATCTTTCAGTGGTGGTACAGCCCATTCAGAATTTGGGGAAAGTTTTGGTACAGGAAAACAGTTTAGGAGTAGATTTGCAGCACAAATAATTGTTTTGGTGCAGTTTTATAGTAGGGATAATAGTACTTTGGAGCAAAAAGGTGCCTGGGATCACTTTATTCTACTGCAAAACTGCTGAAAAATACTATTATCCCTACTATAAAACTGCGTTAAAACAATTATTTGTGCTCCAAATCTGCTCCTAAACTGCTTTCCTGTACCAAAACTTTCCCTGAATCCTGAATGGGCTGTACCGCCACTGAAAACAGTGCAACAGTAAGAGCATGACTATTGAGTGCAGATTATCACCACTGTGCGAACATCAAGTGCTGCTCTAACGCATATAAAGTGAGAAAGAATGCCAACTGTCAGATAACAGCATTTCCACACGAGGAGTAATGCCCCATACCTGAGCCGCATGGGCACAGATTGATTTATATGTGGGGTTTAAGTCCCAAAATTACCATATGACGATGAGAGACGCCGTAGCGGAGGGCTCCTGAAATTTTGACTTCCTGGGGTTTTTCAACGTGCACTCAAATCTGAGCACACGAGCCTACAGCATTTTCGCCTCCATCGAAAATGCCACCGCCGCAGCCGGGATTCGATCCCGCGACCTGCGGGTCAACAGCCGAGTACCTTAGTCACTAGACCACCGCGGTGGGGCACACGGGTACAGAAAATTGCATTAACTATGTCTTGTGTCTTCAGAAATGGAACCTTGTAGGTCGAGTGGCAGCCCATGAGTAGGTGGCTGCTTTGGCAAAGCGCATCGATAGACAGAACCCTATAGTAGCACACGATGTTGCTGTTATATTACTACAATGTTATTTTTTAACATTGGCTGAGTGCTGCTAATTTTCTCCTGGAATCAGGTAAGATCAATGTTGCCAATAGACATTGAGGAGACATGTGAAGGAGACATTGAGTCACATATTTTCAGCAATCGTGCAATGTTGTCTAAATGTTCTGTGTATGTTGCCAACGTGTGCACAGAGATTCGATGGCGTCTTTTCAAGCACTGCAGTGCTTTATAATAGGTATTTCGCTACAGTAAGCAGCCACTATAGCCCCTGTCTAGCAGATCTCGTCAGGAGTAGGAAATGATTTGAGTCGCACTTCATATGATCCTTACTTTTTTCATTCGCCTTAATGTGAACGCATTGTTCCAGAAAGACACGTGGAATCATCTGTGATTTTACATCCGATTGAACAACGGGCAACAGCAAGAAAAGAAACGCTTAATATTCTCCAGCTGACACGACTCATAGCCTTTTCTCATAGCACAAAGCTGGTGGTCACCTATACAAACGGATGCAACAAAAAGAGAAAAAAATTATCCCTATCACAGAAAATACTTTGAACACAACCATCGAAAACACAGAAATGCGGTATAGAGCTAGCTAAATTTCTCTGAACGAGTCTAATGAAAACCAATACATAATGAAGCCAAGGGAAGTCTAGAGAACGGTAATTGTACTGTTTTAAATGCTCTATATAGTCATCATGATTTATATGTGAAGAGGACGAAAAGACAACTTGCCGCTGACTGGAACCAAACCTGTAAACTTTTGTACGCTGTCGGTGGCAAATTGTCTTTTTGTCCATTATACTTTCTTGACGTCTATACCACGATTACAGAAATACATTTTAAACAGTACAATTAACATGCCCTATACTTTTCTTGACTTCACTCCCTGCTGGTTTTAAGTAAGATTATTTTAAACAAACAAACAAACAAACGAATGAACGAACGAACTGTCCTTCATTCTGAGGGAGCGTTTAGGCGCAAGAAGGACATAGTTTGCTGCTACTTCAAAGACATTAGCCTTACCTTCACATGTTGTCTGACTAGCATGGTCTGCGCAGATATCCATACTTCAAGAGATATGTTGCAAATTATGCTGACGTGGATACTGTTTTGAACTTCTAACTGCTTACTCTGATCATAAAGCAAAAAAAAAAACGCAAAAAATCCTAGCATCAGCAAGTAATGAACGACTTCTCTCTGGTTTAGCCATGTATTCGCAAGCTATGCATTGCCTCTGAGACACCTGTCAGGAACTTCTTTTGGACTTCACCTCATCGTAACCTAAGCCAAATGTACAAACTTGTGCAGTATAAGAAATAAGGCCCGGCAAGCAAAGGTGTCGGCAGCACTTGGTCATGAGGGGGTAAACCCATGTTGCATCGCGGCACCGGAGGTGAGCTTTGGTGGGGCTTCAGGGCCAGTGCTGGCATGAATTGAAGTGGGAATGTGCCCACTTTGCAACTCCTTTCCTCCCCCACCCCCTGCCGGCAGGCATATATAAACATATCCAACGAATTATTTACTTCGTGCGAACCAAGCTGAATTTCACTTAATGAGCCATTATCTCAATACTTGAGCCCACATATCAGTGGCGTAGCCAGAGAGTAAAACACCGCGCCCCCCCCCTCGTTCTCAAATAATATTTTCTCATACATACCTCCAAATGACACTGGACTACATCTGCCAGCCCGGCCCCGGCTACAGATGAAGAAGGTGCTCTTCACCTCCCCTCCCCTCTCCCTGAAAAAAATCTTTATTTATGCCTACGCCCCTCCCACATATAACGCTTTTGGATGCTCGGGAGCACAGTTTATGAAGAAAATTAAGAAACCGAACCTCTGTACATGTCCAGCGACTTGTCTTCGTGTTTGGCAGTCTGTCAGAGTACTGAGCGCGCTCTCAAGTCCTGATCATTTCATTTTCAACACCTGTCAAAACAACGCGAACCCACCGCAACACAAACACTCGAACTTCGGGCGAGTTCCTCGTTCTTTTCTTCGTTTGCATGGCTTCAGTTCCCAATTCGCGTTCAACAGAACTACCGTGGAGGAAGGTA
Source organism: Rhipicephalus microplus (assembly GCF_043290135.1). Lineage (NCBI taxonomy): Eukaryota > Metazoa > Arthropoda > Arachnida > Ixodida > Ixodidae > Rhipicephalus > Rhipicephalus microplus. Next base: position 54,530,498 of record NC_134710.1, on the reverse strand, counting down.
TACTCCATTCACCGGTGCTCCAGGCGATGCCGTACCGAAAACAGGCGAGAACAACCGCAAAGATCCACCGGCTCAAACGCAGCTGTGAGCTCCGCCAGCTCGCGTAGTTCGTGAATTAAAACTCAAAAACGCTTGGCTGGTTTCCTCATTGCGCACCGTGGTACCAAAGTTGGCGAGCCTTTGCAATATATTGCGCGTCCTCTCATTTTTCGTAGTCTCGATTGTACTATAAGCGTCAAATGAAACCACAACAGCGGCAAGCCTTCGCGATAGTATAGTGTGCGCCGTCCACTTATCACTACGAAGAGGCACGCGTATATGCGCAAAGCTGCCGAACAGGATGCGCGCACCTGTCGATCGTGATAACTGGACGACACACACTATCGGCTTTCGCAAAGGCTTGTCGCTGTTCGGGTTTCATTTGACGCTGACAGTACGCCTCAAGACAAATTGCGGACCCTCTCCCCGAAGGGAAGCTTGATGGGATGCGAAGCACCGGCGGTGCGCACGGCGTTCACCCGGTTGAAACGGAAGTCAACGCGGGTGCTGGAAGAACGGTTTGAAGCGAAACTCGGTGTAGCGTTTACTCGAGTAACCATTTGTTTTGAACGCAGATACGGGAGGCGGGTTGGGTTCGTGTACGTTTCATCGCAGATAAAAGAGTGTTTCCACTCGACGAGCCGAGCGGTCGAACGTTGCGGGCGGTGAGAGGGAAGTGTGTTGCGCGCGGGCGCTATGGCGAGCGTGCTGCGGGTGAGGGAGAGTGACGTCAGCTCGCACTTGCGAGGGAAGTGTGCTAGAAGAGCGTAACGTCAACGCGCAGCTGCAGTGTGACCCACTTGGCACCGCTCGAACAAATGTGCCGAGGGGAACGCGTTGCGGAGCGTCGCACGGACGCACGTATGTACCGCGTTACGCTCGTGAGTCAAAAAGCTGCTTTGCATCTAAAAGCGCGCGCGCAAGCAACCAGTAACTGAACCAAAGCCGGCATACGTCGCGTAGCGATACACCTGCTCAAGATGCATCGGCCGGCGTTACGACGGCTCTGCACCACAGCTGAAATTATCCGGTACGATTATGCGACGAGTTGTGCGCGCCATCGGCTACCTATCGATATTAACCTATCGTTATTACCTATCGCTATTTTTATTTTTTGAAGTTATTTGAGTCCACCGCCAAGAGTAACCGATGTTATTGAAGATAAAACTGAATTTCGTCGCTTTTAAAAAAGGAGTGGCGAGTTTGCGCCCGTGGAGTCTTCTTTGTCCGTGAGTGTGTTGCGCAGCCGAAATTTTGAGCAGTAGAAAAAAACTGCTTTTTTCCCGTTTTTTTTATTCGAAATTTCGGACAAAATGGAAAATAACAAATATTTTTGGCATACGACAATAGTTTATTGTCATATGATATTAGTTTATTGTTAAGTGTCAAAAGTAATAACTTTGATTATGTAAATAACAGAAATGAAATGCTTTCCCTCTTTACACAAACGAATACACAGGGGTGCAATTACCGAAACAAAATTCGGACTAATTTTTGTAGCAGCGAAACGTTAGTTTTTGAGCACTAAAAACCAAATTTTGAGCAGGTTGCGACAAAAAAATCTATATTGTATCACAAAAAATCAAATTTGAAGCACTATAGATAAGGCTTTACCATTTAAAAAAGAAAAATATGTACAAGCCATTTAACATCACCTAAATTGTGCTGAGTAAACATAAAGTTACTTCCACAAAAGTCATATTTTGAACCACCGTACTGTGTAAGCAAGGATGGAGTACGCTTGAGTGCTCTTTTGCCGCACCTGTAAAATCCATAGACAAACTATGCAAATTCAAATGTGGTTCGGCCAAGCTGGTGACCTTCGAGTACAGGCCTGAGATTCGTAAAACTGAGAAGTACGAATGGCAAAAAAAAAGAGAAAAAATAATTGATGCACACTTTTTTTATTTATGGCTGCACAAATGTCATCACATTCATTATCAGTCTGACTACGCCCACTGCAAGACAAAGGCCTCTCCCATGTTTAGCCAGTCAACTCGTTCCTGTGCTTGCTGCTGCCACTTTATACCCGCAAACTTCTTAATCTCATCTGCCCAGCTAACTTTCTGTCTCTCCCTCGCCCACTTGCCTTTTATGTAGAGCACAAATTTTATCATCATAATCAGTAGCAGCATCAGCAGCAGCAGCAGCAGCAGCAGCAGCAGCAGCCTGACTACGTCCACTGCAGGACAAAGGCCTCTCCCATGATCCACCAGTAAACTCAGTCCTGTGCATGCTGCTGCCATTTTATACCCGCGGATTTCCTTATCTCATCTGCCCACCTAGCTTTCTGTCTTCCCCTAACCCACTTGCCTTCTCTGGGAATCCAGTCAATTATTCTCAATGACCAGTGGTTATCCTGCCTACGCGCTACATCGCTGGCCCATGTCCCTTTTTCTTCTTGATTTCAACCATGATATTCTTAACCCCGGTTTGTTCCCTGACCCACTCTGCTCTCTTGTCTCTTAAGGTTACACCTACCATTTGCCTTTCCATCGCTCGCTGCGTCGTCCTCAATTTGAGCTGAACCATCTTCGTAAGCCTCCAGGTTTCTGCTCCGTAGGTAAGTACCGGCAAGATGCAGCTGTTAAGTATGTACCTTCCTTGAACTTAGCTTGTGTTAGCGCGGCACATATGAAAATGAAAAATGAAAAGGGATAGACGACTGTCACAAACGACTGCAATTTTTGTTTCGCCCGCGTGCCCCATCGTCCAAAAAAAAGGGTGCTTTTGTCTTGGGAAGATGAAATCCGGCGACTGGCGACGCAGCGGCGGCGCCGCCGCGTCTTGCCTACGCCTGTACCGAAAGGGGAAACATGTGTTCGAGGAAAAAGAAATGACCTCGAGAGGTCTACGGGACGTCCCGAAAGAGTTTGGACTGCATCGGAATCGGCAGTTGACGTGCAGCCAGCAAGAAGTGTGGTCGTCGGTGTCGCGAATCTCGCGTAGGCGGCGAGCATGGAGCGACCCGCGCAACGTATCGAGACGGCTGCAATACCGGGCACCTTCGTCGTCTACTAAGCTGGCGAGATCTTCAGCGACACTCCGTCAACTACCCTACGTGTACCAAGAGCTGGCCTGGTCCGTATGAAACTTTTTACGATGACCTTTTTTAACTCTTATCCTATTATAACCAGCTTTTAATTAATTGTAGTTGTGCGCGCTGCGTCGCACTTAGAAATTCAGAAGCTCGACCATGACCATTTTCTTGTAAGTTTTCTCTGCATCTCCTCCAGTTTCATCATGTTCTTATGTTATTAACATTCCACGTATTTGTGTTTTGTTTGTACCTGTTGTAGTGTTCTTTTACAACATAGTTTGCTTTGTTGTCTTTTTTTCATCGCGTATTAGTGTTTTTTCTCTGTTATTTTTGTAATCCCTTGCCGATTGCCCTTGTTTTAATTTAATGCTTGTTTGTGTGTAATCAAATGCTCGTGTCTGTTCTATGAGTAAGTTGGTCAGGCTCATACATCACCACACGTACAACCCCGCACGGGTCGACTGACCTGCAAACAAATTTGAGATGTACCACTTCAAGACCTTTCACGCGTCGCAGGCCGAAACGTAAAGTGGAAGCCTGCGAGTCTTGCGCACGTCAATGTTGGATCAGCGGGGCCTCACCCGAAGTGTGCGACAACAACAGAGACGTCTAGAAAGGTAGGTGCTAAACTTCCAACCGTTAGCTTCATGCCCTTGACATCCATCTTATACATGCGTAAACACACAACTCATCTTACGCGTGGTGTCATTCCAAGAAACGTCATTTCTTTATCCGTCAGTGCAATTGATGGGGAACTCACACACAAGTTTCCCATTTCGGCTATAGCTTCAGCTTCTTTAATTTCGCGGGTCAGTGGATTGCGAGACCGGCCGATAACGGTGCAGCTGTACAGATCAGGGGAACACCCACAACCTTTGCAGTGGGCTGCTAAGAACCTTCCCGCTGAAAGTTTATTTCTTGCGTTGTTTCATGTTCACGTAGTCTATCGTTAAGACACCGCTTGGTTTGCCCTATATAATACTTTCTACACGTTAGCAAAAACATGTACACTATACAGCACACACAATCTACATGTATGACCTCCATGGTGTCTCTTATCACAGACCAAGTGATTGGCATTATTTGGGGAGGTCAACTTGCAAAGCTCTTCTAGTTTTGGGGGGGCTAAAACACCACGCGTACGTGAACCCGCTGGGCCACTTTTTTTTCAAGTTATGAGAAATAGTGTGCATATTCGGGATTACACCTATTATGCTGACCGAGCGCTCCAACACTTGTTGCCTGTCTTAGTGCGAAACATTCAGGATGCGTTCAGCTACAGAGACCTGCAGCAGAACTGGGTATACACTGCTTCGGTGAGACGCTTTCTCTGAGTCTCGAAACTGGACGCCATTTTGTGATGAAACGATTTGGCCAGGGCATTTCCAAAACACAAGTTTGCGATTCCTCTTTTTATAAGCTTTTTGTGCGCCGCGACAAAAGAAAGAAGAGGCTTATTCGCCCGTGGCTCATAAGACCAGCACGCGTGCTTTCCTAGCAAAAACAACCGGATATCCAAAAACTTCACACAGGCACCTTGGGGAAGTTCGCAAGTAATTTCAAGGGGTGCGAGACATTTTTCAATCGCGGGTAACACTTCGTCAACCTTCGCTCCTAAGTCAGCAGGTATACAGTCAATTAAAAGGAGGAAATCATCGACAAAACGAAATACTTTGCACACATGGGTGTTATTTAACGTTGTAGACAAGGCTGAAAAGACTGAAAAAAAAACAACAGACCGCTAAAAATGGGTGCTATGCACGAGCCGAAGCACAAACCCTTTTTTGCAAGTACAACGCGTTGTCCCATGAGATAAAAGTGGAGGAAAGGTAAAAAGATAAAAGTTCTAAAAAATGACTTGTTGACAATGAAGCTTCAGTTTGAAAGCACGTGGCACCGTAATTATATATGGAATGTTCGATAGCAGACAACAGAGCACCATAAGGGATCGAGCAATACAAGTCTTTTATGTCGACCGAAAAGGCTTGGTAACTGTCATGGGTGTGGTTATTCAAGAATTCAATTACTTTATCGGAGTTCCTAATCGAGAAAGGGTCATTAACAAGCAAACAGAAAAGCTTGGCTTGAAAAAACAAAGCGACTGACTTCTGCCATGTGTAAATTTCTGATATAATTATCCCTAAAGGGACGTCTGGTTTGTGGGCTTTAGCACTGAAGAGAACTTGAAGGTGACATCGTCTGCTGTCAATACTTTTCCTTAACTTGTCAATATTACTACACAGTTTCTTGGCCTGCGCCTTAACCTGGTGTATAGCGATCTGAACGCGCCTTTTAGAAACACTGGAGATGGCTTCGTCTGCCTTACCACAAAATGTGGCTGTAGGCTAAACAGCAAAGCCACCTTTCTTGTCGGCAGTGTTGTGAACCTCGTCATGCTGTCCCTGAAAAACGTAGCCGGGCAGCGCTCCCACACCCGGAACCCCAGTTCTCTCGGAACCAGCGTCCAGCGGCAGGGAGCGACAAAAGGATTCGAAGACGAGTCCGTAAGCCCTACAAGCATTTCCTCCAGGCTGGCCTGTTTGTGGAGATGGCGAGGCCGCCCCACCGCACAGGTAGTGACTAAGCAATTAAAGTATCTACTCCTTGGCTGCCCTTCCAGGGAAAGGCGGAAGAAGCAACCCAACCACGAAATTGTTCCGGGAGGGAACCCCATTTCCCCTCTCCTCAGTGAAACTCGGACCGGAAGAGCATTGCGTCAAGAGGTGCAATAACTATTCGGTGGACCGTGCGTATTTGACTGATGATCTGGAGAGCGGTATCTTGTGCTTGTGTGTGATTGGTACTTCAGTCAGGGAGGAGGAGCCCGACAGGGCTTAAAAAGACGCTTGAAAGTGCTGGACGTTGTTCTGAACCATGTAACGGTTCAGCCACCACGCTCGTGGTTTGGAAAACTCCTAACCTCTCTACGCTGTAAATAAGTGTAAATAGTGCCATTAACCTGTTTGTTTTTCGTATCCCCATCTTGTCAGCGTTCGTTTCCTCCACCCGAAGTTTCGCCACGCTACCACGAGAGACCGGGTCCGACGTAACCCTGACGATCCGGCAACCCACGTCAGCGGGGAAGCGTCGGGTAGACCCCGGTCTGCAACAAGTGGTGATCGGCGCTGGGAGTCGAAGCGACTACTGGTGAACAGTGCTGGGATTCGCAACAGCAGGCAACATACACACAAGGAATTTCTGATCAAATACTCTGAAACACGTTTTACCGAGTGTCTAGGGTACGGGATACCATGACGTGAAATGACATCTATACACCTTCGGATACAACGCGAGAAGCTTCCTCTTCAGGGACGAGTTTAGCAAGCTGTCTCACCATGGGCAACAGCTCTTCCGGTGGCCTCCTCTTTTCGATGGCCAACTTCGGACCCAGTGAGAGCGCATCGTGGACGAACCCTGGAAGATTCAGCTGCGAAGCCGCGTGAACAGGGCTCCTCTGAGTCGGTTTCTTTTCCGGTAGACGGCTCCGGAGCTGCGTCAGATGAAGTTGCCACAGCCACTCCGTTCTCTGGTGACGAACCATGAGAACGCTCGAATCCTTCCATGTGCACCCACGGGATCACTGACGCAACGCAAGCTCGTGGTCAGAACTTGTCGGTAGAGCCGCACTTGGCGGTACAGCTCCGAACGTAGGATCTTGCGGATCCTAGAAGAGTGCCCTGGTGACGGAACAAAGCCTGCTGAGTGTTGAACTATTTCTTGCGGTATTATTTTGCGACGAGTGCAGAAAGCAAGAGAGCGCGGTGCTTTACACACGGTTTCTGCAATTAGCGAAACGATTGCACGAGGGTCATGAAGTGCGTAGAAGAACGGACCCGGTGAACAAGAAATAAAGTTCAATAGTGTCGTGGCTCGGGTGAGTTGGTTATTCATGAACTTAGCTTGTGTTAGCGTGGCACATATAGAAATGAAAAATGAAAAGGGAAAGACGACAGAGACGTCTAGAAAGGTAGGCGCTAAACTTCCAACTGTTTATTTCGTGCCCTTGACATCTATCTTATACATGCGCAAAAACGCATTTCATCTTCCACGTGGTGTCATTCCAAGAAACGTCACTTCTTTATACGTCAGTGCAATTGATGGTGAACTCACAAACAAGTTTCCCATTTCGGTTACAACTTCAGCTTCACTGATTTCACGGGTCAGTTGATTTCCTCTTTTTAATTGACTGTACACCTGTTGGCTTAGAAGCAAAGGTTGACGAAGTGTTACCAGCGATTAAAGAATGTCTCGCACTCCTTGAAATTACTTGCGAACTTCCTCAAGGTACCTCTATCAGGTTTTTGGATATCCGGTTGTTCTTGCTAGGAAAGCACATGTGCTGGTCTTATGAGCCACGGGAAAATAAGCCTCTTCTTTCTTTCGTCTCGGCGCACTCAAAGCTTATAAAAAGAGTAACCACAAACTTGTGCTTTGGAAATGCCCTGGCCAAATCATTTCATCACAAAATGGCGTCCAGTTTTGAGACTCAGAGAAAGCGTCTCACCGAAGCAGGGTACCCAGTTCTGCTGCAGGTCTCTGTAGCTGAACGCATTCTGAAAGTTTCGCACAAAGACAAGCAACAAGTGTTGGAGCGCTCGGTCAGCAGAATAGGTGTAATCCAGTATATGCACACTATCTCTCATAACTTGAAGAAAGTGGCCCACCGGACTAACGTACGCGTGGTGTTTTTAGCCTCCAAAAAACTAGGAGAGCTTTGCAAGTTGACCTGCCCAAATAATGCCAATCACTTGGTCTGTTATAAGAGACACCGGGTCATACATGTAGATTGTGTGTGCTGTATTGCGTACATGTTTTTGCTAACGTGTGGAAAGTATTATATAGGGCAAACCAAACGGTGTCTTAACGATAGACTACGTGAACATGAAACAACGCAAGAAATAAACTTTCAGCGGGAAGATTCCTAGCAGCCCACTGCAAAGGTTGTGGGTGTTCCCCTGATCTGTACAGACGCACCGTTATCGGCCGGTCTCGCATTCAACTGACCCACGAAATTAAAGAAGCTGAAGCTATAGCCGAAATGGGAAACTTGTGTGTGAGTTCACCATGAATTGCACTGACGGATTAACAAATGACGTTTCTTGGAATGACACCACGTGGAAGATGAGTTGTGTTTTTACGCATGTATAAGATGGATGTCAATGGCTTGAAATGAACAGTTGGATGTTTAGCGCCTACCTTTCTAGACGTCTCTGTCATCTTTCCCCGTTCATTCTTCATTTCCATATGTGCCGCGCTAACACAAGCTAAGTTCATGGATAACCAACTCGCCCATGCCACAACCCTTAAGTACATTTCTCTTGAGGGATAGTGGCAATCTACGAGTCATGATTTGAGAGTGCTTGCCGAATGTTCTCCACCCCATTCTTATTCTTCTAGTTACCTCAATTTATTGGTTCGGCTCCGTGGTTATTACCTGTCCTAAGGAGATGTAGTCTTTTTCAACTTCAAGCGCACTATTACTTATCTCGAAGCCTTGTTCTCCTCCGAGGTTGTACATTACTTTCGTTTTCTGCAGATTAATTTTAAGACCTACATTTCTACTCTTCTTGTCTAATTCAGTAATCGTGAGTTGCGATTCGTCCATTGAGTTGCTCAGCAATGTAATGTCATTCGCGAAGCGCAGGTTTCTAAGGTACTCTCCATTAACTCTTGTGCCTAACTGTTCCCATTCTAGGCCTCTGAAAGCCTCCTGTAAGCACGCGGTAAATAACATTGGGGAGATTGTATCCCCCTGCCTTACACCCTTCTTGATTGGTATTCTGTTGCTTTCTTTATGGAGCACTATAGTGGCAGTTGATTCTCCGTAGATTTCTTCCAGGGTGTTTATATATGCTTCGTCGACGCCCTGATTCCGCAGTGTCTGCATGAATGCTGATATCTCTACTGAATCAAATGCCTTCTCGTAATCTATGAAGGCTATGTAAAGTAGTTGGGTGTATTCTGAGCATTCTCTATTACCTGATTGATAGTATGAATGGGGTCGATTGTTCAGTAGCCTGTTAGACATCCTGCTTGCTCCTTTGGTTGACTAATTCTATTGTCATAATTCTGTCAAAAATTACCTTTGTAAATAGCTTGTGGAGAGCAAGCTGATCGGCCTGTAATCGGCCCGTCTTTCTTGGGGACCTTCAACGCAAAAATTTCGGTCTGTCTGTCAGTCTGTCCATACATTTGTCTGTTTGTCCACTCTTAACAGCATCGGGTACTTGAAACGGCTGACCCCATCCGCAGCACCCACCAATGTTGCTCAAGATTTAGCATTCCTACTTGAGCAATTGTCAATTAAAAAACAAGTATTGCGCATGTCTGGGGCCCCGTAACAACACGTATATATTCTGCATGTGCGTATTTTACTAGAAAAGGCATACATAAGTAATTTGAAGGACCGTAGCGCTTATCACGCTGCCATGCAACGCTTGCGCGAAAAGGCGAGTGTTTCCAACGCTTTGCTAAGACGAGACGGTGGTGGCACCTACCCGTCGCCTTGCGTTCTACACCTTATCACCTCTGAGACGGGCACGCACACCCGTCTCAGAGCCACGCGCTTCGTTTTCCCAGGAAACTGCCAGATGGCAGCCAAGTGTCACGTGTGACGTGACTTGATGCGCCCGTTCGCCTCCACTGCACGCACGAGGCACTCTAACGCAGCGTCTCCAGAATAACATTCACCGATTTTCTTACGCAGAACGTCAAATAAATGTTTTGTTCAATCTCTCCACACGCAATCGTCTTTAGACGAAATTTGCACATTAACATGCAGATACGGGGTCATTTTTTTATGTCGTTGACGTTACTTGTAGTCAGCCTTAATGGCGTCATTTTTTCTAGTTTCGGTCTCAAAAACAACGTCGTTTGCAAGTTTTTTTTTTCTAAGTTTAGCGCTTGTATTTCGAAGTCGCCATTTGGCAGGCAGCACAACCTCTAGCTAGACTGCCATATTGACGTTTTACTGAGTGTCAAATTTTGTTGCAGTGGGCCTTTAATGAGATTCTTCGTGTCCTGGAACAACTTGCCAGTGTCCTAACTACCGTACCTCCAACTTCTACTGCACACTCCGTAATGCTCGTCATATTATCATTTATTGCGCCAACGCTAAGGTTGGTTTCCTCGATAAGAGCCGAGTAGCTGTTCTGAAGCGAGACCCTGAATTCCTGTACTTTCCCTCTCAGTGCTAGCTCATTCATTGCCTTCTTGCGTACGAGTTTCTGCCATTCCTTTTTCAAGTCTAGGCGAATTTGAGACCTTACCCTTATATGGTCACTGCATCGTACCTTGCCAAGCACTTCTACACCCTGGACGATGTCTGTGTGTGCACTCAGTATAAAGTATATTTGGTTCTTACTTTCACCATTTGGGCTCCTGCATGTCCCCTTACAGTTCACTCGTTTTCTGTAGAAGGTATTAAAAATCCGTAAATAATTGCGTTCTGCGAATTCTACTAATAACTCCTGTCTGGCATTTCTAGTACCGATACCATAGTCTCCTACTGCCTGGTCTCCAGCCCGCTTCTTGACTACCTTAGCATTGAAGTCGCCCGTGAGTGTTTTTACCTTACTCGTTGCCGATTCCACGTCCTCATAGAAGCTTTCAACTAGCGCGTCATCATGGCTGGGTATATGTGCGTAAGCCTGTACCACCTTCATCTTGCATCTCTTATTGAGTTTAATTACAACATCTACCACCATTTCATTAATGCCATAGTATTCCTCTATGTTACCCGGTATATTTCTGTTGACAGAAGAGAACCCGACACCGAGTTCTCTTCTGTCAGCCAAGCCACGATAGCAAAGAACGTGCCCATTCTGTAGCAATGTATAGGCTTCATCTGTCCTCCTAACCTCACTGAGCCCAATTACATCCCATTCAGCACCCTCTAGTTCCTTGAATAGTACAGCTAGACTTGCCTCACTAAAGGCTCTAGCGTTAAACGTTGCTAAGGTTCTAAATGTCATACACTGCTCCAAATGATTGCCAATAACCTTTTTAGACCTGATCGATAATACTCGTACTAATAACTATGCAGCGTATACACGCATAAGTCATCGAAAAAAAAAAAGAAGTGCTGTGTTCCGCGACTTAGGCTAACTGCCCCTTTCAAACCTGAATATGCTTTTCCGCAAGGCAGCGGTGTACTGCGGCAAAGGTGACTTACGCAGCGTTTTGCACGGCTAAAAACAAGGCCAAGAAAATTTCCAACCGCGACACTACCCCCCCCCCCCCTTTTTTTTTTTCGGTCAGGAATCAACTTCTCGACTCGCTTGAAAGGCGCGTCCGACGAGATAAAGTAACAACGGCACGCAACCGTTGGCCCGTGAAGGCACCGGTTATCAATCGCGGAGACGACGCACCTTCACGAGGCCGAAAAAAAGTTTTACGTGCCTTTTCTTTGGTAACCAACGCGGCCACCGGTAACGTTCGCAGCACGTCGAGTTTGCTCGCGTGCAGAAATAGCAGAATACGCTTCCAGCCTTCGCTCGTGTAAAGTGCCATAGCCGCGTTTGCTGACTAGGAAATATATGTTTCCCATGAGGCGTTGTGGGATACGGCAACGCATTTATGGCTTTACATTGGTCGTCCCGCCGATCGGTATCCGCTACAGTCAGTGGACCGATGGCCACGTGGCGTTGTTAATTTATTAGGTAGATCACATCTCACGAGTGTCCTGACCTAATGAGTATACATCTTTCACGGTGCTTTAGGGTCAGGGAGTTGGGGTCAGCGCGCTTGGACTGATTTTATGACGCTAACTGCGGGTGGCCAATCCTCCATTTATCGCTCAAATTATCGCTCAAATAAGAAAATTTTGAGGCAGTACGGACCATTTGGCGCAGCGTGGCGCAATTATAATGGTTTTGGCGCAGCTCGGCGGGAACAAAAGGGGAATTGTATCGAATTGGCGCAGCGGTCGCACCCCCTCTTAGGACTGTTACGGCAGATAGAAAAAAGAACCCAAAAACGTCTATTTCGTCATGACTTCGACTATGGAAACATTACGATGGTAAAAAAATGAAGTCCAAACTGTTAGTCAGTCACTATCACTGGCTTCATCTGTAGCTTTCTTCATCGTGTTAAGGTATCGCATTGGGAAAAACGTAGCTGCTGTTGCACTGTTTACAGACAGCGGGTCCCCGTTACCAGTCTTTTCGACCGTGAAGTACATTCACATCAGAAATTAGCCCAACCATTGCAGAATCTGCTTGCACATTGCTTTATAAACAGACGTCCGCCGTAGATCGCACAAGTGTACGAGGAAAACTAACGGGTAAAATAACGGGCACCAAAACATCATAAACCGCCCCCAACATGACCACACGAGTGGTGAGCCGTCATTTGGCGTTTTGGTAGCATGTGGGACGTTTTGGTTTTCCCGTTCAACGCTGGGTGTTGTTGACTAAGCTTTATTTCGCTTGGTTTCACCCCATGGAAATTTTGGCCGATTTTTCAACTGCGCGAAAAAAAGGTGTTTTCCCACAATTTTCTCGCTTTGTTCCGCCCCTTTTTCGCAGTTTTTTTTTTTTTTTGCATCTCTAGTCACAACCAACTCTCACTATAGTCAGTACTGTTACTATTCTTAGACTCATAAGAGGCCTTCAGTATTTTAGCCACAGACGAATGCAATGAGTTGAAGTGCTCTTTTAACAGCAAAGTTGCTCGTGCTTCGTCTTGCTCAACTCAACAAGTGAATATGTGCCATGGCAACTGGGCAAGCCCCACTACCGAGTGCTGCAGGTGTGTGCATTAAAACGAACACTTTGCTCGACGAAGAGAAAAGTTGAGGGAAATAGAGGGGAGGGAAGACATTAAGAGATAGATATAATTGTCCAGGTTTAGCGTCCCAAAACAACGATATGATCATGAGACTCCGCAGCGGAGGGCTACGGAAATTTCGACCACCTGGGCTTCTTTATTGTGCCCCTAAATCTAATCAGAGATAGAAACAGACACGGAAAAAGAAAACAGAGTGCCCAACTAAAGACAGCAGCAGAGAGAAAAGAGGAAGTGATAAACAGAGAGGGTGAGAGGTTTAGAAAGAAAATTATGTACAAAAAAGTGAGAAACATGAAAATAGCTAAATAAATAGAAAAAGATAAAAAATGTATACAAGCCACAGAAAGAAAGAAATAAAAGGAGGAAAAAAGGAAAAATAAAGAAAGTTACACAGCTCTACTATTTGCGAAGCTGCCATTATTTATTTTTTGCAAATATGAAAAGCATTTCAGAAATGCCACTTTATAGTCTTTCAAGAACATGACATCATGGATGGTAACCATACATTTCTGATGGCATATGAAAAACATGGCTAAAATATGAATTATGAGACTACATTAAAGTTCACATAAAGAGTGGCAACAAATCTAAAACCAAGTAAAAAACAAACATTTAGACAATGAGTGGAATGAATTTTTTACATTATATGTGAGATGCTTTCAGGTAAAACAGTATCACATAAACATGTGCTTTGGTAACATGTCACAATGGACAAAAAAGGAGACCAACATTTAACGCTGACCAGCATGAAAAGAAGGAAGATGACAGGTCCACATGCACACAGAAGCAACACTAACAATTGTCACTATATTTGTAAAAACCTTTGATATGTATGTGTCACACCATAAAATTTGAGGCACAAGTTGTTTGCCTGTCTATTAGAAAAGGTATGTGCACAAGACATTGCTGTGACATGTTCCCACCCTACAGAATGTCAATTATCGACATGCTTGCATAGTTCAAATGAAATGAGGACAGAGGAGAGGACAGTTACAGTGTCTGTGGTGCGTCCTCTTCAAGGTCCTCCATCTGTTTGTGCTGAACAAACATGCAAATATTCAATCACCAAGCAGCCCAAGCTACCATTCTAACCCGTTTCATCAAGTTGTAGTTACACAATACAATGCTGGACATGGCACACTAACAAAACAGTATCACAGAAAATTTGCACTCAAGTAAACTGAGTGAAGTTGATATAAATAAAAATGGGCACCAAATTAAAAAAAGAAATCAACATGTCCAATGCAAACACTAAAACCTCAGGTACAAGTATGTGCAACAAAATTCAGCCAGAAATGTATGAAAATCTAAAGGGCTTTCGCAACAAGTGCCTCACTAAGTCTTTTCAGATTGCTTAAATTATGGAAAGTTAGTTGCAAGCTTGTCCAAAACAAAATACTTCTTGGTGAAAATTACTTGCAAGCATGTCTCTTCCGTCACACCTGAGCATTGTTTCATGACCGTGAAAAACACTCAACATGCAACTTCTAGCACAATATGGCAGTGCAGTGATGAGTCACACCCACCGTAAGAATCGGCGAAGCACAGGGCCATGATTGGCATGCAACGCAGAAGCTTGGGCTTTAAAAATCTATGGCACTATAAAAATTGGCAGTTATGAACACATTTCTGTAATGGCATCAATGTAAAATCAGATTTACCAGAAAGAGAACACAACATTTGTGCTTAATGCAATTCAGATATTACACTAATACAAAAGACTGTCCTGAAAAGACAATATAAAAATACATTTCACACTCTTGTCCCTCTGTATAAATGAACAGATGACACAGTTCTGAATTATCGAAGCTGAGGTAGTGCCATATAAAAATGGGTTTTAATGTATTGCGTCACACGACAGGTAGTAGAGCAAAATTTTGATGCATACTCCTCTCCACGCATTCACACAACAGAACTTAAATGGCAGCAGCAGGAATGTATATTCACATGGCGATCAATTTGAATCCATGCATTGGCACAATAGTCCTAGCTGCGGCATCAGGAACATTCAATGGCCCAAGCTTGCTAGCTTTGCCTCATATTCCTTGAGATAGGAAAACTCTTCATCGAGAGACACATCAAGGAAATCCTCTTCGTTGACAGCGATATCATGCGCAAGCCGTTGCATTGCATCCCGCTCCTTTTCATCATCTTGTAAGAACAAAAGAAAACGTAACACAAATTGTATTCACCTACAACAATAATGCTCATGCAAGTTATACCGAATGAATAGAAACACACATGCATACAAGCAAATACACATGCACACTATATCTGCCATCCCACAGCAGCAAGACAGTATGGCCTGTTTAGACATTGTAGGATGCACTTACTGTAAAATTCCAAGCAAGCACTTCCCCAAAGCAAACGCCCTTCCTTTTTTTTTGAGTGAGATTTTTCATGTGCGCCCATGACAGAGCAAGCACCCATGACTTCCCACCATTTTTACGGCTTAATTAGGGGCTTTTAGCATGTGTAATACCTCATTACGTTAAAAAAAACGGTGCAGACAGGACGAAGAAAGGTGACACGAGGATGTTCCTCGTGTCACCTTTCTATGCTAGAAAAACATTTGCACATGCACGGGCCTTCCCAGAAAGTAATTTTTTTACGAAACATGAATTATGCGCCCAATAGGCTTTACGCTAACAGCCCTATCTTGCAAGTCCCTCATCGTTCGTAGCTGCACCCGATGTTTTAGGAAAACTCCAGTCACAGAGTCAAAATAGGCTGAAGTGCGAGTGCTCATAGCAATCATCTTGCTTCAGCTGGCTTATCGAAGCTAGAGCGACTTAGAATGCCGAAGGCTTAAAAGTCGAGCTTAACGCCCCCCTTCTTGTCTGAGAGGATGGATAGGTGGCTCCATCTGGCACGGTCAAAACGAACCAAGCAAGCACAATATTGTCGTTGCAGACACATTGTTCATTCTAGTTCATATGTAAATACCTTGCAGCGGCATAATTACAAATGAGTCACCCCTTTCACAATTTTTCCCGTACAAAGACGAGGCATGAACAAAAGTGTCCATGACCGTGCTTGCACGAAGTGTCAAAAGATGTCAACACCATCGTCCCTGGTAACCCATTATTTTTGACCACCTTTGCATATATCAGGGTACTATACATTCTAAACATCTCTCCACAGTGATGATTAAATCTTACACAAATCAAATATAGTTTCAATGTAGTTGTCATGACCGTTTAGTCGTTTGTACATACATAAAGCTATGCATTTAAATAAGTATGCAAAGTCTTATGTACGTGGAGCTAAAACGTTTCTTCTAAAACATGCATTCTGGCAACACTTTAAACACAATCAAGTATTCTGTTAACACTGTATAAAAAGTTAGGAACAAACTAAAAGTGCCTATTCACTACTGTGGAAGCAGTGAATACATGCGTCCTCCAAGCATTTCATTATAACCATTGGTGCGCATTTTTTTAATTTTTCAGTGGCTGTTCTTTTGCCATCTTTTGCTCAATAAACAATATGCCCCCCCCCCCCCCCAATCTTGTCCGAGGATTATCTTTCACCAGAGAGACACTTGCTCGAAATTTGACAGTAAGCACACATATTTGCAGGAGACACCAAAAGAAGTCATACGTGTAGAAATAAATACATCGCGGGTGGATTTACCTACGTGTGTGAAATGTGAATTAAATCAGATAACACACACAGTGGTGGAAGCGGACTTTCATCTTTTGGAGCTGCTCAGGGAGCAGGAATAATGCTGTTTTGTAGCAGCTTCAGCACCGTAAAATGGGAGTACTGGAGCAGGTTCGAAGCACAAAAAAATGTGTTTCGGTGCAATGCAAGTTAGCTTTGAAGCATCTTTCTAGGGTCAAACATTACTTTCAATCGAAACTATTTCAGGTAAAAGTTTCCTAAGGTTTTCACTAAACATTTATTACCCTTGAGCTGACCAGACTTACTATCCACAAATGTGTGTGTATCTGTGTATGTGTGCATGTGTCTGTACTTTCATCATTAAACATCACAACTGGCAGAGAAATAACTCGGAGGAAACAAGGAATAAGCGATGCTTATCTTTTGTTTTCATGACGACTAGATATTCACTGTGCACTTCGTTTGACAAAAGTTTGTTATCCCCACCCTAACTAAACAAGCTACTCTGCTCCTCTGTGCTCAGTCTGGAGCGAAGTGGGGACCAGCAATTCACAGGGTAAATCCGTGCCCACGCTACTGCAAGCCAACCAGCAGCGATGGCGTGGGCAGCATAGGTGTCGCGCTGCATGCAACTAACCAGGATATGATCGAGTGCACGCAACCACTAGTGTTTCAATGAAACTATCGGTTGTTGCTTAATATCAGATCGCGGCAGAGAAGCGCACATATGTATCGCGGAAAGCCGATCTGTTCCGTTGCTATCTCAGTCGCTGCGTATCCCGGACCCTGTAATAGTTTCGAAATGCTGCTTCGCCACTGCATGCTATCGAACGATCGTCCAGTATCTTTTCGCACTTCGACGAAAAGAAAGAAAAGAGCTTTCGATGGGTACTTTAAGTGGCATGATCATGCCGCATTCCTGGCGGGTACAAATTATAGAGGTCTTAGTGCATTACTAGATCATTTAAAGTTACTCTTGTTGGTGCCACCACTTTTGAGCAGAAACCACGGTGATAACAGTGATGAGACAAGTACTAGCAAGCCCCATCAATGAAGTGAATTACATAATCAATATCGAACAAGTGATCGAACCTCATTGGATATAGATGCAGCCGCTCCTTTGTGTGGCCACCACTCAGCGATGTTCGGTTGACGTATTGTCACAATGCAGAAACAGCAGCAGTCGAATCCAGGAAACTCACTTTAATTGTACCAGAACACTGGCAAACTGATCGGAAGAGAACCTCGTCTTCTTCTCTCGCTGCGCGTGTTCTTCGTTGTTCTCTTGGTGCTGCATATTCAATGCGGCATTTGCCCCCCTCCAGAGAGCAGCGTCCCGATGCTCTTCTACAAAATACGGTGTAGTAGATGTATGGTGCAAATCAGTCCAAAAAGTAGGGCTTCATTCGCACAACGTGCACGATTTCTGGTTTTTGCTGGCGAGTTGTCGAGGGGCTGTCAGGAACGACCACGTAATTAACGTCGCTCAGGCGTTGTAAAACTGTGTAGGGGCCAAAATACTTCTTCAGCAATTTTTCAGTAACGGAAGTTGTACGCCAGGAGATCAGGCAAGCGCTCTCGCTTCCTGAGCCGAACATGAGCACTCCCAGGGCAAGCTATGCAGACGTAGTCCGCCAACAGCCAGCGAACGTGCCGACACCACATCAGTACCACCAGCAACATCCGCCGACAGCGCCTTGGTACTACAGAGAAACTTCGATGTCGAGACGGCCACCACTTCGCAAGACTGACATCTGGCGTACCCCTGATCATAGGCCCCTGTGCTTTCACTGTGGGGAAGCAGGCCACATCGTTCGGTATTGCCCATATCGCGCCGCAGGGTACCAAGGGTTTCCTTCTACGGTTCCTCGGCGCCATTTCAACGGAACACCCGACGTCGACACGAGTGTCATGACCCCGCGGGATTTTCCTCCTGGGTTTCGGTCACGCTCACCCTCTCCTGGGCGTTATTCTCCATCCTCTAGACGGAGCACCACTGACATGCCAAGAGGGAGATCTCCTAGTCCACGCCGGGGAAACTAAAAGCAGCGACCTCAGGGGGGAAGGTTGCGAATCGTCGAAGTGCTGAAAATCCCCCATTACTGCCGAGCGAAGAGAGATACATTTTCAATGAATCAACGAAAGATGAAGTTGTTACTGCCGAAGTTGCAATTACGATTGACGGACATGACGTCATGGCATTGGTCGACACTGGCGCGGACTTCTCAATAATGAGTGAGAGTCTGGCAGACACGCTCAGGAAGGTTAGAATAGAATGGACAGGACTGCAGATTAGAGGAGCTGGAGGGCAGCTACTCACACCTACCGGAAAGTGCACCGCAAGAATGAAGATAGGGGATGCATCCTTCGTCGCAACTTTTGTTATCCTTTCTGAGTGTTGCAAACAGGCAATCTTGGGGATGGATTTCTTGCGTGAATATGGTGCCATCATCAATATTCCGGACGGTGTACTGACCTTTTCAGCGGATCAAAGCGCAGCGCTACACCGAAAATCCCTCCTAGTCATTGACGATGTGACCGTACCTGCGTTATCGTGCCGCCTTGCTTCAGTCACGTGCAGCGAGCAGAATACTGGAGAAGGAATCGCTGAACAAGTATTGACGCTCCTACTCTCTCACAGTGTTGCAATTGCCAGAAGTATCGTCAATGTTGTGTGTGGTGAAGCAGAAGTTCTGTTGACGAATTTTACCAACGAGCGACGACACATTACACAAGGCACTACAGTTGCCTACTTCGACGAGATCACCGAAATCCGCGAGTGCTGTGTAGTACAACAGGACGAGCCGCAAGCCACGTCAGCCCCACCACCTATCGACGTAAGCTCGGATTTGTCACCAGCGCAGAGACAGTGTCTAGTAGATCACGCAGTCGTTCGGTTTGACGACTAGTTACTTGAGCTCTTCTTGTACGATTTCTCGTATTAGTTGGCGCAAAGAACCTTCGTCGGGTGTTGTTGCTGTGGTAGAGGCTGCCACGCTGATCGGTGCACTGTGGGTTGGGCGGTCATACTGGCGATAACGTAGATGCAGTGCGCGTTCGATAGATGTCGCCTCCTTGGAGAATTCATCCACACTTGTAGGCGGGTTTCGTACGAGACCAGCGAACAGCTGCTCCTTAACGGCCCGCATGAGGTGGCTAACCTTTTTGGCTTCGGGCATATTGGGATCTGCTCGACGAAATAGCCGCGCCATGTCCTCAACAAACATCGTAACGGATTCATTTGGTTTCTGAATCCGTGACTCGAGGAGACACTGTGCGATTTCTCGTCTTTCAGTGCTCGCGAACGTGTCGAGGAACTTCTGCCGGAACTCGTCCCAAGACGACCACACGCGATTCGTGAACCATGTTCGGGCTCCGTCTTGAAGCGGAAAATAAACGTAGCCCAATTTCTGTGTGGTGTTCCAACCGTTAACATTCGCTGTGTGCTCGAATTCCTCGAGCCAGTCATGTGCATCCTCATATGCGTTTCCGTGGAAGTCAACCGGAAGTCGAGGGTTCAAAACAGTCACCTGTGTCGTGCTTGGGCTGGACATCTTGGGGCCAGTGCTTCCAGGCGCCGTCATGTTTTCTGGCACAGTCATGCTTTCCGGCAATGGACCAAACTCCGGGCTGAGGCCTAACAGGCGCTGGCTGCTGCGGTGAACGGGAGTGTCGATGCGCGGAAGTCTTTCTTGACCAGATGCGGGGCTGTTGTCAGGCGTCCCGAACATGTACCCAGCACTTCCACCAGTGTCACAATGCAGAAACAGCAGCAGTCGAATCCAGGAAACTCACTTTAATTGTACCAGAACACTGGCAAACTGATCGGAAGAGAACCTCGTCTTCTTCTCTCGCTGTGCGTGTTCTTCATTGTTCTCTTGGTGCTGCATATTCAATGCGGCAGTATTATCTGGCTAAATTGGGCAGTTTGCGCTTCCAATCGACAACTATTGCGGAAATTGCGATTTATGTGCAGCCTGGCGCAGCAGGTTACATTGGCGCAACACTTCCACCTCCGCACACAATGTTTAAAAAAAATTTGTGGCTTTACCGACCTGTGCAGCATGCTCTAGGGCACTGTTAGGCAGCGTTAAATACTGCAAATGGCAAACCCAAGGATGCAAAAATGCAGCAGAGATTTTGATTAGTAAATGCAATTGATTTGCGTATTCAAGAACCTGAACTTTTTTGGTGTTTTGCCACAATACAAGCAGTTTATGCACACAAATAGAACGCAAGTCCATATAAACTAATGAGAAATGAAAGAAAATAAAAGATAAACAAAAGAGTTAAATTTAACTACTTTATATTCTAGTACAAGTAACTACAGCAACTACCGTAATTACTCGAACCTAACGCGCACCTTTTTTCTGGTTAAGCGATATCATAAATCGCATGCGCGTTAGAAACGAGTACGAAAAAAAAAAATGAATACGGTCATTCTATTGCCATCGGCATTCCAAAATGGCCGCTCCCTATGTGCGTCGGCATGGCGCGTCGGCCATTTCTGCCTATGGGTTTCCCACGTGCGGCACTTCGTACGTGTGCTGAGGAGTTCGTCATCTTGGTGTGCATGTGCACCACGATGCCGCTTTTGAAAGAAAAGTCATCGCGTGTGCCAAAACGGACGTAAATCGGGCTGCGTCGCGGTCGTTCAGAGTTCCCGAAACGTGCGTGCGAGACTGGCAGAAACAAAAGCAGAATATTGTCGACAGCAAATATTCACGTAAAGGCTTCAATGAACCACAGCAGGGTCGGTTTGCGCAAATTGAAGAGCTGCTCGGCGAGTATGTGATTGAGCAGTGAGCGGCATAGCAGCCCGTGACGACAGAACTGCTCCAAGTGCAGGCTATGCAGTTAGCCTTAGAAAAAGGGCTAGTGCGGAGCCAGTTTAAAGCGAGCAGGTGCTGACTAACTAACTTTATGAAGAGGAAAGGCTTTTCCCTCTGAAGGCGAACGGGCATATGCCAAAAGTTGCCGGAGTAGTACGAAGAAAAGCTTCAGTTTTCAGAGGTTCGTCCTAAACTTGTAGCACAACAACGGCTCCCTGCTTGGGCAAGTCGGGAATGCCAATCAGGCGCCTCTTTACTTCGACATGCCTGGCAACACAACAGTCGAGAAGAAGGGGGCGAAGCAAGTTCGCGTGCTGACATCGGGCCACGGTAAAACTAGAGTGACGGCAATGCTCCCGTGCACGTCAGATAGGCACAAGCTTTCCCCGTACCTCATATTTAAACGGAAGACGCTCCCGAAAGGAGTCTTTTTCCCGAGTGGTGTGATCGTGTGGGCCAAGCAAAAAAATGGGTGCGCGTTGCAATCGATGTCTTACTTTTTTTTTCGCCGTGGAAACCGGGTGCGCGTTACAATCGAGGGCACAGTAGAACAGAGTAAACCCGGTAACTACATTGCACACAACCTTTTATTGCATTCATGCGTGCAAGAAATAGGTGTAGTAACATTAAAGAAACACAGCAACCGCAATGACATATGCCAGCTTCACGCAGTGGAACTATGGCATCACAGTAGCATCAACATGGAATTACAGATTTGATCTCTAATATGGGTAGCCTCTGAGCGTAATAACCAGATTTACTATGTACTAGTGTTTATTTTATTTAGATATCAGCTAGTGATATCGATACAGAAAATAAGGAAAGGGCAGCTCTTTTATCATTGCTACGAAGTGGCACACTACATCTACCACGGGAACAGATACTGAAAAGTATCAGCTGTGCATTGTGCATATTATGAAGGCAACCCAAACCTGACCTATGTCCACTTGACAGGCACATCTCTACTGCATTGTGAGAAGATGGTTGCGGCACTTCCCTCAAACGATTGCTACCAGCTCACCATCTCGCTTTTGTATTCTTGCTGTCAAAGCTGAGACAACATGCCAGATGTTTGTTTGTGGTCTGTTCTGCTATGCTATGCTTCCAGATGAACGCTATGGCATGTTTTGCGATGGCACCTAAAACTTGACAAAAAAAGTTATTCTGCCAAAGTAGGGGATAAAAGTTGCCTGGAGTGCTGTGGAAAAGCTCTGGGAGCAGCGAAATTGAATTTTTGGAGCACCTTTGGAGCAGGAATTGTACACTGTGGAGCAGATGTATTGCATTTTGAAACAGGTTATAGTCAGCTACAACTTTAGAAGTCAGTGGCATTTCCTCGACAAACTCAGTGGCATTTCCTCGACAAAGGTGATGCACACAAGCCTGCACCAATGTGCATGTACTCCAGACTGACGTCATGAGCCAGACGGCTGTTGACACCACCAGTAGAGAATGTTGCCGAGAGCAAGGGCGAGACTATTTCTTTAGTCGCTGAGGTGATTGGCTGCCACACTTCGATTGTCTGGGCGGGGCCCTCCCCTGTCTTCTCAAGTTGTATGCTACTATAGTAAGCAAGATATCAAAATGCAGGAACAACAAGCCAAACAAAAAAATGTTCTGTAATTAATAGTGAGAATCGCATCAGCAATAAAAGCAAAATATACTTATGCAAAAGTATTGGATGTAGTATTTCTCGCTGATGAAAGGCCTTTGGCACTACCTGGTCTAAAGTTAAGCCTCAATTTTAACAATGACATTGATAAAGCTGAACAAAGCAAGCACAATTATTGTTGTACTACAAACATTAGTGCGCAGTGTGCAAAGGCACTGATACTAGGGAGTTTTAGTGCTGGGTACACATTCTCTTGGGGCGTTGCGTGCCCAACCCATACCCAACCGGAATGCCTTTTAGTTGGCGCCACGGTGGCACGCACGCAAATGCAAGCCGCACGAAGTTCACACGCGCTCGCAGAGCCATAGCGTCATGTTGCGTAAGTATTATTTAAGTCTTTTTATGATTTAGAATGTTAAATTAAACATGCATAGTGATCAGGGCACTTTTTTTATTGTGTATAGTAATCTGGTATACGCAAAAAAGTGAAAAATACAAGGTTACTGTAACGACAGTGTTGACACCTTGTGACACTTCGTGCAACCGCAGTCATGAACATGTTAGCTTACGCGTAATTTTTTTTGAGGTGAAAATCAATAAAAAGGTTACTCATTTGTAATATTGTCGCTGCGCAGTTTTTGCACCAGATGTACAATGCACAATGTTTCTGCAATAGCAAAGTTGTGGTTCTCTGTTTCACTATGGCCGCACTAGATGGCGACACCTATTCAGCTGGTCGGGGTCTGGCATATGCTTTTTAGTTTCTATGTTCCAGGCCATTCTAGCTTTGGAAATCTGGCTGAAACCGTGTAATCGCTATAAGTGCTCGCACTTTGGCTTATTTTAACTCGACGGCTAGAGTATCCGCAGTGCGGATACCGTGAGTTCTTGCGAAGGTGGACCGCGCGGATGCATGGCCCCATCGCCCCAGCGATCTTGTGACGCATCTGTTTGGGGTTTCGCGCATGCGCAATACCGCCGCCCCAACGTCCTGCGTACGCAAGCCGCTTGGGTACCCAGCACTAAAACTCTCTACTGTGTGCTTCAAAAATATGTAGTGTTCCGACGCATAGGATTTTCAATAACCATCCCTTCCCTGGTGTGCCATTTCCTTGCATTCTCGGTGCGCTTCTGGGAGATTGCATGGCACATAATAGTGTGCTACCATGCCATGAACAACACAGTAACGATGCACAGTGTGCAGCAACTGTCAGTGTCCTTCAACAGTGGCCAAAAACAGATTAAATATCAAATTGTCAACAGTCTTGTTCCACTCATAAAACAGCAAGACAACATGTGCTGCATGAGGTGGCTAACTGCAATAAAATGGATCCGATTGAATTGGGTCTGCAGCTGCTCTGTAGTTGGCGAGGGCGACTTCTTAAACAAATTTGATAGGTTTGGCCACGGTGACAAGAGCCAGTCACCACCAAAAACAATAGCTTTTCAGCCGTCCTACCTATTGTCCCCAATACTGTTCACTGGCAAGAGCAGGCATGAGATTTGGAGCAGGATTAAACAGCTGTAGCAGTGCTTCCACCTCAGCAACATCAAGTTGACTGCCGTTGCCTATGCAGCCTAGATTGGTAACCACGCTGCAGGACAGCCAGTCACAGTTAGCAAAAAAAAAAAAAAACTGGTTCTGTGATTGGCACATAGCATAAGATTCACGCCATGAAGAGTTCGAAAAAGGCTGGCCAAAGACAGTAGGTGCAACGGCTGGAACTGCAAGCTGGCCTGTGGTTGTGGGCCTCAGCGCAACCCGTAGAAGCACCGACTTTTTACAGTGCACGCACTAGCTTCAAATACAAGAAAGGAGGGGCGGGATAAAGCACTCCAATTCTGACTGACCGTTTTTTTTTTATGATGTTCTCGAACGTTCTTGACTTAAATTGTTTCGGCACCCTACTCATAGTCCCAGCTTTAGTTTGACTAGGCAGAACACAGAACCCATGCACTGAACAATGGACTTGGCAGTCGGTAGCACTCTCAGGTAGCGGATCGTGTTTCGGCCAGGTGTTTTGGTAACGTTTATTTCATGGTTTACGCAACAGATTGCACTGATCGCCTTCTCTTAACTTTTTTGCTTGACCTCTTTGCACAATCACTGTATTTATTCTCAGAGACTTGCCCAACCACAGTGGTCTAGTGGTTATGGTGCTCGACTGTTGACCTGAAGTTCGTGGGATCGAATCCCGGCTGCAGAGGCTGCATTTTCGATGGAGGAGAAAATGTTCGAGGCCGGTGTACTTAGATTTAGGCGCACGTTAAGAACCCCGAGAGGTCGAAACTGCCGGAGCCATCCACTACGGTGTTCTTTATAATCATATCGAGGTTTTGGTATGTTAAACCCCACATATAGACATGCTGCTCCTATGTCCGGGACTTGGGGCCTCCTATGTCGCCCGGACATAGCGGACAACATGCTCGGGTGACATGGGAGGCTCCCAGTCCAGGCATCACTTTAGCGTCCCTTGCAGATTTTTCACTCGGGCAGGAGTAGCATGGCGGCAGAAACAGTGACGTGGCAGCTTCTTTAGTGTACTGCTATGTCACAGTTTCAAATTTCGAACAGCTGCAAAATCCCTTCCAATTCGACAAACTTCCAGATTGAACTAAATAATCTTATCGTGGCACCCTTTGTTAAATCGACTCAACTGTACGAACAAGCAAATGGCAAGCAATCACTCAGTAGTTAGTTTAAAAAGACTGTGTAGTTTCAGACGTACATTGAGTAAGAAGCCCCAGCCACAAACACAGGCAAACCTGTGTGACGTAAAGCCCTATCAAGGACCAGAAAGTAGTTCAATATACCCGTGACTAGAAATATATGCTCATCTGAAGCTTATCTGAAGGCTCTGCAAGCCTTGGCCAGTTTCAAAAAATAGTGAAAAAGTGCTATTTTCGCAACTTGCATCTTCAAGGTTATGTCCAAAGCATAAAAATTGTGACTAGCGACATCAATGTTGAAAGTCAGTAGCACTATTTAAAGGTACCATATACAGAAGTACCCGACACCGTAAACCATAAAACGATGCATCCCTAGTTTGGTGCGCTCACATTTATTCAGCCAAAGGTAGATGTGGATGGAGCGTGGAAGCATATTAGCTCCTATAGATATGCACAGTGCCCCCACAAGGTCATGTGCAGAGTAAATAGTGTGAATCTACTGGACACATGCCTATTACAATATGCTTTTAAACAGCCCGTTGCCGTAGGTCAGAAATAGTTGAAAAGGTAAAAAGTAACGCCCAGCTTCCAGAACATTCAAGTTGATTACTACTCCTGAGCAACTCTGCAAGCATGAATGCAAATGATGTTTTCATGCGAGCGTGTTGTCTACCTGTGTCACTTACAGCCAAAGTTACCAGTTCCATTTATAATAAGTGGATTCAGCATTTTTTTTTTTTCGCAGAGTCACTAGTACAATTATTTAGTCACTTGTTGAGTATCTTTAGGACTATATACATTTTTCCAACCAACAGATGTTTTAGTGACCATCCAGTTCACTGGTAGTGTATTTGTTGATTACTTCATGTAGTTGAATGGTAAAAACATGCATTGGGGGAACAACAAGTAACATTAATCATGCCCTGGAATACGTGCATTCAACCAAATGTAGACTAGGAGATTATGTTAAATTAATAATAATATGCTTCCGTTTCTAGTTGTGCATATTTTCATTGAAAAAAAAATCACTATATTTTGTACAACTCTCCTTATTGGAGCAATTATTTTTTATTATAGTTGGAAATATTTTAATTTAAAATATTTTCAAGAAAAAGAATATTGAATTTCTGATTTTTTGGGGGCTTCTTCGTGAACACTGTGCCACTTTTTATGGGGTTTCTCTTGTGACAATTTCTTGCTTACTTGCTCAGTAGCATCCAGCAACGCTGCACGCAGCATCCCCCTTAAGTCAGCCATTTGACAAAAACTGCAGTTATAAAGATGAGCCCAGTAGTGTAGGCACCTCATTTTTGTCATGCTATGTCCCAAGCAAAAGATGCAATGTATCATTTCTCAATATAAGGAATAGACAAGAAGAACCAATGGCTACGCAGTGCAGTGAGAGCACAAGCACCGGTGCATTGTTTGCAGTCTCCCAAGTAAAATGGCAGTCGCACAATGCCTGTACAGCCACATACAGTGCAATATTTGGTAACAAATGGCTCCACTTTGCTGTCAATAAACTGCCAACGTGGTACAGCATAGCAAACTTCAATGTCCTAGCGCAATTTTAAGCTCCTAGACGAATGTTCATGTCGACTAAATTATAGGACACAGGGATTTCAGCTACATTTTTTTGATACAGCAGGATTAACTATTGAATATAAAACACGAGGTTTATAAAAGTACCATAAAAACAACTTTTACAATGAACCACATAGTAGTCAAGCTTGCCACGGAGCAACTCGAGCAATGCGCAGCGGCCATATGCATTCACTATAAAAGTAGGACTTGTCCAGCCCGGTTATTTGGTTATGATCGCGGCAGCTATTGTGAGAATAAAAAAATGCGACCTGCCTTAATTTTTCTACACTCCAAAGCATTCTTGCTAATATTTTACCCTGCATAATACAGTCGAACCCTTTATGGGAGGCCCCGATGTAACAGACAAATGGGTATAGAGACTATAGACCTTTTTTAACAGAGAGGAAGATCCCCTCCTTTCTGGGCTGCTGTGTCGCAGCACATGTGCCGACTGTATGCTGCTGTGTAGCAGCATGACAACACCATCGGGTCTTATAAGAGTTGTGGCCTTTTGATGAGCATCAACAGGATGGCCGTTCAAAAGTGCCTGTGTGACACTGGTATAAAGGCAATAGTGGTGACCTCTGATAGTTTAGCCAGTCTATGTGTTGTTGCTGCTCTCCTCCCCCCCCCCCCCCCTTTTTTTATTAAGTGGGATATCAACCAACATGATGGCTCAACATTAATTTCCAGATCTTATGGTACTCAAGAAAGCCAAACGAAAAGCAATTTTATCCATGACCAACTATTCGAGTAGTCTGAGCAAAGAAGCCCAACACTGAGGCTAATCTTGAGTAAAACTGCTTAAAAATCACTGTTGCAAGTTTGTACAATTCAATGTGCAACTCTTCAGCCCATACCACTTACGTGTTCCCTTTCATAAAGGGCCATGTTGTACACATCCATACAGTTCATAGTTCAGCATGGCAAAGCCACTAAAATACATGTTTACCAAAAACCTTTATTATTAAGTGTAACGAGCACCGCTGTGGATGGAAGCTGATGGCAATTACAAATTCCAATTTCCGACTGAAGACTTGTTGCTGTTAATGACAAGGGTTACATGACAGCATTAAATTAGGTGTAGAGAAATAACTAAATATTATTATTATTAAATTTTACATTATCAAAAAAGTCGACTGCAAGAGCCAAGAGGCTTGTCATTGCTACTACTTGAAGCACTGAGGTTCAATCTCCACAAGAAATGTGCTAGAAGCTGTGCCATGTGGTCATCTGTCATATAAGACAGACTGCACTATTAACAAATAGCAGTGCTTGATCTTATCTACCCAATGAGCAGCATGCCAGGCTGTTAAAATACTTACCAGCATTTTCACTGTCCCCCAAGAGTTCACTGAGGGTTGCGTCTACGTCACCATTATTTCTGTACAGCGCCTCACAGACAACCTCAAGGTCAATGCCGAGTCTTGTTAATGTGGCCCACATATCAGTTGAAATACTCTGCTGAGCTAATTGAGCCCAAACAGCTTGATTCATTCCCAACACAGACTGTGCTGCTGAAGATGAAGATGCAACTGAAGTGCCGGATGTAGCAGAAGAAGGCTGCTGCGGCGGCTGCTGGAGTATCTGAAGTAAAAAAGCAGAAGTAATGAGATCACAGAATCGGAGTACACAAAGTGCAAGTTTGTTTATATAGCCACACTAAGAGTGGGAGGGGGGGGATGGCGCACACAAGAGTAGTATAAAATGAAGTATTGCAAATGTGCTTTTAGCGCCAGTGCAATGACCCTTTGAACATTAGCTGCTGGACACTTGATGTATATAGAAATTTAGTGGTAAGCAATTGTACTGTACTTCCAGAGCTTTACACTTTGGGGACTTGAAGTATTGCTCGGCAGGTAACATTTGTCTCCACTATCTCACCATATCTGTTGAGTGTGGAAGAATCTACACAGCATCAAAGATTAGGCCCCAGATTTTGTTATGCAGAGAAGCGACGTCCATAGCCAGTTGGCTACACACCTCACTAACAAAAACTCTGCAGCATGACAGAATTCCAGACAGTGACAGTGTTCTGAAAAATGATTTTGGAGTTTACAGTATGCAGAAATCCTTCCAGTGTTCTGTCACCTTTTCTTAACACAAAGCAAAGACAGTGTTTAGTGCATAAAGTAGCAAGTAGAAATGAGTAAAATGGCACTACCTCAGCACAAAGAGCTCAATGATGACATGCCCGTAACATCACAGGTTCTACGAAATTTCTCCATCTTGTATTGAGTTTCCATCTCAGATTTACCCCATCTTTGAGCACACTGGTGACTTACCATCTTGTTTTAACTGAATACATAGCTACGAGCTCCCTATGACATCATACTATGCTAACTGTACAGTAAGCAGTCAAATTATATTTTTCAAAGAAAAGAGTGACCTTTAAGGTCCAGTCATCCATTCGTGTAGGAAATATGCGGCAGGTGTCACACACAGAATAGTATGCACTCAGTATCAGCTGGTTCATTTCATTAATTAAGTGGCATTCTATGCTGTATACAAAAAATAGTGCTATTAACAGCGATTTCAAGACAACTGAACATGTTTCAATCTGTTTACAGTGTGAAGAGTTCCAGCTTAGTAATAGGAAAAGCAAGCGTAGTGACTGCATAGAATAGATCATACAAGAGATCTGTTCGAAAAGTATCAGACTATTTTTTTGCGAGCACTTTACAGATTTGAAAGAAGTGCGCTTGCATCAGCAGACCTTGAACCTTCGTGCGCACGTGGGAACTTTTCCCTGCCTGCCAACAACGTCAGTCACTGGGATGTATCGTTCAAGTGAGGTAGTGTGCAGTGCTCATCAGTTTTTCATTGCAAAGAAAATCACAGAGCGACTGGAGCAGTGCTACTGCATCGAATTTTGCCAGAAACTAGGCAATAGCCAAGTCGAAACCATTTGGAACATGAAGACTGCTTTCGGTGACGACACTACGAGCCGCACACAGATTAAGGAGTGGTACAACCGGTTTAAAGATGGCCACACGTTGGTGGAGAGCGAGCCACGATCTGGTAGGCCATCAACATGCCGAAATGACCTCGTCATTGTCGAAGTGAACGCTGTGGCTATGCAGGACCGACGTGTGACAATCCGAAAAATTGTGGAAGAGGTGGGCATCAGCACTTTCTCTGCACATTCCATTATGACCGAAGATTTGGCCGTGAAAAGAATTGCAGCGAAATTTGTGCTGAAACTGCTCACGGTGGAGCAAAAGCAACTTTGTGTTAAAGTCTCACAGGACATACTGGATTTCACAAGCAGCGACCCTAACTTCATGAACACCATTATTACTGGCGACGAGTCTTGGGTGTACGGGTACGACCCGGAAACCAAATCCCAGTCATCACAGCGGAAGCATTCCATGTCACCAAGACCAAAGAAGGTCCGCCAAGTGCGCAGCAACGTCAAAGTGATGCTGAGTGCTTTCTTTGACTTCCGCGGTGTGGTACACCATGAGTATGCACCACAGGGTCAAACAACCACCGAAGAGTACTACAGGGATGTCCCCTATTGCCTACGTGATGCTGAGCAGCGCAAAATACCCGAGTTGTGGTGAACAGGAAACTGGTGCACCCATCACGACAATGCACATTCCCCACACTTGGTTCAGGCATTTTTGGCCAAAAGTCAGACTTCCGTAGTTTAACAGGTTCCTTACCCTCCTGATATGGCCTCCTACGATTCTGGATGCTTGTTTGTTTATTTATTTATTTTTACCCTCAGGGTACAGAGTACATTTCAGAGGGGAATAGGCAATCTACAACATATAAAAAATGAGATACAAAGCACAAATCATACAAATATAGCAACTGAATGAGGCACAAGAATGAATACACCATAAATCGTAATAAAAACTAAAGAATGAGCAATATTTTTATTTTTATAAATGGTGAAGGCAATCAGCAAAATAAAGTAATTGTTGAGTAAAACATAAGAGGTGGTAATCAGGTAATAATTGCTTTCAGAATATGCTTGAAATTAGTGGAGTCAGTGATGCTTGTTACAGATGCAGGCAGGGAATTCCAATCATCAGAAGTTCTTGGGAGATATGATTGGGCATTGATTGATTGATTTGTGGGGTTTAACGTCTCAAAACCACCATATGATTATGAGAGACGCCGTAGAGGAGGGCTCCTGAAATTTTGACCACCTGGGTATGATTGGGCATATCTTGTTGTGTGGCAAGGGGAAACTTTAACCTTTTGTTGGTGCTTACGACGATGAGAAATGAAGAGAGCAAGTTCGATTATACGGTAACGAAAGATCGGATTGTGATAACATATTTTATGAACGATACAAAAGTGACTGTATTTTCAGGAAGCCGCTAGGGGAATCAGGCTTAGAGATGCCTTCATTTGGGTGATACTAGCTGAACGATGGTAATTAGCCAAAATGAAACGAGCTGCAAGGTTCTCAATGAATTCTAACATATGAGATAACGTTACCTGATCAGAGTCCCATACATATGAAGCATATTCCATTTGAGGTCGGATATATGTGGTACATAGTAATAATTTTAGTGACAATGGAGCAAGGAAAAAGTTCCTTCGTAGGTAGCCCAGTGTTTTATTAGCCTTGGATGTTATATGTTCCGTATGTAATTTCCAGAAAAGAGTGCTAGTTATGTGGATACCCAAGTACAGGTAAGATGTTACACTTTCAAGGGGGTGACTATGAAGAAAGTAAGTTGGACAAGTTGCGTTCGACCAAGAAATCCTCATGGCCTTGCAGTTTTTATTATTTAGTTCCAGAATGTTTTTGTCAATAGATAATTTACAATAAATTACACAATCATCAGCAAATAAACTAATTGTGAAAGTAACAGTAGTAGGTAAGTCATTTATATAGATTAGGAATAGAGAGGGCCAAGTACTGATCCTTGGGGAGCCCGGTAACCAACCGGTGCAGTGTTAGAATAGTGTTAGAAATAACGTCGTTAGTGCTAGCAAACTGAACACGAAAAGAAGAAATGCACGAATCCAGTCAACTGCGGGATCAATGTTTAGTACACTTAGTTTATATAAAAGCAGTGAATGGATAACTTCATCGAACACTTTAGCAAAGTCAAAAAATATGCAGTCAGTCGGTTAAAGAAGCGGAGTCCAAAGAAAAATTCAAATCGTTAGTAAAAAAAATTAGTTGAGTATCACAAGAGAAATATTTATGTAAGCCATGCTGAGTTGAGGAGAAGAAAGTATTATCCTCAATAAAATTAACAAGATGAGAAAAGATTATATGTTCCATTATTTTACATGATATACATGTGAGAGATATGGGACGACAGATAGACTATGTTTATCACTGCCTTTATGAACTAGAATAATGGCAGCAGTTCTCCAGTCCTCAGGTGGTACACCATCATGATAAGATTGTGCTTTGCTATTAATTCCATCAATACCATGAGAAGGCGCTAGTTTCAAGTTATCGATAATCCATGCGAATCAAACGAGATGGGATTCATTGAGAAATGATTGTATGATTAAAGCTCAGGACGTTGGGTATCATTAGTTGAATAAAACGACTTAATGAATGTATTGTTTAGTACAGTAGCACATAGATAGTCTGGAACAGAATTTCCAGTGGGTGCAAGCAATAACACTTTACTGGTGTTAGCTGGTTTAATTATACTCCAGAAGCGTTTGCGGTTAGTCTTCAAGATGTTCAGCAAGGTCACGTAGAAGAACAAGGATTTAGTAGACTTTAGTCCTCGCGAATACACTGAAGAAGCTGTCTTGTACTTTGTCCAGTGGATCAGTTTAAGTGAATACTTCGCAATTCTGAAAAGCCTCTTTTTTTTTTTGGTTAGAAAGTCGATTTAGGTATCCGTTATACCATGGGGCTTGGTTATTGGAGTACAGCCAGTAGAGAGGGATATAAAGATGAATCAGTTCAGACACTTTATTTCGGAACAAAGACCAATTGGTTTCTACTGAGTGCTCGAAATAATGTGGTAAGAAAGTGTCTAGGAAAGAGCTTAGTTCATTCTTAATGTCAGAGTAGTTACCTTTGTTCTAGTCTCTAATAGTCTTAGAGCATTTTGCTGATAGTGCATGCAACAAATCAAACGTGAAATGCACAATATTGTGGTCGCTCAGGCCAGGCATGTGCAATACAGGTGACATGAGGGTCTTAGATGACGTTAGCACTATGTCTATGAGGGGAAAAAAAGTGAGTAACAAGCATGGGTGAGGCGACGATTTGTGATAAACCAAAATCCGTGCAGGTGGTGATAAAGTGGTTGGCCTCGGCTGTCGGTGGGTATGAAAATGGGCATGCGTGCTGCCAATCAAAGTTCAGGTAGGTGATGTCCCCCATTAGTTACTATGACTTGTGCTTTAGGATAACGAATTCAAAAGTTGGGAGGACATTGAAAAAAGAGTGATTTCAGACAAGGGAGGACATTATGGCTGCAATGACAGCTGAGCTAAACTCCATTCCAAAGAGGCCTTCTCAGAATGCTTCCAACAGTGGCCGAACCACTGCAAGATGACAGATGACAACAGACTGGTTAGGAGAGAGAAGTGCTACAGCTTTTTTGGGGGTGGGGGTGGGGGGTGTCAGTGCACAGTTTCAGAACAAACAGCGGCTGTGCTGAGCCCGCTAGCAAGCGTAGTTTTCGACAAGCACGGGAGGGAATCAGGTGTAAATATTTGCAAGACGGAGAGACTTGTTTTTCCTTTTTTGTCGACCGAGGACAGCACTGATTGTTTTGATGGGATTTAGAATGCGTGAGAACACTTGTTCTTTATTTGTGGCTGACTGCACGTCTCAGTTTCTGTGTGTGCACGGACAGACTGGAAAGGTGCCCGAGCACTGGCAGAACGAGCCTTTCAGTCCAGCCTAGGTGTGCACTGACTATCCACCGCATTCTGTTTGTTTAACAATCAAGACGCCCGGCAGGCACTTGGACATGTGCAAGCAGCATCGTGCCAAATGAGCTCTACATAGACATTTAGGCTTAAATTTATGATAGGCATCTACTTTTTTGCAAAATCTCAAACAAAATTTTGCATGGTCAAATTTTAATTCGTGTGAATGGGCCGTTTTAATTCGTGTGAATGGGCCATTGAGAGCGTGCAGTGCCGATACCTGTTGCCCGTTGGTCGCGGTGGCTACATCACTGTACCCAAAGAGGTTCTCGAACGAAAAAAATCTTTTCTACGAGTTATCGCCAGTTTCCTAACAAATAAAAGACTATCGATAGCATGCTAAACTCTCAAAAACAGACACACATGCAGCGGCACAGATACTTTGGTTAGGCTGAATACAATGACAAAATGCACATTGCTGGAATGGAGTGAGTAGAGGGCATCGGCAGAATTATGAAAAGGCTCTAGTTGCGTTTGTTGCGACCAAGAAGAGTTCTAGGCGATAAACGTCCGATACCATGTAAAACAGGTGTACTAGTAAAATTTCGCACAGTTGGCGCAAGCTGCACTTAAATGTGCGCAGCAAGGAGCAGGGATACAGAATTGTAGCAAAATGGTGCAATTGGCACAGTTGGATCATGAGTAAATTAGCCATGTTAATGCCAATTATTAATCAGGGAATAAGACCAGAAATGCTTATACAACTAGTGGCCACTTTCCCAACTGGCTTTTGACTGTAAAGGAAAGCGTGCAAAGGTAAATGCATTGTCAGGTAGTAATCAAGCCATACCCTCTCGTGGCACCAAGGAATGAGTGGCCGTGGCTTAACATGACGAGGCTGTCCCTTTGTCGTCATTCTGAGCTCGCAATGTAACAATACTCTTAACCCGGTAAAGCCCTCTGCAGGATACTAAAACATTCCATAGGCCCAAGACCAGTACAGATGAGAGCATGTGCACTCTAAATGCTGTTAATGTTATCATGGATGTCTGGCCTTCCTGCTAGTGCACATCCTTTGTGTCACACTCACCCCATGCAAATACACTAACCTTTTGTAGGCCTACCTGTACTATCAGCGTCAAATGAAATTTGAACAGCGGCAAGCCTTCACGATAGTATAGTGCGCGCCGTCCACTTATCACTACGAACAGGCACGCATATATGCGGAAAGCTACCGAACAGGATGCGGGCGCCTGTCAATGATGATAACTGGATGGCACGCACTACACTATCGCAAAGGCTTGCCGCTGTTCGGGTTTCATTTAACGGTGATAGTACTTTTGACGATGATGCGAAAACTGGTTTATTTACATAAACTACAAAGAAATAGTATCACACAAACTTAACTGAAATCAAGCCAGTAGTCTACAAACAAAAAGTGGGATCCACATATCGCACTGACCTATGAGTGTGTTTTCAAAAATTGGGAAAACATTTCCCCACTCACTCATGAAGGCACCATTTCGCGATTGCATGAAGGGGTATCTGGGATGAAACAGGCAGAGCAAGTGGAACCGTGTAGCACTCATGATGAGGATGATATATGGCGTTTATTGGCACAAGGGCCATGTGATGGCCAAAGGGTGCCAGTACATCAGACAAAATATGTGGGCTATAGGTATGTTGACTGGTTGTATAGTGACCTAAAATTCCTTGCGCTAAAGGCAAGTAAAACATAAAGGTATTAAAATAATGAGAGGGATATGAAATGTGCAAAGTGAAAATGAGCTCGACAAGTACTGCTGACTGGGCGAGTTGGTGCATGATAAAATGATATTGATTTAGCGCACCTCGGTTTGAGCGGCTAACAGTTCTGATAATGAAGATATAGAGAGATGATACAGCATGAATATCTTCAATGCCCTTGGCTCTAATGGCTGCGAGACAAGTTCTTTGTAATGTATCGCCTGTAGCCGCAACCACTATACAAATGTCGAGAGATTACAAGGGTAGATCCCGTGAAAACTATGAACAACCTTCAAGAATGCGAATAGTACTGATATTTGAAAAGGGGATCCCGACCGATGAACATCGATGGATGAAGTGGTATTTGCTCTCGACAGTGACGGCAGGTGCTTTTTACTAACAGTGTGCCATTCCTAGCACTAGATTAAAATGTGGAGAATGGCAAGTGGTTCACCACATTTCTAGCAGAACTGTTGATCCCCACCAGACAAAAGATATCAATGTATACTGTATGTGTGTCCTAATCTTAACCTTGTAAATTAGGTCTATATGGCGTGACCTCGACACTGTCAGCCAATGAACAAGGCGAGGCTTGATAACGTGTTTTTCTGTGTGGCTATCCCATTTGCTTTGCCAATAAGCTCCGAGCTGTCATTTAAAGTAATGGTTTGAGGTCAAGTGCAGGGATAGCTATGGATGTATTGGCAGTGTTGTCGTGGACAGATCTAGCTGGTCCGCCTATCATATTACCTTGGATATCACTGTGCCCTGTCACCGAGCAGAGTACAACATGTTTGAGAGTGTACACTGTGCATAAAGCGAGACATCGATAGAATTTGTCTTTAAGAGATTGAGAGCTTTTAGAATGCTTAAGGAATTGGTGTAAATTACTGCCTTTAATAGTTTTAATTGTTTAATGTGTTTAACAGCCATAAGTATTGCATATGCTCCTGCTGTGAATATGCTTGCACTATTAGGATGCAGAACATTGGCATCCGAAAAGCATAGACCATTTTGGTATTTCCATGCCAACTTGAAGATCTCGCCCCCACGGTTGCGGCGCTAAGCCGACATTGCGGGAGACGCAGCGCGGCTGCTTGGCGGAGTCTCCTGGCGATGGCGGCTCAGAAGATCACCAGATACCACCCCACATCAATACAGTGGGCCAAAATTAAAGTATTCGCAGCCGAAGACGATGCCCCTACTGAAAATTAATGCTTCCAAACATTGATTCGCCTTCGTCAGGACGCCAGCACTCTACCTTCGTCTAACACAACACGCACGCACAACGGCGACCGGCTCGGACGCCTTGTGTGCGCTTCGAAGACATGATACCGTATTTACTCGCACAATCCTCGCACTTTTCGGGCGGAAAACCGATGCAAAGTTGGGGGGTGCGAGAATGACGCGGGGAAAACTTTCTATGAAAACATACAGAGCGAAAAAGAAAACGAAGTGGCCGCAAATCGGGATTCTCACACCAGCAACTAACAACAAGCTTTGAGAAGTACTGCTAAAAATTTATCTCAACAATCAAAGCAAAGGTTCAACACAAGGCAAGATTTATTTAAGACACAAAAAGTGCAAGCAAATAGTCGAAAATTAGAATACCATACGCAAAGCTTGTGGGCGTTGCGGGCGTAGCGGTAGCATTCGTCACTCAACAGGAGCCCTCAAAAGGTAAGAGTAAGATGTCAGTATTGGGCTGATGGCATTGATCCCAGTCTTATGCACACGGCAGGCCCAACGCGTCTTGGTGGCTTTCAGCAGCCGTCATCAGTAGCGAACACAAAACTCGTTGACTCCGAAGGGCCTACCAGCGGCGCTCTTGCAGTTGTTTAGTGCATGATCTATCACTTTCAACTTGAAGTAGCCGTGTAGCTTCAGTATTGCCCCATAACGTGACAAGATTACCGACACAACATACAAAACATGCCGCAACGCGCACTTGCCG
The DNA here is from genome assembly GCF_043290135.1 of Rhipicephalus microplus. Classification (NCBI taxonomy): domain Eukaryota; kingdom Metazoa; phylum Arthropoda; class Arachnida; order Ixodida; family Ixodidae; genus Rhipicephalus; species Rhipicephalus microplus. Next base: position 54,492,786 of record NC_134710.1, on the reverse strand, counting down.
CTTTGGCTTGGCTTAAATCTCCGTGCAATAATAGTACGATTGATGCTTAAGAGGTAGCGCAAATGGCGCACGCTTTCATCATCAACGGCTGCAACGAGCACACATTATTGCGGCAATTTTCGGAAGTGTGATAATTACTCGAAAAAAAAAAAACATTGTATTTTTGTTGGGCGATGTGGGGAGAGCGAGAATTATCCGAGTGCGAGATTTATGCGAGTAAATACAGTAATTGTGCTCAAGCAAGGTACTATGCTAGACATTCGGAAAGTGTTCCACCACGAGGACGCTGGCACCACAATTGCCGGCCACGTCACTGGAGTCTCTGCCGGGGACTTGAATGTGTGAACTGTTTGGGAACAAAATGTGTTGGTGGGTACAACCCAGATCATGCGTGTCGCCAATCAACTCATCAAGGACTGACTTGCGAGTGGGAGCGGTGTCCTACACATTTAGAGGTCATCTGAAAGCGAATGGGGAGGTATTTGATTGATTGATATGTGTGGTTTAACGTCCCAAAACCCACATATGATTATGCGAGACGCCGTAGTGGAGGGCTCCAAAAATTTCGACCACCTGGGGTTCTTAAACATGCACCCAAATCTGAGCACACGGGCCTACAACATTTTCGCCTCCATCGGAAATGCAGCCGCCGCAGCCGAGATTCGATCCTGCGACCTGCGGGTCAGCAGCCGAGCACCTTAGTCACTAAACCACCACGGCAGGGCAAAATGGGGAGGTATGCCGTGGAATGACCTCTGTATACGAAGATGAAATATCGGAGTCCCTCAAGTCCGAATTATACCATACCTGCCTACCTAGCAACAGAGAAATTCGACAAACCCCGGAGAGAGGAAGGGAGCGGGGGGGTTACAGACTTTTTTTAAAAATTTGTAGCTGTGATGAAGTTGCCTTTAGTGACAAGCATAATCATGTTTTGCCGCCATAAGTCAAATCGATGCACTGAATTATTTTCCCCCATTTTCGGCACCAAAAGAAAAAGGAAACAAACAAAAAAACAATGCCAAAAACAAGAGGATGGGTTGCAAACACAAGCGTAAACATCGGTGTTGCAGTCTCATAATGGCTTGCAATTGCTGAACACACTAGGGTAGGTTTTCCCACTAAGGCAAGAGTCTCAAAGTGGGAGCGCAAATGCTCCCAAAATTTTGAGTCATCAAAACAACTAGCAAAAAAATCTATTTCCGTAAAAACAACTTGCGTGTCTTCATACGTTAACGGACAGGACGATGCAGTTGACTGTTGCAAAAGCGCGGGTCAAAGCTTTGGCTTTGCTTGCTACTAGATTCTTTGGACAAGAACGCAAAAACCCTTCTAGCCTTTTCTACGTCTTTACCACCTTTAACCTACCGCTGCGTCAGCCATGAGCCCTAGGAGCTTATAGATCGCTATCACATCGCCGCGACCGCAGTTTTGTGCGTGCCGGTTGTGGCAAATGGTAGTTTTGTTTTCAATCCACGTGCCTTCAAAACTACTAAGTTGCTTTACGCTATCTATGATTGAAACTGCCTCGGTTTTTCAAAACAGCGTTGCCTTGACTGGTCAAGCGTTGGCCGTGCGCACACTTTCAAAGTTCTGCCAGTAACGTCGTCGCCATACGTGATTGTGTCAAACGACCGCGGTTTCATCCACAGCGGTTGTGGCAACAACAACCACACGCACTGTAGAAGACAGCGCATGCACTGGTCGCACACGTACTTACGAAGCTTCGAGCACGCTGCTCTCGAACGACCTTCGTTTAAGGTTTCGGTATTAAAGTTCATATCACACGCCATGATTAGTAAAAGTGTTTGGAAGATTCGAATTTCGGTAAATTGGACACATGAATTAGGCTGGGGAATTTCACGAATTCGTATCTGCTGCAGTTTCACATCACTGAGACTCTACTGTATGTTTTGATGAATGCCTCTCAAATTCATTTATAATAAAATGCGGTGGGCTCGCAAAAAGCCCGAAACGGACTGACCTGCTTTTTTTTCAATTTGGCCAGAACTCGCACACAAATTTCAATTTCCAGACGATTTTCACGGCAACCGTACAAACACAAGAAACAGTCATAATCCGGGAGTCTCCCGCATTGTATGTGATCATAACACCAATACATATCGTTCTCTCGCGGTGGCGGAACATAGCACAACGCCGTTTTTGTGACTTCTGCGACTAGCTATGGCAATGCGCTATAGTCAATCGGGGAGGCCACACTATTTCACAAATTTTATTTTTTCATCAGCAATGATATATTTTTCGTCAAATTTCAGGCAATATTCGTAAAACCGTAAGCGCGGTTGAAATTTGTAGATTTTACGGGAAAATCGGCAGAGTTGGCAGGTATGCCATCGCGAATTGGCAACTCTGTTCACAGAGAAACGTCCCCCGATCTTACTTTGGTTTGAAATACGAAGCAAGCCATGTGGGTGTCAAACTAGCACTCAACAAAACGCACGCCTCCGAATTCTAACCGCTACACGAAATCGGGGCGCAGAGCAGACGCGACAAAAGCCGGCGTAAAGAAGAGTGTGTTTACCGCCCAAGGGCGAAGACCTGTTCTGTAGTAGCTGCACACGAGTGGCCGACGTGTCACCGGCAAAGAAGTTTTGTTATTGAAGCGCGGTCAGTTGACCCCGCGAGAGTTCTCGAAAGAGAAACGTCGGGCGCAATGGAACGACAACTGGCGCTGGACTTTAAGTGAGTGTTTTCTTGAAAAGAAGCATTCAAGCTTTGTTCCAAGAGCTTAGGACTGAACAGGTTTGACTAATACTTTAGTCTATAAGTGTCTTGGTTAGTTAATGCATAAGATTGCATTGTAGCACATGCTGTTGTTTGTGTCCATTGTTTTGAGTATCTTGTGATTGGCGACGTAGTGTATAAGATTATTGCAAAGTGTGCATGCTAGTGTGCCGATTCTTCTGCCTTATCCAAGAGAATATTTTTGTTTTCAATACAACTCTGAGCTCTGCCTCATTCTTTGGACCACAGCCAGCGTTCGCTGGCGCACTAAAAGGGACCAATTCTAAATTGTCTGTGCTTTCGTGGTGCACTTTGAGGGGCCGATACGTCAGCTCTTGCCACCCTAATTAACGGGACTAGTGACAGTGGGAAAACATGGGGCAGTGCTCACTGCATCCTCAGGCTCACTCTCACTGCCCGTGCAGCTAAGCGAAGACAGGCGCAAGCAAAAATCACTAACTGGCACACCTTCCACCTGTAACAAACATTCTACACTCTCCACACTGAGGGGTATGCCAGATGGGCCAACCAACCTCAACAGTTGCAGAAACAGCACACCCGCAATTTACACACCTCCGAAGCAATTCCTGCGATAGACCCACACTTGTTACAGCTGTACCATTTCTTTTACATCCTACACAGGAGAGCTTTTGGAAACCGTGGTTCGAAAATGCACAGGTGCCTTTGCTGACACAGTGTATGGCTTCCGACCACACAAATCAGCCTAAAACATTTCACTACAACTTCACTGTGAAGTAATACAGCCTGAAACTACGCGCCGCAATGATAAGGTCGTCCTTACCCTAGACCTGTAAGGCACCTTCAACAATGTAAAACAGAGTGCTATCCTAGCTAATCTTAACACCACAAACTGCGCTGAGAGGACCTTTTCCTACATACGAGATTTGTCTCATAGTGAGGCCGCATTGAAGACGACGAATACGGTCCCTACCACATGGGCACGAGGGCACAGCACAAGGAGCGGTTTTTTCACGGCTACTTTTTGACATCGCCTTGGTGTACGTTCTGAGAGAACTGGCTCGGATCTTGGGCATCTAATATGCAATGTATGGCGTCGATATTTCAATATGAAGCACACAGGGAAACTTGGGAGAAATTGAGGCCAGTAGTCGAACAGGCTGCCTTCCCTCTTGACTCATATACGTGAGCATGCGGGCTCCAGTGAGCCCTACCTAAATCTGAATTTGTCCATATCAAAACCAACCTAAAATACAAAACACGCATCTGCCTGACCCTCTCAGGGGCACCTATTCGCGAGGCAGAAGAAATCGGAATCCTTGGCTAGTACATTCACAGTCGCCTCAAAATTGATACAACTATCGCCAAACTTTAAAAGACCAGTGAACTAGTGGGACACATGATTCACCACGTCTCAAATAAGCGTGGAGGACTGCCGGGTAGGGATGCACTTCAGCTTTCCCAGGCCTTCGTCACCAGCAGAGTCCTGTATTCCATTCCCTGTCTACGGCTTGCGAAACAAGATACCAAACGCATAGATGCAATAATACGGAAAGCCACCAAACAGGCTCTGTGTCTCCCAATCACCACATCCGATGCGTGTTTCACCACACTTGGTGTGATCAACTCGCTGCAGGAGCTTATCGAAGCCCATCTAGAAAACCAATACACTCGACTTGCACAGACGCCTTCAGGGTAGCACCTCCTCGCTCGTCTCTACATACAACACGACCTTGAAACAGGACACGCTCAGAATGCCGGAGATTTGGAGACACAAACTTTTTGCACAGCCTCTACCGAAAAACATGGACTCGGAGCTGTACCAGGAAAGACGGGAAGCGCACTGCATGTTCAGGTGCTGGAAACGCGGTATGGCACTAACACAGGGGTTTACTATGTGGAGGTCGCCGGACCCAGACTGAGGGGATACTATACGGCAGCAGTATTCCATAAGAAAATGCAGGTGGATGGCCTTTTCTTTGAGGCTCGCAACTCAACAGAGGCGGAAGAGGTCACTGTAGCATAAGCTTTCGCACTACGCTTTTTTTATGTAATCATTACCGATTCGCTTGCACCCACCAATAGCTTGCACCCGCTAATTGGCAGGAGAAATTTCACCAGCACGAGGTTCACCGAACCCACCCCAAAATGCGGGGGATGGACCCCAGGTCATCAAGAATTTCTGAGAGAATGAGACCCCAGACGCAGCTGGACCGCGCAACCATTGTTGCTCACATACAAGGATATTGTGCAATAATATCGCTCCCAGCATCGCCGGTATGCACCCCCTGCCCAGTGTCTGAATAGGACGGGAGAAAGAATTTTACACTGGCTCCAAACAAACACGTTGCTATTCTTGGCGATATTACAATATTTTGACTTTACAGTCACCAGCCGGTTCAAGAACTGTGGGCAGACAGCCGATGTCTACCACATGCTGTGGGCCTGCCAGCTAAACAGCCATTTCTCTCCTCCCCAACCCTACCCGAAGACTGGGAGGTGACGCTGCTTAACTGTTCGGACCTTGGGGCCCAACAGGTCCTGATTGCCCGAGCAAAAGCAGCGGTATTGTCCAATGACGCCCTGGACTGATGATGTCACCTAGTCTGTAAGGCCCTTTCGGGGGCTCATACACTCTCTTTTATAATAAAGTTCTTCCCCACCACCACCATTTGTTCCCTTAAAAAGAGGAACTGTATCTCAAAATTTGCTCTTACATTTTGTTATGGCCGTAATGGCCAATTGTTCTCCCCACAACAGTTGGTGAACACAAATTTTTTTTGTCGAGACCCGTCGAAATTGCACCAAGCAATCGAGATGGCACTGACTTGTTTGGATCATAACTACTGTTGTGGACTTCAAAACGAATTTAGATATTCAAAACTTTCTAAATTACAAAACATGCGTGCTCTTCACTGCTACGATATCACATACACAAACTTTGCCATTAAATTATGCGTATTATTTGCTTAGTCATGACAATTTTTTCGTTATTAATCTAGTCTCCAACTACACATCATAAACACAGAGAATAAAGATTGCCTGGTCCTAGTCTTATCTTTTTTAACTCGTTTGCTGTCAGGTGTTTCCAGCTGCAAAGCACCTCCATTGTCGGCTTGGTTTCACAAATATCAGGGAAATTTGAAACGCATAGAAGTAGCATGTCGCAGTCGAGATGACAGATATGAATGGAAAAAGAATACAACTTCATTTGCTGCTAAAAGAAGCAAGTGTGCAAAAGCGGGAATCACGTCATATTTTTGTATATTGGAGAGGCAACAGTGCACACTCCTAAACTTGAGGTGATGTAGCAGACACACCAACAGTATGCCAAAAAGAACCCTGCCAACCTGTGGCAGCTGGCAGAACAACCCTTGCAACCAATACAGTCGAATTTCGATGACACCAATTTGAAGAAAGCACACAAAATGTTCATATCACCCGAATTCGTATGAACCAAAAACAAGTTCAAGGTGATCATGAAGATGAACAAGAACTTTAATGAAGTCTACTACTTGAAGAAAAAAAGTTGATCATCTTTTGAACTTTCCTGCTTTCACCGCCTATCAATAAAGTGCCACGGTTTCCTCACTGCTGCTGCTGGCACCATAAGGCGCGTTCACACTTGGCATCAAAGGGAGCGCAAGTGACAAAACTTATTGAAAATTCCCTTGCGTTGCCGCTTAAGCATGTAGAAAAAGGTGCAGCAAAGTCGACAAGCAAAAAAATCAGTCCTTGGAGAATTCACACTGGGAAATTCAAGCGAAAACGCCAGAATAGCCGCAAAACCATGTCTGCACCCGTTCACATTTGTTCACAATTGTTCTGCCACTGCCGCCACTTGAGAATTGGTTCCCAAGCATTAAAATTCGTACAGAGTCCTAGTTATGCATGCAAAGCACTGAAAAGAAACAGTTTACACCTTTACAAACGTTGTTTCAGGGGATATGTCACAAGAAACGAAATGAGCGGACACACTAGCAGCGGTGGCGACGGATTCAGCCGGCAGTGCAAAAGCAAGAGACGCTAGGGCATGCCGACTTGCTGCTGCTGCACCTTCTACTTCCGGTGTTCGCAGCAATCACAATTCAAACCAGGCTCTTCATGAACGCGCTTTTTTCAAGAGCGCGAGCTTTATCGTGCTGTGTGGGTAGTTCGCAATTGAACCAACGCTAGCCACTGCCGATGCCACGCTTTTGCCACCATGTTGAATGTACGGCTGGTTGTTTACATCCTGTGGTTTGAGAGCTAGTGCAGCCGGTGTAGCCAAAGCCATAGCAGGAAGGTGATCCGCTATTGCATGGTGGCAAAACTGGTCTGAGACGAGTTTTTTCGCGTCAGTTTCACGGCATGATTTTCTGGCCACTTTTTTAACAGCCAAGCAATGGAAATTCCGGCGAGTTTTGCCACAATCGCTCTTTTCAAGGCCAAGTGTGGACGGGCCTTCCTCCCCCACAAAAGCCGCGTTGCGCCGCTCGCGTGCAGTGGTCAATTGAGTGTTCGTATCATCCGCAGTTTCCAGGGAGACCATTCGTAGAACACTGAATTACGGCGTATTTTACATAATGTAGTCCATCCGAAGCAACCTTAAAATTTGTATCATAGCGAAATTCGCATCAATCGTAATCGTATCATCGAGATTCTACTGTATCACACAAGCACTGCATGATCGCTCAGCTAAAAGGGTAGCGTGCACGAAGTGACTATACTCTTCAGCAAAGGGTCACGCCACTGTGGGGAGCCAACTCGAAAACATACTAGTATGTCAGTGACAGCAAAAAGGTTGAACTTATGGTGTCCAAATCCACGCCCCAGCAAGTGCTCTTTCTGAGCAACAGAAATGAATATTAAATTTGCAGGCAGCATACACTGGAAACCTCTGTGAAGCCAGAAACAGCTGGTTAGCGGACAGCACTTTTCCACCTAAAAAATTTCATTGACACGTGTCTATATCCAACTCGTGGGAAATGTTCACCGAAACCTGTATGTGTTGACTCCTTCAATCACGGAAAACTAACTCGTATTGTAGAGAAGACAGATATACTACAGGGGAAGGCTAAAACCAAAGATCAACCTTTATTATAAAGAGACATAAAATAATTAAAACAGAGCCTGTGCCTGAACCAAGATCAACAGTGGTACCTGGAGTAAATACTTTGACAAAAGGACCATAGGTTCCCTCCTCGAAATGTGGACTCGGGGACAATTCTTGCCGACAGCTCTCTATAACATTACTGTAAAGAAAAAGAAAACCTTGCAACTCACCTGAATTGCAACATTTATGTCATTGTTGGCCCGTTGCAGAGCATGGCGTGCATTAGTTGCAGGGAAGCCCATTGCCTTCAATGCATCGTAGTTCTCCACACTAACCCACTCTCCGGTGCAAGTCTTTCCCAACCTGCGTTTCCGAAGCTCCAGCTTCCTCTTTTCCTGTTCTTTTTCCTGTTGCGCTTTCTTCTCATCTTGCCGCGTAATGATGTGCTGCACTGCAAGATCCACGTCACCTCTAACTGAACGCAGTGCCAAGCGGGAATCAGATTCCGAGAAACCCATCGCCATGACCTAAAAAGGAACATAAATTATGCAGCAAGGCTAACCAAAAATGCAATGCACAGTATGGTTAAAATAAAATAATGCCAAAACTTAAAGGATCATCAAAAGAAACTGCTCACAAGCCCAGGAATCAAGGGGCTACTCCCTCAGTGGCCATTGTAGGCATGGCATTCTGTGGCTGAGCACGCAACGAGTTATTTCGGGACCACGGCAGTGACATTCCCATGAGGAAAGCATAGAATAGCAGTTGCAAGTTACTGAATCGACAGGCATATAAAGAATCGCCAGTGGTAAAAATTAATCTGGAGCCCCCACCATACGGCACTCCGTTATAACCCACTATGCCGTTTTCAATACATTCCAATAATTTCATGGTTCACACTGCACCTGCCTATGTCAAGAGATCAGAGCTATATAGCATCCAAATTTAACTTCATGCTGCTAACTAAAGCTGCAATAAATTTTCACGCTACAGTGATTCAAATCTTTGGTGTTACTTTCAGTTGCACAAACAATGTAATAATTTCGGTTCATTACAATCAATGAAAAGAAAAGAGATCTGATGCTTGTAAGGTTAGTTATCACGAGTGAAAGGTTTGCTTGGCTTGGTTATGCAAAGTATGGCATAGTGATTGACTTAAGATTAACTATGACCCCCTAGAGGTTCTTCATAGTCTACCTAAAGCTAAGCACAAGCGGATTCTTTGCATTTCGCCCCTATAGAAATGCAGCCGGAAAGGCTGGAAATCAAGTCCACAGCCTCAAGCTTAGTTGCACAACACCTTACATGCTGGTTTCAGTCAAATTAACACTGGTTTCAGTCAAATTATGAATACATTTTCATATGATGCTGTTTTACTCATCAAGTTAGTGGCAACAAGTCTCATCACATGTTTCAAGCATTATAGAAAATTTCACACGTGGCAGGGTGGACTGGTGAAATGATCAGTCTAGGTGCCTCCCACTATCGCAAGGTCACACTTGAGGAGTCAATTGATAAATGCAGGACATCAGATGTGCCATTGACCAGATGGAGAATGACATGTTGTATATTTAAAATGAAGAGAAATTCAGTGATAACGAATGGCATTAAAAAATAATTTTTAGAGCTTAGCTCAGTACCCTTGAGGAGCAGAGCATGCACATGACAAGAGGCCGGAGCAACAAGGACGAAGGCTTCTTAGCTGCCTAGGCAATCACTCCCCCTCCTCGTACCATGCTCTCCACCACTCCCTATTCAATTGCTCCACGTCTTGATCCCCATTCGCAACGCTGACTTTATTCTATCTTCAGTCGGCGTTCAGTTGAAACTGGCTAAGAAAATTGACGAGGAAAGTAAAAAATGCAGAAATGTCGTTCGCACGAGAATGATGATTGATATGATTGATATGTGGGGTTTAACGTCCCAAAACCACCATATGATTATGAGAGACGCCGTAGTGGAGGACTCCGGAAATTTCAACCACCTGGGGTTCTTTAACGTGCATTCAAATCTGAGCACACGGGCCTACAACATTTCCGCCTCCATCAGAAATGCAGCCGCCGCAGCCGGGATTCGATCCCGCAACCTGCGGGTCCGCAGCCGAGTACCTTAGCCACTAGACCACCGCGGCGGGGCGTTCGCACGAGAATGCAACAGAAAAAACAGGAAATTGGCTAAAACGCATTTTAGTGCCAAAAGTCAATAAGCTTACATTACTGACCGTTTCCCTGCAGCAATTTCATAGCTCTTGATTCGCACAGCGAAAAGGGGTCATCACACTCCCCGAAAACAAGCATATTGTTGTCTAGGGCATTCAGCATATCCTGCAGGGTCGTTCTTTTCTGCAGGTGTTTATGTCATGGATCATCAGAATCGCCCACTTCACATACGAAACTCCATGTGGATTTGGCTAAGTAGTCTGCGATTAGGAGTCAGCAAAACAAGCAGGTGTCTGCGCATGAGCCCATTGAAATTTTAACACTAGCTCACTACAAAGCCACCTCAGATTTTTTAGGCTTGTTTTTTTTTCCCTGTTTTTTCTTCATTGTTTTTTCCTTCATTTACCATTTATCAGCACCCTGTGCGACGATCGCAGCGAGTTTGTACTGTTCCCACAAAGTATGGTTTCAACAAGAAACACCCGAGAGTGCAGACTCGAACACGTAAATGCCACGCGCCAGCGAGCTGTTGCATTCTGTGATAGCTGTAACGTAAAATCTTTCAGCTTTTCCGCCTCGTTCATGACACTAGAAAAACCTTGCTAGCCACTATAGTTTTAAGTGCACTGGGGTGGCATTGCTACACTATTGCTACCAAAGTATGCTGCAGTACTCCCTCCATTCAAAGATGAGCCAGTCAAAAAGCACGGGAGCTAGTTTAGCGTGTAAGTAAAGAATTATAGAAAAGAAAACTACACACACAACATCAATGATCCCAGAGACTCTACAGTGAGCATACCTGCGCCAATTTCGAATCGTGAAGCTTGAGCTGTGAAATGAGAGTAGCTGCCTTCTGTAGATACTGTCGTGCCTGAGGGTAATGCTCCTGATGAAAGGCCACAATACCTTGCAGAAGATGTAATCGGCAGAAGAGTGCTGCCTCTTTGTTTGAGCCACCCTAGAGACAAAATGATCACACCTAATTAGCAAAAAATGTTCAAAGCAAAAGATATTCTGAAATTACATTTTTGAAGCCCCGATAAGCTAAGAAAGCCTTCTTGCCAGCCTCAACATACATACTACCAATATTACTATTACCACCAAATGACGTAATCCCATCCCTATGTAGGCCTGCCCTGCTCAAGGTAATTTCATTTCTATAATTCTTTACTTACGCGCAGTCTCCAATACATGAGAAAAGTTATGCAAATTATTACATGAATGAAGATACCCTTAAGGGCACAAGGTATCTATACCTCTATACCTATACCTTTCATGTATTTTAAGGCTTCTTTAAAGGGACACTAAAGGCAACTAGTAAGTCAAGGTTGATTAGTGAAATAGCGGTCCAGAAACTAGTAAGTGTTACTTTTGTGCCAAGGAAATAATTATTTGGAAATAAAATGATGTTTTAGTGGTCCGCATCGGGTTACCGCACTTCAAATTACCAGCCTCAAGCGGAACGTCTCACGCCACTGTTGCCATGCACAACGTTGCCCGGCTTTACTGCGCAGCCGCCAACACCAGTAGCAGCAGAATGAAAGTAGCAGGAGCCACAGCAGCAACAACGGCTATTGAACAATTTCCTGCCATGGCCTCCGAAATGGCAGACGTGCTTGGTTGAATAGGGCCCTGCTAGATGGCACGGCCTGTCCAGTTTAACCAGGCAAAAATTTTTTAACCACTCGCAACATTCCCCATAGTAATGTCCACCGGTTATTTTTTCCACGACCCAAACAGAGACAAAGAAGCAGCATTTTATTACGTTTCTTGATTCATAAAAGGTTCTTTATTTAGTGAAGCTAGTTGGATTATTAGTGGTTAATTGTAGGCGGTACCTCTCACGTTATCAAGATAAATTTGCGAATGTCCTACGCGTAGCGCATGTGCTCTCATGCCTTTAGCTTAATTTCTCTGTAAGTAGGGCACTGCTGTTGATTATATTGTAGTTTTAGACATTGTCATACACTGAGCATTCACTCTGACGTAAATTATTTGACTTTAGTGTCCCTTTAAGACCCTTTTTTGAAACTACCACATGTAAAAGTACTAGTGTTTGCCTCAATTTATTAGGCGGCGTCACTCCTTGTAATATAACTAGGATTACAGTAGTATACCAAATGTTGACATTTTTGCAATTCTTATTGCAAAGCACTTGCTTTCGGGCATTTTTTATAATGAGACTGCCAAAAAATTAGAGCTATTTCACCTAGAGTGTGTCAGTTCTAGTTCAGTAGCTTCGTAATGAGATTCAGATTATTTAGTAGAAAGCCAACCTTATGTTTTATCAAGTTCCTTAGATAATAGGGCAAATGCAACTAAAAAAAATAAAAAAATGACTATGACATTTATAGTCGCAGAGAAAAAAGTTTAGTTCAATTTTTTTTTCAAAAAGACGTACAGAACAACTGATTTATTAGCAACCTGCCACATAATCATCACACCAATCAGCTTTCCACTTCTTTTGTTTGTTTTTTTTGTTCCTCAGGCTGTTTTGCCATATCTTCAGTCTTTGTAGGCGAAATATGATCGATGGCCGTCAATCTCAACTCCTTGATATGCCAAACAGCCTTGAGAACGTGTACTCTGGCTATACAGGCTTTTTTGACAGTTATAATGGTTCCAAGGGTTTATATTCCAAGGAACACAATCCATTATGTTCTCTGCAATTATCATAGTTCCTCCACATTTCATGCAGGCACAGTTATTCGTAATCACTGTATGTAGAAGCTACACATCAATTGAAGCATAGGCATAGTAATTAAACGATAAATTTTGTCCCAGCAATGATACAGAATCAAGGCAAAGCTTACTGCTGATGCCCTTGCATGTGCGCTCCCAGTCTCGTTTATATTAGTAGTCAAAGTGTGTACATTTTCAAGTATACCATGCTTTATAAAAAAAATTCTCTAATTTATTACCACAATATTACTTTTTGACATCAAAAATCTACAAATGTGCAACTAAACTGAAAATAAATTAGCCTTCATGTAACTCTCATATACATGAGGCAAGTGGACTCTGTAAATGCCACACATTGTATAGAAAAACAGCATCATGCACTTTAGCATAGCCAGAATACTTTTATAAAAGCTTACTATTCTCAAAGAACTGCCCCCAGCTTCAATTTTCTTAAAAATTAACTTTAAGCAGATAGCTCGGTTGGCACACGGTTTGTTGGCGGCTCATCAGTTGGTCTTGAAAACCTGGTCCTTCTGGCTCAAAACGTGCTAAAATGTATGGGGAACTGGATACTATGATTCAAGGCCTCACTGCTCCCAGCAAGCAAAAAAAAAAATTTTTTTGATTTATTTTAATTTTACCCTATCCTGTGTGTCCTCAACCTGTGCTGAGAATACAAGACATCTTGCATATAGGGAAGGTCACAAGAGAGCCTAGACGGCTCAGGGCAGTGACCACATAACCCACATAGTATAGTGCAACTGGGCAGCACACTGGGACGTGACCAACAGGTGAAAAAGCCTATTCACTGTCCTACAAAAGGTAAAAAAAAAAGCTTAAAAAAGGGAAAGAAGACACCCACCCATTTTGTAGCACGAAGATTTCCTTGTGGCTTCGTGCTACAAAACGGGTGGTTGTCTTTTTTTCCTTTCTCAACTTTTCCTCCACCTTGCGGGTTTCCGCAGAACTCATTTGCATTAAAAGAAAAGCTTAAATACAAATTCATACCACAAAGACTGAAATTGGCCGAGCTTGCTTTGGGATGCAAGCAGAATACATAATATGCAGTGTATACAAATTTAAAAACTTGGTGCCATGGCCGCTCAAAAACTACCATTGGTCAGAAAATAGTTATGGTTATTTTAACTTGATGCAAGTAACTCAAGATGCCAAGTCTGGTGTCATCAACAGTATCATGACAGCAAAACTTGCTCACAGCAAAGCACAAACATAGGGTGTGATGCTGTTGCTTAGCTGACCAAGAGTGCTGCATGCATTTCTTCTAATTGTACCTTGTGTGGTAGTCTCAGGGAGAACGGTAGAGAACAGATATTAAGGTGTCTCAACACATTCATCTTTGAGATACCAAAACTTGTCAATAAAAACGATTGTTATAGCCCCTTATTTTTCAATTTCATCCTTTTAACTATGGCCACACTTCATATCTCCTCCTATTTATTCCATCGCTCCTGATGCTCTGTTATTTATCCTTCTCAAGACGAGAAGGATAAATAAACTGAAAATAAATTAGCCTTCATGTAACTCTTATATACATGAGGCAAGTGGACTCTGCAAATGCCAGACATCAATTTTTTTTCTGACAATATAACCTACAAAAAGAAAAATAAGCAGACCAAGAATGCATTAACCCCCCAACAAATATCTGGCAAAAGACATTGCACAACAACACTAAAACACTCAAACCTCGATATAACGAACCTGGATGCTGCGAGATATTGTTAATTAGAAAATGAAAAAATACCGTAATTACTCGAATCTAACGTGCACCTTTTTTCCGGTTAAGCGAATTCATAAATTGCATGCGCGTTAGAATTGAGTACGAAAAAAAATGAATACGGTCATTCTATTGCCATCGGCATTTTGAAAATGGCCGCCCCCTACGTGCATCGGCATGGCACGTCGGCCATTTGTGCCTGTGTTTCTCATGTGCAGCACTTCGTACATGTGCTGAGAAGTTCGTCATCTGGTAGTGCATTAGCATCGACGGCATGGAAGGGCCGACTCCAAAAACTCGACGAGTGCACCACGATGCCGCTTTTAAAAGAAAAGTCATCGCGTGTGCCGAAACGGACGGAAATCGGGCCGCATCGCGGTCGTTCGGAGTTCCCGAAACGTGCGTGCGGGACTGGCGGAAACAAAAGCAGAATATTGTCAACAGCAAAGATTCACGTAAAAACTTCAATGGACCACAGCAGGGTCGGTTTCCGCAAATTGAAGAGCTGCTCGGCGAGTATGAGATTGAGCAGTGAGCGGCACAGCCGCCCGTGACGACAGAACTGCTCTAAGGCTATGCAGTTAGCCTTAGAAAAAGGGCTAATGCCGAGCCAGTTTAAAGCGAACAGGTGCTGGCTAACTAACTTTATGAAGAGGAAAGGCTTTTCCCTTGGAAGGCGAATGGGCATATGCCAAAAGTTGCTGGAGGAGTACGAAGAAAAGCTTCACAGTTTTCAGAGGTTCGTCCTAAACTTGCGGCACAACGGCTACCTGCTTGGGCAAATCGGGAATGCCGATCAGACGCCTCTTTACTTCGACATGCCTGGCACCACAACCGTCAAGAAGAAGGGGGCGAAGCAAGTTCCCGTGCTGACATCGGGCCATAGTAAAACTAGAGTGACGGCAATGCTCCATTGCACGTCAGTTAGGCACAAGCTTCTCCTGTACCTAATATTTGAACGGAAGACGCTCCCGAAAAGAGTCGTTTTCCCTAGTGGTGTGATCGTGCGGGCCAATGAGAAAAATGGGTGCGCGTTGCAATCGATGTCTTACTTTTTTTTTCGCCGTGGAAACCGGGTGCGCGTTACAATCGAGGGCGCGGTAGAATAGAGTAAATAAGGTAGTTGTGCAATAGATATAATGTTAGGAATATACCTTTGTAAAAAATTTCTGTATATAGGGAACTCATTTCTATGTAAGGAGAAAGTTTGTTATAGTAATTACAAATTAGTGCATGAACTTGTGGATCATTCAAACTAGTTGTCTTGCCATGGTTGAAAAAACTGAACCAACAAATTTTTAGGATAATCTAAATAGATGCAAAGTAGAAGAAAAACGTTTGTTAAAAGGTAGGGCCAGTACAAAAATGTCAATAATCTAACATTTTCCAGGGTGTTGTTCATTCATGCCTCACTAAAACAGTGCTTCTACATGCAGCAATTCTGGCACAAGAATTTCACTTTAATATCGCAGATTTACTGTCAGTAAAGCAGATGTGACGGCAAAATGGTGCATGCATAAAGACAGAGTTGTTAGTAAAGCTCTGCTTCTAAATAATGTGCCTTGATTGCAGTGAGGCGTTCCAGGTTCTCGCCATAGGAACGACGAAACCCATTTTCACATTCCTTGAGTCGTGCCTCAGCGTCGAACAGTTGGTCAACACTTCTCAATGAGAGGTAGCACCAGGCAATGTCAAGGCACAGCAATGCATAGTTGTCCACATTTGTCAGCAGCTCAGAATTGCAGGTCCTACAAGAAGGCATTTCCGCATTCAAAGGCTGTTCACAACAGGGCTCAAATGTTGAAACAAACAATGCACCTGCTTGCACACACCATTGTAAATTAAAGGGGCTCTATTGAAGCACCTACTTTTTATTTTTGGTTTGCGTAGACCGAGAGCTGGAGATAATTTTAGCATAGGTCTAAGTGCCGATATCAAATGATTTAGTATTTTAATCACGCAGTAAAGTCGCTACATCGCTGCCGACCGCATCACCACATAGTGGCTCTTGCCAGAACTTCGCAGGCGGAAATGACGCTGGAAAGTTGCCGGCATATGATTAGATAAATGTAACGTTAGAAGCGATCGTGGTGTAGAAATAAAGCTGAGGTTACTAATCTGTTTCATTTTTCTTCTCTGTGCTTTTTTATCGAACCCTAAACAGACGCGGCCACAATAAAAAAAAAGACTACTGTGGCTAAAATCACGACAGAGACGCTGGCTGCCATTTCACCACTGGATTTTTGGCTTGTGCAGGTCAGATGTCCATACGAAAGACCTCTCTCTCTTTCTTCCATCTTGTTGCTTTTGGGAGCTTGCGAGCTGCCTTTGCACGTGTGCTGTTGAAGGGCTGCAGTGCACCATCAATTTTTGTCGGGCAGCTCACCGAACAAAAAGCAAAAAATCAACAGTACTTCACTGTCCTGGTCATTCCATGGGTTCCTTTCTCAGAATAAGATGAGAGAGTGACTCGGAGTGTTGTAAAAAACAGCGAAATATACCTCGCTTCGACACAGTAGCTTCCGCTCACATTCTGACAAATCAGGCGTCAGGCACCACGTTTGTTACTGTGGCAACAAGGTCAACATTACTGTGAAAAAAAAAAATGACAAGCAACAATGGGGTGTGAGCTTGCACTACGCAAGTGCTTCCAGCTTGTTTCATTGTGCCAGCCTTCAGACGTCATGAGCGAATGAAATGTGGTCAAGTGACCCCGTAAAAATCGAGTTAAGGGTCGGCAGTTTTTTTTCCTTGTATTTTGAATTTTCGAAGTCCAATAACTTCAGACTACGAGCAATTATCACTACCGTTTTTTTCTGCATTAGTCTGTCTGTACTTCAACCTACACAACTCACGAATAAAACATGGGGGGTAGAATAGTGTTAAAGGGCCCCTTTAATGACAAGTTCTAAGCACTCATTGTCGCTAACATCCATATAACAAAAGAAAAAAAAAACAAGATCTACTAAGCATGAAAAGTCAACAACATGTGTAGAGCGCATTAAGAGCTGTCACCATTTGCGTTCTGTACAATAAGCTAGTTGCTATAGTAATCTGGCAGCACTTTCAATTCACACATAACCAGTCAGAAGGTTTAAAATGTATAAATAAAACTGCTTCAAAATGCACTAACTGCGTTTCACTACTATCCGTCAGTCATCCTGATGCAGTACAACACTGGTGAGCACCAGGTACTTGCAGAGCATGGCCATACTTTAGAACAACTGTAGCACAATAGCAGCTGTGTCCTATGTAGTTACTAAGGAGACACGGTAACATGGCGGTGGTCTTGCGATCATACTGATGCACTAGTTCCCTTTTCAAAATTGCGTTCAGGCAACTTATGGGGAAGCCAGCTTAGAAACTGGGGGTCTCTCAAGCAAATCAGTAAAGTTGGCAGGTATGACAAAGGAAATCAAGCAAATTACAACTGCCATAACTTCATTTGTTTTCGCTTCACTTCAGCTGGTGAACCCGACAGCAATGGTGGCTACCAAGCATACTTGGCGTTAGGGATCCGAGCTTTTGACATTACCGATACAAGCAAACTCCCCAGCGATTCTGTGTGTCTGACCCTGTCAGTCCTAGTCTATTGTGCCCATCAATGAATGTATAGGGGTCAGCCAGAGCAAGGAATCTGCTCTTTGCAAAAATACTAGAGATGCTCGATGACAGCAGCACATTTGCTGGAAATAAACTTCCAAGTCCCATTGCAGGTTGACATGTGCCACTGGCAGCGGTGATGATGAATAGTATGACATGTATACAGATGTTTACAGGAAGAATGGATCAGTCTTGCACAAAAGAATGTAATTGCAAGTTGCGAGGATGGGGATAGTGGTAAACTGTTACATACGGTCAACAAACCCCACCCTCACTATAAAATTATAGTAAAACCCTCATTTTGAACTCCGTTATTTCAAAAACCTGCTAAATTCAAAGAATTTTTGATGCCCCATATTTTTCAATGCAAGTTTGAGTGGATAACTTGAAGTAGCCGATGGCACCAGTCCAGTTAATTCGAAAACTTTGGGTGCACGCACCAATTCTCAACTCCAGTTTTGCCACAAATCCACGAAAACGACAGCCCTTGGGAGCCATAAGGCAGTGCAGTGTAGCGATACTAAACAGTGACAGTTAAGAACCCCAGCCTCGCTTCTGCCAGCACAAAAAAATAGAAGGCATAATTGTAATAGACACAAATGTGAACCTACGAAAAAGATGTGCTTCACTGCAATACAGCAGGGACACGCAGGCAGCATGTCGCATGCATTTCGCAATGTTGGCACATCAATTATGATTTATCCACTCTTTCAAGAATATAAAGATATTAATAAAGGTTAGTCTGACAGAATTTGAGATGTACCAATGTGCAACACCAATGTGCAACACCCCCGCTTGCTGTGTACTACAGTCGACTCCCGTTAATACGAAGTTCACGGGAACCGCAAAAAACTTTGAATTAAACGAACTTCGAATTAAGCAAAAAGCACTAAAAACGGCACTTTTATTAGTTTAAAAGCGCGACAGTTTTGAGGAAAAATAGTCTGTCATCTTCTTCTGCTTGCCGAATCTGGCTGCGGCTAGCAAGTTTTGTAAGGAATACACGTGTCGAAGTGCATCTTCGGCGTTGTGTTCTCCAACAAAAAACCGCTGCGCAAGAGCAAGACCCGCAGCTACATCGGCAGCCCTCGGTGGTGGCTCATTTCCGATGTCGTCGTCATCGTCATTTTCAGGAATGCAGTCATCGGGCCGAACCATCTGCACGATTTCGCTGTCCGTTAGTGGACCGCATGTTTCGACGTTGCCGTCCACAGCGACATACTCGTCAATACGGACGTCACCGAGAGCGGCGCGAAAGCTACCGTCGTCGAGCTCATTTGTTTGCACTTCCACTGGCGCGCAAGGAGAAGCATCCCCCGAGTTTTCCATGAAACCACAGGCCCGGAAACAATTGGCGATGGTTTCTTCTTTCACGCGGGTCCAAGCTCGCGCTAGCATGTTGATGGCACTAAGCAAACTCGCCTCGTATTGCGACGAGTTGTCCATGCACAAAAGCATGCGCTCGACGAGATGCTGCCTATACAATACCTTCACATTTTTTATTATGCCCTGGTCCATGGGCTGCAACACGGACGTCGTGTTTGCAGGCAGGTACACAAGACGGATGGCACTCAAGGCAGGTACGTTCATGTGGGCACTATATTGGTCCACAAGGAACAACACCTTACGGCTCGATTGCGCGAACTTGCGGTCGAGTTTGGTGATCCAGTCCTTAAATATATCGGATGTCATCCACGCCTTTCTGTTCGAGGCATAATCCACACGAAGCGTCTTCACGCCTTTAAAGCACCTTCCCGATCACAAGCAGGCGACACCGTTCTGTGCCAGTCATGTTCGCCGCGACTAGCACTGACACTCTCTCTTTGCTTCTTTTGCCTCCAGAACAGTCGTCTTTAAATGTCAGGGTCTTGTCCAGTAGCAGCCGATAAAAAAGCGCAGTCTCATCTGCATTAAAAATGTCTGCCGGCTGGTATTCCTCGAGGTACTCGCGAAGCTTGCCCGCTTTCCATGTCAGGCACGTTTCCTCATCGACTGACTCCTTCTCCCCACACACGCTTTTAAAAATCAAGTCGTGGCGATGTTTGAAACGCGTAAGCCACCCATCCGAAGCAGCGAAGTCGTTGATGCCCAACATTTCAGCAAGCGATGACGCTTTTGCCGTGACGACTTCACCACTGAGAGGAAGTTTGTTGTTTCGTGCCTCTCCGATCCAAATCAGCAGTGCTTCCTCCAACTCGGGGTAGGCGCCGGTGCGCATCCGCTTCCGCGATGTCTTGAATTTTTCACTTTCAAACGCATCCAATATTGAGCGCTTATTCTTTATGAAAGTCGACAGCGTGTTAGGCTTAATGCCGTACTTTCTTGCAATGTCTTGTTTGGCGGTGCCTCCCTGGTCAACTTCCTTCAAGACTTCGACTTTCGTCGCTAGGTCTAGCGTTCGGTAAGGGCCACGAGTTGCCATTATCAAACGTACGTCACCACCACAACACTCAAAATCAGAAGCGCGGAAACACGTGTGGAATCAACCCAGCGCGCGGGTGACGCGGTGACACACTCGAGACTCGACAAAAGTCAACTAAAGAGTCAGTCGATGCCGCCGATGCGATTCGCCAGCGTTAAAAAGATTGCCGCTTCAAGATCTGTGGCGCTGCGGACAGTAGTGATGGCGAAGACACCAGCGCGGTCCGGCAGATGTTTTGGCATATGAAAAGTTCCCCATTTTACTGTAAAATTACGGTCGCGACGAGACTGTCGATTGAAAAAACTTCTAATTAACCAATATTATGGGTTTTTAACTTCGAATTATCGAGCATTTTTTTCTATACGATTGCATGCAAAACTGATGGGACCACTTGCTCATTTCTAATTACCCGAAACTTCCAATTAAGCGACTTCGAATTACCGGGAGTCGACTGTACCAATTTGTAACGCTGCCACCCGCTCTCCAGATGCACGCAGAATCCCTGTAGCAGATGAATTGTGCTCTCACTGCACGATACCTCTACCCAGTTCTAGTCGAATTTGCCCTCTTGGGTGGCCTAAAGTCAGCTCAAATCTGGAGCTCACTCACACTCGCTCAAATATATTTTGCACTTAAGGCTCAATCAAGCAGAATCCCTGTAGCAGATAAATTGTCTGTGCTCTCACTGCATGATACCTCTGCCCAGTTCTAGTCGAATTTTCCCTCCCGGTTGGCCTAAAGTCAGCTCAAATCTGAAGCTCACTCAGACTCGCTCAAATATATTTTGCACTTAAGGCCCAATCAAGCTTAGATTCGCCAAAATTTTCCTCGGCCGAAATCGTGGCTTAATCAGAGTCTGAGTGAGTCAAGTCACAATTCTGTTAGCATATAATGAACTTTTTTGGCCATGGTACCAATGCTCTTTAACCCACATATCTCACAATCAGTGGTCTACGTGGCATCTCTTGATCTATAGCTTTAAATACAAGTCAACCGTGGTTGCAATCCAGTAAATACATTTTTATTAAAAGACATTTCTTACACAAGACATTTTATCAAGAATCTCTTGCGAAATTATTTGTGCGTAGAAGCAATCAAGGTACCCTTTCCTACCTTAACTCCCACCTCTTGATAAACAATGAGATGGCATACGAGAGTAGTTAGTGCATTGAAGTATCTGTGATATTGATTGATATGTGGGGTTTAACGTCCCAAAACCACCATATGATTATGAGAGACGCCGTAGTGGAGGGCTCCGGAAATTTCGACCACCTGGAGTTCTTTAACATGCACCCAAATCTGAGCACACGGGCCTACAACATTTCCGCCTCCATCGGAAATGCAGCCGCCGCAGCCGGGATTCGAACCCGCGACATGCGGGTCAGCAGCCGAGTACCTTAGCCACTAGACCACCGCGGCGGGGGAAGTATCTGTGCGTGTGTATAGACACGAGTACAAATGCGAGCCAACATAAAGTCGACAGTAATGTAGAGCTCACACAGAAGACGAGCTCATGAAATATATTTCACGCTTACAATATATCGGACTCGGACTCCGCAAAACCTTGCCCAACTGAACTCATTCAGACTAATTCGCAGCGCAATCAGAGTCTGAGCGAGTCGACTCATGAGAGGTTGTCGAGCTATGCTGGTAGCAGCTCACTAGCAAGTTTTGGCAGTGCTCTCCAAACCTTATCTTGCATTTCAAGCCATCAAATGACATTCGTTACTAGAACCTCATCATAAGCAGCAAGTTATTAAAATGGGCAGGATTCTTGTTCTAAATGAGTACGCACTCGATGTCACCTGCAAGGAACGCTAGTGGCGGGATCACCGTTTTGAAGGTCGAAGCGCTTGCTGCACGTTCACAGAACTCGCTGCGCACCCTGTGTCCGAAATCCATATGGCCACTTGGATGGCCAGAGACCATCCAAAACACCCCTTGCACACCAGTACACAGACAGCGGAATGGCGTGTCTCTTTAGGTGGTGCCAAGAAGTGCTGACATGGTCATTCAGCAATCAGGCATACGACAGCCCGATTAGAGGCGCCGCAACTCCCTAAGCCCTTTTTATAGAAGAATATCAACACTTGCTGCCGAGAATTTTGGTTGCAGTCTAACAATGGCATTTGAGCACGAGACCATGAGCATTGATGACTGATGTTGATGACTTCACGTGAATACCTTCTACCAATTGGCCCTAAATTTCTAAAGAAGGCTCTTTACACTCTGAATAAGTACAACAAACTTTCAATAACCAAAAATAACAGCTGCCTTTGGACAACTAAAAACAGCACTCCACAAGCTTGCCACATTAAAAAAGTTTCTTTGACAAAAGTTTTTTTAGAAGGAACGACTGTATCGAAAATAGTTTGCCACAAATAACAAAGTCTTTGGCTTTAACACAATATTATTATTAAAACTTGATGTGCACTTAGTCAGTTGTTCAATGAACACTTCTCAAAAGAAATACTGTTAACCAGGCTACTAAGTTTGACTAAAGGTTATTTGCAGTTTTTCAATTTTTTCACGTAATGATAAGTGTACTTTCCATGCTAACAAACTAAATGACATTTCCTACAAGTGACACAAAAGCTACACTTAAAACTGACTGAAGCCTGTCTCTAAACTAAGCCGAGCAATGAGTGGGCCACAGTGACTTTTAAATCAAATTTCAGCGTACCTAAATTCTTTGTCAGCTTCCAGTAGCAGTGGCAAAGCCTCGCTGTACTTTTTCCGTTTCAAAGCTGCACGACCCTTCTCATGAAGGACCATAGCAACCCCAAGAGCCTTCCTTTCTGCCAGGGGGAGATTAATGGGCTTTCCGGATTGGTCAGCTATCTGCATATAATATCTGCTGCTCGGGTCATCTGGAAAAACAAAGAAAGTAGGATAGCGATGTAAAAGTGCAAGTGGAATGCTTCACCACATTGTGCCAAGAGTATATATAATATCTGCTGCTCGGGTCATCTGGAAAAACAAAGAAAGTAGGATAGCGATGTAAAAGTGCTAGTGGAATGCTTCACCACATTGTGCCAAGAGATCAGCATTGCCTATGAGTGGGTTAAGAATATGCTTAAGCACTCTGAGTACTTGCCTGAATCAACAGAGGACAGAAGGCCAGCATCCTCACGAATTTTACTCAATTCGACTTCCTGCCTTTCTCGATCCCTTGCCTCATCAGCAGTTTCCACAAGAACCAGTGCCATCAACTGCCCATTATGCTATGTAAGAAGGAGACACTCATTAGAAGCAATGAAATGAAATCCAGACAAGTGGCAAGAAAATTCCACAATCTTAATTACCCTGATGCCTTGATCTTGTAAGGAACTGCCATTCTGGATCACTCTGCCACCAGAAATCAATTTAACCATGGATGGGTCAACTCCACACATGGAAGCAACTATTTCTCGCAACTTCCAACCACTATCTTGAAGCACAACTTCAATCAGTTCAAAATCCTTGCGTTGTTCCTGGAACAATCAAAATTATATTAAATGAAAAAAGCAACAGTAATCCTCTATATAAAATCGACAGTGGGCCATGAAATATCAGTGTTCAGCACTCAAGTGACAAAATAGCAGTAGTCCATGGCCAACTTCCAAGCCTGCAGTATCTAAAGGGGTCACGAACCACCCCTCATGCTTGGCATTAAAAACACCTTGAAATGAGTCGAACACCTCCAAGCAATACATAGCAGAAAGAATTTTTCAAAAAGCTGGAGTAGGACCAGAGATACAGCGATCGCACTATTTCTCTCACACATTCCCCCTCAACTTGCTTCATTTTACAGGAAAGGGCATTGCCATTAGTGATGCCCTGCCCAGTGCATTACATCACCTCCCTTCAATGTTTTGCGGTTGCCTTTTAATGTAACATGGTGATGCTGACGGTTGCTGCTGGCTACTCATATTTCTGGTTGCTTGCGTCTCACTGCATGCTATAGCTATGCACCTTCACTCGAGGGAACCTGATAGCGTTTCAAGCACCCGGGAGTAAAGCCACTGCAAGCTACGGCTTTGTCCTGGGAGCGAGCATGCGACCACTCGTTTGCTGTTAGCAGGCCAGCATTTCTTTTCTTTAGTTTGAAACAATGCCTGCTTGCAGCATGGTAAATTGCTCAAGCCAACTAGAGAGGCCTTCAAAGAAGACATTTCATGAGAATGTTCCATGAAATAAGATTAGGTTTTGCTAGTTTTACTAGGAAATAAGCAGCAAAGCATGATTGGGAATCGCCTGCATTTTTGTGAGCTCCCCTACAAGATGCACTTAAAGGGCCGGCTGAGCGTAATCCAGTGCTGTCACCTTGTATTGGCAAAATAAATGATATTGCAACATTCATGTATATTGATATTCTAGGGGGCGACACGTGTGTGTGCTTGACGAGGAAAATGAAGGGTTGTCTCCGCTCGATCGCTGGTGAACCGGTCGCACCGTTACCGCTAGTTTTAAAAACATCTAGTCCGCAGCCTCGTCGATACGGCGTCTCTTCTTTTCCGTAGCATATTTGGTGTAGGTGGTACGTTCCCTGTCTTCACCACGAAGCTCCGCAGTAGCCACACCGTTCAGTCTCCAGCCATAGCTACCAATGACGAAAACCCGTCAGTGTCTCCATCTGTAGCTCCAGCCACAACATACCTGACGATGCCCACCCCTCATGATCCTGGTACATTCTCAGCACAACCTGGACTTGACGTTGACTACTGGCTCCGTATGTACGAGCGTGTTAGCCAGACACACTGATGGGACCTTACCATGATGCTCACCAACGTAATATTTTACTTGGACGGCACCCCAAGTGTCTGGTTCGACGCCAATGAGACCGAGCTCACCAGCTGGGATACCTTCAAGGAGAGACTATGCGACATATTTGGAGACCCGTCCGGTCGCCAAATGGAAGCGCGAAAAGAACTCGCCACTCGTGTGCAGTCCTCAACTGAGTATGTCTCGTACATGCAGGACGTGATCGCGTTGTGCCGGAAAGTGGACGAGCGAATGACAGAGAGTGACAAGGTGGGTCACAAACTCAAGGGCATCGCAGACGACACCAACTTGCTCGTGTACACTAACGTCACGACCGTCGATGTGATTATTAAAGAATGTTACCGCTTCGAAAGGGCCAAAGGCCGCCGTGTCCTCCCTCAATTTACGCGGCTACCAAACACGGCTGTTACATCTACCTGCACCGATCTCAGTGCCGCACCACCCATGCAGGAGAACGTGACATGTATAGTTCGACGGGAGCTTGAGGCATCAAGTCCGGCGCCATTTCCTTCACTTTCACTCGACCATGGCACCGCACAAACGCCTCCAGCGGTCTCCGTTATTTAAGCCGTCGTGAGACAAGAAATTGCAAAGCTCGGTTTTCCTGTGGCCTGCTCTGTCTCCCGACCCGCATCCAGACCGACGGCAATAAATGCACCGCGCCATGACTCATATTTTCTTCCGCGATCCCCCAATCCGACAGAATGGAGAACAGCAGACGACAAGCCAATCTGATTTCGCTGTCACCGAGTTGGCCATGTCTCCCGCTACTGTCGCAGCACTTGGACGCCCCACCGCTGGAGCGAATTTTCTTCTTCTCCTCGGCCATACGCGGACCTCCGTCAGTATTCGCCCAGCCGTGCGTCCCCTTCTTCCGACATGCCTAACAGCCGCTCCACCGCTCGTTCGCCATCACCTCAACGCCGCTGTTCCCCATCACCCCAACCACGCCGCTATCCGTCGCCGGTCAACTATGGATCCTCTCGAACGAAAAACTAGACAGTGCAGCTCCGAGAGGTAGTGCTGCATCAATTGCGATTGATCCATATCCTCCGTTGACACTCCCCACTAATACGAACTTGATTGAGGTGTATGTGGACAGTATTTTTTTTGACGACGTTAGTTGATACCGGAGCTCAAGTCTCCAAACTGAGTGCTCACCTGTGTCGACTACTCAAAAAAGTCCTCACGCCTGCAGCAACTAAAGCCCTCCGTGTAGCTGATGGTGGAACTGTGGCAATCACTGGAATGTGTACCGCTCGAGTTAGCATTGCCAGCCGCCATGTACCCGTTTTATTTACGGTGCTTGAAAATTGCCCTCAGGACCTAATCTTCGGCATGGATTTCCTATCGACGCATTCTGCCCGGATCGATTGTGCCGGCGGTAATCTCTGCCTAGAACTTCCTCTTCTTTCGGATTATAACCATGAACTCCCGAACAGCCTGTGCACGACTGACTTCTTCCGGATACTGCCTAAAGCTCTCCCATTCATTGAATTGGCAACACCCTCTCTTGTGCTCGACGGTAATTATATCGTGACGCCGGTTACCGATGTTCTCCTGGCGCGTGACATTACTGCGCCACACTCCGTCGTAACCATGGCCTCTAACCAAACATATTTACCCGTCATCAATTTCGGTTTCATAAAACAAGTGCTACCCCAAGGAATTTCGGTCGCCACGCTAAGACCCTTAATTGACGACCACGTCACCTGTTTTACGGCAGACGTATGTCCCGATCACCGACATTGCTCGCAGGATGCCACGTGCCTCGATGCGACCTTACGCTCCATGATCAACCAGGACCTCAAACCTGAGAAGTCATCCATGCTATGCTGCTTTCTGGCTTCATACCGTGACATATTCGACATCGACAGCCGTCCACTAGGCCAGATTTCGATCGTCAAGCACCGCATTAACACAGATGATTCTCATCCCATTCATCGGCGACCATACTGGGTGTCTGCCACTGAGCATAAAGTAATTCAACAAGAAGTCACCAAGATGCTAGCCAAAGGAATTATTGAACCCTCTTCGAGCCCTTGGGCGTCCACCGTTGTGCTCGTTAAAAAGAAAGATGGCACGTGGTGCTTCTGCGTGGATTACCGCCATCTGAATAGAATCCCGAAAAAGGACGTTTACCCTTTACCCCGCATCGATGACGCTCTTGAGTGTCTCTACGGCGCCCGATACTTTTCCTCAATAGATTTACGTTGCGGCTACTGGCAGATTGCTGTCGACGAAAAATACCAAGGGAAGACTGCGTTTGTAACTCCAGACGGCCTATATCAGTTCAAGGTTATGCCGTTTGGGCTATGCAACGCATAAGCCACGTTCGAGCGCATGATGAACTCTCTGCTGCAAGGGTTCAAATGGCCAACATGTCTTTGTTATTTTGACGATTTCGTTGTACATTCCCCAACATTTGAGACCTACCTTCAGCGTTTGTCAGCTATTCTCGACATATTCCGCACTGCAGGCCTTCAATTAAACTCGTCGAAGTGCCACTTCGAACGCCGGCAAACAACAGTGTTGGGCCACCTTGTCGGCGCCTCTGGTGTGCAGCCAGACCCCGAGAAAATTCGTGCAGTCACTAGTTTTCCTGTACCTCAGTCAGTCAAAGACGTCCAGAGGTTTGTAGGACTTTGTTCCTATTTTAGAAGGTTTGTGAAAGATTTCGCAACCATCGCTCGACCCCTCACAGAGCTTCTGAAGAAAGACGTCACATTTACGTGGGGTAACGACCAAGCTGCTGCTTTTTCTCACTTAATCACGCTACTGATGACTCCACCTATATTGGCTCACTTTAACCCATCCGCTCCGACAGAAGTCCGAACCGATGCTAGTGGTCACGGAATCGGAGCCGTCTTAGCCCAACGCCAACGGGGACACGACCGAGTTGTTGCCTACGCTAGCCGCCTCCTCACAACTGCTGAGCGCAACTATTCCATTACAGAGCGTGAATGTCTTGCTCTTCTTTGGGCAGTCTCCAAGTTGCGCCCATATTTATATGGCACCGATTTCTCTGTGATAACTGACCATCATGCACTATGTTGGCTTACGTCACTGAAGGATCCTACCAGCCAGCTCGGGCGCTGGGCTCTGCGACTGCAAGAGTATACCTACACGGTGACGTACAAGTTCGGACGCCTACATCAAGACGCAGACTGCCTGTCCCGCTACCCGGTTGCCGAGTCAAGCACTGTGCACACGCTGACACCGAGCCTTGCGTATTTTTCCTTTCACAAATGACATGCATCGGTGACGAGCAGCCCCATGATGCGTCCTTGCGTGCTATCGTTGAGCACCTGGAATCACCATCTTCCAATCAGTCCCATTGCTCATTCGTGCTCCACGATGGTGTGTTATACCGCCAAAGTTTTCAGCCGGATGGGCCGACCCTGCTGCTTGTCATTCCAAAACACCTTCGCTAGGAAGTTCATGACCTTCCATGAACTTCATGACCTTCCGACTGCTGGTTACCTTGTGTTACGCACTTACGACCGAATAACGCCGACGCTTCTTTTGGCCAGGGCTTGCACACTCAGAAGATACATTGCAGCTTGTGAGAAATGTCAGCACCGCAAAACACCATCGACACGTCCCGCCGGACGTCTTCAACCACTTGACATTCCGTCAGAACCGTTCTTCCGCGTTGGCTTGGACCTACTTGGCCCTTTCCCCTTGTCTTCCTCGGGTAACAAGTGGACAGCCGTGGCCACCGACTACGCCACACGTTACGCCTTCACACAAGCTCTTCCGACAAGCTGCGCCACAGATGTTGCCGACTTCCTCCTCAAGGACGTGATTTTGCAACACAGAGCCCCACAGCAGCTGCTTACAGACTGTAGCCGCACCTTTTTGTCGAAGGTCATAGCCGACATCTTGCAGTCCTATAAAACGAGACACAAGCTGACTATGTCATACCACCCGCAAACCAATAGACTCACGGAGCGTCTAAATCGAACTCTTACAGACATGCTCGCTAAGTATGTTTCTACCAACCACACCAACTGGGATCTCGTGTTGCCGTAAGTCACATTTGCCTACAATTATGCGCGCCATGACACTGCCGGTTACTTTCCATTTTTTCTGATGTTTGGCCAAGAACAAACATTGCCTCTAGACACCATCATACCGTCCCCTGCAGTACCGACCAGTGAATATGCCATGGACGCTATCACTCGGGCCGCTCATGCACGCGAAATCACCCGTACTCGCCTTCTGACCTCTAGAGAGAAGCAACGGCTTTTGTATGACCAACGACACCGCAACGTACACTTTTCACTCGGTTCTTTGGTCCTGCTCTGCTCTCCGACCCGTGAAGTTGGCTTGTCAGAAAAACTGCTTACTTGCTACATAGGTCAATACCGAGTCCTTCGTGTAGTTACTCCTGCAAAATATGAAATTGGTCCTGCCACCCCGTCGCCTTCATGTGCCCAACAGGCTACCGATATTGTATAAGTTGCGCGCTTGAAGCCCTACAACTCTCCTAGTGACGTTGACATTTAGATGCGCCGAGACGACGCTTGTGCCGCCGGGGGTTATGCTACAAGCATGTATATTGATATTCTAGGGGGCGACGCGTGTGTGTCCCTGACGAGGAAGACGAAGGGTTGTCTCTGCTCGATCGCTGGTGAACCGGTCACGCCATTACCGCTGGTTTTGAATACATCTTATCCCCAGCCTCGTCGATACGGGGTCTCTTCTTTTCCGTAACCATGTTATCTGGTGTCAAACGTCCCAAAACCACCATATATAATTATAAGAGACGCTCTAGTGGAGGGCTCCAGAAATTTTGACCGTCTGGTGTTTTGTAATGTGCATCTGCTAAATCTTACAAAACACCAGACATTATAGGCCACAAGCATTTTCGCCTCCAATAAAATGCGACCACCACGGCCAGGATTCAATCCCAAGACTTGCAGGTCAGCAGCCAAACACAATAGCCACAGACTACTATGGCGAGTATATGTTGTCAACATAGCCAACTACATTGCAGGTTTTCTATGTACGATTCTACACTGGTGGATTTCCTGCGCAATGCGCCACTGGTGTAGCATCAACAGCATTACAGGATTTCTATGTCCGATTCTACACTGGTGGATTTCCTGCGCAATGCGCCACTGGTGTAGCATCAACAGCATTGGAATTGCTTTTTTCGGCAGATACGTTTGAGTTTTCTAAAAAGTGCAGCATTGCAGGTTTTCTATGTCCGATTCTACACTGGTGGATTTCTTGTGCAATGCGCCATTGGTGTAGCATCAACAGCATTGGAATTGCATTTTTCGGCAGATACGTTTGAGTTTTCTAAAAATTGCAGATTCCAGGATGATGCGCTCATTATGGGCTATCCTATTGAAGAACCCAGTGGCACTGTTTCAGTGTCATACATAATTATTGAACCAGTGTGGTGCAGGCTACTGGGAGGTTGCCACACCGCACAATGGACACGCGACACTGGCGCTCGGGACACCCAGTTCGGGCTGAAATTGGACTTTTAAACTGATTTTACAAATTCTGGTCATGGCCAGATCGTAATTCTGATTAAAACATATGCACTGTAACACACACAAACATACGCACACACAGTGAGCGAGGCTCGAACCCACCCAGTTGACGCATACTACAATATGAAGATGACATACTACCACTACACTTCAAAAATGCAATATTGCATTTATACTTTACACCCAATTCCAGTAGCCAGTCTTTTCATCACCTTGTCTAAAAAAGCAATTTCCATTCCTCAGTGCTTGCAACAACCTGACAGAAGATAGTCATACATATGTCATGTGTTGCCCAGGATCATGACGTCCATCTGGCATGTTTTGTCAAAGAACGTGTTAGCGTAACAGGAGACGTGAGCTGCATTAAACTTCCAAGCAAACTTCAATGTGCTCTCCCTCGAACGTATGCTGATGCACAGGGTTCAGCAGATGACAGTTGGCCTCTAACAGAAGTGAGTCCCTTTTTTTTTATACTTGCAACGAAGCTCTTCGATGTTTCAGTCGGTTTATCTAACTGCAACAACTATTATACCCAGTGTCAGCGGGACCAATCGCATCTGATCCAAACAGCGCTCTTCCATTTATGTTGGCTATTCGTCAATAATCTTCTGCAACATTGGATGACAGACGCCTGCCCACCTACAAGAAAGAGAACCGCCTTTCGTTTTAAAAGAGGCTGCCTAAAAAACGGCACTTCGCTGTAGCCTTCACGCGGCATGCGTGGCTACAATATTGGGCCGAGTCGCTTTATAGCCTTGTCTGCTTTACACAGAATGTTTTTTCAGCAAGCCCAAGGAATGCTCCATGATCCATTCAATTAAGCTCACTAAATATTAAGACAAAATTTTTCTTTCTCTGCAAGTTAAGGTACTTGATTGATTGATATGTCGGGTTTAACGTCCCAAAACCACTATATGATTATGAGAGACGCCGTAGTGGAGGGCTCCGGAAATTTAGAACACCTGGGGTTCTTTAACGTGCACTCAAATTTGAGCACACGGGCCTACAACATTTCCGCCTCCATCGGAAATGCAGCCGCCGCAGCCGGGATTCGAACCCGCGCCTTGCGGGTCAGCAGCCGAGTACCTTAGCCACTAGACCACCGCGGCGGGGCTTAAGGTACTTGACAGTAATACCTGTGCAAGCATCAGTGACAAAGGTGGGTACAGCTTCGGCTCCATAGCATTCCTCCAAGTTTCTTATTGGAGTTTTACAACACAAAGAGACAGAATGTATACAGCGTCTGTCTAAAGACTTTCTGTATACATAACTTGCATTTGAGTTAACTGTGGTTGCCATCTTCAAGTACCCCTTCCAATTCTTCGTGTTCCCCCTTGGTTCGACTGGCAAACAGGAGGAAGCGGAGACAGCATAAAAGAATGAGAGAGGTGAATGACTCTCTGTCATCCCTTGCACTGGCACTCTCAAACGAGATAAAAAGTCATGGTGGCCGCCATCTTCAGGTACCCAGCGCAGAGAACCTGTCTGTGATCTCACATGCAAGTTTTTTATATTTGTTCTTCACTGGACATGTTTTGTATCAATACTGGTAATAGTGCCTGTGTTTATTATTGTACATGTTTTTATTCATCTCAGTTTTCCAATTGCTTCACATAACTTTCAACAATCAGATTATCTTATTCTGGACTGTTCAGCTGTTCTGTCACATATTATTCTGGTGTTATGACATATCCTTTGTTTTTTACATTCTTTATGTATTCTCTTCTAAAGGGCCTATAAATGATAAATTAGAAAAAATACACAAAAACAAATAGAAATGTTACAATCAACTAAGATTTTGTAATAATGTATTACTCGGGGAAAAGTCGTCAGAACACAGCTGCAATGAGAAATGTGAACTCCTGCCGAATACCAAATAACCCCTCTAACTTAAGGACCCCACCCGCAATAATGATTTTTTTTGTTTGTGTACTGTAACTTGCAGCTCTGTCGTCAATAATCGTGAAAATAATTGTAAATGCTTCAATGTATTATATAATTATTGCTAGCATCATTCATTGTGACCAGTCCTAGTGTCACTTCGAAGCGCCTACATTAAATCTTAAATGAATATTCCAATGCAAGGGGGGCACCTAAAGCACTCAAGCTTAGGTGGCATTGAAATCGAAGCCTTAAACACTATAGCGTTAAAGAGCTCATTTCACAAAAATTCTAGCATCGGCACCGTTGGATGTGAGCAAAAAATCATGATCTTGTGCGCGACTAAAAAATCGAGACAGATGCAAATAAAATAAATTCCAGGTCCAAGTGGGAATCGAACCCAGGTCGTTAGCGCGACAAGCGCGTGTTCTACCACGCAGCCTTACGTCTGCTTAAGTGTACAGTGAAAATACCTTCCTCTGCTTGGAAATACAGTGAAAGTAACGTTCATGCTTTACACGTGACACAGGTCCCGGATACATGCTTCACAATACAACATGAAATATTGCAGTGATAGTGCAAATGATTTATATGCGGGGTTAAATGTCGCAAAACTACCATATGATTACGAGAGACACCGTAGTGGAGGGCTCCGGAAATTTCGACCACCTGGAGTTGTTTAACGTGCACTCAAATCTGAGCACACAGGCCTACAACATTTCCGCCTCCATTGGAAATGCAGCCGCTGCAGCTGGGATTTCATCCCGCGACCTGCGGGTCAGCAGCCAAGTACCTTAGCCATTAGACCACCACGGCGGGGTGCAGCAGTGATAATGCATGGTACAAGCATACAATGCTATCGGGTGTCAGAACCTTTGATTATAATAATGACTTCATGGTTTAAAGTCTGCCACCCACTACAAATAGCACAGACGTTACTGCACCCATTCCCTTAAAGCCCCCCCCCCCCTCCCCCACCGAGGTCAAAATCCGATTGTGGTGTGAAATTGTGCACGAGTGTACGACAAACATGGAGCCATGAGAATTTTTTGAAGCGGAGTTTTAATAGTGGAGTTCAACACGTTTGATTATTGAAACCGTGACAATTGCATCTTTCACTCCCTCCTGTGTGACACTCCATAGTATCCTTTGCAAAAGACACTTTTCCTTTTCGCCGAGAGCCCTTGCCATGCCCCTCCGAATCTTGCAGGGCATTGTCACCGCTGACGCGCTGCTTCAAACACAGTCTACTTCTGGTTGCCGTTGCTCTGTCCCTACAACAACTGCGTGCTAGTTGGCAAACCGTGGCTGCCGTGCCGGCCCATGCTTATACAAATCGTGCAGTTATGTACCCTGCGTTGCGTGCATGTTTTCAAAAAGTCACCAACACAATGGACCCGTCCGCACGCAACACGACGAACAACAACAAGCAGTGCGAATAGCTGCTGACTAACCCGAAGTCGTAGGCTCTTGCTCGACCAATCACAGCATATTTGAACGGCACGCAAGACATATTCGTACAGCGCGTAGCGCAGAGACTCGAAAGGCCCAGAAAGAAAGAGGGATTGTTTCTTGTAAATTGTGGCGCACCGGTGGCTCGTAGCGCTGCCACATGTCGAATCATTGACTGCAACGATATTCTGCACATGATGCACATGTTTACTTGAAATGTTTGAAAACGTATTGGAGGTAGTTTACGGGCCTTTTAGGCCATGTAGTGGGTGCATAGCAAGTTCAAAAACATTTCATGCACCAAGTGTTTTAAGTACACACGAGGAACAGGATATTGCTATTGCGTTCAACTCTTAAAGGTGAAGCTCAAGGGTCTCCCAATTTTTTAAAATAGGAAACCCGCACGCAGACATTGAAATCGTGGGCAGCTTCCCAGCAGCCAGAATCATCTGGGGGCAGCCCGACAAGAGAGAGAGAGAGAAAGAGAAGGCCATTGAACAAAAGCGCTTTTCGGGTGCCAGCTACAGTATTGCGTGCACCCTGCAAATCTTCGACATCAAAAATACTTGCTTTACTAATGAAACATCGCACAGGGCTATGTCGCACCAGTGGCGGTGTTGCAAGGTGCTGCCAACTCTGATGAGCACTCGCATTCATTTTCAAGCACAATTAAAATATATTGAAGGCAACACTCCCTAACAATAATCAGTCAGAAGTGCCCACGTCTCCATGAAAATCTCACAACACAAACATCTTAAGGTGTCAATTTTTGTTCAGCAAATCCTTTTCTGGCTGTGTAGTTGGCAAAAATAAATACAGGCTGATACTTTTATTAAGAGTTCAGGCAAGCTTAGCGAGATTAATTCACATTTATCCAAACTTTTGTGTTCTTAACACCTAATAGTAGCACAAGAAATATAAGAGCACATTCCGTTTGTGTGACGATTCATCACATTGATAGCAACAGCATTTTATCACTGGCTGCAGCAAACTAGTTTCGAATTTGCGTACTAGCCATGCGCCTACAAGACAGCACAATTGCAACAGATTATATTATCCCACCAATAGAGGCTACACAGCATGGTATGCAGCAGTTGTGAACAGCAGTTTGAAGGATCTTTACAAATCACAATGTAGATGGGTTTTTCATTGATGAAAGACTGTAGCACAGTTAAAATAGACCAAAAGTTGAATTACCGAGCTAGAAGAATAGCCCAAATACAAGAAGAATGTAGCGATAGTTCCGAGGTTAAAAAAATTTTTGTCTCACCGAATAAATGAAAAGCTTTAGGTAAAAAAGAAAGAAAAAAAACACACCCTCCCTGGTCAGTTGACAAAAATTCTGCAACCTACCAAGCCTCCAAAGACACACAGGAACATTTCTCCATTACTTTTGAAAATATATAACATTCCATGCACACTAGTTAGCTGTTAGGCTCCCTTCCATATGTATGTTTTCAAGATTGTAATTTTCCTAATTTTACAAAAAAAAAAAGAAAAAATCTTTTCCACACATAAATTATTTTGGGGGTTCAGTGGCACAAGGGTCAAATATGACCGAACAGTTCCAAAACAATGGTGGTGCATGTTCAATGCAGTACTGAATAGCAAAGGGTAACCGAGATGCAACAGTTAATAGGCCAAAAAACAAGTCCCTGTATACTGCCTGTAGACAGTAAATGACATATGTGCCCCTCGTCTGGTTTGCTATGAATGGCATAAAAATATGAATGGCAAAAAGAAAAAAAAATCATTGCTTCAACATGGCCTGGGGCCATTTCTCGGCATCTTGAAGAAAGGCGGGTGCTTAACAAAGCCTTTGTTAGGATGATAAGAGTTTGTTAAATGGATGACAATTATTTTTAATGAGTTTTAAAACACGATTCTCTTCTTTCGTGAATGTGATTTATCCAACAATAGACAAGCGTACACGCACTCCCCCCCCCCCCCCCCCAGCTGCTTTTTTTTTTTTTTTAGTAATTTCCGAACAAGAAAAATGTGGTTATCGCTTACAGAACTAAACACGTGTTTGCCACTTAAAACACTACGCCGACATTATAACTTGTTAAAAATGACAAGGCAAAATTTTGGACGTTTGGTTTGACAAAGCAGCATCGTAGCTTTGGCTAAAAGTGTTGGCTTAGCAAGCTTTAAACAACTAAGTAAAATTCGCGGCACTTATAAGGGCACTAACCTGGCGAGAGTTGATTATTCGTACTCTCAAAGTAGCAAGGCCTGTACTTTGGTACTTCCGATTAGCGGCCAATTTCGCAAGGGCATGAGATCTCAGTTGCTTGAGGGCAGCAAGCACAACACTTGGATCCAGCTGCAATTCAGTCGCATACCGCGCCACTAAAGTCTGAAAAAGACAACAATGGTTAAGCAAACATGTAGCATAACACAATTCATCAAAATTATACAGCTGATTAAAGCAAAAATTTACTTGTCCCAATGCATCCAGCGTTCACTTACATCAGGAATGGTACCTTCCTTGTCATCGACGGTAAAAGGAGGCAGCCACAGCTTCACGCTTTCGCCGTTCAGCTTTTTTCGAATGCGAGACACAACCTGGTCGTCCATCGACTCCATAGCCGTCGCACTACGCAGCAGTCAAACAACCTGATTAACAGCTCACGCTACTGGCGATTAACAGCTCACGCTACTGGGATGATTTCAGTAAACACTGAGCTAAAGAAATTTCGGGCAAACATTAATTCCTGCGACGGACGACCGCGTCAAATTTGATGCGACCAACACGACCATGACATGACCACAACCAGCGGGCGCGTAAATTTTGGCTCTATATTGACTCCGCTCGAGTCGGCTTCGTACCGCCTAACGAGGCGTTACTCTTTGCAGCCTTGCGGCCGGTCGTTGAACAAAATTTTTGTCGCCAAGATTTTCTGCCAAATTGAAAATTTTTGTTGAAATCAATAGACACAACCGTACTTTAAGACAAAAACTAAGAAAGAAAATAAAAATTTAATGAGTATTTTATAAACTGCAACGCCGTGAATAAGAGAGGAGGTGACGTTAAACTCGCCCGAGCCCAACAGCCACCGCCCGCGTCTTTCAATCCGCTCAGCTCCCACTAAGGTTTCCAGAACAACTCGGCAGCCAACAATGCTCCCGGCTGGGGTAAGGCATCAGCATTTTTGTGACAGGGTGGAGAGTGGGAAGAAAGAAGAGGTGGATAGGAACACGAGCACCCTACATGGGCCTCGGGGAATGTGACTTGACGGCTCGCATTCGCATGCAGCAACCGCCAACTGTTCCAAAATGCGGGAAATAAACGCTTTTTGTCAGAACAATAGCGTTTACCGACCAAAGTTTTGATGTTTTCATCAGTTTTTCCAGTTTTTGTTCAATATTCCTTCAATTTACATGATCTAGAACAAGGCCCATAGCCAAGGGGGGATGGGAGGGATTGTTATACCAAAAATAGTCAATTATAAGAAATAGTCATGGCCTTCAACAAGTGTGCATCTCCCTTCCTAAACTCCGAAAAAATTTACTGCATACGAGCCTGCCGAAAACTAGCCCAAAGGGGTCTGTGCAACTACCAGAACCATGGCTAAAGCGACCTCCGGTGTGCGCTGTGCATGTTTGTAAGGAAAGGGAAAGCACCAACAGGGTGCTTTGACCGTATGGTTCATCACCCTGTAACTTTGCAATGAGTAGTGTCACTCCTTAGAATAATTTGCAAAAAGTTCAATTTTGAACTGGATATCAGCAATATATCGTCAGATCACTTTAACTGAAAATGCGCTGTGATAAAACAAAACTGGCACCGCACGCAGACATGGGCGTGCATATACAGACAGACAGACAGACAGACAGACAGACAGACAGACAGACAGACAGACAGACAGACAGACAGACAGACAGACAGACAGACAGACAGACAGACAGATAGATAGATAGATAGATAGATAGATAGATAGATAGATAGATAGATAGATAGATAGATAGATAGATAGATAGATCCTGCCGTGAGCAGGTTATTTTTCACGCACTTTTCTTTCTTCTTATTTACATTAAATTGGTTCTAATAACTTCCCCTATACATTCCTTGACATTATTGTCAGTTAGATCTCATATATATATATATATATATATATATATATATATATATATATATATATATATATATATATATATATATATATATATATATATATATATATATATATATATATATATATATATATATATATATATATATATATATATATATATATATATATATATATATATATATATATAATTAAGAATAAAGGAGCACGCTTACGAAAATTTGATAATTTTTTACTCTACGTTTCGGCCGTGGCACGGCCTTCGTCAGGATTCAGTCTTCGTCAGGATTCGGCCTTCGTCAGGAATCGTGACGAAGGCCGTGCCACGGCCGAAACGTAGAGTAAAAAATTATCAAATTTTCGTAAGTGTGCTCCTTCATTCTTAATTATATTTGCACCGGACCCACAGAATTTCTTTTTTGAATCATATATATATATATATATATATATATATATATATATATATATATATATAGTCTTGGAAGAACGCTAACATCATCTTAATACATAAGAAAGGAGATGACAAGGACTTGAAGAATTACAGGCCGATCAGCTTGCTCTCTGTAGTATACAAGCTATTTACAAAGGTAATTGCTAACAGAGTAAAGAAAACATTAGAATTCAATCAACCAAGGGAACAAGCAGGATTTCGAACAGGCTACTCAACAATTGACCACATTCATACTATCAATCAGGTAATAGAGAAATGCTCAGAGTATAACCAACCACTATACATAGCCTTTATAGATTATGAGAAGGCGTTTGATTCAGTAGAAATATCAGCTGTCATGCAAACACTGCGGAATCAGGGCGTAGATGAAGTATATATAAACATTCTGGAAGAAATCTACAGGGGATCAACTGCTACCATAGTGCTTCATAAAGAAAGCAACAGAATACCAATCAAGAAGGGTGTAAGGCAAGGGGACACAATTTCTCCAATGCTATTTACCGCGTGCTTACAGGAGGTTTTCAGAAGTCTAGAATGGGAACAGTTAGGGATAAGAGTCAATGGAGAATACCTTAGTAACCTGCGCTTCGCCGATGACATTGCATTGCTGAGTAACTCAGGGGACGAATTGCAACTCATGATTACGGAGTTAGACAAGGAGAGCAGAAAGGTGGGTCTTAAAATTATTCTGCAGAAAACGAAAGTAATGTACAAAAACCTCGGCAAGGAGCAGCGCTTCGAGATAGGTAATAGTGCACTTGAAGTTGAAAAAGACTATGTCTACTTAGGGCAGGTAATAACCGCAGAGCCGAACCACGAGATTGAAGTAACTAGAATAAGAATGGGGTGGAGCACATTCGGCAAGCACTCTCAAATTATGACAGGTAGATTGCCACTATCCCTCAAGAGGAAGGTATATAACAGCTGTATCTTGCCGGTACTTAGCTACGGAGCAGAAACCTGGAGACTTACAAAGAGGGTTCAGCTTAAATTGAGGACGACGAAGCGAGCAATGGAAAGAAAAATGGTAGGTGTAACCTTAAGAGACAAGAAGAGAGCAGAGTGGATTAGGGAACAAACGGGGGTTAAGGATATCATAGCTGAAATCAAGAAGAAGAAATGGACATGGGCAGGGCATGTAGCGCGTAGACAGGATAACCGCTGGTCATTAAGGGTAACTGACTGGATTCCCAGAGAAGGGAAGCGGGGGTTAGGGGGAGACAGAAGATTAGATGGGCAGATGAGATTAAGAACTTTGCGGGTATAAATTGGCAGCAGCAAGCACAGGACCGGGTTAACTGGCGGAACATGGGAGAGGCCTTTGTCCTGCAGTGGACGTAGTCAGGCTGATGATGATGATGATGATATATATATATATATATATATATATATATATATATATATATATATATATATATATATATATATATATATATATATATATATATATATATATATATATATATATATATATATATATATATATATATATATATATATATATATATGCCCGTTTTTAAAGAGAAAACGGGTCGGAAATCCTCGCCTAGCGCTGACAAAAACCGGTGACGTCGCAGTGACGGGACGGGTTGTTTGACGGCTGTGAGAACAAGCCCGCCTCCTGACGGACGTCACACAGTCAACTATTAATAAGAACAGCTGATATTGTGGTTACTGCACTACTGTCAATCCAAGCATACGAGTTATTCTTAAGAGAAAGGAAGAGAAAAGTGAGCCCCGTTATTGTCTGCTTCGATGAGCGACACCGCCACAGTAGCTCACAAGGGATGGGGAGAGGGGGGATAAAAAGGGTAGGAGTAAAGGTGTAGAAAAGAGGAAGAAGAAGCGACAACAAACTGAGGGGATAGGAGAGACAGGAAAGATGGAAGAACGGTCACTGGAGTCCAAGGACGGGGTACACTTGCGAGAGATGTTGTCGGCGTCTGTAGATGGCGTAGAGCAGGTCCAGTAAGTCAGAGCTACACTGTCGTCGAAGGTCGTCGGTGGTAGGAGGTGACGTAGGGCGAGCCCAGTCGGCCAGAGCTAGGATGACGCCGAAGATCGCAAGCGCGCGGGCGTACAACCGGTCGGCACGGAATCCAGCAAGCGAGCCCAATCCAAACATACTCGACCATGTTTAATACATTTCGTATGGTTCCTAAATCCTCTAGCCTTACTTCGTATAACAGCCCAATGTCTTGCTATCCCATTCATTGTTTCGACCTAGTGCCGAAACCGTAAAGTTTTTCAGTTTCCATGTTCCCATTCCTACCGATATTCGGATTTCCCCTCGTATTATTGTGTGTTAACGCCCTGGCTGCAAACTGAAGGTGTAAGGGTGCATGCGTAAAAACAGAGCTCTTCTGTAATGAAAAAATTGACAGGATGAGCAGAATATTAGACTGCGACCGATGGAGAGAACTGTAGGGCACCGGCACCCAGAACGGCGGAGAAGAAAGGGAAAACAGGTTCAGCCGGTTCAATGGCCCCAAGGCCCAGCTTCAGCGAAGTAGTGGTGGGTGTAGGAAGGGACAAAGAAGCCAGCGTCACAGGTGCAAGTAACCTCCAGGTGCAGGACACTCTAGCTGAAAAGTCACAGCAAGTGATAATCGCCAGGGACTCGATGTGCAGAAGCAATCAAAGAGAGGGTAAAAGGGGACAAGATGGTTTAAGTAGGGACGTTCCCCGGACGTAAGCTGGAAGCAGTCATGAGACAAGCGAGCGCAAAACTCACAACTAAACCGGATGGACGTGATAATTGCGGGCGGTCCAAACGATGTCCTAAATGAAGATTCGGCAGGATTTGCGGCCACACTGGCGAAAGGGGTCGATGACATGCACGTAATTTCCCCACAGGTACAGGTAGTGATATGTGCAATACCGGAAGTACCCATGCGGGATGGCAACCTGCAAAGAGCAGTTGTCGACGTAAACAAAGAGATATGGCTGATGAGTCGAGGGAAAGGCTTTGAGGTAGTGGAAATAAACACAGAGTTGCATAGGAGGGGTGGTTTTCAACGAGACGGAATTCACTTCGATAGGAGGCTAGGTCATGAGGTGGGTCGGTGACTTGTAGGACGCGCAGTAGCTTTTTTGGGTGGCAAGCAAGCCCTTCGGGGTGCAGGATAGCTAGTAACGAAAAAAAAAACAACAACCAGGGAGACTCTTTGACAGGTGGTATGGACAGATACGATTCCAAAGTGGCACCAATATCTAAGATAGGTAGAGTCCGGGGCATAAATAGACGTAGCCACGAGCGCCGAGCCAATTCAGACATAGGGTATATTAACATGCAGGGTGGTAGGAACAGGCTGAAGCGGGAAGAGATAGAAGAACAGCTAAGGGAAGAGAGGCCGATGGTATACGGTTTTGTAGAAACACATCTTAGGGACATGTAACAACCTCCTAACTTTCCGGAGTACGCGTGGAAATATTGTAATAGAACAGAAGGCAGCAGAAAGGGGGGTGGTATTGGGACATTCATTCATAGAAGTACAGACTGGCAAAGGGTCAAGCAGGAGTGCAAAGAACAATTCTGGCTAAAAGGGAAAGTGGCTGGGAAAATTACACTTCTTGGTTTGGTGTAATTGTAGACGGGAGGAAAGGCCAGAGAGTAAAACCAGGCAATGGCAGAGTGTATATCAAAGGACATTGAGAAGTTAGGGGGAGAGTACGTGATAATTATAGTAACGAGATATGAATGCACACATAGAAGATATTGATGGCTATACCGACCCAAAAGGCAAAACGATCATGGATATGTGTGAAAGGCATCATTTGATCATTTGCAACTGTACCGAGAAGTGGGAAGGGCAAATAACATAATAGGTAGGAAGGCTGCTGTCGACGATAGATTACACACTGATGTCACATAGGATGTATGATAAGGTCAAGGGAATGCACATAGGTGAAGGTGGCTCCAGAAGTCTGGGTAGTGATCACAAACGTATCAAGCTAAGTTTTGGAAGAGCAGTAAAATTGGGAAGGAGACAAGAAGAGAACTACAGGAATTTTTTTACTCAGACGACGCGACCAAACGCATGTTGCTCACCGTTGCCTAAAGTTAGTCGGACTAGTTTTTTTTGTTTTCAAATATTCTTTAATTAGATATGCTGAATGAACTAACTTTTGAAGGAAGGAAGCTAGATAAAATTTTTAATGAGAAAGCTAACTGTAAATCGGTTTGCAAAACGTCCGAGTAGACAGTCTTGAACTTTACATCTATTACGTAGTAGTGTTCTTCTTCCAATTACAAATACCCGCGAAATACAAAAATACCACGTGACAAACGCGCTCGTACGCCAGCAGGAAGAAATTCGTTTTCTAGCTGTGGTGCAACTGCACAGCTTCAAGGTTATATTGTGTTTTTTTATTTCAAAATATGATGTGCCAGATTTAGAAGGCGAAAAAAAGCGAAGAAAGTGAAAGATCATTAAGCAATAAAAGAGAAAGACAATTTAGAATATACTTTCTCTTGGTGCTTCGAACGTCGCCTCCAGCCACACGAACGATTTTGGTGCCATTTGTACTTACCTTCATGAAACTAAACACATTAAGTATACTTACATGAGTATTAGTAATGCAAAAATATTTGAACTTAAAAAAGCTTTTTAATCATTCTAATTCCTGTGCAAGTCTCACTAAATTATTTGAACATTTCTCGGCTAATCACCCTGAGTGGGTACGAGCTATGCTAGAGGATTCATTATCATCAGCATCAGCTTGGTTCTGTACTGCTCGCGAGACATCGACGTCCTCGGCGGCCATGCTTTATGAAAAAGCCCACGGCTCCTTGGGGTGTCCACGAAGTACTGCATGCGCGCGGAAACCTCAGCGTCTCCATTGGTGGACATGGCAGGCAAGAAGGCGTTTACATTCGAACTTGGCTTCGGGTGCCCCTCTCAGCAGGAGACAATTTACAACAACTGTGTCCGCCATATTATTGATGGATGTTTCGAAGGCTACAACACCGTCGTGCTTGCTTACGGCGAAAATGAATCCGAGAAAACTTGCACTCGGGTGCCCCTCTCAGCAGGAGACAATTTACAACAACTGTGTCCGCCATATTATTGATGGACGTTTCGAAGGCTACAACACAGTCGTGCTTACTTACGGCGAAAATGGATCCGAGAAAACTTGCACTCGGGTGCCCCTCTCAGCAGGAGACAATTTACAACAACTGTGTCCGCCATATTATTGATGGACGTTTCGAAGGCTACAACGCCGTCGTGCTTACTTACGGCGAAAATGGATCCGAGAAAACTTGCACTCGAGTGCCCCTCTCAGCAGGAGACAATTTACAACCGTGTCCGCCATATTATTGATGGACGTTTCGAAGGCTACAACACAGTCGTGCTTACTTACGGCGAAAATGGATCCGAGAAAACTTGCACTCGGGTGCCCCTCTCAGCAGGAGACAATTTACAACAACTGTGTCCGCCATATTATTGATGGACGTTTCGAAGGCTACAACGCCGTCGTGCTTACTTACGGCGAAAATGGATCCGAGAAAACTTGCACTCGGGTGCCCCTCTCAGCAGGAGACAATTTACAACTGTGTCCGCCATATTGATGGACGTTTCGAAGGCTACAACGCCATCGTGCTTACGGTGAAAATGGATCTGAGAAAACTTGCACATGATGGGCAAGGGCTGT
Source organism: Rhipicephalus microplus (assembly GCF_043290135.1). NCBI lineage: Eukaryota > Metazoa > Arthropoda > Arachnida > Ixodida > Ixodidae > Rhipicephalus > Rhipicephalus microplus. The sequence continues at coordinate 54,448,637 of NC_134710.1, read as the reverse complement.
TATCTGCGTGGTTAATCCTCACGAGCAGGGAATCGTACCACGAGCTGTGTGCTACACCTCTACGATGGCATCGCAGCCCACCAGCAAGAGACACGAGACCAAGGCAAACCACCCCCGGACTTCAAGATCAATGTCCAGTTTATGGAGCCTTGTAATGAAGAGATCTTCGATTTATTGAGCCCTGGCAAAAACTCACAAAAAACGGGAAGGAAATCTGTGAACATTCACGACGACTCTGAGGGAGACATCTAAACTGTTGGTGTTACTGCCAAGGCTGTGCATAGAACAGGTCATGAAACAGAACAGGTCATGAAGTACCTTGACTCAGAGGCTCTCTCGCAGAAGACTGCCAGCGCTCAGATGAATGCACGGTCATCGAGGCCTGATGCCATCTCTACACTGCACGTAAAACAGCAACGGGTGGTCCAACTAAATTTGAAAGATGGCCATTTAGAGGACCAGGAGGAAGACTACTCCCTTTCCAAGGTCAACAAGGAAAGTTCATCGATGAGCGAATTCGAAACACTGAACACTGAGTTCCATTTCGTCGGTCTGGCTATCTCAGAACAGCTTAAATGCACCGGTGCCTATGGGGACCAGCTTAAGGAAGAAATATTCATAAACTGCGGCCTTTTGATCATAGAAATTTTATATCCGTCTTAAGTGATGTGTCAAAGAAGGGGCTGCTTGTCCCACACAGAGACTCCAAGATTACCAGGCTACTTTAGGATTCCTTAGGAGGAAACAGCCGTACCCTGATGATGGCCTGCGTCTCTCCTTGCGATCTAGACTTCGTAGAAAGACTGAACAGCCTGAGACATGTGAATTGGTTTAAGAACATCAAGAATCTGATTGCGGTGAACGAAGACAAGTCAAACGATACGATCACAGCTCTCAGGATGGAGATTCAGGAGCATAAAAGGGAGCTGAAAGAGTGCAAGCAAGGCAGACGCTCTGCCGGGGAAAGATGGCACAGAGCCAGTGAACGACAAGTTCTACCAGAACACCCTGCTCCAGCCAGAAAACAACTTGTGCACCCGTATGAAGGTCGTCCAAAAAAACTGGATGCTGTTCTCGAAGGCATGGTGGACCCACAGGAACGCTACCTTCTAACAAGCTGCTGGGCATAGCGATAAACCAGAGTCTGCAAGCAGACTCAAAAGATTGGTAATAAATGAGTGAACAAAGTACTGCCGATGCTGGCTATATTGCAAATCATTCGGTAATATCGCTTATCACCACCCAACGACATATACATACACAGTACTATTGATTATACTTACGACAGTACTAATCCTAATGATACTGCTGATTGCATGGTCAATAACACTAATTGCTTATCGATAGTAGTGCTATTGATAGTAGAGATCAATCTATAAGTACTGTCGATAGCCCAATTATTCATAGTTGTGCATCACTAATTCATGCAGTAATATCACCTCAGCATTGTTCCTTTTATTTTGGTTGTCTGCTACAAAAATATAATTGTGTTGGTGCATATGCGTATCTTTCTAAGCGAATACCTCAAGCCAGTTTGCCGGCCACGCATTTGAAGATCGACGTGTCAAGCGAAACGTGCGTTGGACTTGTAGTATACGAGCACGATCGTTATGATTAGAAATGTTCTGTAGTAGAGTCGGCAGTCGGCAAAATTCGTCTAGGAGGATTTTTTTTTCATCTAGTGGGCGGAGTCCAATTCGTGTTATATATGAGCTTATAAATGGTTACAACTTTAGAAATCAGCGACATCTTCTCCTCAAAGGCGAATGCACACGAGCGTGCACTATGGGCGTGTACTTCAGACTGACGTGATGAGCCGGACGGCCGTTGGCCCCGCCTGCAGATATTGTTGCTGGGAGAAAGAGCGGGACTATTTTTTTATTCCCTAAGGTGACAGGTTGCACTGCTTCGGTCATCTGGGCCTGGCCTCCTCAGACTTCTCCAGTTGTAGCCGCTGTTGCGGGTCCCCGAGTCTCCCCAACACGTCCCTGCTGACGTGGAACCCGGACTCCTTTGATAGTTCGAAGTGACTCTGGGAGAAGAAACGATGCTAAGTAAGGAAAACAAAGAACAAACAGGTTTAAAGGCACTATTTACAATTTTTCACAGCATAAGAAATCATAGTTTTGCAAACCATCAGCGTGGCAGATAAACCATTACACCATGGTTCAGAGTGCTTTTCTGCACTTTGAATCGTCGTTTGAAACCATCCCGGGCTCCTCCTTTTTGATTGAAACACCAATCACACACATGACGCCACTTACTATAGCATCAGCCAATAACACACGGTCACCGAATAGTCAGTGCACATGCTGATGCAATGTTCCTTCGGTCAGTTTAACTGAAGAGAGGGGAAGTGGTCTCCTTTACGAAACAAGTTGGTGGATGAGTGCTTCCTGCTGCTTTTTTCCGTGCTCCCTACCAGGATCCAGAACGTATGATGATGATGGCCTAAAAGGATGGGTTACACCCACTCTGGGTCATCGGCCTAAAAACGAGTTATATGAAGGGGCTCACATTAAACTTTTAAATCTAAATATTCTTTATATGATTAGAAGTCAAATTTTACTAACTGAGAGATTTGCGATCAAAACCACCTCGATTCGATTATTAACCTTTCTACAGCAGAACAGATATCCCGGTGAATATAACCTGATGAGTAGGCTTCCAAGGAGAGAATACTAGAAATAATGAAATCCAATTTTATTTGATTAAAAGCCACTTTATGACAGTTCTTCCTGCCCCGCCGTGGTGGTCCAGTGGCTACTTGGCTGCTGACCCACAGGTTGCGGGATATAATCCCGCTGCGGCAGCTGCATTTTCGATGGAGGTGCAAATGCTTTAAGCTCGTTTGCTCAAATTTGGGTGCATGCGCCTATCGAAAATTTGTCCAATGATGGGCATGATGAGACCCACCACCCACCATCTTGGTGGATTAAGGTAATGGGTAATAATGGACGGAGGGTGGACAGTGGGAGCGATGGACAGGCCACTCACCAGGTTTGACAATTTTCAGCTCACAAGCGCAATGCGTAGACGAGGCCTTCATGATCACGTCTTCCAAAATTTGCAACGGTACATGCCACGGAAAAGATGAGCACTGCTCCCCCTCCACTCTACCAGCACGCGCCTAAAGAATGACGGCATGACGTGCGCGTATGAATGGCCCTAGGTACACGCAATGCAGTGACGTTGGTCCTCTACGTAGACGAGTGGGACACGGTGGACCGTGAGAGTGGTGGACAGATAGTGGGCATAATGAGCCGATCTTCAAGAATTATGGTAATGGCTGGTGCTGGGCAGATGGTGGGCGAAAGGTGGACAGATAGAGGACGATGAGAGTGGTGGGCAGATGACGGGTGGACGACCCTGGGTGTATGCCATGGGTGGGCTGGTAGATAATGATGAGCCTTGGAAGCTAGATTCATGAATTGATTAAAAATATTGCACTTCACAAGCTCAGTACAGATTACCTCCTACTAATGATTTTAATAAGCTTTCTTGTCTGACGCCTATGTGTGGGCAAGCATGCAGCCACATGTAGCTGCAGCACAAAATCAATGATGTTTCTTGGAAAAAAAGACGTGTTTATTTGTACCTTTTGCTGTGGTGCTTAACATACGCCCTGCCGGCTTGGGTCATAAAGGAACTTCTTGGGAGCATGCAGATGAGAATGAAGCAGTTTTCTTGAAGTCGCACGGCTGGCCCCATGTGGCGTGCTTGAAGTACATTTCTAGGCCTGCTATAACAAAATAGAATATAAACAAATGAACTGCTTTTGCTGAAAAATGATGCGATAACACAGATTAAACCAGCTGCAATCAGTTTAACCAAAAATTAAAGAATCCCTGGCATAACAATTGAACCATGGAACGCTTTTCAATGATCTCAGTTCCAGAAGTTAGCTAAGATAATTGAAATTGCTCATAAAGTAAGCATAAGTGCTCATTTAGGTGTCCGACATCAGAACTGGTATGGCTACACCGAGCACTGCAAGTGCACTGGTATTTTTCTTTGGCATGCAAACACAGACAAAAGAGAGAGTGGCATCAACGCAAACGGCAATAAATGAGAAGACATACAGTAGCGGAAAAGAAAGTGGACACAAATACCTTCAAGGCAACACTTATTGATCCAGCACATTAGGGGCTTAACATGAAAGAACAGTTCAGGACATGACTTTTTCTTAAGCCGTGTTAACTGACAGCTGGCTCACACACGCCCTTCCACTACTATTCAATATGCCAGGCGCGTATCACCACACATTTCACTTTTCTACACTTTCAGAAAACTGCATTCATTGAATGTGTACAAACCACGAAAATATGGCTCTTTTTACATGAAAAATAACGAAGCAAGTAGTTAAGGGGGCCATAAACATTGAACTGTTTATTCATAATACAGGCAAAGACATGTGCAGCAAGGTCGAGACCATACCAACTTAATAGTACCTGTGATCAAGAACATCCTCTCTATGTGCGAAAGAGACAATGAAGTAACAAAGAGTGGTATGAATGGCAGTGTCTCTCCTTCTACTGAAAATCTGTATCTTAGGTATGTTGGGTTTAATGTACCAAAACAACCATATGATTATGAGACACGTCGTAGTGGAGGGCTCCGGAAATTTCGACCACCTCGGGTTCTCTAACGTGCACCCAGGTCTCAGCAGACTAGCCTACAGCATTTTCGCCTGCATCGGAAATGCAGCCGCGGCAGCCCAGATTCGATCATACGACGCGTAGGTCAGAAGCCGAGTACCTTAGCCACTAGACCACCGCGGTGGGGCCAAATCTGTATCTTATGCAGGCGCGGCTCACAATATCATGGATTGCACTGAGCCAGCAAATATGCCCCATCTTCACACGTTAGCAAAGCGTGATGTTCCTATGTGTGCTCATTTACGTACCATCCTATCTGGGTGACATGTCTTGCCACAGAATATCATAGGTTCATGAACACCTGTGGCACATTTTGTGCAAAATATGGCATGTTTCTTGCAGTAACCACGTTTGTTGCTGTCAAAAGATAATAATATAATATCTGATGCCAGCATTACAAATAGGCATCTCCCCCCCCTCCACCCTTCTAAGAAAAACAATCTGCAAGCAATGTCTGTTTGTAACCTTTTTATCTTGTGTACAACCCAGAGCAAATAAGGCTCAAGCTCAGCCTTCACGGTTCACAACTCCTGCTGAGTGTGAGAGGGAAAGCAGCCATGCATAACTGATCCAAATGGTTTTGAAAAGACTTCAGCATACCTGGTTTGTGCATGAGCTTTCAAGTGCATACTAAAATCGACACTAAAGTCGAACAATAATTTACGTCAGAGTGAAAGCTCAATGTATGACATCTAAAACGACAATATTATCAAAAACAGTGCCCTACTTACCGAGAAATTTAGGTAAATGCACAAGAACAGAACCGACACAGTAGGGCATTTTCAAAATGACCCCCATGACATAAGACTGACCACCTACAATTATTCACTAGTAATCGATCTAACTACACTGAATAAAGAACCTTCCAAACATCAGCTGACGCAATGAAATACTGCTTGTTCGTGTCTGTTTGATCCATGGAAAAAAAGAACTGCCGGACTTTACTATAGGGAATGATGTGAGTGGTTAAAAAAATCAATTTTCGCGTGGTTACACGGGACAGCTGGTGGCATCCAGCGGGGCGCAGTTGAAACAAAAGCATCTACAATCTCGAAGCCAACGGCAAGAAAACGATCAATGGCCGTTGTTGCTACTGTGGCTCTCACTGCTTTTGGTCTGCTCCCACTAGCACAATAAAGACGGGCAACGTTGTGCCCAGAAACAGTGACTTGAGATGGTCCGGTCGGTCCGCTTCTTGACGCGGGTAACAAGTGTGCTAACCTGATGCAGAGCACTAAAACGTAATTTTTAAAAAAAAATAGGCACTTCCTTGGCACAAAAGTAGCACTACCAGCTTTCCGGACTGCAATTTGAACAATCAACGTCGACATAATAGATGGCTTTGGTGCCCCTTTAAGACAAGTCACATGGCAGCAATCCCTTTGCACACCTAGGCGAGTAAAGCCAGCAGGTGTGACAGCTCTATAGGGTAATGTTCAAATCCAAAAATTCACAAGGAGTTATAAGCTGTGAACTTATGTGCTAAGAGCACTAACTTCCGAGTTAGCAAATACACAGAGAGATTACTTGTAATGGGCTGATAAGTAGCAGTGGTTAGTTGCTTTTATATAATGAAAAAAGATCATCAGCATATCTGAAATCTTTCAATACCTCTGCCATTAAAATGTTGGTACAAGGCATGGTTAATAGACTATAAGAACAAATTGCAAAAAAACACGAGTCACACAAGAGCCTATACAAATGCTTAGTGATTGGACATAAAAATGTCCATTAATTTAAAATTGATGAGGTGACTGTCTCAAAGAATTTGACAAGGGTCATAAAAGCTTCAACATCATAGCAGCACCTCTTCAGAAGGCAAATCTTCCACTCTCCTCTATGCTGCTTCTTAATCAGAAAAACGATTCAGTGCACAGGACAAAATAAAGTAGGCCCTCAACATCAACCCAGAACAAGTATATACCCTATCAAAAAGTCCAATTAGGTGGGTGACAGAGGGAGCATTTTCAGTCCTAAACTGGTCTTTTAGGGTAAAAGAGCTTAGCTGTTTCAATAAAAACTGACTAAGCCCATCCTACTATGTACCTCATTCACTAACAATCGTCGTAAAAGGAACATTTGGCTTGTGCGTCACAATCATGAAGCACACACAAAAGCACTCTTCTTCCTAGCTGCAATAAAGTGTGCAAGGTTTACAAGCTCAAGTTTTTACACAGGGCCAATGCATTACATTACTCTTTTCTCGCTGACTTTTTCCTGAAAAAAGTTCTTGCAGACTTCCTGCTTTGCCTTGAAGTTGCACGAATCTGCATCTATTGCCACAAAGCCAACGCTTTTATCCATTTGAAGCGCCAAAAATTATTGCTCATGGACCACAACAGATGCCATAAAATCTGCGATATAAAATGGACGGTCCTTTCCCAGTTATCGAACTTTTATGCCCTCTCGTATGAAGCCGACCCCAATTTTCACATGGCCTTATTCAACAATTTACTGGTTCATACCAAGTATTTTGAGAGCTATCATAGATGATTCGTAGCTAAATTTTGAATCTTTGTTAAAACATAGCATATATTTTCTGGAATGGGAACATTTTTCAGCATGTTGTTTAATCCCCAAGAGCCTTTTTGTAACGTCCGAGAAGGCCTTGTTATACTAGGAAATGATCCCATTCCAGAAATTATAAACTGTGTAATCATCATAGGTCCAAAATGTAGCCGCAAAATCTTTGCAAGCGGCAAATTACTGACATTGTGCCGATGAGTAGCCATTAAAGCCGATGGGGAAGTAAAGCATCGTTGTTTAAAAGAACGCGTAGAAACATTAGCAAGAACCAGGAAAAATCTTACATTTTATGTCACAAGGATCCTGTCGCAGCTGTTGTGTCATTGTACAAGCAAAAACGTTTGTTAGAGCTTTAAAACTGGCTTTGTGGCAAAGATGCAGATTCGTACAATTTCATGGCACGATGGGCAGTCAACAAGAACCTCAATATAAAAGCCACTGAAACAAGAGCGAAAAGCAGGGCAGTAGATCTGTGTAAAACATGGAACCTGCAGAACTTAAGCTATCTATTGCAGCTACCAAGAATAACGCCCTTTCTCTGTTCTTCATGGCCAAGACGCATAAGCAGAACATCCTTTTAGAACGATTGTCAGTGAAAAAGGTATGTCGTAGATTGTGATTAGTCTTTTTTATGAAGCAGCTCAGCTGTTGTCATGAAAAACCAATTTCTCACTGATAATTTCTCGTATATCACCCACTTTATTGAAACGAATTTCTCGATAGGGTACTTGTTCTCACAGTTGATGTTGACCGCCTATCTTAAGGGGAGACACTCCCCGAAAAAACTTTTTTTTTTATTATTTGTGCTAGACTTGAAATTCAGCTAATTAGAGAGTTCTTCATGTAGACTTCAAATCTGCAATTAGTTTTTGTGTAGCTGATATACTAATTGAGTTATAATATACTAAATGACAAATGATAGCTGTCTATAAGGGCACATTTTCATGTACTAAACTTTCACAAACAGTATCATGCTATAGTTTATTTAGCTCTTTGTAGATCACAGAGTGCCGATATCTAGCAAAGAAATGTGTACAGTTACTGGAAAGTGCTAAAAAAATTATGACATTTTAACCACTGTTTCTCTCAGTTCCCTGAAACATAACCTTGTTTTATTGTAACTACTACTGAAAGGTAGCACAATTTAAAGTAGATATCGGCACTTTACATACCTTCAAGAGTATGTACGGCAAATTTCGTTAGTATGCGCCAATTCTAAGTGTACAAAAGTTTTCCCGGAAAACATGCAAGTTTCCAAAAATTAGAAAATGAGAAAAACAGGCTTGAAAGTTACAAAAGCACGTATTCTTAAAAATTAAATTGTTACGATGTGATTCTTTGATCACATTGAATAGCAGACTTTACGGAAAGCACACAAAGTGTTCAGAGCCCTCCCGCACTGTAGCTTGGCCCTTCACAGCTCTTACGGTTGGTCTCCTTGGTGCGAGCCCTTTTTACTACACTTCGGGGGTGTGCCCTTGCTTTTGCCGTAAGCTTCAAGTTCATTTTCTTTATGCGCAGGTCATCGCAACGGTCAGTGTACGTGGCCAACTCTTCTGGAGGAAGTACTCCAATCTCTTGTAGGACATGCTCAAAGCTAGCATGGCCTTCATTATAACACAGCACGGCAATAGCTGTGGCTGTCTCCACAGATGTCCGGGTTAGAAATTTTGTTTTCGGATACAGCAGACATATTTTACTGTTGAGTGACTCGGCTGCGTTTTGCGTCTTTTCATGGAGGCACTGAGCCAGGAGCCTCTCATAAGTAATACCGGTGTCACACGGGCACTTTTAATCGTGATCAGTGTGTATTCGGATTAACCAGGATGCAGATTAGGTGCTGCTACACGGTAACTTTTAATCACGATCAGGTGTGATCGGGATCAAGAATATCGCGATCCACGCATCGCGATCTGCCTGAGAGATCGCGATTTTGCTGCAGTCTGCACCCCTTAGCTGACCTTGTTGAAAGCACAATAAACAAGAAAATCGAGCATAGTCCGATGAAAACGCTCTAAAACAGCTAAGCGTTTATAAAAAGAAAATTCTAAACTGTTTAAATTGAAACTATATTTAAAGTATGGCATATTTTAGGCTTCGCATCCACCACATGTAGTTATGGGAGAAGCAGACGGCAAGCAGACGAGCAGTCGACCGTTTCCTGAATTCAACTCTCGCTTTGTCGGAGCTGTTGGAGCACCAAGAAGAAAGTGATTATGAGTGTCGGAAGCCGATCAACAACGTCACAACGTACGCGCACTTCGTGGTGCGCGTACGTGATGCGCGTGTGTAATTGACCGCTGGCAGGAGCAACTGGAACAGACTTGAGGCCCCAGAAGTGAAACAGTGGCGCGTACAACGAGAGTGGCGCTTCGCTGCAACTACACGGCTACGAGCGGGGGCCATCAGAAAAAGCGAAGGTTAAGAATCTCACACAGATATTGAGGTAAGTGCTAGGAAAACTTTATTGTGTGATGGATTTATGAAATTACTATCGCAATGGCCTGCAAAGTTCTTGATGTTCGAGGAGTTCTTGCACGAATAACATTGTTCATAAAGGGCTCTATAGATATACCGTACATCGAGTTTTGTCAGTAGCATGTTTTACGGCACGCAAATGCCACCTGGGGCATTTGATCTGACCCAAGCACCCAAGCTCGAACCGGATTGGCTTGGGCCGTGTAGCAGCCGTCATAAAGTTGATCGCGATCAAGAGAAATCATTTGGATCACCCTTATCGCAATTAAAAGTGCCAGTGTGACACCGGTATAAGATACTTATAAATAGGCATAATTGCCAAGCCCTTTGCTTTAGTCAACAAGGGAATGTGGCCTGGTGTAGGCTCCCTCAGTGCTTCAGCATGCCTATGCTTAAACCACGAGTCTGGTCTAGCAGGGCAAAATTTATGGCTACTAGCTCCATCACTGGCGCAAGAATGAAAATAGCAGGCCCATAAAGCAGTGTACATGCTGCGGACACTGCCCTTTTTCTTTGTTATAGCTATTTGATAATATGTCTGCAGCTTCTGAATGGCTGTGACTTTGAGCTTTTCCCTTGTGGCAGTGGTGTTGCCATTTTTCGCAAAGCGGTGCCTAGGCTATTTGAGACATGGTTGGTGCCCTCTTCTTTTTCAATGACAGTATTGCCATACACCTTTGCCTCACAGACAGCAGTGTAGGCCTTGCTGTCGCCATCACTCAAAAAATTTGTGAAGTGCAGTGGGGTATTGCATAACAATATCCTCTGCCATATGCGCACTGCTGCTTCAGATTCCATTGCATGGGATGAACATTCTGTGTTTTTTTCACATACATGGCGGTGGAAGGCTTCCCATATTTCTTCATCACTACCTCTGTCCTTGTGTATACTGCAAGCGAGGCAGTAATTCGAAAGGATCTCAAAGTCGAGGCAAAGACCTGTGTCCAGGGACACAGTTGTGCCCACTCCGTTATGGCTTTTATGGCCCCTTTTTTGCGAAGTGCCGTCCAACTTGACTGGCACATCGCCGTTGCCGACGGCTTCCTTTGTGATCCTTCATGCTTCTTCCAAGTTTTGGCTAACAGCCTTCACAGCAGCACAATGAAGCTTCTTGGCAATACCATGAAATGTCTTCTAATGCATCGATTTTGGCAGGCCGATCAGCACACAAAATCGCGAAAGCTGGTTATGTCCTGCACCTATGGCACGCGCTGCCAAAACAGCCTGCACGTTTATGGCGAAGCCGTCGCGCGAGCTCCCGCTGTCATAGCGAATGTTCGTGCTGGGGTCACCGCACTCGCCGGCCGAGTTGATCCACTTCGATGTATGAGTACACGAAAGCACAGACTCCGGGCACTCAGCATTGTCGCAACGTAGCTCTAAGAAGGAAGAAAGTCCTTTGCGTTTCTTGGCTACTTCTCGGACGGCGAGTTTCCGTTCGCGGCAAGCGGAGCATGCCGAGCCTGCCATCATTGCTGTGAATGCGCCGATCTTGCACAGCAACGTGCTAGCAGCATAAGCACCAGTCGACCGTGCCTCACTTTTGAAGAATTCCATCTTCTTCTCTGATGCGCTGACGAACTCCACAGCAGCGTCGATTTCAAAAGCGTCGTGGTTGCCGATGTCGTGGTGACCGATGTCAGCAGTAGGCCTAACCGGAGCATCGGGAGCGTCGTTCGCGCCTGTCGTTCTTAGGAGCGCTTTACGGCGTTTTCCTCGGTACTTGTGCAAAGTTCTGTATTTTCGGACGTCTGAACTGCTCTTTTTCGGGCTTGTCATCTCAAGAAAACGCGGAGTGAACATCGAAAACTGCTGCTAGCAAGCACGCGCTGCGGCTTCTCTACAGGTAAAGAGCGCCGCTGTCAAATGGCGGCGCCGGGCTGGTTGGCGCGCAATTAAAAACACGTTATGGTCGCGACTTTTTTCTTGTTTTTCTTTCATTCTTTGAGAACATACGAGACAAGCGGTCATAGAATCTTGGAGAAGAGGGGTGACTCTGCACATCCCAATGATTGCGAATGGCGGGCGGCGCTGCCGGACCGCGCGCGTCGCAACAATGCAAACGGCGCGAACTTTTGCGACTTTTGTTGAATTCTGGTGTCACCGGCGCTCACTTAGGCGCACTTTAGGGTGACTTCTCGTGCAAACTGCAGCTTGATATTTACAGAAATAAAGGTTCATATACCAAACATGACAATATAAAGTCAATCAAAAAAGTGATTCTATTCAGAAAAACCGCGACTTTTTGACCCGCGCCTCCTCTTAATCTGCTCCGTACAATGAACTGTTTTCCTGCGCAAGAAGTTGCCTAAATAAAATGGTGGTGTTGCTTTTCCGAATGTCGCAGACATGATTGTAGTTTCTCGAGCTTTTAGAGAAAGTCGATCAGTTCCAACGTAGATTCTCATGTCCAAAGACAAAGCATTAGCTATTTGTGTCGCTCATATTGTGTGCAGTTTGTTCTTATTTCTATTAACTATGCCTCGCAATGCCATTTTAATGGTGCGAAAATGCGAATGTTTTCAGCTATATTGACATTTATTTTATTGCAGAGGAATCGACCACCCCTACATATTACACTATTAACAATGCTTTTGTGGCCTTTTGCTGCCTCTCGAAGAGATCGGTGTTCGCACACGAGTTGCCGGGTTGCGGCTAGTTGAAATTTATAAGCTTACACATTGCCTTACAGAGCCGTGACACCTGTTAGCATTACCTAGGTCAACAAAAAGATTGCTGCCTTACAAGATATCGCATTTAGCAACAGTAAAAAGGAATTCAGCTCAACATAACCATCAGTCTGCACTTGAAAAGTAATGCTCAAACAGCATACAGAAAGCTACTAATTGAATTGATTAGAAATCAAATTGGCTCCCTCACATGCTCCTTATCGTCGTCGCCAAGTCGTTCTTCCAGAAGTTCCAAAGTGAACGGCACGGAACTTGGGTAAAACTGGAGTGGATAAAGATGAGGCCTCAGCTCGTGCCTTAGATGCACCGGATTGCACATAACCTAAAAAAAAAAAAGAGGTTGCAAGCAGACACAGCATGTCAATTGTCCTTTCTGGGCCGGGGTAGCTGTCTCAGCTACGCTCACCTATACTATCTCATGGGAGCAACAAAAATGGTTGTGATGAAAAGCACACCGAATGGTGTGCAAACTTTGGCACCAGTGCTCACGCATTTTTGCTATCTTCCGGCAAGACGCGTGTCAGTCAGGTGGGAAGATGCATGAATGACAGAGCGCTGGAACAAAGGCTTTCAATAAAGGACATCGAACATGTCCACATTGGCGAGCCGCTGTAATTCACAGTGTGAGCTGTGGCTGAATAAGGTTCACACTTTCATTAACAGCAGGGACATCACGGTTCATTAAATCTTTTAGGCATTTCATATAAAAGCATGGGGTTCCTTACGTATCAGTGATACATTCCTGTTTCTCTCCCAGGTGGAAAGCAAGTTTTCATACCACAGGTTGTTATAAGAGTAGTATGCGCTCGATGTGTGCCCAGCTTGCTGCACATTTCTGTGCATATAGTATATACTTCATTGCAGTATAAGATGAATAAACAGTAAAAAGTTTATGCTCCCTTCGACCCGCTCCCTCAATATTTATTCACGCAAAAACAGCCCTACTTTTATGGCTTTTACAAGACCATGGACCAATCAGCCAAGCAAAGTGTGCTTTGTACATTTACACTTCCAACTATGCAAGCATAGATTTGGTAGTAAACCTCCAGTTGATGACTCTTCATCTTCCTTATAAATTTAGATGCGCATTTGCCCAATGAAGCAGCAATAGCTCAGGGCACCTTGATACCACACTTGTATACAATCACCGAGTTTGTGGGTGTATTCTACAAAATGTAGTAATATCAGAGCCCTTGAATACTTTTGCTGGTCATGAAGCTCCGACAAAAATTTGATATACAGACAGGAGCAACCTCTAGGGGCGCCCTCGCCCACGACGGGGAATCGGAGTGGCCGTGGCACTGCAATTGTACGGCACGCGCAGGAGTGGTGAAACCGTAATAAATGTAGCCCTGAAGGTTGCATACACTTCAGAGCTACGTTAACCTCAAGGAAATTCAGAGAAGATTTAAGACAGTAGAATTTAGTCGAATGAGGCCTTAAAGCTAGAAATTCGACGGCATGCCAATTCCACTGTCAGATATGCTGCTGTTATAAAAGCATGCTTATTTTTTTTCTTGAAGCATCTAGTGAACAATTGTGTAAAATCGAGAGTTGTACAATGACACTGGTGGTTTTCAGCATGTCGTGGAAGTGCAGTGGTTGCAACTTTTGACAGTGCATATCCAACATTCTATGTCATATATACATTCGGTGTTTCTATATACTGTAATGAATCTGAATAACGGACGCACTGCTGGTAATGAAGAAGACGATGATGATCGGTGACTGTAGTAGTGGCTCACGCACACCGCTCGCTATTAGCCAGACCTGTCTGATAAAGCTCATTTTGCCAAGCTGCGTCTGAACCTTTCTCGATGTACAACACCTCTATTTTATGTTGGGGATGAAGGCAGTGCCTGCGTGACCTGTGTCTCAATGACCTGGCATAGACTTGGGTCTAACGAGGTCACTGGCTCAAATGCTTCGGCCACAAGAGAAAGCTGACGGGCAACTTCTTCACGAATCAATTGCTTGATGTGGGGCAGTAAGACAGTGTGATCAGCAGGGACGTCGTGCACGAGGGCGGAAACTTCAGCCATATCTACAGCGGCCCTGCACGTCAAGACACGCTGCTTACGTAACTCATCATACTCCTGACAAAGCTGGACAACATCGGTGACGGTCTGTGGATTCCTAGCGACGAGCATCTCGAAGGTATCGTCGTCAACTCTTTTGATGATGTGCTTGATTTTGTCGCGTTCGGTCAGAGGTTCATCGACGCGCTTGCAAAGAGACAAGACATCTTCAATGTAACTTGTAAAGGTCTCGTCTCTGCGCTGGACTCAACTACGGAGACGCTGTTCCGCGCGAAGCCGGCGCACGGCGGGATGACCGAAGACCGCGGCGATGGTGGTCTTGAAAGCGGACCAGTTGGTGATTTCGCCTTCGTGAATCTTGAACCAGAGGCTGGCCACATCAGCGAGGTAAAAGCGCACGTTTGTGAGCTGGTCGCAGGCGTTCCACTTGTTGGAAGCGCTTACGAATTTGTACTCGACGAGCCAGTCCTCGACGTCTTGTTCGTCGTTGCCACAAAAATTGGTGGGTCGCGTTGCCGACGCACGCCAGTACAGTAGACTGTCGTTGGTAAGGCAGCTTGAGAAGGGCCAGGAGCAGTCATGGTGAATGGTGAAGGTAGCGTCCGATTGCGAAATTCAAGGTTGATGGGTACCCCGGCACCTTTACCACTTAAAATAGAGGTGTTGTACGTCGAGAAAGGTTCAGACGCAGCTTGGCAAAATATGCTTTATCAGCCAGGTCTGGCTAATGGCGAGCGACGTGCGCGAGCTACTACTACAGCCAACGATCGTCATCGCCTTCTTCATTACCAGCAGAGTGCCGTTATTCAGATTCATACAATAAAAAGATATATATACTAAAATCACCTCGCAGTTACTGCACCAACTGCCACTTTGAATAAATCAGTGCTTTTAATTAATCAAGTGATGAGAATCAAGCAGTACTTCATATTTGTGTATTGTTTTGCAGTAATTCATCACTACAGTGCCATAGCGCATTTTAAGCTCGGTTGGCCCGGCTATGTAGTTTCTCGGTCTTATACACTGCTGTGTAGCTCACTCATGCTGTGTTTTCCCTCTCTTTTTTTATTCTTTTTACTCTAAAGGCAAAAAAAGTCAACACTGACATTGTAAGAAACTTGACATTCTGGCACATTTTAAATCAACTACATATTAAATATATCAAGAAATGAAACGAAAAGCCTAGAGTAACTCCAACTCTATGTACCTACTCTGCATCTGCTACTACAAAATATTAATGAAACCAATACGCAATCTAACTTGACACCAACAGGGTGGGTGAAGTTGGGGCAGAAATCAAGTCTTTTAGTTTTGCAGAGCACTCATTTTGGAAGAGAAGTTAAGATCAACAGCAACTCTTACTCTATCAACAAACAAGAAAAGCAAGATGTGCCAAGACAGTCCCATTAAGCTGTGCATTGCGAAAATTTGTCACTGAAGATTAACTCGGTCAAACACGTTAGTAGCAACATGAACATTCTACACCAAACCAATGTCTTTTTTTTTTTTTTTTGGTTGGACTTGGTTGGGGTGGAGTCGGCTTCTCCTGCACATCCTTACCCCTCAAAATTTCACTTGGCTCAGCTCTGTTCAATTTTCTTTTCCAATGGGCAGCGCGAACAACCACAGTTCCTTTTCGCGTCATCTCGTGTCTAGCAAAGCAACCATTCATTGCTGATATGGAACCAGCATAACATTGAACATGAATACTTGCTGGGGTCAGGTGTGGGCCAAACATTTGTCGTTTTTCTTACTTCACAATGAAGAAAGTAAAGTGGAAAGCCTTACATGACTCCTCAAACGTGAAAATTGCCCTACTCCTTCCCATGCAGGAGGCGTCAACATATGACAAAAAAAGTTATGTTGTCCTGCTCATGATGTGTTATCAAAAATCGACTTTCCACGCCATTATTGCTTGAGCGAGTTTTGCACAGTATTGTGGTGCAACTGTTCTTGCGCCGTCCCCCTTGCAAACATCAATTGGTAGCGCTGAAGTCTCTGTTGCATACAACGAATGTGGTTAGATTTTTTCAAGTTGTGAGGAGCTGCATGCAGCTCTGCTTGCTCGGCATATCACCTCTACATTTTTGGTAACATCAGTGTGTGTATTAACGAAAACAGTGAGCATTTCACTCGTTGGGGTTCTGCATTACCTACTTGCACAAAAACGAGGAAGAGGCGGCTGGTGTGGTCGTCTTCATTAAATGCGTCATAATTCAATGCAGCTATGTCAAGAAGGCTCATGCACAGTCCGAATAATCATAAACATTCTTTATTGTGAGATATGAAAAAGCAAACCATCAGCCCACACCATGAACATATAGCAGGCGATGCCAAATAAAAAAGAAAATGAATGGGGCAGAGCCAAGTCTTTCTTTCTTTTTCTTTTTTTTTCCTTTTCCTTCTTTCTAGTTTTTTCTGCATTTTTTTTCTTTTTTTCATTCTCTTCTCTTTTCTCTCATGCATTGTTTTTTAAATAATTTTCGTTTACATTCACTTGACCAGTTTCAGTTTGAGAGTACCTGAGCATTGTCAATCCTTTCATAATTATAACAATTTTTTTCCTTGTAGAATGTGTTAGGAGTCAGAAGGAGCATTTATTTTTGGTCCATATTATTGATAAATGCAGTATATTTCTTATCTCTTCCCTCCCCTTTTTCATGAAAAGTGATTTCATCATGAGAATAGTTTACTTTTGTAATCTGTCATTTGTGATTTGCTTTGAAGACCTTCTTGTCATGTAAACATTCTTACGCTCCCTGAAGCTTCTCGTCGACCCTTGGTAGGCGAGCGAGCTCTACATCTTTTTTGCATTACATACAAACACCGCGTGAGGCCGTGAAAACTTCTCGGCACAGCGTCAGCAAAAGTTTTGGAACGTGCGTGGTGACATGACCATACCTCCAATTGACCACTTGTCCACGCGAACAATGTCACTCTCCTCAAAGCGCTTTTCCTACACGTGCACATTTGAAAACAAATGTGAAACGACCAGTTTCTTGTTGCAGCCTTTGACACTACCACTTTTCCCACCAATCACTGTAGGCAGCGAGAACTCCGAGACTTTTTCGTCTTTTGTTGTTGTAACCGGATCGACAAACAGGTACCCAGCAGCTATGCAGTATCCTACCCCATCTTCAGGCACAGCACCCTAGCCACAATAGTAATCATAGGGTGAAAAACTGC
The DNA here is from genome assembly GCF_043290135.1 of Rhipicephalus microplus. Classification (NCBI taxonomy): domain Eukaryota; kingdom Metazoa; phylum Arthropoda; class Arachnida; order Ixodida; family Ixodidae; genus Rhipicephalus; species Rhipicephalus microplus. The sequence continues at coordinate 54,431,060 of NC_134710.1, read as the reverse complement.
GCGATGGAACACCACGATATTATGCATTGACCCTATAGCAACGTCAGCATACAGGTTCTCTCTGGTCTGCCTGAGGCCTCGGGGCTTCCAATCCCAGCGCACAGAGCTCTTCCATAGGGTTAGGGCTAAACTTCATGACCAGTAAAAGTATGGAAGGACTCTGGTAACATCTCAGGTTTAGGTCCCAAAGCACAATGTAATTATGAATGACATAAGGTGCAAACCTACTCCAGCTCATCCCAACTGTAAAGCAACATTTGCAAGGCAGCATTTGTAAAGGCAGTTAGAGTGGCTACAGCAAATTGAGGATAACCTATATCTATTGCATGCGTGACGACTGCGTCAAGGCTGACTTTCATTTGTGTACAGACTGTAAACTGTATGGCACCAAGCAGTGCGTGTTACTGACATCCCAAAAAGCCTATAAATAATTAAAGGAACCATATTTTAAAATAGTGAGCATTACTGCAGTTCCAGAGAATGCATTCTGATAAAGCCGACATTATTCAATGTTTTGATACCATTTTAAAATGAATGACAGTTTTAAAATTAAAAATAGCCCCACAAAGAGTTCTTTTGCAATTGTTTTCTAGTTCTTAGATCATCATGCTGCATTGTGCAATTTTCGAATTATGTCACATTCCAAGCTGTTAGTTTTTTTCATGAACAATGGTGAGACGTGTTCCTGCCTCGGAAATGAATGTAGTAAAGCAACACAAAAGAGAAATTAGGAGCATTTTTAAGGGTTAAAGTAAATGACCTTAAGTAAGAACACCCAAGAAGCCAATATGCAATGAAAGAAATGAAAAAACTAAGGAAATTGTTCCAATCAGAACTCAAAATTAACATAAATAAAAACAAAATGACCAGCAAACTTTGTTTGCCATCACTTTTTCAGGGAACTGTATAACCATAGTTTCAGTGAGAAAGAATTGACAGGTCACACACCAATGAAACGCTGTGTGTTTCTGTTGTGTATTTGTAGCATGTTTTCTCGGTATGGATTGGTTTAAGGCAACTAAAAACAATACAGATATGCTATTGTTAATTTCTGGGTTGTCTAACATCACAAATCTGTATCCCTTAGTATGTGTGAATCATTACATTAACAAAAAGTGTAGCCTCGCTGGAAGGTGCGAGTATCGCATCTCCATCCTCGTGGTGATTTCTGCACTAGACAAGTTTATAATATGGGATACGTTTACCATGATGCAACAGACTAGTACCAGGCGAATGGCAATAGGAGTAATGTAATAGTTCTGTGTTGCACTTGGCCCTAGTGACAAAAACCATACCATTTCCGATGGAGGCGGAAGTGTTGTACACCCGTGTGCTCAGATTTGGGTGCACGTCAAGGAACCCCAGGTGATCGAAATTTCCGGACCCATCCACTACGGCGTCTCTCATAATCATATGGTGGTTTTGGGATGTTAAACCTCACATATCTATCTAACAAACATCATACGGCTTTGAAGATCCGTGAACAAAAGATCAACAGGCACTGTATGCTTCAGGAAGCACTACTACTCTGCATGTCTATCTGCACAAAATAAATTTTTGCCAAAGGTATCTGTGCTGGCATAAGGTGTTGCCGGGTGCTACAAGTATTTAACTATAAGACAATGTTCACAGCCATACATAACATTGAATCAAAAGAACAACGAAAAGAAAACTTAGCTGCAAGCCTGAGTGGTTCATGATGAGATGTGCTACGAAGGCACCTAAAGTGTGTAATCGCACTTCTGTATAGCATGAAGCTGCTGTAGCATTCTAAAAATAGAGCAGTGTGAAAGCACCAACTTACTTTCATTACGTAGGACCCCTTCGAAATGGTGCTTCAGGGAAGTTCAGACATGTTGAAATAAGAACAGCATAAAATAATTCAATATTGCAATAAACATTAAGACCCATGGCATCATTGGCTTAGCAAGAAGTTGGATTTCGAACTCCTTCAAAAATTAAGCGCTCTAGATATATGTAAACATGCACACAAATGCTGCACAAATATGTGAGATAAGGCTGGAGCAGAATTTATAAAAAAATTTACGACTATGCCTCTACACGGTATGAAACATGTATTTGTTTTTCTGTGCTAGGTTCATTATGATGCTGTAACAATAATGCAAATCTCTACTTTAACAGGGTGCTTACATGAATGGCTAAAGTGACAGCCAAATTGTCCAAATGCAATGCCATTACTAAAAATGAAAATTGGCATAATGCATGTTACCCAGGGTCACATGACCAAAACAACACTCTTCTGATGTTTCGGTGTCTCATATAGGTTGCTTTTGTGGATTAAACTACACTTGAGTCAAAGACAAATTTTAGCATCTTCCAAACTAAATGCATTTGAAATCTTATAGCGATTTGTGGAAGACATCTTTAATGCATTCAAGAAATTCTTATGGTACATAAGCACTCCACGTTTCTTAAGCTGACGAAACCTCACCACGTGAGAAAGCACACATAAATTGCAAATGATTATTCAGCGGAAATAATGTCAGAAATGTTTCCAATAAAGCCTGTGACTTACCTGCATTAATACATAACTCATGTTCACACCAGCATTGGCTGCATGTGGACATCACCAGGTTCACCAGGCCAGGAGGAGGCTGCAACGATTTGTTCGTTAGAGCATTGCCAATAATTTGTTCTGGTTTCTTGCCAATGAATTCTGGTAAAAAACACTTTCAGAGAAAGTTGTGCAACAAGGCTGTTGCCAGACAACTCGAAGCTTAGGCCAAGCAGGCGTCGTTTCATGAAATGTAACACTATATAAATGACACAAACAAATTCAGTTAACCTAGCTGACCATGGCAGTAATGCACTATGCACTGATTCATTTAAACTTTCGAAAATACCAGCAAGAAAAGTATAATATTTCAGTAATAATAAAAAACATCACCATCAACCACATGCTATAATGGGCCTTCGACGAGTAGTTATCTAAAAAACGTGAATGTTATCTGAACCGAAGCTTCATGGTTTATGCAATTATTGTTGAATGCTCTGACATGGATTCCATTGATTGAATTTTTGTGGTCTACATGTGTTACAGCCAACAAGCTCAGCATGCCAGTGTTGCCCAGTGCATGCCAGTGAATTAACGCTACTTCTCCGGGCAGTTGGCACATTTATACAATCGGTTGACCAGCGGCATGGTACAGATGAGCAAACAAGAATTCGATGACACTTACTCCTCATCTGTGACAAGCTGCATGTCAACCAAACAAGCCACGCAAGTGCTATATTATCTATTTTAGAAGCAGGATGGCTTATTGCTTTGTTTAGTCACATACACAATAAGCGAATATATTTATCGCATTCTTTATCCCCGTGAAAAGTAAAATTTATAGGACCGTAATACGGCCTGAGCTATAGTTAGTGGGTACAATAATAGTGCCACTTTATGATACTTGCCGGGGTCAGGAAAAACTGCTGTCCACCTTTAGTTCCACCTGTTGAGCACGAATACCCTACAAATGGTTCTGCATAAATGTCTATAGTAAAACATAGTGATGAGCGCTTACTACAAGCTATACAGTTGGGCAAATTAGGAAGCAAGTAATGCCATCAGATAAAGACAGATGTTCAACTCAAAGTAAAATGAGCTCAAGGTAAACGTCCCAAAGCCACGTTTTGTTTAAGAGAGACGCTGTAGTGGAGGGATTCGGAAATATCGATTTGGTGTTATGCACAATGCGCAAAGCACGGACCTGTGGCATTTTACTTTTAATGAAATGTGACCGCCCCTGCCGGGATGGAACCCGCGATCTTCCGGTGAGCAGCAGAGCACCAAAACCCCTTCTCCACCACAGCGGAGAGCAAATTCTGCCGAGAGTACGGCTTACATTTGGTCAACATGCACGAAGGTCCGAATTCGGCACTTCATTTGTACTAAACACAGTGTAACGCCGAAAAAAAATTTATTTTAGCAAATGTTCTGCGCTTGCTATAGCTGGAAAGACAAAAATGTCCGAGTGATCTTCTGAAGCTTTCGCAGGTCACGTTACTCAATAACGCACAAAATGCACGCCTAAATAAAAAAATAGCGTAGATCAGTTCGTGTGCGGGAAATAACTGAGTGAACTTTATAAAACTACCGATCGCAGTTTTTAAAAACGTCGCGCGCGAGCACAGTGTACACAACTACAACAGCATGCAGTACAAACACGTTATGCGATCTCCTTAGGCGACAACTACTATTACAATAAGAACAACTCACAACGTGTGAAGCGTGACCATCAAAATTACTACTGGCAAGAAAGCACGCTGTCGGCTGACATCCAATGTTCAAGCGATGCGCCGAGTAAGGAACGGCCACCGATCCCCGTCCACCACATCGCGTGTCAAAGCATTTTGCTGGGCCACAGAGAGCGTCGTCGAGATAGGATTGCGGCGCTGCTACTCACTGATGCGTGAGGCGGCTCGATGGCAGCGTGGCTTTGAAGAACGCTGTCATTGATGTGCGGCGATATTTCAAGGGAACACATTTCACGTCCGTCAATGACACTGAACAAAGGAGTCGCAGAGGACGGTGTCGCACAGTCAGTATTTGACGATTAGTAGCGAGCACCGTTCAACTTCATCACACTCAGCGAAGAATTTGTGCTTACGTCAGTAACTGCAAGACTCAGCACGCAACGCGATGCAGGGCAGTAAAAGCACAGAACACCTACCAATGACACGAAGAAAACTGCCCCTCGAAATTATTACATATTTCTTAATGCCGCCATGTCAAAGTAACAAAAAAAATGCAGGGTCACGCCGATTGAGGCGCCAACACCCACTCAGTTTCGGTATCTAGTTCTCGTCTAAAAAGTGTTATTCATGTTGCTACAAATACTTTAAACACGCGTTATAACCACGCCATTCGCAAATGCAGTATCCTCATGCTTGTCCTATATATCTGTCAGTAAAATTGACCATAACTTATTAATAATTAAGCAAACTTTCTGGAACAGTTTGTGAAGTTGTTCAGGTGACGTTTGGCTTTGACTGGTGATCACAGGCAAGCCTATAGAGTTCCCTTAAATAATAAAGGGTGGGGTTAAAAGGACAGTGAAGGTAGATCCATCACAGTGTCCCCCTTACTATTAAGTCGATAGAAAGGGTAGACTTTGTGCCACATTCGCCTTCGCCCTCCCACGCACGGCGATGCTTGTGATATGATAACGCACATCATGAATTCACGAACGTTTTTTTTTCTGCACCCCTGCAGCCTTTACTATATTTCCGAATACATCTCCTTTGTTGTTTGAAGTGAAAACTACCGCTTCTGATATATAGCTGCAAAGCCAATGTTTTTAAACAAAATTAAGCTAGTATGTCATAAAGCATGTGGTTTATTACTGCACGCTTGTTACCACTCGACGCGTTGTGCTCTATCGCACGACGTTTGCATTGTACTTCCATCACGTGTAAACGCATGATACGAAATTCAAATTACCATGATTGCTTTTTCGAGTGTTGTATGCAGTGTTCAAAGACGCGAAAACGTCTTCATCTCGGTGTACACGTCCTCCACGAAGCAAATGTACTGTTCAAAGACACATGGATTTTTAGGGCACGTTCCTTAGTTCAAGCGAGATCACCGTTCGTGCAACGTGATCAGGAAGTCGTGAGAGAGCTATAGGCTGCAGTAACTTAGATGAAGTGTGTCCGCAGTGAAGTACGGGCAAATATCTTAGGTCCGCCGCTTCACCATTTCACTAATGTTGCCACGCACAGGATGCGCCCCTCTACAAAATTACCTTTACATAATTTTACAACGTCAATATAATTATTTTATGACGTTAGAAAGATCTGAGATCGTACTATTGGAATACTAAAGGTAACAGCACAATTAATGTGAATACGTTTCGCGACGTTTCGGACTGAAATTCGCTGGCATTTTGTAGTCGTCACTCGGATTACACGTGAAGCTTGGTCCCGTATTTACTAATAACCTTTTTCTCGCGAATAATGACAGCCCTGAATAAAAGAAATTGCAGGTAGAGTTAAATAAAAAAGACCTTTAGGAATTCACCTTAGGGCGTTTTAAGGGCGCCTAACGAAGGACGTCCTTGTCAGTGTAAGCATAGTATTAGTAAAGGCGTGGTATGACAGTCATGGGAGCGAAGCTATACGCACGCTTTTATTCTTGAATCGGTGCACACGTCATCCACGTAGCAAATGTACAGTGTCAATTTATGAAAGGGAACACGGGAGCGCGCAGCCTGCATGCTCCGGCGGCTGCTGGCAGTGCGTTCAAGCGGGAGCGCGAACAACCACAGTCCCTTTTCGCGTAATCTCGTGGCCAGCAAAGCAACCATTCGTTGCTGATATGGAACCAGCAGCAAGATGCGACCCCCCTTCCCTCCAAGGCGATTACGCTAGAGCTGGTAATCGCCTTGAAGAGGGAGGGTTCGCTATCTTGCCGTTCTATAAATGCAACGAATGGTTGTTTTGCTCGCCGCGAGATGACGCGAAAAGAGACTCTGGGTGCTATCGCTCCCACTTGAACACGCTGCCAGCAGCCGCTGGAGCACGCACGCCACGCGTTGCCATGTTCCCCTTCATAAAAATTGACACTCACTGTTCAAAAATAGATGAATTTTTCAGGCGCGTTCCTAAGTTCATGCGAGATGAGGGTTTGGGAAACGATTAAGCATAACATATTCCCCCAACAAAGGTTAAATAGGCTGTACATTTAGACTGCCAAAAAATAAACACGGCTAGTATTCGACAGGAAGGTTTCGTATTGCTGACTTGCGACGTGGCATGAGTTCAGCCGACAGTTTCGTGATGCGTACCGCAGCACTGAAAGGAAAGAGAGAGTGGAGCAGGCTATCTCGTCTCGGAACCAACGACCCAACGAGAGAGTTTCGATGTTTGTCGAGGACATGCGTCGACTCTTCAAGCGTGCTGACCCTGCAATCTCCGAGGGAAAGAAGGTGCGGCATTTAATGCGTGGGGTAAAAGAGCAGCTCTTCGCCGGACTCGTGCGCAATTCACCGACGACTGTGGCAGAGTTCATAAATGAGGTAACCACAATGGAGCGTACTCTCCAGTATAGGTCGTCACAGTATGAACGCCACGACGTGACCCCTGCTGCATGCTTTATTGGGGCTGACAGCGAGAGGCATGCCCTCGCAGAGTTCATAAGAAGCATCGTGTGGGACGAGCTCCGCCAACTCCAAGTACCGGGACCCCAACCACCCGTAAGTGCTCTCGCAGACTTAATCCGAAATGAGATCCGATAGGTGGTCTTCCCACTCGCGCCAACAAGGCCTAAGGCCCCTGTGCTGACTTGTGCGGCGGCTCTGCGATCTCCTGCACCACATGGCCCTGATCCCACCATGGGGACAATGGATCAGGCTAGCCATCGATTCCAGGACACTTCTTCGACTCCGCCACCCGCCTCAAGGTTTCCGAGTGCACCAACTTATCGTCCGTTCGGATCGCGGCAGAACGCCACAAAGGCCAGCGTGTGGCGTACGTCAGATAACCATCCACTCTGCTACCACTGTGGCGAAGCGGGTCACGTCTACCGTAACTGGCAGTACCGCCAACTTGGTCACCCTGATGGCTTTCACCCTGATGCTTGGTGCCCGCGTTACGGTGAGCGTCCCCGCGACATCGAAGCGAACCTTACGGGCCAGCAAGCTCATCGCCTTGGTCAACGCCCCCAATCACGATCACCATCACCTCGCCGCCCCACGTCACCTAGCATTCCCTCGTCATCTTATGCTCCTTTCAGAGGCCGGTCACCGAGTCCCCACAGGGGAAACTAGAAACCACGGCTCCTGGGGGTGAAGCCGCGTCCCAACGAACTGTCAAAGAGCCTCCTTCGACGCAAAGACCCGACGAAGACCGTTCTGACTTTCCAGTCATTTCCGAAAGTCATAAGACTGTTTCCGCCGACATCACCGTACACGTCGATAATCACGTCGTCACTGCCCTCGTCGACACCGGCGCCGATTATTCAGTTATGAGCAGCGCCCTGCATCCCAACTGAGGAAGGTAACTACGCCTTGGCAAAGACCCCCGTTGCGCACGGCAGGGGGCCACCTCTTCACGCCGACTGGAATGTGCACAGCCCGTGTTCGAGTCCGTGCTTCGACGTTCACAGGGTCTTTCCTCGTATTACCCGTGTGCTCCCGTCCACTCATTCTGGGGCTGGACTTTATTCGCGAATACGGCGCAATTATTGACCTACGAGACTTGCTGGTGTCGTTCGAGGACCGGCTTCATCCTGAACCGGAAAACGCCCGCTCATCGAAGGCTGCCCTACGTGTATCCTCCGAATCTGTTACTCTGCCTCCCCGCAGCAGCCTTTTTATCAACGTTGAATGTGACCAAGACGTCGCCGATGCTGTAATTGGAGAAGGAAATTTGTCCCTACTTTTTGCACAACTGCGTTGCACAAATCTGCGTTGCCCGAGGTATTGTTCAGCCCAGTAGAAAGCAGGCTTGCCTATTAGCCACGAATTTCAGCGAGGAGTATCGCCATCTTACCAAACACACTGCGATCGCATACCTTGAGGATATTGCCGACGTCCCTGGTCCATCAACATTATCTGCTCTTTCGTCGTGCGACGATTCCGCCATGACATTTGCAAGCACTCTCGACGTAAACCATGGTCTACCATCTGTACAATGGGAACGTCTTTTGAAGCTACTCGGCTCATTTCGGGACTGCTTCGCTACGACTTCGAAAGTTAGCCAAACACCGCTTGCCAGGCATCGTATCATCACCGAGCCTACCGAGAGACCCATTGGACAGCATTCCTACACAAAGGGAATGTTTATTCGCGAGTACCTCTTTGTATGATTACATCAGTCGAGGTCACCTGGACTCCTCGAAACTCATATATATATATTAACAGAGTGCCCGTTAGAGGGGCAATTAAACGGTGAACAGCATTCCTACAGAGTCTCGCAAAAAGAACAAGACGATATACGCCAACAGGTGCAGCTGATGCTCAAGGACGATGTCATCCAGCCATCGACCAGTCCCTGCTTGTCCCCTGTTGTGTTAGTAAAGAAAAAAGATGGTACTCTGCGATTTTGCGTCGACTACCAAAAGTTGAATAAGATCATGAAGAAAGACGTGTATCCTTTGTCACGAATAGACGACTCGCTGGACCGCATTCGCAATGCTCGTTACTTTTCTTCCATGAGTCTACGCAGCGGCTATTTGCAAATATCTGTTGATGAGCGCGACCGCGAAAAGACCGCCTTCATTACTCCTGACGGACTCCACGAGTTCAAGGTCCTTCCCTTCGGCTTATGCTCGGCACCAGCTACTTTTCAAAGAATGATGGACACGGTTTTTTCTGGGCTAAAATGGCAATCGTGTCTTGTCTACCTTGACGATGTGGTCGTCTTCTCGGACATGTTTGAGCAGCACGTCCAGCGCTTACAGGCAGTTCTTCAAGTGATTCGAACAGCTGGAGTTTCTCTAAAACCTGAGAAATGCCACTTTGCATTCGAGGTACTGAAATTGCTTGGTCACGTTGTCAGCCACGCCGGTATACACCCAGACCCCGAGAAAACGAAAGCTGTTGCCGCATTTCCTGTCCCAACGAACAAGCACGACCTCCGCCGATTTCTGGGACTCTGTGCATATTACAGACGCTTCGTCAAAGGCTTTTCTAAAATCGCTGAACCGCTAAATGAGCTTACAAAAGACGGCGTACCGTTTGTTTGGGGTCATGATCAGCATCACGCCTTTGACACGCTACGAAACCATCTCCAAGCTCCACCTCTACTCGGTCACTTTGACGATAACGCTGCCACAGAGCTACACACGGATGCCAGCAACGTCGGACTTGGAGCTGTACTGGTTCAATGGCAAAATGGCGTAGAGCACGTGATTGCCTATGCAAGTCGAACACTATCATCTGCAGAGAAAAACTACTCTGCAACAGAAAAAGAATACTTAGCCGTTGTTTGGGCTATAACAAAGTTTCGCCCTTATTTATACGGTCGACCATTCAGGGTAGTTAGCGACCACCATTCTCTATGCTGGCTCGCCAACCTCAAAGACCCTTCCGATCGTCTAGCACGCTGGAGCGTTGGGCTGCAAGAATTTGACGTTAGAGTCATTCACAAGTCAGGACGCGAACACACTGATGCTGACTGTCTCTCACGTGCACGAATTGGAAGTACGAACGCGGACGTTGAAGAGGACGATACATTCCTTTCCTCTGTGTCAGCAACCGACTTGGCTCAACAAAAACGCGACGACATGGAGCTAAGCCCACTGATTGACTACCTCGAAGGCCGAAAACGCAGCCTTCCTCGAAACTTCGCACGTTCGCTGGCCTCGTTCTGCATCAGGGGTGGAGTCCTCTATAAGAAAAATTTCCACCATACCCAGGCTACTTACCTACTGGTTGCGCCACCCTCGCTTCGGGACGATATTTTACATGCTTGTCACGACGAACCATCATCCGGACACCTTGGCTACACGCGCACATTGGAAAGAATTCGCCGCTCATACTACTGGCCCCGCCTCGCGAAGACAGTCAAGCAGTACGTCCGCACATGCCGCAACTGCCAACGCCGTAAGACTCCACCTGTCCGACCAGCAGGACTACTACAGCCTATCGCCACGCCGAAGACACCATTTCATCAAATTGGCAATGACTTGCTCAGCTCATTTCCCGCCTCTTCGTCTGGAAACCGGTGGATTGTGGTTGCCACCGATTATTTAACGTGTTACAGCGAAACAAAGGCCCTGCCCAAAGCTACCACAGCCGAAATCGCGAAGTTTTTGTTACCAGCATCGTACTTCGTCACGGAGCGCCAGCTGTGATAATTACTGATCGTGGTACAGCTTTCACCGCAGAGATGCTTCAAGAAGTGCTGAGACTAAGTGGTACAGAACATCGGAAAACCACGGGTTATCACCCCCAAACAAATGGACTCACTGAACGGTTGAACAAGACCATTGCAGATGAGCTGTCAATGTATGTGGCCGTTGATCACAAGAACTGGGATGATATACTCCCTTACGTAACTTTTGCTAACAATACAGCAGTCCAAGAGAGTACAGGTTTCACCCCATTTCGCTTAGCTCATGGTCGAGAGGTCACTACAATGCTCGACGCAATGCTCCTTCCCAACAACTTGAGCATGTTCAACGCGGACGCTGCATTGTTCGCTCAACGCGCCGAGGAGGCCCGTCAACTCGCCCGATGCCGTATTCAGGCTCCCCAAACTGCCGACGCACACCGCTACAACCTTACACACCGAGATGTTACCTTCCAACCAGGCGATGAAGTTTGGGTGTGGACTCCCATCCGACAGCGTGGTCACTCTGAAAAGTTGCTTCGGCGCTACTTCTGCCCTTACAAAGTTCTGCGCCGACTCAGTGACGTTACGTATGAAGTTCTCCCTGAGGGCGCCTCAAGACGTTCCCGTCGGTTTCCACAAAGTGATGTGGTGCACGTGTCAAGACTCCAGCCATATTTCTCGCGTCATCCATCTAACGTGGACTAACTTACCATGCAATGACTATTTTTTGTCACTTTGGTTTTTTTTATTGTTTTGTGTACTAATTCCTTTTTTTATTGAGTACTTCTATGACACCAGCCCATTTTTTTCCTTACGACGGAGTTGTTGGGTTCCATGGTAGCATCTTTTCGTTCTCATTTTTTTTTCTCAACACTCATTACCAGCATCGAGCCGATGCGTTTCGAGGAGAGGGAGTAATGTCACAGGTAATGGGTATGAGCCATCAACTGTACGTGGAATGCCTTGGAAGTGAAGAAAGAAGAGGGCTTTTGCGTCCTGGTCTGAGGGCAAGCAAGACGTCGCTTCGTCGCTGTCGGTTACTACGTTCGCTGCAACATCGATAAATGAGTCACTATTGAACTAACGACGGTAGAAGCAACTGTCGATACCGCTATGGACGGTAAGTTTCATGTTACTATGGATAGTATACAGGGTGTCCCACGTAACTTTAGCCAGAGTTTAAAAATATGCGGGAACACGTAACTACGACGCGACCAAACGCATGTTGCTCACCGTTGCCTGAAGTTAGTCGGACTGGTTCTTTTGTTTTCAAATATTCGTTAATTAGATATGCTTAACTAACTTTTGAAAGAAGGAAACTAGATAAAATTTTCAATGAGAAAGCTAACTGTAAATCAGTTTGCAAAACGTCCGAGTAGACAGTCTTGAATTTTACATCTATTACATAGTAGTGTTTTTCTTCCAATTACAAATACCCGCGAAATACAAAAATACCACGTGACAAACGCGCTCGTACGCCAGCAGGAAGAAATTAGTTTTCTGTGGTGCAACTGCACAGCTTCAAGATTATATTGTGTTTTTTTTTATTTCAAAATATGATGTGCCAAATTGACAAGGCGAAAAAAAAGCGAAGAAAGTGAAAGAAGATCTCTAAACAATAAAAAAGAAAGACAATTTAGAACACGCTTTCTCTTGGTGCTTTGAACATCGCCTCCTGCCACACGTACAATTTTCATGCCATTTGTACTTACCTTCATGAAACTAAACACATTAAGTATACTTCCATGAGTACTAAAAATGCAAAAATATTTAAACTTAAAAAAGCTTTTTAATCATTCTAATTCCTGTACAAGTCTCACTAAATTATTTGATCATTTCTCGGCTAATCACCCTGAGTGCGTACGAGCTATTCTAGAGGATTCATTATCATCAGCATCAGCTTGGTTCTGTACTGCTCGCGAGTCATCGACGTCCTCGGCGGCCATGCTTTATGAAAAAGCCCACGGCTCCTTGGGGTGTCCACGAAGTGCTGCATGCGCGCGGGATCCTCAGCGTCTCCATTGGTGGACATGGCAGGCAAGAAGGCGTTTACATTCGAACTTGGCTTCGGGTGCCCCTCTCGGCAGGAGACAATTTACAACAACTGTGTCCGCCATATTATTGATGGATGTTTCGAAGGCTACAACGCCGTCGTGCATACTTACGGCGAAAATGGATCCGAGAAAACTTGCACTCGGGTGCCCCTCTGAGCAGGAGACAATTTACAACAACTGCTTCCACCATATTATTGATGGACGTTTCGAAGGCTACAACACCGTCGTGCTTACTTACGGCGAAAATGGATCCGAGAAAACTTGCGCTCGGGTGCCCCTCTCAGCAGGAGACAATTTACAACAACTGTGCCCGCCATATTATTGATGGACGTTTCGAAGGCTACAACACCGTCGTGCTTACTTACGGCGAAAATGGATCCAAGAAAACTTGCCCTCAGGTACCCCTCTCAGCAGGAGACAATTTACAACTGTGTCCGCCATATTATTGATGGACGTTTCGAAGGCTACAACGCCGTCGTGCTTACTTACGGCGAAAATGGATCCGAGAAAACTTGCACTCCGGTGCCCTTCTCAGCAGGAGACAATTTACAACAACTGTGTCCGCCAAATTATTTATGGACGTTTCGAAGGCTACAACGCCGTCGTGCTTACTTACGGCGAAAATGGATCCGAGAAAACTTGCACTCAGGTGCCCTTCTCAGCAGGAGACAATTTACAACAACTGTGTCCGCCATATTCTTGATGGACGTTTCGAAGGCTACAACGCCGTCGTGCTTATTTACGGCGAAAATGGATCCGAGAAAACTTGTTCTCAGGTGCCCCTCTCAGCAGGAGACAATTTACAACAACTGTTTCCGCCATATTATTGATGGACGTTTCGAAGGCTACAACGCCGTCGTGCTTACTTACGGCGAAAATGGATCCGAGAAAACTTGCGCTCAGGTGCTCCTCTCAGCAGGAGTTAATTTACAACAACTGTTTCCGCCATATTATTGATGGACGTTTCGAAGGCTACAACGCCGTCGTGCTTATTTACGGCGAAAATGGATCCGAGAAAACTTGTTCTCAGGTGCCCCTCTCAGCAGGAGACAATTTACAACAACTGTTTCCGCCATATTATTGATGGACGTTTCGAAGGCTACAACGCCGTCGTGCTTACTTACGGCGAAAATGGATCCGAGAAAACTTGCACTCAGGTGCCCTTCTCAGCCGGAGTTAATTTACAACAACTGTTTCCGCCATATTATTGATGGACGTTTCGAAGGCTACAACGCCGTCGTGCTTATTTACGGCGAAAATGGATCCGAGAAAACTTGTTCTCAGGTGCCCCTCTCAGCAGGAGACAATTTACAACAACTGTTTCCGCCATATTATTGATGGACGTTTCGAAGGCTACAACGCCGTCGTGCTTACTTACGGCGAAAATGGATCCGAGAAAACTTGCACTCAGGTGCCCCTCTCAGCAGGAGACAATTTACAACAACTGTGTCCGCCATAATATTGATGGACGTTTCGAAGGCTACAACGCCGTCGTGCTTACTTACGGCGAAAATGGATCCGAGAAAACTTGCACTCAGGTGCCCTTCTCAGCAGGAGACAATTTACAACAACTGTGTCCGCCATATTCTTGATGGACGTTTCGAAGGCTACAACGCCGTCGTGCTTATTTACGGCGAAAATGGATCCGAGAAAACTTGTTCTCAGGTGCCCCTCTCAGCAGGAGACAATTTACAACAACTGTTTCCGCCATATTATTGATGGACGTTTCGAAGGCTACAACGCCGTCGTGCTTACTTACGGCGAAAATGGATCCGAGAAAACTTGTTCTCAGGTGCCCCTCTCAGCAGGAGACAATTTACAACAACTGTTTCCGCCATATTATTGATGGACGTTTCGAAGGCTACAACGCCGTCGTGCTTATTTACGGCGAAAATGGATCCGAGTAAACTTGTTCTCAGGTGCCCCTCTCAGCAGGAGACAATTTACAACAACTGTTTCCGCCATATTATTGATGGACGTTTCGAAGGCTACAACGCCGTCGTGCTTACTTACGGCGAAAATGGATCCGAGAAAACTTGCACTCAGGTGCCCTTCTCAGCAGGAGACAATTTACAACAACTGTGTCCGCCATATTCTTGATGGACGTTTCGAAGGCTACAACGCCGTCGTGCTTATTTACGGCGAAAATGGATCCGAGAAAACTTGCGCTCAGGTGCTCCTCTCAGCAGGAGTTAATTTACAACAACTGTGTCCGCCATATTATTGATGGACGTTTTGAAGGCTACAACGCCGTCGTGCTTACTTACGGCGAAAATGGATCCGAGAAAACTTGCACTCAGGTGCCCCTCTCAGCAGGAGAGACAATTTACAACAACTGTGTCCGCCATATTCTTGATTGACGTTTCGAAGGCTACAACGCCGTCGTGCTTACTTACGGCGAAAATGGATCCGAGAAAACTTGCACTCAGGTGCCCCTCTCAGCAGGAGACAATTTACAAAAACTGTGTCCGCCATATTATTGACGGACGTTTCGAAGGCTACAACGCCGTCGTGCTTACTTAGGCAAAGGAAAGGCGCGGCGCTCCACACAGCTCCCCCTTCTATGCACCCTACCCCGGGTGTTCAACAAGACTAAATAAAATATGGTTTACAGGTAACTACAAAAAATGACAATTATCTCAATAAAAGGTCAAGTTAACGTATCAAAACCGGCTGATAAATGATAAATATTCAATTGAAAACATTGTTTTTTTTTGAAAAAAAAGCGCGTAAAAGCGTGCAAGCGCCTTGAGCACATTTGATGGCCGCATTTTTGTATTCGTGTCAGCGCCGTGTGCTATTTCAGCATTGCTATTGAAGCACTTATACGATTAGGTGTTATGTAGGAAGGAGCTTTAAGCCCTGGTCTGCCCGCAGGACGGCACAGTGCTCTCCCATAGTGGAGTCCCATTTACTCTAAGTAGATACCAACCTTGTCTAAACAAATGATAGTCTCGTAGCACAATCGTAGTTCACGCAAACAATTGCGGCCACAGAAATTGTGGGCTCACGGCGCCTGGCTGCATGGACTTCGGGATCGAGTTGCCGTGCCGGCATACGAGCATTCTAGCCGGTTCCGCCGCTTCCTACGTGTTCCACCCAGCACTCGCGGTGCCCTTTTCCCACAGACTGCTGCATAATGATACATTGAAGAGCTATGCATTTTAGCTGAGTTACAATTGTAGTTACTACTAAATAGTTAAAATCGTGCGAGTGGGCATTTATTCATTCAAGTGGCATGCACCTACGAACTCATGCTTGTTGTTTTGCTGCAAGTGGTGTTAAGACACATCTTTTGTCACGTACAATTATTTTCTTGACATCATAGCATCGCAAATTATCCGTCCGTTTGTTTTCAAGCTGATTACCCGTAAACCTATTTATTTGATTTTCTGTTACAGAGACACCATCCTACGTTCAATGTAGCGAATGACAATAGTAAACGATTTCTTACTCTGAAAAGGAAATGCGCTCGTAGTTTTCTGAATTTTTTACGCCTTTTCATCTTTCTAACGTGAGATCTCGTTCCCTCACGCACTCGAACATTGTGTTTCAATGTAGGCGAAATTCTCCGCACACAACACGGCATAAGTCGGCGAATTCGCTCATGAGTCGGCTCACTGAGATCATAGTAAGTCCGGCTGAGTAACGTTTTCGCGAGTCTGAGTGAGTACGGTAGAACGAAATTTTCGTGATTCCGAGTGAGTTCGGCTGAGGAAAAGTTTGGCGAGTTTGAGTGAGTCCAAAGCGCGAAATATATTTGAGACGGTTTTTTTTTGTAATAGTGAAATGCACTTTAAATAAAACCGAGAAAAGCGCACTTTTTTCTGCTGGAAATGTAATTGGGCCCACTCCAATAACTTTTCGCCAGTATGTTCCTCTTCCCTAAATACCACAAATATTTTATGTGGCTAAAATTTACATAGCTAAATATCGTCAGTATTGGAGAGTGAATTTTGCATTTGGCTCATAAAGATTGAAATATGTAATTTGAACAAGAATTAGCTAGTGAAATAAGTGTAAAACGGTTCGAATGTACGGTATAGCAATATTTCGCGATAAAATTGACATCATACTTGTGCTTCCATTGCTGCCATGCTTCGACGCGTGGGCATAATAGAGATTACTAGACTTGGAGAGCAAGTGATCCTTCCTGGCAAAAAAGGCACCATTCTGGACTGGCATGAGTGTTTTGTTCTTCCGGGCATCAAATGAAGGCCTTGCAAAGTGTTCCAGTTGGTTTTATGCCATTCCTTTTCTGACCACTTCTTCTAGTTTAGAAAATAGATAGACGCCCGATGTCTTTATTTCATACCTATTTTATTTCAAATATACCGTGTTGGAGTCAACTGATGACAAGATACTGTTGTGCTAAAGTAAAAAAGAATCAATAAGATGCAAAAATAAGCAGGGAAATCAGCCTCTTACTCTTTACTATCGAGTTTTATCAACATCATGTTCTTCAATAACTGCCAACTCGTGCTAGACAACCTAATTGTGGAACGTAAACATGATAACAAAGCAACTAAGACACAAATGAAACATTTTGGGTGGGACCATGTTGGCTATTTTGATCATGTTTGTGGGCGCAGAGCTGGTTTAATGAATGTGGCTCGCTTTGATGGAAACAGTTGGAGTACTTGGCTCATTTTTTATTAGAAACTGCCTTTTCGAGCTCATGTTACACTAAAGAATTGCCCCATTTGTAACAAAACTGTTCTAGAAATTGAAGATACTTAGGCATGCTTTACGTTCCACTAAAATTTAGTGTAGTTTCGGTTTCTGCATTTGGCTTTTACAAAAGGAAACGTCTCATTTCTTGAGTGACTTCCGTTTTTTTTGCCAACCTAATGTAGTCATCCGAATCATTATTATCATCCTCAGCTGGATTCACGTCCATATTGACGTCTACTCACAGGTATACGAAAGCAATGTCATACATCGTTTCAATATTCAATATGTATTAATTAGAGGCGTGAATCACATGGGAGGGGTGCCTTGACCTCTCCCCACCAACTCTTCTAAAAAATTCCTTGATGATTATATTGTCACGTGCGTCTTGCGAGAAAGACGAAGGCGAGAGGACATACGCGCATCTGCACGTTTTTTATGCAGAACGCAACAACGAGAAAGACGAGGAACTCTCTGGCGCGCGGTAAATAAAAAGACCGACCCTCTGCTGCTTTCTCGGCGTCTTCAAATACGACCTCTATCTTCACGCCACGAAAATATCTTATACTTTCATCTCTTCCAAGAAAAATAACCTAGCTTACTTGTTTGGAAGCGCCCAGAACTGGTTTTCTTAGATACTATGTCAAATGGCACCATGAAGAGCACTGATTACATGAGATATTGATGTTAAAGAGCATTGACACCATGATTGATTTGTGGTGTTTAAAGCGTGATTCAGACGAGGGAGACATCCGCGGAGTTGAGGCGAGAATGGCGCATCACTTGAGAACGACGTCACGGGTTAGTGTGTCGACGCGACCTCCTCGCGGCTCCTCGGGGGAGGCGGGGATAGTAGTTTCTCCGACCGGTCAAACGATCCCCGTGCAGTGGTGGATGTAGTGGAATTTTAGGTGGGTCTCTGCCCACATTGTAGCCCTCTCTCCTGCTGCGCTATGGTGGCTAGAATTTGGAGGTGACGCCAACGGGAGCTCGGAGCCGCTCCTCCGTTTCGAGCAGCGCGGCGGTGGCGCTGTCGGTGGAATGGTGATGCTAGTTACGCGCGCTGCGCCTTGAGCGCGCGGACCTTTTAAAGATGCACGATTCAGATAACTCACTGTGACGATGGCTGATAGAACGCCATTTCAAGCATTAAAAGAAATTGGCTGCCGCTGCGAGACTTCTGTGACATTGAATCTGCGTAACTAAAAGCTTTCGTTCGCATATCCCTGCAGTGTTTTGGAGTGCAAAGTGACTGCTTTCTTAAAAAAAAATATTACCCCAGTTCTTGGGGAGGAAAGTAAAACAAAGATTTATTGCGCATCATATTATTAGTAATATCTATTGCACATCATAGAAGACAGGGTAAAACTATGAAAAAATACGCACATTTACATACTTCCGGGAGTAGTTAAAAACATTGAAACATTGCACACAGACAGCGCATCGCTTAGCACTAAGTAATGAGAGGAATACAATCACTTTCCACTCGGCGAATAAAAACCAATAGAGCTTAAGGTTACAATATAAAACACAGAGTCCACGTCTCAGCTTCAGCAATTTCATTCTTTCCTGCTTAGCGTTTCGCGTGCTGTTCTGAGCTTTGACTGTTCTGAGCTTTGACTCCTGCCTAGTAAGAACATAGAACTGGATAATTTTGTTTGTGAGGGACATGCTGTGGTCAGGGCAGTCAACAAGTGTAAGCTTTCTTAGCTGCAAGAAGGAAACCAAGTCCATGATGCTGTCAGGTTTGACTTCTATCACACTGAAGCCGTGGGTAAAAGTGTTCTCGAGAGTGGTCACGAGTTCATTGAGCTTGGCTGATGGGTACAGCAGGCCTCCTCGGTCAACAGCAGCCATGAGGGATGCTGCAGCTGGAAATAGATCGTTCATGCTTTGTAGGAGCTGCTGGCTGCACTCTGCACATTTGGTGCTTGCAACGCTTTTTCTTGCCACATATCAGGCCATGTAAAATATGAGTCTGGCATCGCTGCTTTGCACGACCATCTTTGCATGCTCGGTGCCGTGGCCCTATTCATTGAGCACTTCATGTGCTTCAGCAAGGTTTCCTACGTCAAGAAGCTCGTCTAACTTCCTCCGAGTAGTGGGGTCCTTTCCGTTGTCAGCTCCCAGCAGACTTCTCAGTAGTCCAGAGGACACATTGCTTCCTTTCGGTGGTTTTGCCAAGTTCTGGAAGCTCAAAGTGTTGACCGAGATTAAAAACTGGGAGGCAGTCGGATGATCACTGCATCCACACATTTGTCGGACGATTCCAAACAGCCTCTCCACGGGGTCCTGACTCAAGTGGCATGTCATCATATATCTGAAGTTCAACTTCATCGTCAGGTAGCGGAGAAGGTATAGCCTGCTTGATAATGTAACATGAATCCCCTCGGCTGTACTGCGGCTTAGAAAACCTCCTGAGCCAGCAGCTGTTTCCCAATCGTCCAGGTAAGTCAAGAAGTTTTGAATGCACTTCTCGTGCGTCCCTCCAGGCTTAAGTGCACCTGACCGGCACCTTGAAGTCATGGCCTCAATGAGCCTTCTCATTCTTTCCACAAAGCTGACTGTCACCGCTGTGCTCCCATGCTTTTCTTCGATGGTTGCATTGTACAAGAAAAGGCCTCTGAGGACTTCGTCACTGTAAAGCCGCACTGCATAATTTACCCTCATTTTCTCAAAGCCATTGGGATGCACAACCGACTTGCTAATATGAGGCATGGCTTTGAGAGTCGTGTAATGCTGTTCATCAAGCTTCCGGGCACATTCAATAGCGTCAACGCTGGCATGGCCTTCTGGCAGTTTCCCGCCCGTTCGAACAAAAATGTTCCTCACACATTTAAGAAGGTGTGGGAAGTCCGAGACGAAGTGAAGAAAACGTTCTGGGTCTATAGGTTGCTGCCTTCTACAGACTCTGTTTCTTTCCTGCCGTGTATGCCGAATGAGTTCCACATGCTTCTGTTCCACGCAGCTCCATCAGTGGTGATAAAGTCTACGTGCAGACCGGCGTTTTCGCACATGACTACTGCTTCGATGATTATTTTGCCTAACATCTCGGACTTCACATTGCTGCGTGATGCGAACACCTCAATAATCTGGTGCCACGTGCCTGTAACAGGCACAAACAATACTACAAGGCCATGGTCACATGCTACGGAGCGCTCACTCTCTGGTGTGAACTTACCAAGGTCCACAAAACCTTCGATAGTGCCATCGGGTCCCAAGCTCAAGTGTTCGGATAGCTTAATCTTATCAATTAACAGCCCATAATGGCGCTCGAACAAGTACATAGATTTTGTTTTTTTTCCGCCACAGCAGCAAACACTTTTTCGCTCAGGCCGAACCCACTCATGTAACGCTTGAGATATCGATGTAGTGATGTTCGAGAAGGCAAGGCCATGATGTTGTTTTTGTGTATGTGCTCATAGAGGCGTGGGCTTTTCTTAGACATAATTAGGCACTCTAGAGCCCATTCACTTTCATACTTTATTCCTCTTGTGGATTTTCATTTAGCCGCTACAAAGCACGCCTTGACTTGTTGCTGTTGCTTAATAGGTAGGGCCTTCACCGCTTCTTCAAATGCTGCAGAGTCATTCTGTGCATTCTTTGTTTGTTTGATGAGTGATTTAGCCTGCAGGACACTCAGGGACTCCTTTTCGCTTGCGCTGCTCGCAGCTTAAGCCTGTATGTAAGCTTTTGGGACTGGGCCACATTTTCGCATTTTCTTCGCCTGTGAGACTCTCGATTCAGGAGCAGTCTTCGGAGGTGCTTGCATTGTGGGCAGGCTTTTTTTGGCGTAGGAGTGACCCCACGGCAAGATGGGCTGAAGGTTCTGTAATCAAAAGTCTTCTCCTTGTACTTTAAATTTACTCCAAGTTCACCAGTTTTACCAAACCCTCTGCATGGTATCATGGAGTCGACGTTGCTAAGCAACTCTTCTGCCATTTCGATGTCGGTAATGTCAAGGATCTTTCTTTATTTTTGTGGCTTGCACAAAAGCTGTCGCTTGAAGTTCGTTTTCATTTGATGTCATTAGCACATACTTGTCAAAAGTCAACTTGTCACCATCTAGTGCGCACTCTGTAAACACCGTGGCGTTGTCGGCTCCAGCAATTTAGATGTCGAGCCCAGTAAGCGCAGGGAAGACCACACTTGCGGACGTCAGGAATTGTACGTACATTCGGAACAGGTACTTGGTGATTGTCGCTTTCTGTGCTGTACGAGCCAGCTGTCTCCTCACAAGCAGACGTGCTTGGTTCCTGACGTCGAATTTTCGATGGCAGGCCGCAAGGGGATGTTTTTGACGTCCTTTCCTTCGGCACTTTCTTTGAAAGATACGCAGGAACATTTGGGAATATGGTTGACACCACGTCAGATTTCAGCACCGGTTTCCCACTGGGAATCTGAACAGTTTCGCCGTTTATCACGTGCGTGTAAAAACGCTCAATAAACTGCTCGTCGAAATGAAGCTCACAGAGCGCCGACTTCGCGTCCAACGACTTGTCGGCACTGGGTACGGCTCGTCGCCAGGCTTTGAAGAGGGCAGGGCCTTTGGGAACAGAGAAGAGAGAAGCACGCTGACGTTGCTCCCTCGATGACACATAGCCGCTCGTGCAGCCAGGTGCGAAGCAGTGGCGTTGCCTCGCTTTCGGGGTGCTGAAGTTCATCCTAAGCTCGGCACTCACTCTGTGGTGTCAGCAACTAAATACATTTTGCCAAAAGCGAGACAACAGCGCGGGAAACTGCACACCCCTAGACACACTTTCAGAGGCGAACCGGCGAGCCGACGAGAACGCGGAGCGCGCGCTTCGCCCGCATCACTATGCCGACAGCAGCGCCGTGGTGGCCGTCGCGGCGGCGCTTGAAAAGGAGGATCGCGCGCACTCGGCGAATATACAGGCGCTATCGTCACCTCTCAATTCTAGGCACCATAGCAGTGCCTGCAGAACCCGGCGGCGGCGGCTGTTCCAAATTACGCTCCGGATTTGCGTGCACCGTGATGGTGAAAATGGATGATGAAGCAACTTTTTTTCCCCTTTTCTCTCATGGAAGAATATCATCGCTTGTGGGACATCGCTTCCGATGACTATAGTAAAACTTACCTAAAGAATGGTGTGTGGGACACAATAGTCCAGCAGATGATGGAGCGCTCTCATCTATATGAAGTGATATTTAGTTTTGCTTTAAAGTGGTTTTTTTTTATAAGAACTGTGACACCGCCCGCTTTTGTTGTTACTGCTGCTGCTACTGCTCTGCTTGTTCAGCCTGATGGAGATGTCTTACTTTATAATGATTTTTAACGAGCCTCATTATTCAAGATTAGATGCTTAAAATATAGGCAGCCGTATAATCCGAGACCTGCTTTTTGCTTTAGGAAACATGCCATCCTTCAAATTTTACTTTATCAGCTGCACTGATACAGCAGACTCTTAGGCTAAGTTCACATAATGAAACGCTTGTACAGATAATTGTCAAATATCAATAGGTTAGATTTATTACGTTCTCGGTTGTTCTCATGAGAGAAATGCTATGATAGCATAATTCCTTTGTTCACAGAAAGCAAGCCGATATCGAAAGATACTGAAATTTTATATGTATTTGACGAGTCCGAGAGGCTGTGAGCAATTTTGTAGTAAAAAAAAAGAAAAGCCGTTGTCAATTACGCTGCTCGGAATGTTGCTTTGGGTGAGTTCGTTTTTGCAAAAAAGAAAAAAGAAAAGCTTGCGGCAGAGAGTCAAACCAAGAGCAACGCCGCGTCTGCACTCCGCACAAAAAACATACAAACAAGAAACTTTCTAAAAGCACTAAAGCGGCAGGGGTGGTGCAAAACGGGCACTTCCCTCAAACCTCACCAGCCCTTTCCTCTCCCAAGGATAGAGGTGTGCGCCGAGACGTCGGCGCGCCACCGCCAACAGTTTTCGCTACGCCACCGCTGCCGACGCCAGCTGATCAGCGCGCCGCCGCAGCTGGTGTTTTTTTTTTTGGGGGGGGGGGGCGCACCAATTAGATTTTTTTTAGTAAATCTGGCTTTCTTTGGCAGTTTATTCTGTCGCCAGTGAATTATCGGTCCTTTATTAATTCTTCCGTTTAGTAAACGAATCGCAATCAGTTTGCCTGCCGGTTACAGTGCGCACCACAGTCACAGCGAGAGCTGGAAGAGCGGCCTATCAGAGCCTTTTCTAAACACCCATTGAGTAACCACTACGGCATTAATAATACAAATTTTGGATAGTAGGCTGGCATTTGCTCTGCTATTTTTTGTCATTTTTCTGAGAAGCGTGGTATCCGCTAAACAGTTGCGAGGAATTTAGTGCCAATTGTTCATGCAGTGACTGACGACGATGAGGAATTGTGCCTGAAGTGAGTATGCGCCACAGTTATTGGCTGAACAAAAACAATCTTTTGTAATGGGTTGGAGCATTGGACGACCCACACGCTACGCTATTCGCATTGCGCGACGACTGGTTAATTGTTGTTTCACTCTTTTAAAACGCTTTATAAGTCGTATTAACGCGATTGTTTTCCCGACATCAACCTTGCCTACAAGTCCCAAGCACTAGTGTGGCTCAGTGGTAGAATACTGGGAATGCACCCAGCAGACCTTGGTTCGAGCCCGACTGTGTCATTAATGCGGATAAATGACTAAGTACGTAATGTCTTGTGTTTCCTCCGCTTTGTCATGCACTCGTCAAAAATCAAACTGAGTGTTCGGCGCCTATGGTGCACACCGGCGACTAGCCGCGGTCGCGCGACCATTTGCGACTGGCGACCAAACTGCGAGCGACGTTCACACCGGCAAGGCTTCATGCGAGCGACCGGAAGTCGCAAACCCGGAGAGTCACGTACAGATCTCGTTATCAACGAGAACTTGGGCGACCGGCGACGATCAGCTGATCAGATACGGAGCCCGCTGAGCGCGATGCGTTTGTTTTTGACGGCTGTGTTTGCGTAGACGATGATGATGAAAAACATTTAATATAAAAGAGAGAGGTACGGGGCCAAAGCATGACCCTGCTACATGGTCGGCGTCCTTAGTCCGGGACACCGCATGACGAGGCCCCTACTCGCGCCCGTCTCACCAGAGCCCGTTGAGACTCTAGTGATGAGCAGTTGAGGAGGGCAGTCTCCCATATGCCTCTCGGGAAGGGGTAGGGGAAGGGGGTAGGTGGGGATTTTTCGGACATGCCCATACCATGTGGAAGATATCACACGTCTCCCCACAGTGTGGGCACCGCCCATCTGTGTTCGCATCGAAATGCTTTAGGATTGCAGGACAGAGTAGAGTACCTGTCTGCAGGCGCCTTAGAGTTCGCTCTTCCGCCTTACTCAGCCCCTTTGCAGGAGCCGGGTAAAGGCGGTGAGTGTCACGATAATAGGTGAGAATTTTTTTGAACCGCAGCAGCGGTGTATTGGCCTCCGAGTCATAAGAGCCAAGGTGAGGAGCCCGGTGGGTAAGCGCTCGGGCGGCCGCGTCAGCGGCCTCATTACCTCGTAGGCCCTGATGGCCAGGAGCCCATACGATGCGTTTCGGGGCTGGATCAGCGAGAGCCCGTTTTAGAATTTGGCTGGCTAGGGGGGATATCTCTCCTACCAAGTAATGAGTACATGCTTTCCTGGAGTCCGTGATGATAACTTTCGAGTTGGGGTCCGCAGCAGCAAGCGCTATCGCTACTTCCTCAGCGCGCTCTGGATTTTGTGCTCGGAACGAGAGCCCATTGACATGCTTTTCCCGGTGAACTACAGAGGCCGTGTAAAATCCCGTGGGCGAAGGCCCTGCTATATCTACGTAGAATACACCAGGTCGGGAGCCGTGTTGCCTCTCAAGCGTCCGAGCCCGCGCCTGTCTTCTGCTTTCGTGCGTGTGCTTATCCATGTTACTGGGGAGTGGAGCGACCGAGAGCATATGCCGCCACAGTTCCGGAATACGCTCCGCCTCCTCTGCAGTGCAAGTGTGCTGTATATGTAAGCGGTTTAGCAGGCGGCGCCCGGGAGCCGTCTGCACGAGCCGCGTATTTTGATTCATAAGCTGGGCCTCCCGCAACTCCTGGTAGGAGTTGAGCACACCTAACGCCCTCAGTTTGGCGTTGGAAGTGGCCACCGGGAGATCCAGAGCTCGTTTAGTAGCCTTACGAATGATGGCATCTATTCTTTCGTCTTCTTGCTTGTTAGTGCGAAGGTATGGGACGGCGTAGAGGATCCGGCTAGTCACGAAGGCATGCGCGAGCCGAAGCGCGTCCCTGCCCCGCAGACCACCCCGCTTGTTGGAAACGTGGTGGATCATGCGCCCTACCTGTTCGCCTATTCTCTTGAGTTTCGCTGTAGTGGAGTCCGGTCTGAGTCTGTGGTGAATGAACAGGCCCAGAATCCGGAGCTCCTCCACCTCTTTGATGGGAACCCCAGACAGGGAGATGTGTATAGCTGACTTATCTCTTGGCTTCGCTCTAACGTGCAGAAGCTCTGATTTGTTTGGAGCACATTGGAGTCCACAATCGTTGGCATACGCCTCGACTATGGATGCGGCCTGCTGAAGGCGTTCCTGCATTTCACCAAGGCTCCCTTCAGTGGTCCATATTGTAATATCGTCGGCATATACTGCGTGTTGTGTGCCTTCCACCCTGGCCAATCCGCTTGGAAGGCGCATCATAGCAATGTTGAAAAGGAGTGGTGATAACACTGCTCCCTGTGGGGTACCCCGTGTTCCCATAATGTACGGGCCATATTCCTCGTCCTCGATCCGAAGAAGTGCCTGGCGTTTAGAGAGAAAATCTCTGACATATGCAAAGGCCTTAGCCCCGCAATCAGGGGAGCTCAAGTTAGCCAGGATGCTGCTGTGTTTAACATTGTCGAAAGCCCCCTTCAGATCAAGGGCGAGGATGGCTTTATCATTGTGGTGCATACTTATGGGCTGTATGACGGCCCTATGGAGCTGGAGAAGGACGTCCTGTGCAGACATGTGTGGGCGAAACCCAAACATGGTGTCTGCAAAGAAGCCCTTGCCCTCAAGGTATGGGGAGAGGCGATCCCGTACCATCGTCTCCATAAGCTTGCCCGCGCACGAAGTCAGTGATATGGGCCTCAGATTTTCCGTATTCACGGCCTTGCCTGCTTTGGGGATAAAAGTCACAAGTGACGTTTTCCATTCGGAAGGGAGCGCACGGCCGTTCCAGATCTCGTTCATGTATTCCAATAAATGGAGGTATAGGCTGTGTCAGGGAGGTTTGCCAACAGCTTTACTGTTATGCGGTCCAGCCCCGGAGCCGTACCCCTGCGCATTTTAGCTAAAGCCGCTTTAAGGTCATGCAACTCAAACTGGGCATCGAGTTGGTGGTTAGGCTTACCAGAGTACGTGTACGCCGGCCCAGGCGGGTCCTCCGTACGACAGAGATACCTATCGCACAGAGCATCCGCAAGCTGAGCCGGAGTGCCTTGGTACCCTTGCAGAGCTCGCCGGAGCTACTTCTGCGCCTCTCCTCTCGTTTGAGAGGGGTCTATGAGACTGCGAAAGAGACGCCATGTCCCCTTCGAGCTCATCTGACGAGCTGCGGCGTCGCAGCGGGCTATCCAATTTGAATCTGAGAGTTGGGCAGCATACGCTGCAGCTTGTTCCGTGAGTTGGGCTATGCGGATACGTAATTTGCGATTAGTCTTCTGCTTTTTCCAACGTTTTGTTAAGCTTCGGCACGCCTCCCACAAGTGTAGGAGGTGATTGTCAACTGCGGGGATTTCTTCGTTGGTTTGGATGGTAGTAGTAAGTCTTTTCTGAATGTTGTTTACGTGTTGAGCCCATTCTGCATAGCCTCCAGAAAATAGTACGGGAGGGATAGTCTGATTGCGAAATTGGGTCCAATCGGTCAACTCGGCTTGACCGCATTTTTTATGAGCTGACTTTTCCAGGAGTGTGACCCGGAGAAGGCAGTGATGACTGCCTAGAGAATCGCCCAAGTTCTCCCAGGTAGCATTCTTAGCGTTTTTTAAGAGAGAGAGGTCCGGACACGTGTCACGGGTTACCGAGTTCCCCACTCGAGTGGGGTACGCCGGATCCGTGAGCAGCGTGAGGTGAAGGGTGGAGATAAGCTCCGCCAGCTTACGTCCTCTGGCCTTCTCGTAGTGATAGCCCCAGTGAAGGCTGGGAGCATTGAAGTCTCCCACGATCACTAAGGGGTCCTTGTCTGCCAACTTGATCGCCCAGAGGAAGATTTCGCTAAAAGTTACGCGGGGCTTATGCGGGGGGCTGTATATATTGCCGCCAGCACGTAGTGGGTTGGCAGCAAGAGCGGCTCTAAATCTGGAGGAAAAAAAGAAGATCGCGCTCTTCTCTGCTCGAGAGCCAGCCCCGACTGACGCATCGTCCTAGAGCTAGCCACCCGGTTGTTCAATAAATCCCCCCAGTACTTGTGACTCATCGTGACAAACTGGTGGAAGGTGCTGGGTAGCCTCACGGATGCTGCAGACCCCCCCAGGAAGCCGTAATACGAGTCCAGTGCCAGTCAACACTCCCGTGCATCGGACCAGCCGCCGAATCAGGGGATTGCCTCCGGAAGTCAACGATACTGCTCCCACCACGTCAACAAACATGACCAGCACTTCGGTACAAACCTTGGCAACCGGCACGGGAAGCACGTCGCCGAACCGCTATACGTTGGAAAGCCCACGGGCACCGCCGACGTTCCATGGTACGGAGCGCGAAGACGTTGAGGACTGGTTGGCGGACTTCGAGCGCGTAGCCAACTTGAATCAGTGGGACGACGCGGCGAAACTGGGTCGTGTCTACTTCTATCTCGAAGACGGGGCTCGCACGTGGTATCAAAATCGGGAGGAGCAGCTGACGACGTGGCCCGAATTCTCTCGTAGACTTCTGCAGACATATGCCAGCACTGACCGCCAAGAAAGAGCTGAACGAGCTATTCTTGCCCGCGTCCAGTCGCCAAACGAAACTGTGACCGCGTACGTCGAAGACATGACGCGCCTCTTCCGACGGGCCGATTCAAGAATGACTGAGGACAAGAAGTTGCGTCACTTGATGCGCGGTGTCAAGGACCAGCTTTTTGCCGGCCTCGTGCGAAGTCCTCCGAAGACGGTCGCGGAGTTCTTGTCCGAGGCCGTGACAATGGAAAAAATGCTGCAGCAGCGATCCAACCAATACGACAGGAGAGTCAGTGGCATGTCTACTGCCGACATTTTCACCGCCACTAGAACCAACAACGACTGTCTACGTGAACTCATCCGTGATGTAGTACGTGAAGAGTTACAAAAGGCTGGTGTAACACCTCCTCCTACAGTCAACTCTATTGCGACTGTGATCAAGGATGAGCTGCACCAGGCCCTCCGGGACACCTTGCCTCGTGATACAGCTGTGCCAGCTCCTGCTGAATACCGCCGTGAGACAACCTACGCGGAAGCCTTGAAACGCCCTGCTGCAACGCCGCCATTATTCGTCCATCCTGTCCCTGCTGTTTCACTACAGTCAGCGCAGCACATACCGTACTACGAAGGCACGTACACGCCACCGCCCCTGCCCTTTGTCCCTGGTGCTTCTGTCGCCCATCGTTCAGTGCAACCAGTTCAGTACATCGACGATCGGCGCACGTCTCCTCGTAAGTCTGATGTTTGGCGCACACCTGATCGCCGGCCTCTGTGCTTTCACTGCGGAGAAGCTGATCACTTGTACCGCCAGTGCCCATATCGCCGTCTTGGGCTTCGCGACTTCTCTGCATACTCGCCGCCACCCCGTTACGGTCAGAGACCACGCGACATCCAAAACTACCTCTCCCAGCAGCATGCACCACCATCTGCCGGGCGCCAGTCGCGCTCGCCATCACCCAGGCGATTTTCATCAACGCCCCAGCGGTATTCTACCGCACGATCTCCCAGCCCCCGCCGGGAAAACTAGCCGAAGCGACCTCTGGGGGCGGGGTCGCTGAACGTCGAAGCGCTGAAGACCTCCTATTGACGCAGAACAATACAGAAACTGGTCCGACATCACCTGCTGCTGCAAAGGATAGCCGGCTTTCACTCGACATAGCAGTAACAATTGATGGTTGTGTAGTTAATGCGTTAGTGGACACCGGCGCAGACTATTCCATACTGAGCGGGAAACTGACAACGCAGCTGAAGAAAGTAATCACACCATGGCATAACTCGCAGATTCGGACAGCTGGTGGCCATGTCGTTACTCCACTGGGTGCCTGCACAACTAGAGTACAGATTCAAGGGTACACATTCGTAGCAAGCTGCCTTGTTCTACGTGAATGCTCCCGTGACGTCATTCTGGGAGTTGATTTTCTACAGGAAAATGGAGCTATCATTGATCTGCAAGAGCGCCGCGTCACGTTCTCAGCCCAGCGAGCAATCAACGTACAGGATGACGGAATGCGTGTCGACGTACTCCGTATTTCTGAACAGAGCGTGACGCTTCCTCCCCGAGCCAGTGTTCTAGTCGACGTAACATGCTGTGGTTTGAGCGTTGGCGATGTGGTGGCCGAGACAAATTTAGAACACCTCCTGCAGCAAGGCATATGTGTAGCGAGAAGTGTAATACACGTTCGCGACGGCCGATCTGAATTGCTCGTTACCAACTTTAGCAATGAGCATCGACACCTTTTCCGTGGCACTTCGATAGCGTTTGCCCACGAAGTAGCAAACGTAACCAACTGTCTCACGTCAGAAGTAGTGGATAACGCAGACACATCAATGAGCAACATTGACATCAATCCTGATCTGTCCACCGATAACCAGACTGCGCTGCGAGCGCTCTTGTTCGAGTACAGGTCTTGCTTCGCAAGTTGCTCGAAGATCCGCCAGACGTCCATCACTCAACACAGGATCATCACGTACGAGGACGCACGCCCAATACACCAGCACCCCTACCGCGTGTCGGCTAAAGAACGTGAAGCGATACGTACGCAAGTTCGCGAGATGCTTGACGATGGCGTTATCGAACCATCCAACAGCCCGTGGTCATCTCCAGTCGTGCTTGTCAAAAAGAAGGACGGGTCGCTACGCTTCTGCGTCGATTACCGAAAGCTTAACAACGTGACCAAAAAGGATGTGTACCCGCTACCGCGTATCGACGATTCGCTAGATAGACTTCGTCATGCCCATTATTTCACTTCTCTCGATCTCAAAAGCGGGTACTGGCAAATCGAGGTAGATCAGCGAGACCGCGAAAAGACAGCCTTCGTGACTCCAGACGGCCTATACCAATTTCGAGTACTCCCTTTCGGCTTGTGTTCAGCGCCGGCGACTTTCCAGCGAATGATGGACACTGTCCTCACAGGGCTGAAGTGGCAGACTTGTCTTGTCTACCTTGACGATGTGGTGGTCTTCTCTGCCACGTTCGAGCAGCACCTTCAGCGCCTGCGCAGCGTGCTGGAGGCTATCCGATCGGCGGACCTCACACTAAAGCCACAGAAGTGCCACTTCGGCTATAAAGAACTAAAGTTTCTTGGACATGTAGTTAGCGCCGAAGGAATCCGTCCCGATCCGGACAAGCTTGCCGCTGTTGCCGAATTACCAGCTCCTGTCGATAAGAAAGCCGTCCGGCGCTTCCTTGGTTTGAGCGCCTACTATCGCCGATTCATTCATGGCTTTTCACACATAGCAGAACCTCTGACTCGTCTCACAAGAGACGACACACCGTTTGTCTGGGAAAACGAGCAACAAGCAGCTTTTGATGAGCTGCGACAGCACATGCAATCAGCGCCCGTTCTCGCTCATTTCGACGATGATGCTGACACGGAGGTCCATACCGACGCTAGTAACATTGGGCTCGGTGCAGTGCTCGTTCAGCGTCAAGAAGACATCGAAAGAGTGATAGCCTACGCCAGCCGCTCTCTATCGCGTGCTGAGGCGAATTATTCCACTACGGAGAAAGAGTGCCTCGCAGTAGTGTAGGCAATCACCAAGTTCCGCCCGTACCTTTATGGTCGTCCCTTCAAGATAGTGACGGACCACCACGCCCTCTGCTGGTTGGCAAGCCTGCGTGACCCTTCAGGACGGCTAGCACGGTGGAGCTTGCGGCTGCAGGAATTTGACGTCACCATCGTCCATAAGTCCGGCCGTAAGCATGAAGACGCTGACACACTGTCACGCGCGCCCCTTCATGTCGGCAGTCAGGAAGCAGAGGAAGACGAAGGCTTCCTGGGCGCCATTAGCTCATCAGACTTGAGTAAACGGCAGCGGGATGACGCAGAGATTCGTCCGATCATCGATCATTTAGAGGGCCAGGACACAGTCATACCACGTCATTTATTCCGCTCGTTGCCGTCGTTCTGCCTTCGAGATGGTGTGCTGTACAAGAAGAACGCTCGTTCAAACAACCGTGCCTACCTCCTGGTGGTTCCTCGAGACATGCGAGACGACGTCCTCTTCGCTTGCCATGACGAACCCACATCCGGTCATCTGGGCTACTCACGAACACTTGCCAGAGTGAGTGAGAGGTACTATTGGCCAGGACTTTCGGCAAGCGTCAAGAAGTACGTGAAGAGCTGTCGGGAATGTCAGCGCCGAAAGCAACCATCTGTTAAGCCAGCTGGTTTGCTTCAGCCCATTGAAGCACCCTGCACGCCGTTCGACCAAGTCGGCATGGACATTCTCGGGCCTTTTCCTATGTCTGCGGACAGCAACAAATGGGTGATCGTCGCGACCGACTATTTGACACGCTACGCTGAAACCCAGGCGATCCCACGAGCCACGGCTTCTGAGGTAGCACAATTTTTCATGCGCCACATTGTGTTACGACACGGTGCTCCTTCCAGTGTAATAACTGACAGAGGGACGGCATTCACGGCGCAGCTTACGGACGAAGTTTTCAAACTGAGCAACACCAGACACCGAAGGACAACTGCGTACCACCCGCAAACCAACGGACTTACTGAACGACTGAATAAGACCCTCGCAGACATGATCTCAATGTACATCGACGTACAGCACAAAACATGGGACCGGATCTTGCCTTACGTGACCTTCGCGTATAATACCGCCGTGCAAGAGACCACGCGATTCACGCCATTTCGGCTTCTCTACGGCCGCGAAGTGCAGACCATGCTAGACTCAATGCTACCGTGTCAGGACGAAGACGAGTTGGCAACAGACGCCGAAGAATTCGCAGAGCGTGCCGAGGAAGCCCGGCAGCTCGCGCGACTGCACATCGGCCAGCAACAGCAGGCAGACGCACGACGCTATAATACCCGCCACAGAGAAGTGTTTTACAGCCCCGGGGATCAAGTTTGGGTGTGGACGCCCGTCCGCCGCCGTGGCCTTAGTGAAAAGTTGCTGAGCCGGTACTTTGGCCCATATAAAGTGTTACGCCGCGTCAGTGACGTGAACTACGAAGTGGTTCCGGACTCAACACCCCATGCACGGAGCAGGACACGGCTGATGCCGGACGTCGTTCATGTGTTGCGCATGAAGCCATTTATTGCGCGTTGTTCGTAACTTTTCCTTTACCGTACAGCGTTCTTTGTGTTTTTTGTTTATTTTGTGAACTTACTTTCTCGTTCATTGACGTTTCCTATGTAGGCACGCTCTTCAATTTTTACTTTCACTTCATCCGAATTTCCATTTTTTTTCACGTGCCTATGTAGTAGCATCGCGGTGCTGCTATGTACTTTCCTTTCCTCTTTTTGGTACTTGTTGTTTTTTTTTATTTTCGGAAGGGGGGATAATGCCGCCAGCACGTAGTGGGTTGGCAGCAAGAGCGGCTCTAAATCTGGAGGAAAAAAAGAAGATCGCGCTCTTCTCTGCTCGAGAGCCAGCCCCGACTGATGCATCGTCCTAGAGCTAGCCACCCGGTTGTTCAATAAATCCCCCCAGTACTTGTGACTCATCGTGACAATATTTAGGATGTGTATTGACTGGTCGCGACGTCTGAGAGGCAGTACTCTGACCATTGTGTATTTTTGTTCAGTACTTAAGTTTAAATCGACCTGAATCGCGGTATATGCCTTGTTCACCAGGATGCATGACGAGGGCCCCCCTGGAAAGTGCTATAGCCAGAGAATTTAACGTCCAAACCGGGCTCCTGCAAAGCAAGCAAGGCGGGCATGTTTCCGAGGGACTGCAAGTAGAGCTGGAGGTGCGACCGTTTTTTCCAGGCTCTAAAACCCCTGCAGTTCCATTGTATAATCTCAAATTTTTGTAGATATTTAGCTTGTTTATTAGATCGGCTAGCCATCCTTTAGTATTTATTTACGGTGCAGAGGACCAGTCCGGACCTGGAGCCGGCCCCGAAAAGCCTTCTTCTGCTGCCTGACGGGAGGCCGGCTTGCGCTTAACCTGCGGGGAGTCGCTCTGAGTGGTGTTTTTAATTTGGGCGATAACCCAGGGCTGCATGGCTTTAAGGACTGAGTTAGAGACCTGCGCCACAATTTCGGGAAGTGCTTGCGTTAAGGCTGCCGTGAACATGTCCTGAAAGGACTCGCGGACTGCCGACATGATTTGAGTGGGGAGGGCTGCCACGCTCGCCTCTAATTGCTCGGTTTTATGCTCTAGGGACTCGATGCGACCGATGGATCCGGTAATGGAAGCTGGTCCAACTACCGTGTCCGCGTCCTGCCGCGAGACGCTAGTGAGGCGGGATGTGACGGAAGACCCGTCATCCCCGTCCTCTGCCTCGGCTTCCTGCACTGGCTCGGATTACCCAACCTGCTTCGCTTCTAATTCCTGAATTTTGCGCGCAAGAATTTGGTTCTGGCGCCTGAGCTCCCCTATCTGCTGCTGTAGGGCGGTTTCGGTAGGGGAGGGAGAAGAGGAAGGTCCGGAGACTGCCCCACCCCAACAGCTCACCTGTGCTTGGACGGGTGTCAAGGGTGGAAAGTCCTTGACCAAGGCAGGAGGCTCCGACGGGGTCCCAGGCTTTACATTGGTGGAGTGCCCGGTGTCGGTCTTCTTGAGTTTTGGCTTATTCGACTTGGCGGCTGGTGCTTTCTTGGGGCCAGTCTTGGGAGTCGGAGCCTGTTTGTTCCCCCCGTTCCCCCCCGTAGTCCTCGGCTTGGATCCGCGTGGGGATCCCGACTTGACCGGCTGCCGGAACCGTCCAGCACAACCGGGAGCTCCAGTCTTGTGGCCACCGCCGCAGAGGAGGCAGCTCGGAATGCACTGGTGTTCCGTAGGGCCGTCAGGAGTAGCAGCAGGTACCTGAACGCCGCAGCTTGTGCAGCGGCCGGGATGCGGGCGCGGGCAAGTATCTGCTTGATGGCCCACTGTGCCACAAAGTGGGCATGCAGGCACTGTCTTCTTATACAAGCGAACAGGGAGCCGCTCGCAGTTGTATAACACCGTCCGTGGCACCTTGGTCCCCGCGAAGGTGATCACCGCAACCGGGGTGTCCCCAAGCTTGCGCACAGACACTATATTTGGCTCAGCACTGAGCTTGCTTTTCACAGTTTCGGACGTTTCGTCTTGAGAGACATGCACTATGCCCCGACAGAACTCACCGGAGAATTTGGGATGTCCCCGGAATGTTAGCTGGCGGCCCCCGACTGGCAGCTTAATGTCCCGGAGGAGTCTCACGGCGGCGTCCACTGATTTGAGCGTGCACACAAGTACATTTTGATCCCAGAGGGGCCACACCGCAAGTCCCACACTTGCGTCGGCTCCGAGGATGCTGCGGACTGCAGCGCCGGCTTGTCCAGGACCAAACGTGGCCTTGAGGTCGAGCGTCTCACGCGGTTTCAGCACCACTATGATGTCGTCTTCTTCGATGCGTGGCGTGTTCTTCGGCCGCCACTGGAGTTGCTTGGCGCGCTGCGAGGCGACGCTCGGCGCGTTCTTGCCCTGTGCTTGCTGAGGGCGAGACGCTGCTTGTTGTTTGGCTGCAGGAGCCCTGGCGTCTCTCGACGCCACTGCTGTGTTCTTCCTTCCGCGCCAGACGCGGACCATATCCTTGAGGTACTCTTCCTCGGTTGGTAGAGGTGTCTCGGTTTGAGCGGTATCCATCTGTATTATCTGTAGGGACTCCGAATCGTAGCCGGTGACTTGATTTGGAGACGCCATTACCGGGGAAACCCCGGGCAGGGCCAGCGCGGCCCTTACTGCGGTTAGGCTTAACTCCACGGTGGTTTGGCGAAAGCTTCAAGTGACCAAAAAAGGGTCAGAAGACGGCCCACCTTGACAAGACGTGATGTCTTCGGTTGCGGCTGACGTTCTTGGAGACGGTGGTAGAAGGCTTGCAGGAGAACGACTTGATGTGACGCAAATAATTGCGATATTTCACAGAGTCGAGGTGGTATGCGACCGCTCCCGTCGATCGACGCCAGCGCCCCCCTGTTTGCGTAGCGTTCTCCCGGCAGCATCATAGACTTCGAGTCGAGTGATGAAGAAGAGGTTGTGGCGGTGCTGATGTGCTCAGCCAACGTGTCAGCGCTGGCAGCACGAAAACGTTCAAATCAAGCAAGGCGGTGGTGGGTGAGACCGTCCCTTGGCTCGCGAGAAGTGGCTGGCCACACAGGGCGTCTGCTTCCCGACTTGCGTTCGCACGACGAGGAGTATTTCTGAGAGTAAGTTTATGGTTGTTTTACGGGCTTATAAGATAGTGCATAACATGTTATCTCATTTTTTTTTTGGTGGTTAGCTTCATGCGGATGCCGCTACGAACGTTCGATACTTTGCTCGAACTGCTGCGCCCCGCAATGTCCAAGCAGGACACAAACCACCGGCCTACAATTTCGGCGCACGACTGCCTGGCCATGACCATTAGGTAAGAGCGTGTGGTTTGAAGATTAATATGCTGTGGCTTGTGGCTGCGCTTCGCTTGTAAGGAAGTTTCGCTTGGGCGGATAGAACGAATTGCATTTATGACGTATGCGGGCTCGATGGTGCAGTCGTTACTGCGGTCGGCAGTTCAGGCGTAAACGACGGGTTTGATTACGGCCGCATCGATCGCCTTTAGGTGGAGGCGAAATGCACTTAAGTTGGCGCGTTTGTTGCGCACGTACGTTAAGAATCTCAGGTGGTGAATATTTCAAAACCATCTGTTGTGGCTTATTGCGTAATCAGTACGTGGTTTCCGCTTGTAAAATCACAAAAAATGGGATTCTGCGCTACACAATGACATTACATTGTGGACGTGTCAGTTCCGTTTTCTGTTATCCTGATGCACAGGTACTATATAGAGCGCAATTATGATGTTATAAAATAAGTGAAACACAATCCTAAGCTTTGCGAGTACAATTATGCACAAATTGTTAGGACAAATTGATGTGCTCTTCAAGGAACTCAAAGAGTATTCATGCCAAAAATATTTTTCAGCATCGAGGAGGGAGGAGGTTCAACCAACCACTCTTTATGTATCTGCATGCACGACGGTGTGTGTTTGCACAAGTACACATGCAAAATTTCTCACAAACATGAGCAGCGTTTAACCCCTGCACCTTGCTACAATTTTACGTATGTTCTGTTAAATTGACAGTGACCCAATACACTGTGGACAGTAGCGCAGTGGCAAAACGTATTGTGGACGGTAGCACATTCTGTGAAAGCAATTTAAACAATAGACTTGAGTGATGTACGTTTTGCGAAATAGGTTCTCCTTGAATTTACAGCTTTTCAGAAATCCATGCTAAGCAAATTGCTACAGGTACGTTTAGGTTGCCCTTCTTCAACCTGAGTGATATGAGCACGTACGCTCTTCCATGAAAAGGTTGATGCATGCTTATGATTCGCCAAAATGTGTAGGCACAGAAATATTCACTGCATATACGACAGCTTGCGGAGTGCACAAGCAGTGCGACTGTTCGCGACCGTTCGCGACCAGTCGCAAATGGTCGCGCGACCGCTCCTAGTCGCCGGTGTGCACCAGCTTTAATTAGGTTTAACTGTACAGCGCAATCGTTCTCTCAAAAGTGTACAATGGTTTTGTCTAAATGCGAGCAGTTGCTGACCTTGGCTGTCATGGAACTTGACATATCGAAATTTCTAAAGTTGGTCAGTAAATATGCATTCTATCAGAAGCTGTGATGATGCCGTAGAAAATAGACAGCATAGGTAGCGCTCATTAATACATAAAAATGAGGAACACTTTGGCAATGTAGCGTCATGACTACGACACTGAAATGCAACTATGCGTGAGATATTCAAGCTCAGCATGCTCCTTTTACAGTGTTTGTCTTCCATCATGGCTGTGCCGACAGAAATTTCACATGGCACTTATGCGTTTTAGGTATGCCAAGGAAGTGCGAGATAAATTGGCGCACTACTTCGTCACAGACGGTCAGGTGCCTTGGCAGGACAAAGTGGTGAACAGCACTTGAGGCGTACAAGGTGAAGGTGGGTTGTAAATGCATTTTATTGCTTACAGAACTTATGTACATAGCATCTTCTTAAGCTAAACAAACAAGAGAAAAATCACCCGTGACACAACAGATACATTACAGGGAAAACTGTCATGTCCAAATATAACCATGAAAACACAAAAATAAATAATTCATGTTAAAATATTTGAGTTATTGCACGGTTATCACTACAATTATCACAGAAATAAGTTGCCCTAAAGGGGGTCATGACACCCAATTTTCAACCATAATGTGTGTTGTATGAGCTGATTCTTGTATGTTCACATACAAGCTGGCAAAATTCGAGCGATTTGGTCAAGCTGCTAATTTTTAATCGCATATTTTTATAAACGAGCTAGTCGCCTGACAGTTGGGCAATACTGACGCACTCACTATCCATGACATCACGAACCGCTTGCTCGACAAGCTGCTGCACAGTGTGCATTCTGGCACGGTCGTGTTCCGTCATCAACTGCGCTTGCATTCAAATTTTTTCGCATTGTTGAACTCTCCACTAAAGCTAAATGACTTCCAGGGGTCGAAACATGGCTAATGTGTCAGCAATGTAGCGCTGGTACTTGCAGCAAATAATTTCGGATGTCAAAATGGGTCCTGTGAATGTGCAATGCGTATACCATTTGCCATTGCTCCTTCGGCTTGTGACGTCTCGCATGCCATGACAAAATGGCGGTCACTTGTGGTAGGTTGAGTTTTAAGAGCCGAGCACTTCTACGGCATATTTTTGATTAAAATGATCTCTTAAGGCCCCTTTTCACACGTGTACTAGCACATTTTACTCTGTAGTTTTGTTTTTTGCTGACAACCGTCAATTGTTGAGTGACCAGTCATAACCCCTTTAAGTTGAGACTAGAAAAGTGAACACAAGATTAAAAAAAAGATGGGTGTCATTGACATTATTTACACACTTCAATTTGCTTCACTGCTCTGATGCAATTTTGCCTCTGCTTCATACAGCATAAGTTCTGCTGCATGCATTACATCTTGTGCAATGTGCACTGGTAGCTCTCTCAGGCGTGCATCGGTACGTAGAGCGAAGAAACCAATGTTATCTTTTTTGATGACCCCCTTGTTCGCTATGATGTGTTCAAGGTGCTCCATGCTCGCTTGCGCCACAGCTTCATGGCTTGTGCCCTCTCCTGCATTGCTGCAAAGCAAGTGTGTTCTGTGATTCATGCATATGAATGCTTTAAGGTTGCATTGTTACTTCATGAAGCACCATTTAGCAAAAAAAAAAAAACTGTGTGAGAACGACAAGGTAGAAACAGAAGAAACAAGACAGAGCACTGACTTTCAACTGATGTTTGTGCTTTTCGGCACTAAGAAAGAAAAAAAAATATAGAGGAACTGAAGCAAATTAAATAGCACACTTAGAAGATAAATGTGTCAATAGGGCGTCTACCTCTCTGTGAGAAATAAATGGGCTTTTGATCTTTCAAATGGACACTCGTGTTTTGGGACAGGGTGCTGATGTTCTGATATTAACGCCTAAATATTACGGTAGTTACATGGGTTCTGTCTGCCTTAGTATAAATGTGCCCACAATAAAAACATCAGTTTAAAGTAAGTGCTCTATCCTGTTTCTTCTGTTTCTACCTTGTCGTTCTCACACTCTTTTTTGTTACTATGTCTGTGTACCAACTTGACCGAGCGTTAACCTTATAAAGTTTTGTATTTTGTAGCATGCGCAGGATTGTTAGAAAAAAAATCTGCAAGTTTATCCTCTAAGAGTTAGCGGTATATCTCACCTAGCGCCCTCGCAGGTCCGTTGTCGTCTTGACGAGCGTGACCTGCAGTGAATTATACATATTGCTTAAATGTACAGAAAGAGATCCTTTTCGAAAAGTTGTGATTGTGATCTCTTGCCAGGAGTACCTAAACACAAAAGAGAAATTAGGAGCATTTTTAAGGGTTAAAGTAAATGACCTTAAGTAAGAACAACCAATATGCAATGAAAGAAATGAAAAAACTAAGGAAATTGTTCCAATCAGAACTCAAAATTAACATAAATAAAAACAAAATGACTAACAAACTTTGTTTGCCATCACTTTTTCAGGGAACTGTATAACCATAGTTTCAGTGAGAAAGAATTGACAGGTCACACACCAATGAAATGCTGTGTGTTTCTGTTGTGTATTTGTAGCATGTTTTCTCGGTATGGATTGGTTTAAGGCAACTAAAAACAATACAGATATGCTATTGTTAATTTCTGGGTTGTCTAACATCACAAATCTGTATCCCTTAGTATGTGTGAATCATTACATTAACAAAAAGTGTAGCCTCGCTGGAAGGTGCGAGTATCGCATCTCCATCCTCGTGGTGATTTCTGCACTAGACAAGTTTATAATATGGGATACGTTTACCATGATGCAACAGACTAGTACCGGGCGAATGGCAATAGGAGTAATGTAATAGTTCTGTGTTGCACTTGGCCCTAGTGACAAAAACCATACCATTTCCGATGGAGGCGGAAGTGTTGTACACCCGTGTGCTCAGATTTGGGTGCACGTCAAGGAACCCCAGGTGATCGAAATTTCCGGACCCCTCCACTACGGCGTCTCTCATAATCATATGGTGGTTTTGGGATGTTAAACCTCACATATCTATCTAACAAACATCATACGGCTTTGAAGATCCGTGAACAAAAGATCAACAGGCACTGTATGCTTCAGGAAGCACTACTACTCTGCATGTCTATCTGCACAAAATAAATTTTTGCCAAAGGTATCTGTGCTGGCATAAGGTGTTGCCGGGTGCTACAAGTATTTAACTATAAGACAATGTTCACAGCCATACATAACATTGAATCAAAAGAACAACGAAAAGAAAACTTAGCTGCAAGCCTGAGTGGTTCATGATGAGATGTGCTACGAAGGCACCTAGAGTGTGTAATCGCACTTCTGTATAGCATGAAGCTGCTGTAGCATTCTAAAAATAGAGCAGTGTGAAAGCACCAACTTACTTTCATTACGTAGGACCCCTTCGAAATGGTGCTTCAGGGAAGTTCAGACATGTTGAAATAAGAACAGCATAAAATAATTCAATATTGCAATAAACATTAAGACCCATGGCATCATTGGCTTAGCAAGAAGTTGGATTTCGAACTCCTTCAAAAATTAAGCGCTCTAGATATATGTAAACATGCACACAAATGCTGCACAAATATGTGAGATAAGGCTGGAGCAGAATTTATAAAAAAACTTACGACTATGCCTCTACACGGTATGAAACATGTATTTGTTTTTCTGTGCTAGGTTCATTATGATGCTGTAACAATAACGCAAATCTCTACTTTAACAGGGTGCTTACATGAATGGCTAAAGTGACAGCCAAATTGTCCAAATGCAATGCCATTACTAAACATGAAAATTGGCATAATGCATGTTACCCAGGGTCACATGACCAAAACAACACTCTTCTGATGTTTCGGTGTCTCATATAGGTTGCTTTTGTGGATTAAACTACACTTGAGTCAAAGACAAATTTTAGCATCTTCCAAACTAAATGCATTTGAAATCTTATAGCGATTTGTGGAAGATATCTTTAATGCATTCAAGAAATTCTTATGGTACATAAGCACTCCACGTTTCTTAAGCTGACGAAACCTCACCACGTGAGAAAGCACACATAAATTGCAAATGATTATTCAGCGGAAATAATGTCAGAAATGTTTCCAATAAAGCCTGTGACTTACCTGCATTAATACATAACTCATGTTCACACCAGCATTGGCTGCATGTGGACATCACCAGGTTCACCAGGCCAGGAGGAGGCTGCAACGATTTGTTCGTTAGAGCATTGCCAATAATTTGTTCTGGTTTCTTGCCAATGAATTCTGGTAAAAAACACTTTCAGAGAAAGTTGTGCAACAAGGCTGTTGCCAGACAACTCGAAGCTTAGGCCAAGCAGGCGTCGTCTCATGAAATGTAACACTATATAAATGACACAAACAAATTCAGTTAACCTAGCTGACCATGACAGTAATGCACTATGCACTGATTCATTTATACTTTCGAAAATACCAGCAAGAAAAGTATAATATTTCAGTAATAATAAAAAACATCACCATCAGCCACATGCTATAATGGGCCTTCGACGAGTAGTTATCTAAAAACCATGAATGTTATCTGAACCGAAGCTTCATGGTTTATGCAATTATTGTTGAATGCTCTGACATGGATTCCATTGATTGAATTTTTGTGGTCTACATGTGTTACAGCCAACAAGCTCAGCATGCCAGTGTTGCACAGTGCATGTCAGTGAATTAACGCTACTTCTTCGGGCAGTTGGCACATTTATATAATCGGTTGACCAGCGGCATGGTACAGATGAGCAAACAAGAATTCGATGACACTTACTCCTCATCTGCGACAAGCTGCATGTCAACCAAACAAGCCACGCAAGTGCTATATTATCTATTTTAGAAGCAGGATGGCTTATTGCTTTGTTTAGTCACATACACAATAAGCGAATATATTTATCGCATTCTTTATCCCCGTGAAAAGTAAAATTTATGGGACCGTAATACGGCCTGAGCTATAGTTAGTGGGTACAATAATAGTGCCACTTTATGATACTTGCCGGGGTCAGGAAAAACTGCTGTCCACCTTTAGTTCCACCTGTTGAGCACGAATACCCTACAAATGGTTCTGCATAAATGTCTATAGTAAAACATAGTGATGAGCGCTTACTACAAGCTATACAGCTGGGCAAATTAGGAAGCAAGTAATGCCATCAGATAAAGACAGATGTTCAACTCAAAGTAAAATGAGCTCAAGGTAAACGTCCCAAAGCCACGTTTTGTTTAAGAGAGACGCTGTAGTGGAGGGATTCGGAAATATCGATTTGGTGTTATGCACAATGCGCAAAGCACGGACCTGTGGCATTTTACTTTTACTGAAATGTGACCGCCCCTGCCGGGATGGAACCCGCGATCTTCCGGTGAGCAGCAGAGTACCAAAACCCCTTCTCCACCACAGCGGACAGCAAATTCTGCCGAGAGTACGGCTTACATTTGGTCAACATGCACGAAGGTCCGAATTCGGCACTTCATTTGTACTAAACACAGTG
Organism: Rhipicephalus microplus; assembly: GCF_043290135.1. Lineage (NCBI taxonomy): Eukaryota > Metazoa > Arthropoda > Arachnida > Ixodida > Ixodidae > Rhipicephalus > Rhipicephalus microplus. The sequence goes on along the minus strand of NC_134710.1, from coordinate 54,388,192 downwards.
TAATGCCGAAAAAAAATTTATTTTAGCAAATGTTCTGCGCTTGCTATAGCTGGAAAGACAAAAATGTCCGAGTGATCTTCTGAAGCTTTCGCAGGTCACGTTACTCAATAACGCACAAAATGCACGCCTAAATAAAAAAAATAGCGTAGATCAGTTCGTGTGCGGGAGATAACTGAGTGAACTTTATAAAACTACCGATCGCAGTCTTTAAAAACGTCGCGCGCGAGCACAGTGTACACAACTACAACAGCATGCAGTACAAACACGTTATGCGATCTCCTTAGGCGACAACTACTATTACAATAAGAACAACTCACAACGTATGAAGCGTGACCATCAAAATTACTACTGCAAGAAAGCACGTTGTCGGCTGACATCCAATGTTCAAGCGATGCGCCGAGTAAGGAACGGCCACTGATCCCTGTTCACCACATCGCGTGTCAAAGCATTTTGCTGGGCCACAGAGAGCGTCGTCGAGATAGGATTGCGGCGCTGCTACTCACTGATGCGTGAGGCGGCTCGATGGCAGCGTGGCTTTGAAGAACGCTGTCATTGATGTGCGGCGATATTTCAAGGGAACACATTTCACGTCCGTCAATGACACTGAACAAAGGAGTCGCAGAGGACGGTGTCGCACAGTCAGTATTTGACGATTAGTAGCGAGCACCGTTCAACTTCATCACACTCAGCGAAGAATTTGTGCTTACGTCAGTAACTGCAAGACTCAGCACGCAACGCGATGCAGGGCAGTAAAAGCACAGAACACCTACCAATGACACGAAGAAAACTGCCCCTCGAAATTATTACATATTTCTTAATGCCGCCATGTCAAAGTAACAAAAAAAAATGCAGGGTCACGCCGATTGAGGCGCCAACACCCACTCAGTTTCGGTATCTAGTTCTCGTCTAAAAAGTGTTATTCGTGTTGCTACAAATACTTTAAACACGCGTTATAACCACGCCATTCGCAAATGCAGTATCCTCATGCTTGTCCTATATATCTGTCAGTAAAATTGACCATAACTTATTAATAATTAAGCAAACTCTCTGGAACAGTTTGTAAAGTTGTTCAGGTGACGTTTGGCTTTGACTGGTGATCACAGGCAAGCCTATAGAGTTCCCTTAAATAATAAAGGGTGGGGTTAAAAGGACAGTGAAGGTAGATCCATCACAGTGTCCCCCTTACTATTAAGTCGATAGAAAGGGTAGACTTTGTGCAACATTCGCCTTCGCCCTCCCACGCACGGCGATGCTTGTGATATGATAACGCACATCATGAATTCACGAACGTTTTTTTTTCTGCACCCCTGCAGCCTTTACTATATTTCCGAATACATCTCCTTTGTTGTTTGAAGTGAAAACTACCGCTTCTGATATATAGCTGCAAAGCCAATGTTTTTAAACAAAATTAAGCTAGTATGTCATAAAGCATGTGGTTTATTACTGCACGCTTGTTACCACTCGACGCGTTGTGCTCTATCGCACGACGTTTGCATTGTATTTCCATCACGTGTAAACGCATGATACGAAATTCAAATTATCATGATTGCTTTTTCGAGTGTTGTATGCAGTGTTCAAAGACGCGAAAACGTCTTCATCTCGGTGTACACGTCCTCCACGAAGCAAATGTACTGTTCAAAGACACATGGATTTTTAGGGCACGTTCCTTAGTTCAAGCGAGATCACCGTTCGTGCAACGTGATCAGGAAGTGCTGAGAGAGCTATAGGCTGCAGTAACTTAGATGAAGTGTGTCCGCAGTGAAGTACGGGCAAATATCTTAGGTCCGCCGCTTCACCATTTCACTAATGTTGCCACGCACAGGATGCGCCCCTCTACAAAATTACCTTTACATAATTTTACAACGTCAATTTAATTATTTTATGACGTTAGAAAGATCTGAGATCGTACTATTGGAATACTAAAGGTAACAGCACAATTAATGTGAATACGTTTCGCGACGTTTCGGACTGAAATTCGCTGGCATTTTGTAGTCGTCACTCGGATTACACGTGAAGCTTGGTCCCGTATTTACTAATAACCTTTTTCTCGCGAATAATGACAGCCCTGAATAAAAGAAATTGCAGGTAGAGTTAAATAAAAAAGACCTTTAGGAATTCACCTTAGGGCGTTTTAAGGGCGCCTAACGAAGGACGTCCTTGTCAGTGTAAGCATAGTATTAGTAAAGGCGTGGTATGACAGTCATGGGAGCGAAGCTATACGCACGCTTTTATTCTTGAATCGGTGCACACGTCATCCACGTAGCAAATTTACAGTGTCAATTTATGAAAGGGAACACGGGAGCGCGCAGCCTGCATGCTCCGGCGGCTGCTGGCAGTGCGTTCAAGCGGGAGCGCGAACAACCACAGTCCCTTTTCGCGTAATCTCGTGGCCAGCAAAGCAGCCATTCGTTGCTGATATGGAACCAGCAGCAAGATGCGACCCCCTTCCCTTCAAGGCGATTACGCTAGAGCTGGTAATCGCCTTGAAGAGGGAGGGTTCGCTATCTTGCCGTTCTATAAATGCAACGAATGGTTGTTTTGCTCGCCGCGAGATGACGCGAAAAGAGACTCTGGGTGCTATCGCTCCCACTTGAACACGCTGCCAGCAGCCGCTGGAGCACGCACGCCACGCGTTGCCATGTTCCCCTTCATAAAAATTGACACTCACTGTTCAAAAATAGATGGATTTTTCAGGCGCGTTCCTAAGTTCATGCGAGATGAGGGTTTGGGAAACGATTAAGCATAACATATTCCCCCAACAAAGGTTAAATAGGCTGTACATTTAGACTGCCAAAAAATAAACACGGCTAGTATTTGACAGGAAGGTTTCGTATTGCTGACTTGCGACGTGGCATGAGTTCAGCCGACAGTTTCGTGATGCGTACCGCAGCACTGAAAGGAAAGAGAGAGTGGAGCAGGCTATCTCGTCTCGGAACCAACGACCCAACGAGAGAGTTTCGATGTTTGTCGAGGACATGCGTCGACTCTTCAAGCGTGCTGACCCTGCAATCTCCGAGGGAAAGAAGGTGCGGCATTTAATGCGTGGGGTAAAAGAGCAGCTCTTCGCCGGACTCGTGCGCAATTCACCGACGACTGTGGCAGAGTTCATAAATGAGGTAACCACAATGGAGCGTACTCTCCAGTATAGGTCGTCACAGTATGAACGCCACGACGTGACCCCTGCTGCATGCTTTATTGGGGCTGACAGCGAGAGGCATGCCCTCGCAGAGTTCATAAGAAGCATCGTGTGGGACGAGCTCCGCCAACTCCAAGTACCGGGACCCCAACCACCCGTAAGTGCTCTCGCAGACTTAATCCGAAATGAGATCCGATAGGTGGTCTTCCCACTCGCGCCAACAAGGCCTAAGGCCCCTGTGCTGACTTGTGCGGCGGCTCTGCGATCTCCTGCACCACATGGCCCTGATCCCACCATGGGGACAATGGATCAGGCTAGCCATCGATTCCAGGGCACTTCTTCGACTCCGCCACCCGCCTCAAGGTTTCCGAGTGCACCAACTTATCGTCCGTTCGGATCGCGGCAGAACGCCACAAAGGCCAGCGTGTGGCGTACGTCAGATAACCATCCACTCTGCTACCACTGTGGCGAAGCGGGTCACGTCTACCGTAACTGCCAGTACCGCCAACTTGGTCACCCTGATGGCTTTCACCCTGATGCTTGGTGCCCGCGTTACGGTGAGCGTCCCCGCGACATCGAAGCGAACCTTACGGGCCAGCAAGCTCATCGCCTTGGTCAACGCCCCCAATCACGATCACCATCACCTCGCCGCCCCACGTCACCTAGCATTCCCTCGTCATCTTAGGCTCCTTTCAGAGGCCGGTCACCGAGTCCCCACAGGGGAAACTAGAAACCACGGCTCCTGGGGGTGAAGCCGCGTCCCAACGAACTGTCAAAGAGCCTCCTTCGACGCAAAGACCCGACGAAGACTGTTCTGACTTTCCAGTCATTTCCGAAAGTCATAAGACTGTTTCCGCCGACATCACCGTACACGTCGATAATCACGTCGTCACTGCCCTCGTCGACACCGGCGCCGATTATTCAGTTATGAGCAGCGCCCTGCATCCCAACTGAGGAAGGTAACTACCCCTTGGCAAAGACCCCCGTTGCGCACGGCAGGGGGCCACCTCTTCACGCCGACTGGAATGTGCACAGCCCGTGTTCGAGTCCGTGCTTCGACGTTCACAGGGTCTTTCCTCGTATTACCCGTGTGCTCCCGTCCACTCATTCTGGGGCTGGACTTTATTCGCGAATACGGCGCAATTATTGACCTACGAGACATGCTGGTGTCGTTCGAGGACCCGCTTCATCCTGAACCGGAAAACGCCCGCTCATCGAAGGCTGCCCTACGTGTATCCTCCGAATCTGTTACTCTGTCTCCCCGCAGCAGCCTTTTTATCAACGTTGAATGTGACCAAGACGTCGCCGATGCTGTAATTGCAGAAGGAAATTTGTCCCTACTTTTTGCACAACTGCGTTGCACAAATCTGCGTTGCCCGAGGTATTGTTCAGCCCAGTAGAAAGCAGGCTTGCCTATTAGCCACGAATTTCAGCGAGGAGTATCGCCATCTTACCAAACACACTGCGATCGCATACCTTGAGGATATTGCCGACGTCCCTGGTCCATCAACATTATCTGCCCTTTCGTCGTGCGACGATTCCGCCATGACATTTGCAAGCACTCTCGACGTAAACCATGGTCTACCATCTGCACAATGGGAACGTCTTTTGAAGCTACTCGGCTCATTTCGGGACTGCTTCGCTACGACTTCGAAAGTTAGCCAAACAGCGCTTGCCAAGCATCGTATCATCACCGAGCCTACCGAGAGACCCATTGGACAGCATTCCTACACAAAGGGAATGTTTATTCGCGAGTACCTCTTTGTATGATTACATCAATCGAGGTCACCTGGACTCCTCGAAACTCATATATATATATATTAACAGAGTGCCCGTTAGAGGGGCAATTAAACGGTGAACAGCATTCCTACAGAGTCTCGCAAAAAGAACAAGACGATATACGCCAACAGGTGCAGCTGATGCTCAAGGACGATGTCATCCAGCCATCGACCAGTCCCTGCTTGTTCCCTGTTGTGTTAGTAAAGAAAAAAGATGGTACTCTGCGATTTTGCGTCGACTACCAAAAGTTGAATAAGATCATGAAGAAAGACGTGTATCCTTTATCACGAATAGACGACTCGCTGGACCGCATTCGCAATGCTCGTTACTTTTCTTCCATGAGTCTACGCAGCGGCTATTTGCAAATATCTGTTGATGAGCGCGACCGCGAAAAGACCGCCTTCATTACTCCTGACGGACTCCACGAGTTCAAGGTCCTTCCCTTCGGCTTATGCTCGGCACCAGCTACTTTTCAAAGAATGATGGACACGGTTTTTTCTGGGCTAAAATGGCAATCGTGTCTTGTCTACCTTGACGATGTGGTCGTCTTCTCGGACATGTTTGAGCAGCACGTCCAGCGCTTACAGGCAGTTCTTCAAGCGATTCGAACAGCTGGAGTTTCTCTAAAACCTGAGAAATGCCACTTTGCATTCGAGGAACTGAAATTGCTTGGTCACGTTGTCAGCCACGCCGGTATACACCCAGACCCCGAGAAAACGAAAGCTGTTGCCGCATTTCCTGTCCCAACGAACAAGCACGACCTCCGCCGATTTCTGGGACTCTGTGAATATTACAGACGCTTCGTCAAAGGCTTTTCTAAAATCGATGAACCGCTAAATGAGCTTACAAAAGACGGCGTACCGTTTGTTTGGGGTCATGATCAGCATCACGCCTTTGACACGCTACGAAACCATCTCCAAGCCCCACCTCTACTCGGTCACTTTGACGATAACGCTGCCACAGAGCTACACACGGATGCCAGCAACGTCGGACTTGGAGCTGTACTGGTTCAATGGCAAAATGGCGTAGAGCACGTGATTGCCTATGCAAGTCGAACACTATCATCTGCAGAGAAAAACTACTCTGCAACAGAAAAAGAATGCTTAGCCGTTGTTTGGGCTATAACAAAGTTTCGCCCTTATTTATACGGTCGACCATTCAGGGTAGTTAGCGACCACCATTCTCTATGCTGGCTCGCCAACCTCAAAGACCCTTCCGATCGTCTAGCACGCTGGAGCGTTGGGCTGCAAGAATTTGACGTTAGAGTCATTCACAAGTCAGGACGCGAACACACTGATGCTGACTGTCTCTCACGTGCACGAATTGGAAGTACGAACGCGGACGTTGAAGAGGACGATACATTCCTTTCCTCTGTGTCAGCAACCGACTTGGCTCAACAAAAACGCGACGACATGGAGCTAAGCCCACTGATTGACTACCTCGAAGGCCGAAAACGCAGCCTTCCTCGAAACTTCGCACGTTCGCTGGCCTCGTTCTGCATCAGGGGTGGAGTCCTCTATAAGAAAAATTTCCACCATACCCAGGCTACTTACCTACTGGTTGCGCCACCCTCGCTTCGGGACGATATTTTACATGCTTGTCACGACGAACCATCATCCGGACACCTTGGCTACACGCGCACATTGGAAAGAATTCGCCGCTCATACTACTGGCCCCGCCTCGCGAAGACAGTCAAGCAGTACGTCCGCACATGCCGCAACTGCCAACGCCGTAAGACTCCACCTGTCCGACCAGCAGGACTACTACAGCCTATCGCCACGCCGAAGACACCATTTCATCAAATTGGCAATGACTTGCTCAGCTCATTTCCCGCCTCTTCGTCTGAAAACCGGTGGATTGTGGTTGCCACCGATTATTTAACGTGTTACAGCGAAACAAAGGCCCTGCCCAAAGCTACCACAGCCGAAATCGCGAAGTTTTTGTTACCAGCATCGTACTTCGTCACGGAGCACCAGCTGTGATAATTACTGATCGTGGTACAGCTTTCACCGCAGAGATGCTTCAAGAAGTGCTGAGACTAAGTGGTACAGAACATCGGAAAACCACGGGTTATCACCCCCAAACAAATGGACTCACTGAACGGTTGAACAAGACCATTGCAGATGAGCTGTCAATGTATGTGGCCGTTGATCACAAGAACTGGGATGATATACTCCCTTACGTAACTTTTGCTAACAATACAGCAGTCCAAGGGAGTACAGGTTTCACCCCATTTCGCTTAGCTCATTGTCGAGAGGTCACTACAATGCTCGACGCAATGCTCCTTCCCAACAACTTGAGCATGTTCAACGCGGACGCTGCATTGTTCGCTCAACGCGCCGAGGAGGCCCTTCAACTCGCCCGATGCCGTATTCAGGCTCCCCAAACTGCCGACGCACACCGCTACAACCTTACACACCGAGATGTTACCTTCCAACCAGGCGATGAAGTTTGGGTGTGGACTCCCATCCGACAGCGTGGTCACTCTGAAAAGTTGCTTCGGCGCTACTTCTGCCCTTACAAAGTTCTGCGCCGACTCAGTGACGTTACGTATGAAGTTCTCCCTGAGGGCGCCTCAAGACGTTCCCGTCGGTTTCCACAAAGTGATGTGGTGCACGTGTCAAGACTCAAGCCATATTTCTCGCGTCATCCATCGAACGTGGACTAACTTACCATGCAATGACTATTTTTTGTCACTTTGGTTTTTTTTATTGTTTTGTGTACTAATTCCTTTTTTTATTGAGTACTTCTATGACACCAGCCCATTTTTTTCCTTACGACGGAGTTGTTGGGTTCCATGGTAGCATCTTTTCGTTCTCATTTTTTTTTTCTCAACACTCATTACCAGCATCGAGCCGATGCGTTTCGAGGAGAGGGAGTAATGTCACAGGTAATGGGTATGAGCCATCAACTGTACGTGGAATGCCTTGGAAGTGAAGAAAGAAGAGGGCTTTTGCGTCCTGGTCTGAGGGCAAGCAAGACGTCGCTTCGTCGCTGTCGGTTACTACGTTCGCTGCAACATCGATAAATGAGTCACTATTGAACTAACGACGGTAGAAGCAACTGTCGATACCGCTATGGACGGTAAGTTTCATGTTACTATGGATAGTATACAGGGTGTCCCACGTAACTTTAGCCAGAGTTTAAAAATATGCGGGAACACGTAACTACGACGCGACCAAACGCATGTTGCTCACCGTTGCCTGAAGTTAGTCGGACTGGTTCTTTTGTTTTCAAATATTCTTTAATTAGATATGCTTAACTAACTTTTGAAAGAAGGAAACTAGATAAAATTTTCAATGAGAAAGCTAACTGTAAATCAGTTTGCAAAACGTCCGAGTAGACAGTCTTGAATTTTACATCTATTACATAGTAGTGTTTTTCTTCCAATTACAAATACCCGCGAAATACAAAAATACCACGTGACAAACGCGCTCGTACGCCAGCAGGAAGAAATTAGTTTTCTGTGGTGCAACTGCACAGCTTCAAGATTATATTGTGTTTTTTTATTTCAAAATATGATGTGCCAAATTTAGAAGGCGAAGAAAGTGAAAGAAGATCTCTAAACAATAAAAAAGAAAGACAATTTAGAACATACTTTCTCTTGGTGCTTTGAACATCGCCTCCTGCCACACGTACAATTTTCATGCCATTGGTACTTACCTTCATGAAACTAAACACATTAAGTATACTTCCATGAGTACTAAAAATGCAAAAATATTTAAACTTAAAAAAGCTTTTTAATCATTCTAATTCCTGTACAAGTCTCAGTAAATTATTTGATCATTTCTCGGCTAATCACCCTGAGTGCGTACGAGCTATTCTAGAGGATTCATTATCATCAGCATCAGCTTGGTTCTGTACTGCTCGCGAGTCATCGACGTCCTCGGCGGCCATGCTTTATGAAAAAGCCCACGGCTCCTTGGGGTGTCCACGAAGTGCTGCATGCGCGCGGGATCCTCAGCGTCTCCATTGGTGGACATGGCAGGCAAGAAGGCGTTTACATTCGAACTTGGCTTCGGGTGCCCCTCTCGGCAGGAGACAATTTACAACAACTGTGTCCGCCATATTATTGATGGATGTTTCGAAGGCTACAACGCCGTCGTGCATACTTACGGCGAAAATGGATCCGAGAAAACTTGCACTCGGGTGCCCCTCTGAGCAGGAGACAATTTACAACAACTGCTTCCACCATAATATTGATGGACGTTTCGAAAGCTACAACACCGTCGTGCTTACTTACGGCGAAAATGGATCCGAGAAAACTTGCGCTCGGGTGCCCCTCTCAGCAGGAGACAATTTACAACAACTGTGCCCGCCATATTATTGATGGACGTTTCAAAGGCTACAACACCGTCGTGCTTACTTACGGCGAAAATGGATCCGAGAAAACTTGCCCTCAGGTACCCCTCTCAGCAGGAGACAATTTACAACTGTGTCCGCCATATTATTGATGGACGTTTCGAAGGCTACAACGCCGTCGTGCTTACTTACGGCGAAAATGGATCCGAGAAAACTTGCACTCCGGTGCCCTTCTCAGCAGGAGACAATTTACAACAACTGTGTCCGCCAAATTATTTATGGACGTTTCGAAGGCTACAACGCCGTCGTGCTTACTTACGGCGAAAATGGATCCGAGAAAACTTGCGCTCGGGTGCCCCTCTCAGCAGGAGACAATTTACAACAACTGTGTCCGCCATATTATTGATGGACGTTTCGAAGGCTACAACGCCGTCGTGCTTACTTACGGCGAAAATGGATCCGAGAAAACTTGCCCTCGGGTGCCCCTCTCAGCAGGAGACAATTTACAACTGTGTCCGCCATATTATTGATGGACGTTTCGAAGGCTACAACGCCGTCGTGCTTACTTACGGCGAAAATGGATCCGAGAAAACTTGCACTCCGGTGCCCTTCTCAGCAGGAGACAATTTACAACAACTGTGTCCGCCAAATTATTTATGGACGTTTCGAAGGCTACAACGCCGTCGTGCTTACTTACGGCGAAAATGGATCCGAGAAAACTTGCACTCCGGTGCCCGTCTTAGCAGGAGACAATTTACAACAACTGTGTCCGCCAAATTATTTATGGACGTTTCGAAGGCTACAACGCCGTCGTGCTTACTTACGGCGAAAATGGATCCGAGAAAACTTGCGCTCGGGTGCCCCTCTCAGCAGGAGACAATTTACAACAACTGTGTCCGCCATATTATTGATGGACGTTTCGAAGGCTACAACGCCGTCGTGCTTACTTACGGCGTAAATGGATCCGAGAAAACTTGCACTCAGGTGCCCTTCTCAGCAGGAGACAATTTACAACAACTGTGTCCGCCATATTATTGATGGACGTTTCGAAGGCTACAACGCCGTCGTGCTTACTTACGGCGAAAATGGATCTGAGAAAACTTGCGCTCGGGTGCCCCTCTCAGCAGGAGACAATTTACAACAACTGTGTCCGCCATATTATTGATGGACGTTTCGAAGGCTACAACACCGTCGTGCTTACTTACGGCGAAAGTGGATCCGAGAAAACTTGCACTCGGGTGCCCCTCTCAGCAGGAGACAATTTACAATAACTGTGTCCGCCATATTATTGATGGACGTTTCGAAGGCTACAACGCCGTCGTGCTTACTTACGGCGAAAATGGATCCGAGAAAACTTGCACTCAGGTGCCCCTCTCAGCAGGAGACAATTTACAACAACTGTGTCCGCCATATTATTGATGGACGTTTCGAAGGCTACAACGCCGTCGTGCTTACTTACGGCGAAAATGGATCCGAGAAAACTTGCACTCAGGTGCCCCTCTCAGCAGGAGACAATTTACAACAACTGTGTCCGCCATATTATTGATGGACGTTTCGAAGGCTACAACGCCGTCGTGCTTACTTACGGCGAAAATGGATCCGAGAAAACTTGCACTGAGGTGCCCTTCTCAGCAGGAGACAATTTACAACAACTGTGTCCGCCATATTCTTGATGGACGTTTCGAAGGCTACAACGCCGTCGTGCTTATTTACGGCGAAAATGGATCCGAGAAAACTTGCGCTCGGGTGCCCCTCTCAGCAGGAGACAATTTACAACAACTGTGTCCGCCATATTATTGATGGACGTTTCGAAGGCTACAACGCCGTCGTGCTTACTTACGGCGAAAATGGATCCGAGAAAACTTGCGCTCAGGTGCTCCTCTCAGCAGGAGTTAATTTACAACAACTGTGTCCGCCATATTATTGATGGACGTTTTGAAGGCTACAACGCCGTCGTGCTTACTTACGGCGAAAATGAATCCGAGAAAACTTGCACTCAGGTGCCCCTCTCAGCAGGAGAGACAATTTACAACAACTGTGTCCGCCATATTCTTGATTGACGTTTCGAAGGCTACAACGCCGTCGTGCTTACTTACGGCGAAAATGGATCCGAGAAAACTTGCACTCAGGTGCCCCTCTCAGCAGGAGACAATTTACAAAAACTGTGTCCGCCATATTATTGACGGACGTTTCGAAGGCTACAACGCCGTCGTGCTTATTTACGGCGAAAATGGATCCGAGAAAACTTGCGCTCGGGTGCCCCTCTCAGCAGGAGACAATTTACAACAACTGTGTCCGCCATATTATTGACGGACGTTTCGAAGGCTACAACGCCGTCGTGCTTACTTACGGCGAAAATGGATCCGAGAAAACTTGCGCTCGGGTGCCCCTCTCAGCAGGAGACAATTTACAACAACTGTGTCCGCCATATTATTGACGGACGTTTCGAAGGCTACAACGCCGTCGTGCTTACTTACGGCGAAAATGGATCCGAGAAAACTTGCACTCAGGTGCCCTTCTCAGCAGGAGGCAATTTACAACAACTGTGTCCGCCATATTCTTGATGGACGTTTTGAAGGCTACAACGCCGTCGTGCTTATTTACGGCGAAAATGGATCCGAGAAAACTTGCACTCAGGTGCCCCTCTCAGCAGGAGACAATTTACAAAAACTGTGTCCGCCATATTCTTGATTGACGTTTCGAAGGCTACAACGCCGTCGTGCTTACTTACGGCGAAAATGGATCCGAGAAAACTTGCACTCAGGTGCCCCTCTCAGCAGGAGACAATTTACAAAAACTGTGTCCGCCATATTATTGACGGACGTTTCGAAGGCTACAACGCCGTCGTGCTTACTTACGGCGAAAATGGATCCGAGAAAACTTGCACTCAGGTGCCCTTCTCAGCAGGAGACAATTTACAACAACTGTGTCCGCCATATTCTTGATGGACGTTTTGAAGGCTACAACGCCGTCGTGCTTATTTACGGCGAAAATGGATCCGAGAAAACTTGCGCTCGGGTGCCCCTCTCAGCAGGAGACAATTTACAACAACTGTGTCCGCCATATTATTGATGGACGTTTCGAAGGCTACAACGCCGTCGTGCTTACTTACGGCGAAAATGGATCCGAGAAAACTTGCGCTCAGGTGCTCCTCTCAGCAGGAGTTAATTTACAACAACTGTGTCCGCCATATTATTGATGGACGTTTTGAAGGCTACAACGCCGTCGTGCTTACTTACGGCGAAAATGAATCCGAGAAAACTTGCACTCAGGTGCCCCTCTCAGCAGGAGAGACAATTTACAACAACTGTGTCCGCCATATTCTTGATTGACGTTTCGAAGGCTACAACGCCGTCGTGCTTACTTACGGCGAAAATGGATCCGAGAAAACTTGCACTCAGGTGCCCCTCTCAGCAGGAGACAATTTACAAAAACTGTGTCCGCCATATTATTGACGGACGTTTCGAAGGCTACAACGCCGTCGTGCTTACTTAGGCAAAGGAAAGGCGCGGCGCTCCACACAGCTCCCCCTTCTATGCACCCTACCCCGGGTGTTCAACAAGACTAAATAAAATATGGTTTACAGGTAACTACAAAAAATGACAATTATCTCAATAAAAGGTCAAGTTAACGTATCAAAACCGGCTGATAAATGATAAATATTCAATTGAAAACATTATTTTTTTTTGAAAAAAAAGCGCGTAAAAGCGTGCAAGCGCCTTGAGCACATTTGATGGCCGCATTTTTGTATTCGTGTCAGCGCCGTGTGCTACTTCAGCATTGCTATTGAAGCACTTATACGATTAGGTGTTATGTAGGAAGGAGCTTTAAGCCCTGGTCTGCCCGCAGGACGGCACAGTGCTCTCCCATAGTGGAGTACCATTTACTCTAAGTAGATACCAACCTTGTCTAAACAAATGATAGTCTCGTAGCACAATCGTGGTTCACGCAAACAATTGCGGCCACAGAAATTGTGGGCTCACGGCGCCTGGCTGCATGGACTTCGGGATCGAGTTGCCGTGCCGGCATACGAGCATTCTAGCCGGTTCCGCTGCTTCCTACGTGTTCCACCCAGCACTCGCGGTGCCCTTTTCCCACAGACTGCTGCATAATGATACATTGAAGAGCTATGCATTTTAGCTGAGTTACAATTGTAGTTACTACTAAATAGTTAAAATCGTGCGAGTGGGCATTTATTCATTCAAGTGGCATGCACCTACGAACTCATGCTTGTTGTTTTGCTGCAAGTGGTGTTAAGACACATCTTTTGTCACGTACAATTATTTTCTTGACATCATAGCACCGCAAATTATCCGTCCGTTTGTTTTCAAGCTGATTACCCGTAAACCTATTTATTTGATTTTCTGTTACAGAGACACCATCCCACGTTCAATGTAGCGAATGACAATAGTAAACCATTTCTTACTCTGAAAATGAAATGCGCTCGTAGTTTTCTGATTTTTTTACGCCTTTCCATCTTCCTAACGTGAGATCTCGTTCCCTCACGCACTCGAACATTGTGTTTCAATGTAGGCGAAATTCTCCGCACACAACACGGCATAAGTCGGCGAATTCGCTGATGAGTCGGCTCACTGAGATCATAGTAAGTCCGGCTGAGTAACGTTTTCGCGAGTCTGAGTGAGTCCGGTAGAACAAAATTTTCGTGATTCCGAGCGAGTTCAGCTGAGGCAAAGTTTGGCGAGTTTGAGTGAGTCCAAAGCGCGAAATATATTTGAGACGGTTTTTTTTTTGTAATAGTGAAATGCACTTTAAATAAAACCGAGAAAAGCGCACTTTTTTCTGCTGGAAATGTAATTGGGCCCACTCCAATAACTTTTAGCCAGTATGTTCCTCTCCCCTAAATACCACAAATCTTTTATGTGGCTAAAATTTACATAGACAAATATCGTCAGTATTGGGGAGTGAATTTTGCATTTGGCTCATATAGATTGAAATATGTAATTTGAACAAGAATTAGCTAGTGAAATAAGTGTAAAACGGTTCGAATGTACGGTATAGCAATATTTCGCGAAAAATTGACATCATACTTGTGCTTCCATCGCTGCCATGCTTCGACGCGTGGGCATAATAGAGATTACTAGACTTGGAGAGCAAGTGATCCTTCCTGGCAAAAAATGCACTATTCTGGACTGGCATGAGTGTTTTGTTCTTCCGGGCATCAAATGAAGGCCTTGCAAAGTGTTCCAGTTAGTTTTATGCCATTCGTTTTCTGACCACTTCTTCTAGTTTAGGAAATAGATAGACGCCCGATGTCTTTATTTCATACCTATTTTATTTCAAATATACCGTGTTGGAGTCAACTGATGACAAGATACTGTTGTGCTAAAGTAAAAAAGAATCAATAAGATGCAAAAATAAGTAGGGAAATCAGCCTCTTACTCTTTACTATCGAGTTTTATCAACATCATGTCCTTCAATAACTGCCAACTCGTGCTAGACAACCTAATTGTGGAATGTAAACATGATAACAAAGCAACTAAGACACAAATGAAACATTTTGGGTGGGACCATGTTGGCTATTTTGATCATGTTTGTGGGCGCAGAGCTGGTTTAATGAATGTGGCTCACTTTGATGGAAACAGTTGGAGTACTTGGCTCATTTTTTATTAGAAACTGCCTTTTCGAGCTCATGTTACACTAAAGAATTGCCCCATTTGTAACAAAACTGTTTTAGAAATTGAAGATACTTAGGCATGCTTTACGTTCCACTGAAATTTAGTGTAGTTTCGGTTTCTGCATTTGGCTCTTTTACAAAAGGAAACGTCTCATTTCTTGAGTGACTTCCGTTTTTTTTTTTTGCCAACCTAATGTAGTCATCCTAAGCATTATTATCATCCTCAGCCAGATTCACGTTCATATTGACGTCTACTCACAGGTATTCGAAAGCAATGTCATACATCGTTTCAATATTCAATATGTAATAATTAGAGGCGTGAATCACATGGGAGGGGTGCCTTGACCTCTCCCCACCAACTCTTCTAAGAAATTCCTTGATGATTATATTGTCACGTGCGTCCTGCGAGAAAGACGAAGGCGAGAGGACATACGCGCATCTGCACGTTTTTTATGCAGAACGCAACAACGAGAAAGACGAGGAACTCTCTGGCGCGCGGTAAATAAAAAGACCGACCCTCTGCTGCTTTCTCGGCGTCTTCAAATACGACCTCTATCTTCACGCCACGAAAATATCTTATACTTTCATCTCTTCCAAGAAAAATAACCTAGCTTACTTGTTTGGAAGCGCCCAGAACTGGTTTTCTTAGGTACTATGTCAAATGGCACCAAGAAGAGAACTGTTTACATGAGATATTGATGTTAAAGAGCATTGACACCATGATTGATTTGTGGTGTTTAAAGCGTGATTCAGACGAGGGAGACATCCGCGGAGTTGAGGCGAGAATGGCGCATCACGTGAGAACGACGTCACGGGTTAGTGTGTGGACGCGACCTCCTCGCGGCTCCTCGGGGGAGGCGGGGATAGTAGTTTCTCCGACCGGTCAAACGATCCCCGTGCAGTGGGGGATGTAGTGGAATTTCAGGTGGGTCTCTGCCCACATTGTAGCCCTCTCTCTTGCTGTGCTATGGTGGCTAGAATTTGGAGGTGACGCCAACGGGAGCTCGGAGCCGCTCCTCCGTTTCGAGCAGCGCGGCGGTGGCGCTGTCGGTGGAATGGTGATGCTAGTTACGCGCGCTGCGCCTTGAGCGCACGGACCTTTTAAAGATGCACGATTCAGATAACCCACTGTGACGATGGCTGATAGAACGCCATTTCAAGCATTAAAAGAAATTGGCTGCCGCTGCGAGACTTCTGTGACATTGAATCTGCGTAACTAAAAGCTTTCGTTCGCATATCCCTGCAGTGTTTTGGAGTGCAAGGTGACTGCTTACTTAAAAAAAAATATTACCCCAGTTCTTGGAGAGGAAAGTAAAACAAAGATTTATTGCGCATCATATTATTAGTAAAATCTATTGCACATCATAGAAGACAGGGTAAAACTATGAAAAAATACGCACATTTACATACTTCCGGGAGTAGTTAAAAACATTGAAACATTGCACACAGACAGCGCATCGCTTAGCACTAAGTAATGAGAGGAATACAATCACTTTCCACTCGGCGAAAAAAAACAATAGAGCTTAAGGTTACAATATAAAACACAGAGCACACGTCTCAGCTTCAGCAATTTCATTCTTTCCTGCTTAGCGTTTCGCTTGCTCTTCTGAGCTTTGACTGTTCTGAGCTTTGACTCCTGCCTAGTAAGAACATAGAACTGGATAATTTTGTTTGTGAGGGACATGCTGTGGTCAGGGCAGTCAACAAGTGTAAGCTTTCTTAGCTGCAAGAAGGAAACCAAGTCCATGATGCTGTCAGGTTTGACTTCTATCACACTGAAGCAGTGAGTAAAAGTGTTCCCGAGAGTGGTCACGAGTTCATTGAGCTTGGCTTATGGGTACAGCAGGCCTCCACGGTCAACAGCAGCCATGAGGAATGCTGCAGCTGGAGATAGATCGTTCATGCTTTGTAGGAGCTGCTGGCTGCACTCTGCACATTTGGTGCTTGCAACGCTTTTTCTTGCCATATATCCAGCCATGTAAAATATGAGTCTGGCATCGCTGCTTTGCACGACCATCTCTGCATGCTCGGTGCCGTGGCCGTATTCATTGAGCACTTCATGTGCTTCAGCAAGGTATCGCTGCTTTGCACGACCATCTCTGCATGCTCAGTGCCGTGGCCGTATTCATTGAGCACTTCATGTGCTTCAGCAAGGTTTCCTACGTCAAGAAGCTCGTCTAACTTCCTCCGAGTAGTGGGGTCCTTTCCGTTGTCAGCTCCCAGCAGACTTCTCAGTAGTCCAGAGGACACATTGCTTCCTTTCGGTGGTTTTGCCAAGTTTTGGAAGCTCAAAGTGCTGGCCGAGTTTAAAAACTGGGAGGCAGTCGGATGATCATTGCATCCAGACATTTGTCGGACGATTCCAAACAGCCTCGCCACGGGGTCCTGACTCAAGTGGCATGTCATCATATATCTGAAGTTCAACTTCATCGTCAGGTAGCGGAGAAGGTATAGCGTGCTTGATAATGTAACATGAATCCCCTCGGCTGTACTGCGGCTTAGAAAACCTCCTGAGCCAGCAGCTGTTTCCCAATCGTCCAGGTAAGTCAAGAAGCTTTGAATGCACTTCTCGTGCGTCCCTCCAGGCTTAAGTGCACCTGACCGGCACCTTGAAGTCATGGCCTCAATGAGCCTTCTCATTCTTTCCACAAAGCTGACTGTCACCGCTGTGCTCCCATGCTTTTCTTCGATGGTTGCATTGTACAAGAACATGCCTCTGAGGACTTCGTCACTGTAAAGCCGCACTGCATAATTTACCCTCATTTTCTCAAAGCCATTGGGATGCACAACCGATTTGCTAATATGAGGCATGGCTTTGAGAGTCGTGTAATGCTGTTCATCAAGCTTCCGGGCACATTCAATAGCGTCAACGCTGGCATGGCCTTCTGGCAGTTTCCCGCCCGTTCGAACAAAAGTGTTCCTCACACATTTAAGAAGGTGTGGGAAGTCCGAGACGAAGTGAAGAAAACGTTCTGGGTCTATAGGGTGCTGCCTTCTACAGACTCTGTTTCCTTTCCTGCCGTGTATGCCGAATGAGTTCCACATGCTTCTGTTCCACGCAGCTCCATCAGTGGTGATAAAGTCTACGTGCAGACCGGCGTTTTCGCACATGACTACTGCCTCGATGATTTATTTTGCCTAACATCTCGGACTTCACATTGCTGCGTGATGCGAACACCTCAATAATCTGGTGCCACGTGCCTGTAACAGGCACAAACAATACTACAAGGCCATGGTCACATGCTAGGGAGCGCTCACTCTCTGGTGTGAACTTACCAAGGTCCACAAAACCTTCGATAGTGCTATCGGGTCCCAAGCTCAAGTGTTCCGATAGCTTAATCTCATCAATTAACACCCCATAATGGCGCTGGAACAAGTACATAGATTTTGTTTTTTTTTTTCGCCACAGCAGCAAACACTTTTTCGCTCAGGCCGAACCCACTCATGTAACGCTTGAGATATCGATGTAGTGATGTTCGAGAAGGCAAGGCCATGATGTTGTTTTTGTGTATGTGCTCATAGAGGCGTGGGCTTTTCTTAGACATAATTAGGCACTCTAGAGCCCATTCACTTTCATACTTTATTCCTCTTGTGGATTTTCATTTAGCCGCTGCAAAGCACGCCTTGACTTGTTGCTGTTGCTTAATAGGTAGGGCCTTCACCGCTTCTTCAAATGCTGCAGAGTCATTCTGTGCATTCTTTTTTTGTTTGTTTGATGAGTGATTTAGCCTGCAGGACACTCAGGCGACTCCTTTTCGCTTGCGCTGCTCGCAGCTTAAGCCTGTATGTAAGCTTTTGGGACTGGGCCACATTTTTGCATTTTCTTCGCCTGTGAGACTCTCGATTCAGGAGCAGTCTTCGGAGGTGCTTGCATTGTGGGCAGGCTTTTTTTGGCGTAGGAGTGACCCCACGGCAAGATGGGCTGAAGGTTCTGTAATCAAAAGTCTTCTCTTTGTACTTTAAATTTACTCCAAATTCACCAGTTTTACAAAACCCTCTGCATGGTATCATGGAGTCGACGTTGCGAAGCAACTCTTCTGCCATTTCGATGTCGGTAATGTCAAGGATCTTTCTTTATTTTTGTGGCTTGCACAAAAGCTGTCGCTTGAAGTTCGTTTTCATTTGATGTCATTAGCACATACTTGTCAAAAGTCAACTTGTCACCATCTAGTGCGCACTCTGTAAACACCGTGGCGTTGTCGGCTCCAGCAATTTAGATGTCGAGCCCAGTAAGCGCAGGGAAGACCACACTTGCGGACGTCAGGAATTGTAGGTACATTCGGAACAGGTACTTGGTGATTGTCGCTTTCTGTGCTGTACGAGCCAGCTGTCTCCTCACAAGCAGACGTGCTTGGTTCCTGACGTCGAATTTTCGATGGCAGGCCGCAAGGGGATGTTCTTGACGTTCTTTTCTTCGGCACTTTCTTTGAAAGATACGCAGGAACATTTGGGAATATGGTTGGCACCACGTCAGATTTCAGCACCGGTTTCCCACTGGGAATCTGAACAGTTTCGCCGTTTATCACGTGCGTGTAAAAACGCTCAATAAACTGCTCGTCGAAATGAAGCTCACAGAGCGCCGACTTCGCGTCCAACGACTTGTCGGCACTGGGTACGGCTTGTCGCCAGGCTTTGAAGAGGGCAGGGCCTTTGGGAACAGAGAAGAGAGAAGCACGCTGACCTTGCTCCCTCGATGACACATAGCCGCTCGTGCAGCCAGGTGCGAAGCAGTGGCGTTGCCTCGCTTTCGGGGTGCTGAAGTTCATCCTAAGCTCGGCACTCACTCTGTGGTGTCAGCAACTAAATACGTTTTGCCAAAAGTGAGACAACAGCGCGGGAAACTGCACACCCCCAGACACACTTTCAGAGGCGAACCGGCGAGCCGACGAGAACGCGGAGCGCGCGCTTCGCCCGCATCACTATGCCGACAGCAGCGCCGTGGTCGCCGTCGCGGCGGCGCTTGAAAAGGAGGATCGCGCGCACTCGGCGAATATGCGGGCGCTGTCGTCACCTCTCAATTCTAGGCACCATAGCAGTGCCTGCAGAACCCGGCGGCGGCGGCTGTTCCAAATTACGCTCCGGATTTGCGTGCACCGTGATGGTGAAAATGGATGATGAAGCAACTTTTTTTCTCCTTTTCTCTCATGGAAGAATATCATCGCTTGTGGGACATCGCTTCCGATGACTA
The DNA here is from genome assembly GCF_043290135.1 of Rhipicephalus microplus. Taxonomy (NCBI): domain Eukaryota; kingdom Metazoa; phylum Arthropoda; class Arachnida; order Ixodida; family Ixodidae; genus Rhipicephalus; species Rhipicephalus microplus. Next base: position 54,368,152 of record NC_134710.1, on the reverse strand, counting down.
TAGTAAAGCTTACCTAAAGAATGGTGTGTGGGACACAATAGTCCAGCAGATGATGGAGCGCTCTCATCTATATGAAGTGATATTTAGTTTTGTTTTAAAGTGGTTTTTCTGATAAGAACTGTGACACCGCCCGCTTTTGTTGTTACTGCTGCTGCTACTGCTCTGCTTGTTCAGCCTGATGGAGATGTCTTACTTTATAATGATTTTTTTAACGAGCCTCATTATTCAAGATTAGACGCTTAAAATATAGGCAGCCGTATAATCCGAGACCTGCTTTTTGCTTTAAGAAACATGCCATCCTTCAAATTTTACTTTATCAGCTGCACTGATACAGCAGACTCTTAGGCTAAGTTCACATAATGAAACGCTTGTACAGTTAATTGTCAAATATCAATAGGTTAGATTTCTTACGTTCTCGGTTGTTCTCATGAGAGAAATGCTATGATAGCATAATTCCTTTGTTCACAGAAAGCCAGCCGATATCGAAAGATACTGAAATTTTATATGTATTTGACGAGTCAGAGAGGCTGTGAGCAATTTTGTAGTAAAAAAAAAAAGAAAAGCCGTTGTCAATTACGCTGCTCGGAATGTTGCTTTGGGTGAGTTCGTTTTTGCAAAAAAAAAAAAAGAAAAGCTTGCGGCAGAGAGTCAAACCAAGAGCAACGCCGCGTCTGCACTCCGCACAAAAAAACATACAAACAAGAAACTTTCTAAAAGCACTAAAGCGGCAGGGGTGGTGCAAAAGGGGCACTTCCCTCAAACCACACCAGCCCTTCCCTCTCCCAAGGATAGAGGTGTGCGCCGAGACGTCGGCGCGCCACCGCCGACAGTTTTCGCTACGCCACCGCTGCCGACGCCAGCTGATCAGCGCGCCGCCGCAGCTGGTGTTTTTTTTTGGGGGGGAGGGAAACGAGGGGCGCACCAATTAGATTTTTTTTAGTAAAGCTGGCTTTCTTTGGCAGTTTATTCTGTAGCCAGTAAATTATCGGTCCTTTATTAATTCTTCCGTTTAGCAAACGAATCGCAATCAGTTTGCCTGCCGGTTACAGTGCGCACCACAGTCACAGCGAGAGCTAGAAGAGCGGCCTATCAGAGCCTTTTCTAAACACTCATTGAGTAACCACTACGGCATTAATAATACAAATTTTGGATAGTAGGCTGGCATTTGCTCTGCTATTTTTTGTCATTTTTCTGAGAAGCGTGGTATCCGCTAAACAGTTGCGAGGAATTTAGTGCCAATTGTTCATGCAGTGACTGACGACGATAAGGAATTGTGCCTGAAGTGAGTATGCGCCACAGTTATTGGCTGAACAAAAACAATCTTTTGTAATGGGTTGGAGCATTGGACGACCCACACGCTACGCTATTCGGATTGCGCGACGACTGGTTAATTGTTGTTTCACTCTTTTAAAACGCTTTATAAGTCGTATTACCGCGATTGTTTTCCCGACATCAACCTTGCCTACAAGTCCCAAGCACTAGTGTGGCTCAGTGGTAGAATACTGGGAATGCACCCAGCAGACCTTGGTTCGAGCCCGACTGTGTCATTAATGCGGATAAATGACTAAGTACGTAATGTCTTATGTTTCCTCCGCTTTGTCATGCACTCGTCGAAAATCAAACTGAGTGTTCGGCGCCTATGGTGCACACCGGCGACTAGCCGCGGTCGCGCGACCATTTGCGACTGGCGACCAAACTGCGAGCGACGTTCACACCGGCAAGGCTTCATGCGAGCGACCGGAAGTCGCAAACCCGGAGAGTCACGTACAGATCTCGTTATCAACGAGAACTTGGGCGACCGGCGACGATCAGCTGATCAGATACGGAGCCCGCTGAGCGCGATGCGTTTGTTTTTGACGGCTGTGTTTGCGTAGATGATGATGATGAAAAACATTTATTATAAAAGAGAGAGGTACGGGGCCAAAGCATGACCCTGCTACATGGTCGGCGTCCTTAGTCCGGGACACCGCATGACGAGGCCCCTACTCGCGCCCGTCTCACCAGAGCCCGTTGAGACTCTAGTGATGAGCAGTTGAGGAGGGCAGTCTCCCATGCCTCTCGGGAAGGGGAGGGGAAGGGGGTAGGTGGGGATTTTTCGGACATGCCCATACCATGTGGAAGATATCACACGTCTCCCCACAGTGTGGGCACCACCCATCTGTGTTCGCATCGAAATGCTTTAGGATTGCAGGACAGAGTAGAGTACCCGTCTGCAGGCGCCTTAGAGTTCGCTCTTCCGCCTTACTCAGCCCCTTTGCAGGAGCCGGGTAAAGGCGGTGAGTGTCACGATAATAGGTGAGAATTTCTTTGAACCGCAGCAGCGGTGTATTGGCCTCCGAGTCATAAGAGCCAAGGTGAGGAGCCCGGTGGGTAAGCGCTCGGGCGGCCGCGTCATTACCTCGTAGGCCCTGATGGTCAGGAGCCCATACGATGCGTTTCGGGGCTGGATCAGTGAGAGCCCGTTTTAGAATTTGGCTGGCTAGGGGGGATATCTCTCCTACCAAGTAATGAGTACATGCTTTCCTGGAGTCCCTGATGATAACTTTCGAGTTGGGGTCCGCAGCAGCAAGCGCTATCGCGACTTCCTCAGCGCGCTCTGGGTTTTGTTCTCGGAACGAGAGCCCATTTACATGCTTTTCCCGGTGAACTACAGAGGCCGTGTAAAATCCCGTGGGCGAAGGCCCTGCTATATCTACGTAGAATACACCAGGTCGGGAGCCGTGTTGCCTCTCAAGCGTCCGAGCCCGCGCCTGTCTTCTGCTTTCGTGCGTGTGCTTATCCATGTTACTGGGGAGTGGAGCGACCGAGAGCATATGCCGCCACAGTTCCGGAATACGCTCCGCCTCCTCTGCAGTGCAAGTGTGCTGTATATGTAAGCGGTTTAGCAGGCGGCGCCCGGGAGCCGTCTGCACGAGCCGCGTATATTGATTCATAAGGTGGGCCTCCCGCAACTCCTGGTAGGAGTTGAGCACACCTAACGCCCTCAGTTTGGCGTTGGAAGTGGCCACTGGAAGATCCAGAGCTAGTTTAGTAGTCTTACGAATGATGGCATCTATTCTTTCGTCTTCTTGCTTGTTAGTGCGAAGGTATGGGACGGCGCAGAGGATCCGGCTAGTCACGAAGGCATGCGCGAGCCGAAGCGCGTCCCTGCCCCGCAGACCACCCCGCTTGTTGGAAACGCGGTGGATCATGCGCCCTACCTGTTCGCCTATTCTCTTAAGTTTCGCTATAGTGGAGTCCGGTCTGAGTCTGTGGTGAATGAACAGGCCCAGAATCCGGAGCCCCTCCACCTCTCTGATGGGAACCCCAGACAGGGAGATGTGTATGGCTGACTTATCTCTTGGCTTCCCTATAACGTGCAGAAGCTCTGATTTGTTTGGAGCACATTGGAGTCCACAATCGTTGGCATACGCCTCGACTATGGATGCGGCCTGCTGAAGGCGTTCCTGCATTTCACCAAGGCTCCCTTCAGTGGTCCAGATTGTAATATCGTCGGCATATACAGCGTGTTGTGTGCCTTCCACCCTGGCCAATTCGCTTGGAAGGCGCATCATAGCAATGTTGAAAAGGAGTGGTGATAACACTGCTCCCTGTGGGGTACCCCGTGTTCCCATAATGTACGGGCCATATTCCTCGTCCTCGATCCGAAGAAGTGCCTGGCGTTCAGAGAGAAAACCTCTGACATATGCAAAGGCCTTAGCCCCGCAATCAGTGGAGCTCAAGTTAGCCAGGATGCTGCTGTGTTTAACATTGTCGAAAGCCCCCTTCAAATCAAGGGCGAGGATGGCTTTATCATTGTGTTGCATACTTATGGGCTGTATGACGGCCCTATGGAGCTGGAGAAGGACGTCCTGTGCAGACATGTGTGGGCGAAACCCAAACATGGTGTCTGCAAAGAAGCCCTTGCCCTCAAGGTATGGGGATAGGCGATCCCGTACCATCGTCTCCATAAGCTTGCCCGCGCACGAAGTCAGTGATATGGGCCTCAGATTTTCCGTATTCACGGCCTTGCCTGCTTTGGGGATAAAAGTCACAAGTGATGTTTTCCATTCGGAAGGGAGCGCACGGCCGTTCCAGATCTCGTTCATGTATTCCAATAAATGGAGGTAGGCTGTGTCAGGGAGGTTTGTCAACAGCTTTACTGTTATGCGGTCCAGCCCCGGAGCCATACCCCTGCGCATTTTAGCTAAAGCCGCTTTAAGGTCATGCAACTCAAAACGGGCATCGAGTTGGTGGTTAGGCTTACCAGAGTGCGTGTACGCCGGCCCAGGCGGGTCCTCCGTACGACAGAGATACCTATCGCACAGAGCATCCGCAAGCTGTGCCGGAGTGCCTTGGTACCCTTGCAGAGCTCGCCGGAGCTGCTTCTGCGCCTCCCCTCTCGTTTGAGAGGGGTCTATGAGACTGCGAAAGAGACGCCATGTCCCCTTCGAGCTCATCTGACGAGCTGCGGCGTCGCAGCGGGCTATCCAATTTGAATCTGAGAGTTGGGCAGCATACGCTGCAGCTTGTTCCGTGAGTTGGGCTATGTGGATACGTAATTTGCGATTAGTCTTCTGCTTTTTCCAACGTTTTGTTAAGCTTCGGCGCGCCTCCCACAAGTGTAGGAGGTGATTGTCAACTGCGGGGATTTCTTCGTTGGTTTGGAGGGTAGTAGTAAGTCTTTTCTGAATGTTGTTTACGTGTTTAGCCCATTCTGCATAGCCTCCAGAAAATAGTACGGGAGGGATAGTCTGATTGCGAAATTGGGTCCAATCGGTCAACTTGGCTTGACCGCATTTTTTATGAGCTGACTTTTCCTGGAGTGTGACCCGGAGAAGGCAGTGATCACTGCCTAGAGAATCGCCCAAGTTCTCCCAGGTAGCATACTTAGCGTTTTTTACGAGAGAGAGGTCCGGACACGTGTCACGGGTTACCGAGTTCCCCACTCGAGTGGGGTACGCCGGATCCGTGAGCAGCGTGAGGCGAAGGGTGGAGATAAGCTCCGCCAGCTTACGTCCTCTGGCCTTCTCGTAGTGATAGCCCCAGTGAAGGCTGGGAGCATTGAAGTCTCCCACGATCACTAAGGGGTCCTTGTCTGCCAGCTTGATCGCCCGGAGGAAGATTTCGCTAAAAGCTACGCGGGGCTTATGCGGGGGGCTGTATATATTTAGGATGTGTATTGACTGGTCGCGACGTCTGAGAGGCAGTACTCTGACCATTGTGTATTCTTGTTCAGTACTTAAGTTTAAATCGACCTGAATCGCGGTATATGCCTTGTTCACCAGGATGCATGACGAGGGCACCCCTGGAAAGTGCTATAGCCAGAGAATTTAACGTCCAAACCGGGCTCCTGCAAAGCAAGCAAGGCGGGCATGTTTCCGAGGGACTGCAAGTAGAGCCGGAGGTGCGACCGTTTTTTCCAGGCTCTAAAACCCCTGCAGTTCCATTGTATAATCTCAAATTTTTGTAGATATTTAGCTTGTTTATTAGATCGGCTAGCCATCTTTTAGTATTTTATTTACGGTGCAGAGGACCGGTCCGGACCTGTAGCCGGCCCCGAAAAGCCTTCTTCGGCTGCCTGACGGGAGGCCGGCTTGCGCTTAACCTGCGGGGAGTCGCTCTGAGTGGTGTTTTTAATTTGGGCGATAACCCAGGGCTGCATGGCTTTAAAGACTGAGAGACCTGCGCCACAATTTCGGGAAGTGCTTGCGTTAAGGCTGCCGTGAACATGTCCTGAAAGGACTCGAGGACTGCCGACATGATTTGAGTGGGGAGGGCTGCTACGCTCGCCTCTAATTGCTCGGTTTTATGCTCTAGGGACTCGATGCGACCGATGGATCCGGTAATGGAAGCTGGTCCAACTACCGTGTCCGCGTCCTGCCGCGAGACGCTAGTGAGGCGGGATGTGACGGAAGAGCCGTCATTCCCGTCCTCTGCCTCGGCTTCCTGCACTGGCTCGGATGACCCAACCTGCTTCGCTTCTAATTCCTGAATTTTGCGCGCAAGAATTTGGTTCTGGCGCCTGAGCTCCCCTATCTGCTGCTGTAGGGCGGTTTCGGTAGGGGAGGGAGAAGAGGAAGGTCCCGAGACTGCCCCACCCCAACAGCTCACCTGTGCTTGGACGGGTGTCAAGGGTGGAAAGTCCTTGACCAAGGCAGGAGGCTCCGACGGGGTCCCAGGCTTTACATTGGTGGAGTGCCCGGTGTCGGTCTTCTTGAGTTTTGGCTTATTAGACTTGGCGGCTGGTGCTTTCTTGGGGCAAGTCTTGGGAGTCGGAGCCTGTTTGTTCCCCCCGTTCCCCCCCGTTGTCCTCGGCTTGGATCCGCGTGGGGATCCCGACTTGACCGGCTGCCGGAACCGTCCAGCACAACCGGGAGCTCCAGTCTTGTGGCCACCGCCGCAGAGGAGGCAGCTCGGAATGCACTGGTGTTCCGTAGGGCCGTGAGGAGTAGCAGCAGGTACCTGAACGCCGCAGCTTGTGCAGCGGCCGGGCTGCGGGCGCGGGCAAGTATCTGCTCGATGGCCCACTGTGCCACAAAGTGGGCATGCAGGCACTGTCTTCTTATACAAGCGAACAGGGAGCCGCTCGCAGTTGTATAACACCGTCCGTGGCACATTGGTCCCCGCGAAGGTGATCACCGCAACCGGGGTGTCCCCAAGCTTGCGCACAGACACTATATTTGGCTCAGCACTGAGCTTGCTTTTCACATTTTCGGACGTTTCGTCTTGAGAGACATGCACGATGCCCCGACAGAACTCACCGGAGAGTTTGGGATGTCCCCGGAATGTTAGCTGGCGGCCCCCGACTGGCAGCTTAATGTCCCGGAGGAGTCTCTCGGCGGCGTCCACTGATTTGAGCGTGCACACAAGTACATTTTGATCCCAGAGGGGCCACACCGCAAGTCCCACACTTGCGTCGGCTCTGAGGATGCTGCGGACTGCAGCGCCGGCTTGTCCAGGACCAAACGTGGCCTTGAGGTCGAGCGTCTCACGCGGTTTCAGCACCACTATGATGTCGTCTTCTTCGATGCGCGGCGTGTTCTTCGGCCGCCACTGGAGTTGCTTGGCGCGCTGTGAGGCGACGCTCGGCGCGTTCTTGCCCTGTGCTTGCTGAGGGCGAGACGCTGCTTGTTGTTTGGCTGCAGGAGCCCTGGCGTCTCTCGACGCCACTGCTGTGTTCTTCCTTCCACGCCAGACGCGGACCATATCCTTGAGGTACTCTTCCTCGGTTGGTAGAGGTGTCTCGGTTTGAGCGGTATCCATCTGTATTATCTGTAGGGACTCCGGATCATAGCCGGTGACTTGATTTGGAGACGCCATTACCGGGGAAACCCCGGGCAGGGCCAGCGCGGCCCTTACTGCGGTTAAGCTTAACTCCGCGGTGGTTTGGCGAAAGCTTCAAGTGACCAAAAAAGGGCCAGAAGACGGCCCACCTTGACAAGACGTGATGTCTTCGGTTGCGGCTGACGTTCTTGGAGACGGTGGTAGAAGGCTTGCAGGAGAACGACTTGATGTGACGCAAATAATTGCGATATTTCACAGAGCCGACGTGGTATGCGACCGCTCCCGTCGATCGACGCCAGCGCCCCCCTGTTTGCGTAGCGTTCTCCCGGCAGCATCATAGACTTCGAGTCGAGTGATGAAGAAGAGGTTGTGGCGGTGCTGATGTGCTCAGCCAACGTGTCAGCGCTGGCAGCACGAAAACGTTCAAAGCAAGCAAGGCGGTGGTGGGTGAGACCGTCCCTTCGCTCGCGAGAAGTGGCTGGCCACACTGGGCGTCTGCTTCTCGACTTGCGCTCGCACGACGAGGAGTATTTCCGGGAGTAAGTTTATGGTTGTTTTACGTGCTTATAAGGTAGTGCGTAACATGTTATCTCATTCTTTTTTTGGTGGTTAGCTTCATGCGGATGCCGCCACGAACGTTCGATACTTTGCTCGAACTGCTGCGCCCCGCAATGTCCAAGCAGGACACAAACCACCGGCCTACAATTTCGGCGCACGACTGCCTGGCCATGACCATTAGGTAAGAGCGTGTGGTTTGAAGATTAATATGCTGTGGCTTGTGGCTGCGCTTCGCTTGTAAGGAAGTTTCGCTTGGGCGGATAGAACGAATTGCATTTATGACGTATGCGGGCTCGATGGTGCAGTCGTTACTGCGGTCGGCAGTTTAGGCGTAAATGACGGGTTTGATTACGGCCGCATCGATCGCCTTTAGGTGGAGGCGAAATGCACTTAAGTTGGCGCGTTTGTTGCGCACGTACGTTAAGAATCTCAGGTGGTGAATATTTCAAAACCATCTGTTGTGGCTTATTGCGTAATCAGTACGTGGTTTCCGCTTGTAAAATCACAAAAAATGGGATTCTGCGCTACACAATGACATTCCATTGTGGACGTGTCAGTTCCCGTTTTCTGTTATCCTGATGCACAGGTACTATATAGAGCGCAATTATGATGTTATAAAATAAGTGAAACACAATCCTAAGCTTTGCGAGTACAATTATGCACAAATTGTTAGGACAAATTGATGTGCTCTTCAAGGAACTCAAAGAGTATTCATGCCAAAAATATTTTTCAGCATCGAGGAGGGAGGAGGTTCAACCAACCACCCTTTATGTATCTGCATGCACGACGGTGTGTGTTTGCACAAGTACACATGCAAAATTTCTCACAAACATGAGCAGCGTTTAACCCCTGCACCTTGCTACAATTTTACGTATGTTCTGTTAAATTGACAGTGACGCAATACACTGTGGACAGTAGCGCAGTGGCAAAACGTATTGTGGACGGTAGCACATTCTGTGAAAGCAATTTAAACAATAGACTTGAGTGATGTACGTTTTGCGAAATAGGTTCTCCTTGAATTTACAGCTTTTCAGAAATCCATGCTAAGCAAATTGCTACAGGTACGTTTAGGTTGCCCTTCTTCAACCTGAGTGATATGAGCACGTACGCTCTTCCATGAAAAGGTTGATGCATGCTTATGATTCGCCAAAATGTGTAGGCACAGAAATATTCACTGCATATACGACAGCTTGCGGAGTGCACAAGCAGTGCGACTGTTCGCGACCGTTCGCGACCAGTCGCAAATGGTCGCGCGACCGCTCCTAGTCGCCGGTGTGCACCAGCTTTAATTAGGTTTAACTGTACAGCGCAATCGTTCTCTCAAAAGTGTACAATGGTTTTGTCCAAATGCGAGCAGTTGCTGACCTTGGCTGTCATGGAAGTTGACATATCGAAATTTCTAAAGTTGGTCAGTAAATATGCATTCTATCAGAAGCTGTGATGATGCCGTAGAAAATAGACAGCATAGGTAGCGCTCATTAATACATAAAAATGAGGAACACTTTGGCAATGTAGCGTCATGACTACGACACTGAAATGCAACTATGCGTGAGATATTCAAGCTCAGCATGCTCCTTTTACAGTGTTTGTCTTCCATCATGGCTGTGCCGACAGAAATTTCACATGGCACTTATGCGTTTTAGGTATGCCAAGGAAGTGCGAGATAAATTGGCGCACTACTTCGTCACAGACGGTCAGGTGCCTTGGCAGGAAAAAGTGGTGAACAGCACTTGAGGCGTACAAGGTGAAGGTGGGTTGTAAATGCATTTTATTGCTTACAGAACTTATGTACATAGCATCTTCTTAAGCTAAACAAACAAGAGAAAAATCACCCGTGACACAACAGATACATTACAGGGAAAACTGTCATGTCCAAATATAACCATGAAAACACAAAAATAAATAATTCATGTTAAAATATTTGAGTTATTGCATGGTTATCACTACAATTATCACAGAAATAAGTTGCCCTAAAGGGGGTCATGACACCCAATTTTCAACCATAATGTGTGTTGTATGAGCTGATTCTTGTATGTTCACATACAAGCTGGCAAAATTCGAGCGATTCGGTCAAGCTGCTAATTTTTAGTCGCATATTTTTATAAACGAGCTAGTCGCCTGACAGTTGGGCAATACTGACGCACTCACTATCCATGACATCACGAACCGCTTGCTCGACAAGCTGCTGCACAGTGTGCATTCTGGCAGACGGTCGTGTTCCGTCATCAACTGCGCTTGCATTCAAATTTTTTCGCATTGTTGAACTCTCCACTAAAGCTAAATGACTTCCAGGGGTCGAAACATGGCTACATGTGTCAGCAATGTGGCGCTGGTACTTGCAGCAAATAATTTCGGATGTCAAAATGGGTCCTGTGAATGTGCAATGCGTATACCATTTGCCATTGCTCCTTCGGCTTGTGACGTCTCGCATGCCATGACAAAATGGCGGTCACTTGTGGTAGGTTTAGTTTTAAGAGCCGAGCACTTCTACGGCATATTTTTGATTAAAATGAACTCTTAAGGCCCCTTTTCACACGTGTACTAGCACATTTTACTCTGTAGTTTTGTTTTTTGCTGACAACCGTCAATTGTTGAGTGACCAGTCATGACCCCTTTAAGTTTAGACTAGAAACGTGAACACAAGATAAAAAAAGATGGGTGTCATTGACATTATTTACACACTTCAATTTGATTCACTGCTCTGATGCAATTTTGCCTCTGCTTCATACAGCATAAGTTCTACTGCATGCATTACATCTTCTGCAATGTGCACTGGTAGCTCTCTGAGGCGTGCATCGGTACGTAGAGCGAAGAAACCAATGTTATCTTTTTTGATGACCCCCTTGTTCGCTATGATGTGTTCAAGGTGCTCCATGCACGCTTGCGCCACAGCTTCATGGCTTGTGCCCTCTCCTGCATTGCTGCAAAGCAAGTGTGATCTGCGATTCATGCATATGAATGCTTTAAGGTTGCATTGTTACTTCATGAAGCACCATTTAGCAAAAAAAAAAAAACTGTGTGAGAACGACAAGGTAGAAACAGAAGAAACAAGACAGAGCACTGACTTTCAACTGATGTTTGTGCTTTTCGGCACTAAGAAAGAAAAAAATATAGAGGAACTGAAGCAAATTAAATAGCACACTTAGAAGATAAATGTGTCAATAGGGCGTCTATCTCTCTGTGAGAAATAAATGGGCTTTTGATCTTTGAAATGGACACTCGTGTTTTGGGACAGGGTGCTGATGTTCTGATATTAACGCCTAAATATTACGGTAGTTAAATGGGTTCTGTCTGCCTTAGTATAAATGTGCCCACAATAAAAACATCAGTTTAAAGTAAGTGCTCTATCCTGTTTCTTCTGTTTCTACCTTGTCGTTCTCACACTCTTTTTTGTTACTATGTCTGTGTACCAACTTGACCGAGCGTTAACCTTATATAGTTTTGTATTTTGTAGCATGCGCAGGATTGTTAGAAAAAAAATCTGCAAGTTTATCCTCTAAGAGTTAGCGGTATATCTCACCTAGCGCCCTCGCAGGTCCGTTGTCGTCTTGACGAGCACGACCTGCAGTGAATTATACATATTGCTTAAATGTACAGAAAGAGATCCTTTTCGAAAAGTTGTGATTGTGATCTCTTGCCAGGAGTACCTAAAATAATTTTTTCGTTTACACACCGTTTTGATGGTGGCTGCTCTCTTGAGGTGGTTGCTGAAGCATCACTGCAGAAGGAGGCAGTATTATTATACAACTTATGAAGTGTTACAATTGCATGCAGCAGAATCTGGTGTGAAAACATTAGGCACATTCTCCAAATGTGCTAGAACATGAAGAAGGTTACAAAACATGTTTTTAAGATTTAATAGATTGGCTATCTATGCATGCCCTTCATTTGTCATTACTTAGGTGGATTCATAAAGGTTTTACTCATTGCTGCAGGTGTCGACACCAGTCTCCTCAGCCGTATCAGGGGTACGTTCCGGTTCCGCTGCATGGCTTGGCCGAGGTGGTGATCTGCAGTGATGAAAACTTCTCTCTATGTATTTGATGATGCCACTAGTACATGAACAGTTTTAGGCATTCTTCGGGAGTTAAAATGCCATTATAATTTCACTCAACACGAGGTTTATTTTACACTTGCGTTACCTCTTGATTGAGCACTGCTGTATGGAAGGTGTGCATACAGAAGTTTAATGTGCCTATTATGTTAATAAAATGCTATGTAGGCTGTGCATCTAAATGAGAACAAGAGATATTGTCACGGAGATGAAGTAAAGGTAGAGGAAGAACTCAAGCAGCTGATAAGCACGCGAGGGTGTTAATCAGCCATTGTGAATCTTGCCTGTGGGTTTTCCCCTGTAAACGCATTTTGTACAAAAGTCTCTAACCCCGTAAAAATATCTCACTGGCTATGTGAATGAAATTTATACAGTCAATCCTAAATGGCTGTGCAAACGATGTGTCTGATGAAACTGTGCCTGCTGTCATTATGTTTCTTGAACACATGCTGCATACGACTTTTGCAGCATCATTTTACTGCTAGGAATGAGTGAATGCTTCACATTATTCAGCTCACTTGTATTGCAATCAGCGCTGGGCACTTGTTCATAACGAATTGACATGAATGCGTTGCCAGTGTATGCAGATAATGCATTAGTTTGCTTAATTGCGGCCTGTCGCTGATGAATACTTTGCTTTTTCAGAAATATTTGACGATGTACAATAACCATATTCACACAGAAACAATGCCTGTGCCCTAATGTATTCCTGTGTGCTTTTGTTCAGTGTTGAGTGCTGAATGTATTTAAAAAAATGCAGTGGTTTGGGCAAGCTAACGACCTGAACACCGCCTTTCAAGCGTGCTTGTATTTTTCATAATTTTGCAAAGTACAATCACCTAGTAATAAAAAATAATGTTTCTAGGTTCAAGTCCATGCGTGTACAGCTTCAAGTGCATGCACATGGTACCGAAAATTTTTGTGCATGCTCACCTCTCGTTAGCCTCTTCTGCTGTGATGTGGCTGCTGCAAGAGAACATGCAATATGTGATTCTGTCAGTGCTATTGTTTGCATCTTTAGAGCATTTTCACGGTTTTGCTACAATATAAGTACTTATGCTGCATTCTTGTAATGAATATGTGCAATGCTTGTCTATAAACAGCCTCATGACACATGCAATAACCAATCTCTTTAGATTTTTAGATTTTGTATTAAGCCTTGCTTCTTTTGGTAAATGAGAACCGAGAATGACACAGAAAGTACACTCAATTCTCTCATTCTTACGGTTCTGTCTTCAATATTCTGTTTTGTGAAGCTGTCCATGTGTTACTTGTACAGTATGCTATATTTTTTGCGTTGTGCCGCTGCATTGTGCTATGCTAACCAAAACATTTCATTTTCTGTTCAATGGAGGGTAAGCATTATTCATTACCTTTGGTCAATGGCACTCATGTTGCACAGTACCCTGAAAGAATGATGCACAGAGTTATTCTTCGTAGCTGTAGCCACAATTACTCGACATCAAAACAGCCCATTGCCACCATGTTCATGATCACATGCATGCCCACTGTGAATTACCTCTTGGGACTTCTATGTTTATGTGCAGTGTACTTATGTGTATTGATATGTGTGTAATTATGTGTATGTAAAACAGTCATGTGAATTAAATCAACTTTTTTTTTGTTTAGTACTCAATAATCAGCTAATATTGAACTTAAGCCACAGGCTCAGATTCTCCTTCCATTAATTCAAACATGGCCTCAAAATGGGGCCATTTAATTGTTGGAATGTCGGCTGCTCCGGCTCCACTTCTTTGTCTTTCACGTATGTCTTGTTGTTTGCTTTTGAAGATATCACGCAGGTTCCTAAATCGTTTCTCAACAAGGACACCTGAAAACAAAACCCTTGCTGTAAGAATGTATTGTGCATACTGTATTGCTAATAAACTTTCTACTTTATTTCAGCACAATTGTGAGCGGTCTTTATTTTCTTTGCTCAGATCATTTCGGCTGCAGCACCCTAGAAATCTGAATATTGGGCATCAAAATGAATCACATGCCATCTAAACTTAAGTATTGGTAGGGGCTTAAACATTGCAAAATCTCTGCCCATGATTGAGGGAACCTGCAGCCGAGCGCTCCAGAAATGCCGCCCACCTAGTGTTTTCGACCGTCCACCTACATGTGCACGACATCACAGCTGACGCAATGATTAGTTGCGCAAAGAGTTATGTACACTGTTTCTCGAAGGTAAGCATGTCTGCCAAGCTATTGTAACAAAGAGGCTGTTTATACTGTCGGCAATTGAAGTTCACTTGCAGAAAGTCTACTTCATGAACCAGTACATGATGTCTTTATCACCTTCAGAGTGAAACTTTCTAAGCATTACTGCATTGTGCAAAACTCCACAGGTGAGTATATACCATTGGTATCGGACAAGCGAAACTGTCGTGTACAGCGAGAGCGATTGTTGTCAAACAAAAGCAAACATGTTAAATAACTTGAAAAGAAGGATGAAACTAACTAGAGCAAGATGACAATTTTTGAGAGAAAGAAATGCAACAAACATAGTATATGACTCAAAGTGTAACATAGAGAGAGAGAGAGGAAGGAAAATATAAGAAAATAAAGGGACCAAAACATGAAAACATACCAACACATAGAAGCAGATATGAAAAATTGACTTTAAAATATAGGAACAAAGAAAACAAACAAAAACGAGGCACAGTTGGAAGCGGAGAGATATAACCTCTGGGAATAAAGGAATAATCGAAATATAAAGGCACCAATAGACAAAAACACAGGAGAGGAAAGCAACAGTCGTGAAGAAATGAGGATTAGATATGGGCCACATTAGAGAGAAATAAATTCCCCCATCTGTGCTTTCCTTCAGTGTTCGCCCAGCCACTAGAACACTACCATATCTTTTTTTTTACGATTGCATGTCATTTGGCATCAACAGCATGTCTGACTCCCAAATCCGGACATTTGAGAGTGCTGCTAAACATGTTTTGTATGTCTTAATTACACGCTCCTCTATGGAGTGCACAAAATGCGCTCAAAGCAGAAGCTACTTTGCATTCTTTTTTAAAACAGCACAACTGCAATGCATAGGCATAATTAAAGCGTAACACCCCCCCCCCCCCTCCCTCACCGCGCCCTAGATATTATGCATTGCAAATGCCGCACGTTCACAAAAGCACAAATTCCCTTGGCCAGACGATGACGTACAAACACAGCAAGGAGCATGCGCTAGGTGAGTTGGCAACTGCGAGCAGTATTTCGAACGTCTGAGCTTTATTATCAGCTATACAATGTTCTGTGATGTCGATTTCGATGTTAAACTCGGAAAGTCGCGAGAACAAACGTGCACACAACTGCGCTCGCATACATCACAGTCAATACATCTCATGCAAACTAAAACCTTGCAGTACAAATACCAATATTTTCATTGTTCATTCATTGGCAACGCCAGCCATGCAGTACACACCTGTTCTTGCTTATATAGCTACTCAAACAAAAAATCTCGGTACTTACTCGACATGCCGAACATGCTTCCGATCTCTGCCCAAGCCCGGTCCTTCTTTGTCCGATCTTTGAAAGAAGGGTGCCGCTTGTCATACAGATATGGGTACATTTTAATCGCGTCGATGAGGAGCTCGGCCGAGTACCCAAAGCTGGCCGTGGTGGCATTCGCCTGATGCGAGGAAAAATCCACGGAGGAACGTACGAGTCGTTCGTACCTCACGGCAGTAGGCAAGCGCAACGAGAAAAAAAAATAACATACGAGGTGGCCGGATGTAAACAAAGGCTGACGTCACTTCTGGTCTTCGCTGATTGGTTAAACTGTTTTGCGACTGCAGTCGCGCGACCAAAAAATCGGTCAGGAGCGACTGGCCAAAACAGTCGCTTTGCGACCGTTTGCGACCGTTCGCGACTGCTTGCGACCAGTCGCAAATGGTCGCGCGACCGCGGCTAGTCGCCGGTGTGCACCAGCCAGTGCACGTTAAAGAATCCCAGGTGGTGGAAATTTCCGTAGTCGTACACGGCGTTTCTCATAATAATGTGGTGGTTCGGGGACGTTAAACCTCGCAAAAAGCAAGAAGAGGCACGAAATACTTCGAAGAGTGCCTTGACTTTCTCTCTTCAACTGTTCCAGAGAAGATCTTGATTAATATAGCTTACATTGTTATCTTTTCTAAAAAAAAGTGACCTTACTGGCTTGCGAGCACTTACTTAATAGGTGTTATTTGAAGGCACTAGATCACACAGCGCCAAGAAGGGCCCTGATTACGTCAGATATTGGTGTTAAAGAACATTGACACAGAAAAAGCCAATTCTAGGATAACGGACGCATGATTCAACTCACTCAGACTCAGATCGAACAGTGAGCCAGGTTGAGTATTGTTTGTTCAGTCTGAGTCCGAATGAGTCCGGCTGAAGAAAAGTTTCGCTGGTTTAAGACCGAGTGAGTCCGGTGGTGAACAAGTTTGGTGAATGAGTCCTAAACGGAAAATACATTTCACGAGTGTGTCTGAGTGAGCTCCACAAGTTTTGCTCACCTATGCACACAGGTGACAATGTGCCCCCTTTTTATCGACACAGTAGACGCAGTCGAAATCTATAGCGTCACAGTGTTTGGTGTAGAAATCTCAAGGTGACGTCTCTACCCGCGTTTTCTTTTCGCGCGTTTTCTCCCTTACCAAGCGTCATCTTCTGGCTATAGGGATGCTTTCGGTATAGTGTAGACGCGAAAATATTTTTAGTCTTCTTTTGAAACACATATGCCTGTTGCCATCTGCATCGTTCTGAAATACCGATATTCTTAAACAGTTACGATATAATTTGTAAATGAGGGGCATTTTTTGGCGAACCAAAAGCACTTTGAATGCATCTGTTCCTTATTGATATGAATATGCATGGTATGACATGTATGTCTGACAAATGTGAAGAGAATCTCCTATTTGTTATTTTAAAAGCATTTACTAGGAGGTGCATTGCGGTCGTTTATTTACCTGGTGTATCAAAATATGTTAGCATGAATGACATGTCATGCATGCCAAGAGATGTCCGTATTCACTGACATAACACGAGCTATGTTTGACTTGTGTTGGATAACAATGGCTGTAAGGTTGACTAACCATTCGCTGATATGGGTTAGCTGTCGCTAGTAATAGTAATAATATCCGGGGTTTTACATCCGAAATCCACGATATGATTGTGAGAGACGCCATGGTGGAGGGATCCGGAAATTTGGACCATCTGGTTTTCTTCAACCTGCACTGACATCGCACAGAGCACGGGCTTCAACCTTTTCGCCTCCACCGAAATGCGACCGCCGGAATCGAACCCGGGACTTTCGAGTCAGCAGCAGAGCACCTTATTCACTGCTCCACCGCGGCGGCCTAGCTGCCGGTGAGTGTTATGACTCGACTACCTTGAGGGGGGCGACAGGCTGGGAACATATGCACCCCCATCCCCCGCTGGCACCACCCCTGCTCGTTGCAGTGGTCTCGTTTCACTTCCATTCATTTTGGATCCCTGGCTGAGAGTGTCAGCCCGTGAAAATGCGCGCCAGTCCTTCGCGCACCGTGTTGCGCACATTCGATCACAAGCGGCGAGGCGGCAAGCTCAGCCTCTCAGCGCGAGTCATGCGTCCAGCTGGTAAGCGGCGGCACCTCGTGGCATTACTTGGCACGATGTTCGTTGCCTAGGTGACCGACAAAACTGACACGCGCCCGTGTTCTGCAGGTATGCCGTACGTCTACTTATTCGCGACCTGGTCGCCGCGGTAGTCCATAAAGCTGGATTTGTTGCTACAGTAGCCACGCTTTTAATGACATGATTCACTGCAGTAGCTGTACGAATGAGCGGTTAGTTCAAGCTGCCATGTTTGCATGCCAAATTTTGATCACACGCCGAAGCGAAAATACATCTCCGCCGTTTAGACTCGCCAGTTGGAACTATCAGGGGCGGCTAAATATAGCACCGCCCTCTAAACTGTACTGTCACCTTAGTGACGAATGTTTTCATGTTTTAGGGATGGTATTCGTGAGCATAACTATCTTACTCTTGCTTGTTGTTTGTACACACTGCCCTTAATAATCGAGAAATGCCGACAAAAAAATGATAGCTCTGCCGGTTTCCTGTCCAAGAAGGCCGCTATCAGCTCTGAAAGTTCTATGGTGACACGCATTTCCCTGGCAAAACGCTTCATTTTTCACTGGTTTCGCAGGCTTTGGTGAAATCGCAGATGTCACTATTTAAAGCGCGTGACTGGTGGACTGTTACCTGTGGGACCAACGAGACGTTCGACGCTAGCTGCCTCTGCATTGGTAATGCCAGCAACGGCTCGTCTCAATCAGGTCGGTGGTTATCCGGAAACGTCGCTGTTGCATGCATTGCTCAACCATCATTTGCGTAGGCTCCGCTACCTTCGGTACTAGAGCCTAGGCAAGGCTTAGAGCGCATTATCAGCGACCCGACGTTCACTAGCAGTTTTTAAGATAGTCGTCTATACTCAACCAAGGTCACTTCAGGAAACGGAGGTTACTACAGCTTCACCTGATCAGTTGGCATGGATGTACACGCATACGCGGCGTACACATGCATGCGGCCAAAGAAAAGGTCTGCGTACCTATTTGGTTCCATAGCTTTCGTGAATTTCTTTAAGTACACGCAATAATATACCTGGTATAGTGTGTCGTTATGGGTTTAATTCGTTTTGCTTTTTTCTTCGGCCGACCAAATCTGCAGTGTCGTGTGCGAGTCATGTTTGTGACATAAACTCGGCCAACCAAAAAATAAGAAATGTTCAAAGTATAGAAGCAAATAAGATGAGGTGCAATTCTCGTCTGTCTTTCGTTGCTTTCGAGATTATGAAATTGTTTTCGGGCGGGCATGCAAGACGTTTGTCGTTCATAAAAGCGTGCAATAGTAAGGTGGGCTGCGTTGAAATAAAATATTTAAAATTTTCTTAAACTCATTCATTTTTCGAATTCCGGGCACGTGACTCGAGAGTACATTATAGAACTCATCACAAGCCTGTCATATTGACTCTGTTTTTTCATTTAAGGCGTTTCTGCTGGTTACTTTCGTGTGGTCGATCTTATGGTATAAAGCCTAAAGTTTTCTCTAAGAAAACAAAGGCACCAATATCGCAAACAAAATAATTAATTAGTTAATTTGATACTGTCTGCCTTATTCACAAAATCATTACAGGGAGCGTAATCTGCAGTCGGTGTCAAACGTTAAGAGGCCTCTAGGCCTGACAAAACTTTAAATTGCGCGGTAATTTGTGACTGCATTCAGTCGATCTACACAGAGCGTGTTGTTAGCGCGTTTTAGAAGAGGTGGAAATTATAAATTCAAATCTTACTGTTGAAGCAGCCAGAATATTCGGCGTTTTGCGTCTCGTGGTTCCGAAACACTGATGCTGACTGTGCATACTATTCATGGATAAAGAGTAACATTATAAATTACACACATGAATCGACATGTGTATTTAACGTCCCCAAACGACCATATGACTGTGAGAGACGCCATAGTGAAGTACTCTGGAAATTGCGACCACCTGGGGTTCTTTGAAGTGCACCCAAATCTGAGCACACGGCCCTACAGGATTTTCGCCTCTCTCGAAAATGCAGCCGCCGCAACCGGGATTCGATCCCGTGACCTTCGGGTCGGTAGCAGAGTACCTTACCGACTAGACCACCACGGTGGGGCTATAAATAACACTCATATTCACTTACACTTTTCGTAACCAATAGCAGAATTACAAAGAACAAAAAAAAAGCATTCGTACAACGAAAATCAACGAAGGAATGCTCGTACCAAACTTATTGTGCGTCATTACAAAAAATACATATCTAACGCATTTTTGCAATCGGCAGACCTATCAGTGCTTACAACTGCGTCCGACCAACTGTAGATAGGAGAAACGAAAGACATCAGTGGTCATTAAATAAGGCTGGGTAGCTTTGCTATTCTTTGTAAAGGTCGGATCTTTTTCCTGGGGATTGTTGGTATCAATTCTTGCTGATTTATATTCGACAATTCATGATGTTAAACAGACATTTTAGTCAAAGTTTGTGTCTGTGTTTCTGCACATACACTAGCTCATACGATTTTAGCGAAGCCAGTATGGAATTCATGCGTCAGTACCTACTACATATGAAACAGACTGCCAGTCTTCGTATTCATTATAGTATTGGCGTTAGGACTTTCTGATGTATCACGCAAGGTTGTATATGATAATGTTGCCTTTTTGCTTTGCTTTTTTTGTTTTGATTTTTTTAGCACAGCTTCTTCCAACACATTATAACTGCACACGTTTGAAGTGGACTTACAATCCGTGCATTTTTAGCTGCAATAATTTATTTCAAAAAAGTGTTCAAAGAGAGAAGGTGTCTACACTATTTGAATCGGCGAACAGATGACCAATACAGTTGCGCATTAGTTAGGGGCGTTGGTAGAAATTTTTCTGGGGGAAGGAAGGGGCACCCTTTTCGGCGAGGGCACTCCCTTGAAGTAATCATTTTTCGCTCTGTATGCCATGGCGAAAAAAATATTCGGGGCAGGGGGGGGGGGGGGGGAGCACAAGCCCCGTGTGCCACTCTTTAGCTACGCCACTGTCATGAGTTACTGGAATGACTTTTGTGGGGGGAGGGGGGAGGGGGGGGTTAGTGGTAGAAAGTTTAAGGCTCACATGTGATTTTTGTGCAGTTGACACTCTTTACCATTATTTTCTGCAATATTGCTCTCAAAGAGGCCATGTTGTTCATCTGAAGCTCTCTGCATGACTTTTGGAATAAACCCAAATCATATAAATGTGCAGTATGCTGTTGTAACTGATGTTTCAATTCGAGACGAGAGAGTAGAAATGGGCATGCTATTTTTCCAACCTTCCGGGTCTTTCTCTGTTGGCCATCCAAATTTTACGCGTTTTACAGGCAGAATTCATTACAATTATTCTAGACCCGCGCAAGTTCCCACGAAACGGGACGATGAGTGTTATCATGCAATCCACCATACGCATATGTGTGGTTGGCGCTGACTGATAAAGCATGTTAAACTATAGCGCCCACATTTCATTCATTGGTCCCTCCAAGTTCACAGGTAGTTCATGCTGGAATATTGGGGGTTATATGTACCAATGTAGTAGGATATTCAGTCGCCAAGGCTTCCCTGGGTGGCCTGTTATGTACTGTTTTGCCAGATAGGGCACATGTCTGCCAAGTATGGTTTCACTTAGAATAACAATTTCTAAGTTGTTAAATTGTTAAATTTTAAATTTACATATCACATGTTAATTTAGTGGTTATCTTTGAACAGTTATGCGCGACTTTTCTTCGGTCAATAATTAAATAATTTCTTATGTTTGTAGACGTACTTACGAATTTAAAGCGACATCTATTTTTTAGTTTGACGACTGGCATGCGCAACTGCTCAAAACAACCACGAGATGTCGTCACGTAGCATGCGCCCAAGACCTCGCACATCGAGTGTTTTGGACGCCTGGGTCAACAGCACGCTGGTCAGTCATGTGCGGGGCCTGAAGTATGACGGGATCGTGTCCCATGGATTTAGATTTTCTGAGAAATCGTCTGGGTCGACAGTTTTGGAGAACGAAAGCGGTAGGCGCGCCTGCTTACCTGTAGATTTATAACAACTTGGTGCAAATGCCAGGGAGACAGGGAGTTTAAAAAGGTTTACCCGTTCGACTTTTCGAAAAAGCGTGCTCAGATGGTGATGTTGTAACGAGGTTTTTGCAACGAAACTGGTGCTACTAGGAAACGAAACAGGTCGTTCTGGTGTGATTCAGATCACAATGTAATCGCAAGTTCTTCGCGAGAATGTTATATTCATTATTTTTAGCCTCTATTGATTTTGTTCGCATCTTTATCAAAGATATGGTTGAACTGTGTCGACGGTGGTTTGTTTTTGATATACAGCTTGGCCGGACAGTGGTATCAGCTATGTATGTTGCGAAAAAGTTGGTGATTTGAACGTAAAAATGGGATTGTCAATTACTTTCCACATATGATTGAAAAAAAAAACTAGAAAAAAAACGAAGCACTTATTACGTTATTCGGTCGTAACACAACCCACCTCTGTTACTGCCGCGAATTATTGAGATTCGGGACAGAATTCTTACGTTGATCACTCGTTCCGTGACGACTGTCGGCTTTTCTGTAGAGCAGAAAGGCTTGTTGTAAAGCCAACTTCAGTGGGATTTTAATGGATGATAGATAGGTATAAGTACTTGCATTGTACTGCAAAAGGTATTACGCAGTGTATGCACGTAGATGCATGAATGTACATACAAAGAACAAGCATACACAGGTAATACATATGAAAGAAAGCATGACAAATTGAAAAGAAGAGTGTGTAGTTATTGGCCGGTGGGATTACAGCGTGAAATAACTATTCAACATTTTGGATGGTTTTAATAAATTTTCAGGCATTTAAATTTACGCGGTAATACTACAGCTCACGTATTCATCACTACCAGGCGCAACCCTGCCGCTAACCGCGATGCGTGCCACACACTGCTGACACGGGCTCGCTGTTTCTTTGATGCCTGTGTCGACAGGCGTCAAACTAGCCATACTTCAGACACAACTCGATCATACTTCAGGCGCCGGTCAGTCGTATTCTGCACCTGAAGAATAAATAAGTTCTGCGCCAGATAGCATCTGGGCAGTCGATACAGTTCACAGTTCTGGAGAATAAAGGGTAGCTCGGCCCGCTTTCCTGATGTGTTTCACAGCAACCGAAAAGAACTCAGAGGGAAAGGGACGCTACAACGACCTCGGTTAGGTTTTTGTAGCTGTGTGCAAAGACGCACGGCATCGTTGGCTGCTGAAATATAAAAAGATAGCATCCAGTGTATAGGTACCCGTCGTGTACATAACCTTTGATATAGCTCTTCGCGTTTTTTTCTTTGAGCTTTACGGCCAGTAGAAATAGCTCACGAAACAGCCGAGTGCCAACTCAGTGACAAGATTGATACAACCTATACCGTTTCCGTTTCGCTCGTTTTTACGCAGAACAAATCATCGTGGGAAGTCATTCGGGTGTGTTGCGGGTGTACCAGCCCATATGTGTGCAAACGGAGGATGGTACATTCGAAGGCTTCCGGCCAGAGCACATGCTTCTCGAGCTTCAAACGGCCCAAGCGATACTTCAAGTGTTACTAGGACAGTTTGTTTCGTGAGTACAATTTCTTGGACGAAAGGATTAATCGGGGTATTAGTGGACGTTGTTTGCCTCTCAATTAACCATTTATCAAATGAACGAAGTTGCTTTAATGAACAAATAGGTGTCATTGTCAAAAGAAAGACAGTTGTTGTGCTTCGCAAGTACACAAAGCGGTTTTGAAGCGCTCTATACACATGTAGTTATAAGCTCACAAATCTACATTTTATTTATTTATTTGAAATATCCCTGAATGTTGTCAGTCTGATAGCAATACATGGGGGTAGGGTAGGATACATAGCGCCATGGGTTCACGATGAAAGAACGATCGAACGCATAAAGCAACAATAGCAGCAATATAAAAAAAGCAGGATAAGGTTGCATAAAGAGTGTTAACGGAGAACGGATAGAAGAATTAGATAGTGTAAGAAATAGAAAATGACCTTGCAGGAGCAATTACAAAGCAAAAAAATCGCGTGTTATGAATGCGCATAAGTTTCTGAAATTTCACTGTTTATTATCGAATGGAAAGATTCAATATCTTATTTTTCGTATATAGTGTAAACGATCAAGCGTATAATGATGTGCGACATAGAGGTACATTTAAGTTTGGATAGCCTCAGTGCTAAGAGAGCTGCTGGAGGAACGAAGCAGTAATAAATCGATGCGTGATTATAAATTGGTGAATGAGCGATCATCGTGAACATTCGTACCGTAGCGTTAAATTTTCATTATCACCATATTTTTCTTTAAGCCCCGCCGCGGTGGTCTAGTGGCTAAGGTACTCGGCTGCTGACCCGCAGGTCGCGGGTTCGAATCCCGGCTGCGGCGGCTGCATTTCCGATGGAGGCGGAAATGTTGTAGGCCCGTGTGCTCAGATTTGGGTGCACGTTAAAGAACCCCAGGTGGTCGAAATTTCCGGAGCCCTCCACTACGGCGTCTCTCATAATCATATGGTGGTTTTGGGACGTTAAACCCCACATATCAATCAATATTTTTCTTTAACGCAGTAATGCTTGCGTTGTGCGAATAATGGCGAGAAATGAACAAACAGTAAGGTTCTGCTAGAATTGTGTAGCGTTAAAAATGCATGCGTCTTCCCGTCTGAGATGGCAGACGGGAACTCAATTTTCGGTCGAATTAGAATTTTCGGGGGGCTCTTCGATGTTTGCATGTCTTCGGTATTTCATCTGAGAAAAACAAGTGAGCGATTAATTACAACATAGTTCGTGAATTCATATTAGACGAGACTGCCGATTCACAAGTTGTTCATTGCTTTCAGTTCTACGATGCTGTTCTATGACATATATAACTTTATTATGGAATACCAATTACTTTTATCGCTAACATTGAGACTGCATATCTCAAAACTGATGCGGTCCTCAGAATGCGTGTCACAAGTGGACATGACTCGCGAAGTCATTCAAATTGAAATATGCGCTTCATAGCAGGCAACAGAGCATGCACACTGGACAAGAAAGAGTGACATTACTTGGCGCTGGCTAACAACATGAGTGTTCATATCATAGGGGCACAAATATATACGCTTCTTAGGAAACGAAAGCAACAACAAAAAACTTAAAGTGAGAGGGACACCACAGTGCACGTACTTCAGCTATTTCATGACGATGCGGATATATTTTTTATTATATGCTTACGTAATTTGTTATTTGGAGGTGATTAATGCCTGTTAATGCTGCTCAATATACCACGGCCGCAGATAATACACCTATCATCACAACAATTTCGGTCTGTACGATTAAATGCTCTATCTCAATAGAGTCCCAGCATCAGATACAAAAGTTTTCAGTCGAACTTATGAAAGTTATGATGATCAGCAAGAATTTTAGTAAGCAGGTCGCATTATTTATATTTTTCACATTTTGTTATTCGATTCGTGGGGCTCAGTTGTTTCTCGCTTGCACTTTTCAGGACTGCTGTCTCTCGAAAACGACTCTAATAACTTTTCGGCCACACAGCATTATCAGCAGCAATAAGATTACTCAGTGCAAGTGTCAGGTGAAAGCGTGACCATTAAAGTTTGTTGATGATATGTGGGGTTTAACGTCCCAAAACCACCATATGATTATGTGAGACGCCGTAGTGGGGGGCTCCAGAAATTTCTACCACCTGGGTTTTTTTAACGTGTTCCCATATCTGAGCACACGGGCCTACACAAAATTTCCGCCTCCATCGGAAATGCAGCTGCCGCAGCCGTGATTCGACCCCGTGACCTGCGGGTCAGCAACCGTGTATCTTAGCCACTAGACCACCACGGCGGGGCAGAGTTTGTTTATATTGAAAATATCCGTCTTACGTTTTTTTGTTTGTTTCTTATCTTCCAGGGCATCCGACAAACTCTTCATCGCTACCTTGCACCCACAAAGGATATCTGTCCACAACCTCGCAGGTCTGGCTTTTGATGATGTTGACCTTTTTCTTCACACCTTTAGATCATTTTGTGGATTTATTTTATCGTCTCGTGTGTTGTTTGACCACGTACACGATACTTTCTTTCTTCATGCTTTCTTCATGCTTTCTTCATGCACACGCGATTTTCTTCATGCACACGCGATTTTGCAGCTGCAAATCAAACAACCGCGAGGCTGCACGTAACAACCATGATGTCAGTTGTGTGCACTCGGTGAAGTAGGTATAGTCGCGTAATAGGTAACTCATTTATTCTCAGCCATGTATGTTTGGCGAACCTCTTGTGGACCGGTCAAAAGTGACGTAGACGGGAAATCATATTTTGTGAGATAAAATGGAAGAGGGGTAATAAATTATCAACATGCTATGTGACAAAGGTCTTATATTTCTCCCTGGCGGGGTTGTATGCAGAAATATTTTTTTGGGGGGGGGGGGGGGGGGCACCACCTTGATCTGAAGTGAGGGCCAAGTAGGCAAATGGTCATTTTGCGTTATGTATACATATGCATGGCGAAAAAAAATTCGGGAGAGGGGGGAGACATGGGCCCGAAGTGTCACCTCCTGGCAACGCCACTGCTCCCTGGCAAACAGTGGTCAAAGTAAACGGCCACACTGATACGATCTCCGCAGTTTGTCGATAAGTTGTGTGGTCTGCACTCGCATCCAGCTTGTTTCTAGCTGTGTTTGCTCTTCAAGTATGCAAGCCTGGAAAAAAGCATCCTCGCGGGCATACGTCGCTCTAAAGCTTTATAGCCGTTTAATGGAAAATAAGGTGCATAAAACAGCTCCGTCAAAATTAAAATACGTGTTGTAGTGACCCATACCAAAAATAAGAAAGGGTCGCTGTCGCGGGACACTTTTTGTTTTCCGAGAACGAGTTTTTCGCAACCCTACAAAAGGCTTCGAGGACCCTGTAGGATACGCGTACTTCCATTTGAGAACCACCGAGATAACTACTTAATTTACTGTGTTGTTTGATTCTTAGTGCATCGATACACTGAGCGGGTACGGTACAGTATCACAACGGAACTTCAACAAAGCAGGAGCTTTCGCTACCAAATAATTATTGAGACGCGTAGAGCCCTCTACATACACAGAAATGAGAGAGATAGAGAGAGACTAGACATTTATATATATATATATATATATATATATATATATATATATATATATATATATATATATATATATATATATATATATATATATATATATATATGTGTGTGTGTGTGTGTGTGTGTGTGTGTGTGTGTGTGTGTGTATAGCACTTATTTTCTCTCGTCGAGAATGATGAAGAAGACAATCAGGGGGATGTATGGGGGAAGAGGTCGTAGAAATAATAATAATAAAAAAGATTCCATACACGTGAGGTTAGAAATATGAAGCTCCTAAATTAAAGTGCTGCTGGTTTCGCACGAGGAGGCCTTCGAAGTCATTCGTCATTTGTTTGGGGGCTTACTCGTGCGACTATTGTTTTCAATTAACGGTCTCTACCGTCCTAAGCTTACCGCGGTGCTTGCAGAATGACTCGGAGTGTACAAGTTGACCATAATAACTCACAAAACAAGGACAGTGAACGAGGCAAATGAGTAATGAGGAAACACGCAATATATATGAAATTCCATCAAAGGAAACATAAATTTTCGCTAAGCCAACAGCAGCAGGACGCTACAGAATGGAATACAATGAAGGTTTGTTATAAGGTAAGCGTGGCAATTGAATAATGAAATTCGGCAGATCTCACGTACCTTCGGAATCGACGTTATGAGAAGCATGCGGAAGCAAATTGACCATGTTGCAACTTTTGATTGGGTGACACGTCATGAAATGACGGTAAATATATGTACAAATGTTGCACGCACAGACATAAGTTGAAGAGTTGCAGATGTTTATATATGCAGTTTGCACTTGCGCTGTGATGCTAACAGGAACATGAGCACTGGCAACATTAGAAGCTATAAACAGATTCGAAGCCCTGGTGCTCTCGAGGATGGTATCCCTAGACGCTGCTACATAAACCAACCTTATCGCGTGGCACCTAACTACAATTTACGCTAACACGACGTGCCGGCTGTATCGTAAGAGTACATATGTAATGTTTATAAACTCGATTAGCCTGCACGTCAACCGCAATTGATGTTTCACGAACATTAGGGATGATATGTGGGGTGTAACGTCCTAAAACCACCATATGATTATGAGAGACGCCGTAGTGGAGGGCTTCGGAAATTTGGACCACCTGAGTTTTTTTAACGTGCGCCCAAATCTGAGCGATGGGCCTACAGCATTTTCGCCTCCATCGAAAGTGCAGCCGCTGCAGCAGGGATTCGATCTCGCAACCTGTGGATCAGTAGCCGAGTACCTTAGGCACTAGAACATCACGGCGGGGTGATCTGAAGAAAGTAGAGTGGACTAAAAGACAGCTCGCCGCCAATAGGGACTTAAGCTACAACCTCTTCATTATTTGCTGGTTTTCAGTACGTCTTTTCTAAGTACTTTTGTGTGGCACGTCCTTGTTTTTTATTTGTTATTCTATGCCACGTGGTGGCAGTAGCGGTTCGTTGCACTGTTTCATCTGGCGGTATTGATCGTTGTGCTCCGTTCGCATCTGCTGGTCTTCTCAATCATTGTTCCCTGGTTTGTATTTGTTGGGGCTGCTTTGACTTCGTGGATTGGGATGCGCAATCGGCTTGAGCAGACTCCAGACGCCGTTGGCGCTTCGCAGTCACAGCCTTGTTGTGGCTTTGATGTACGGCCAATGACATGGTTAGTAGCTTCAGGTCACCGTGTCCCAGGTTTGCGAAGACCAAGCCAGTGCACGTGCGCCTTACTGTGTGTCATGCAACGTAAGCCATGTGGACCCAGCACGACGTATAATGCTCATGCATGCATTCATATTTGTAGCGCAACACGGAAAGGAACGGAGACACACAGAAGTAACACGTAAATAGGACTAGCGCCCGTCCTGTTTATGTGTTACTTCTGTGTGTCTCCGTTTCTTCCCGTTTTGCCCGACAAATATGAATGCAAGTGAACGATACCAACTGGCCCACATGACGCCTTGACTGTTTATGCATGGCCACGCTGAAAAGATAGTGGCGTTGCAGTCACTGCTGTTGTGCGTTCCGAGTGTTCACGGCGAATGGTAGACCAAAAACAGCTTCGCTGTTAAAACCGTCCGTACTCCGCGAAACGTTTTCATTAAGAAAGCTTTTTTTGCGGATATCTGCAAAAACTTGTCACAGCCCCTTGCTCTTTCCGGATAGTCAAAGTTCAGGACATGGCTATAGATGCCCTTTGATTTACGGGGCTGTAGCGTACACCAGTACTGTGAGAATAATCTGAGGGTATTGTTCGAAGGTGACACCGGTGAAGTGGAGCCCGGAACGCAGTACAAGCTGAGCCTTATGTACGAGCACACACTGAGTGCGCCTTCTTACTGCTGTGTCGCTGGGCACTTCGGGGGCGTCAAAGGTGAGAGTTGTCGAAGAATTGATCGGCCGTAATTGTTGGCTGGCGCCGACAGCTTCATTCAGTGGCACAATGGTTCTTTCTTTTTTCTCTCTCTTCAGGACAAGACTTTCTCTGTGTTCAAGGTGTGGACGGCTCACTGACGTTTTTCGAGCAAGAGAACTTTGCATTCACGCGATACCTGCCGGAGTTTTTGCTGCCCTGTCCTCTTGCGTACGTTGCGAAAACGGATTCGCTCGTTACCGTCAACACGGCTTTCCACTTGGAAAATTTTAGGTGCGTATCACCGCGCTTCAACACGCTGCAGAAATTTCTCGCACCCTTGGTTCGTGTATGTGGAGGCAGCCATAAGGGACAAACGTGAACAAGATATTCTGTTGCTCGCGAACAGGCTTTCGACAAGACGCCTGGCACTCGAGCAGATGATTCTGTTGACGTCGTTTTCTTGTTTATTTTGTCGAATACTTTACAGCATATGCGTAGCGAAACAGCGTACGACGTTTCTGAAAACGTCGATATTGATCGCTTCTTAGTTTTCATACGTCAGACACGTCGTGCCCTGTAGCATTCGTTAAACATGGCTAGAAGAAATAAGGGTACATAGGACGCACGCTTCATCAATTAGGAATTTTGTATGCTTTCACACATCACAATGCTACATTACGCGAACTTCATTGCCGCCGTTTACTAGCGCATAAAGCCAAAGTGTACGTGGCATAAGCTTCATTAAGCCATAACTTAGGTTTCAGACTCTGGCTGTGGCTACTGAGGCGTCGAAGAAACCTCCAGACAACGTCGAAGGGCTTCAGAAAGGGAAACGCGTTGTTGTAAGTCTACGAGATGTTACTCTCTTATTTGTACCACAAAAACAACTTCGCATGATTAGTACAACATGGCTTATTCATTTTTTTCTACAGGCTGACTGGTCTGTTTCAATCGGTGAAGAGGCCATCGATATAAAAGTGGCAAATTTTTCGAACTGTCCATCACTCATATTAGTTCTAGGTGAGTGTTGCGGAGAATAAACACAAGAGCCGCCGTAATTTCTACCTTCATATCTTTTTTCAGGTGAACACACATTATTTGCCTTTAAACCAAGCGGCGAGCTTCACTTTTTGAAAGTGCTGGACTTCACGGCGGCATGTTTCTTTCCCTATCCAAGTTGTAAGTGATTCTTTGGTAGCTGGGTAGCCTGACAGTGAAGCCTATGCATAGAGCACGTAATTTTCACATCCGACAATTTTGTGTAATCATATCGAATCTTGGGCAAGTGATTAAGGGCTCGTTTATCCGTTAAACACAACCTAAATAAACGAAGAGACATGAAAGCATAGGGACATTCTGTGTAATTTTTATGGGTAATTGTAACAATTACTATATGAATGTAAATGCACTTAAATGAATGAACAAACGACTTAAGCGTGCTACTTGTAATATGTAAATAAAAAAAAGTGCCGCCATATTCACGAAGTGAATGATGATGAGTGGGCGAAGCTCTGAAGGTAAACCTCGTAAACCATGAATCCTCCGTACGTTTTGCCCACTTGATTGTATTAAAACGCTCCCCCTAGCGTACGTCGCCGCACTAAATCAAACGATTGCCTTCCACAAATGACACGCACCATATGTGACATCCTTCCCATTTTATAACTTCTCGCATCTTTCGTCATCAACTTCAAGTACTGCCGTCTAGTTTATAACATCTTGCATCTTTTCATCATCAGCTACAAGTACCGCCATCTAGTGAACACTGCAAGGACTAAACGAGAGGTGGCTACATACAAGGTATGGCACCGCCATCTAGTGAACACTGCAAAAACTAAACGAGAGGTGGCTACATACAGGGGACGCACAGCCCACGCCTTAAGGAGCTTCGCCCCTAATATTTGGCCTTACGTGGCTAAATCACGATGTGATTTAAGTCACACCGTAGAGGAGTTCTATGAATTACTTAAGGTGATGACCACCTATGGTGCTGTATTGTGCACTGACATATAAGTACGTAGGTGTTCTTGCATATCAGCCCCATCAATATGTGGCTACCATGACCGGTAATAGAACACGTGTCCTCAAGCATAGCAGCGCGATACTTTACCTGCGAAGCTATCATGGCGACTCGCATGGAATCTTGAAAGAAATGTCCTATAAAATTGCACGTTTTTTTGTTTGTGTGTGAAGTGAAGAGGGACGATGCATTAAAATAATGGACCTTGTTCGTAGACTAATGTAAACAGGTCTACTTACCTTGTAAACTTAGTGTCACATCACATCAAGAAATGAGAAGAGAATATAAAGAAATTGACGCCGAACTTGAGGCAAACATTTTTTTAACACGAAAGTGTTTTATGCCATGGTGCACCAAGACATCAGACGGAAATGACGTCGAAAAATTAACATGATCAGATGGCAACAACAAAAAAAAAAACGTTCTGTGAATGGGAGCCTAACCCGCGACAGCTCGCTCAACAATTGTTCATTGCCGTCGCATGCTATCCATTGTGCCAGGGTCACACACTATGAAGGCTCTACAAACGCGCCTTTTATATCTAACATTTTCATCTCGCAGTACTCTTGGTCGGAAGGGTGGTGTTCGCCCGTGGGAGCGATAAAGTGAAGTAATACATCATCACCATGTCCTCCGGGACCAGCTTCTCCAACGCGTCGTTGCTAAATACACGTCCGTCCAATTCGGTGCGCTTCCAGTAATAGATGTGCATTTTTTGTCGACGCCTTAACACACCACAAGATGGCAACCTTTACCCAATCGTCGCTTGCAATAAAATTGGAGACGGGGGGGGGGGGGGGCATGGTCATTATTTTTTGTTTTTACTACCCCGAAAACTCTCCCATAGCATAAATACTGTTAATGTGTGCTCAAAGTGGTCCCATTTGTCCTGATTGAGGATAACGGGTGGACAACAAGCACTGAAGAAGAGAGGAGGGGGTGCTGACAGATTGGGGGACAGGATGAAGACCTCACAACCACTTCATCGCCCGGCCACCATCATCGAAGACCTCAGCGAGACGCAGTGACCGAACGCGGACCACAGAAGAACGCGGACCACCAAGACCACCAAGCACCATGACAGCAGCATCAGACGACCTTGACATCCCTAAGTACACCGGATCAGCGGACGATGGACCCGTACAGGACTGGTTCAACCTGTTCGAGCTCCACGCTACCGCTGCATCATGGTCGGAACGGGAAATGATCACCAACTTCACTGACTACATCTCCAGTGAGGCATTTAAGTTTTATCTGATACACATATTCGAGAACGACGAATCATGGCAAAAGATCAGAGAAGAGATGATTGCCCGTTTTAACGACTACGACAAGGACTTTCTCATTACCGGCCATCTGCATACAACCACACGCGGCCACCACAGTCCACGCTTATTTCTCAAGGAACGTAGATTTCCACCAGGTTTCCCTTCACGAAAGCCGGTATTTTCAAAGTCGTCGCTCCAGCACACGACACGAGACGTTGCTTACCCACCTCATGCACTTCATTTTTCTTTTCGAATACGTGGTCCACCACCCGGTTTTCCATCACGCGGCTCTTCAAGCGTTCCTGACGCTCACTGTTTGCCTCATAAGGACACCATGTTCACGATAGACGAGATGACACACCGAGAAAATACCCAGTCGAGCCATGCTCCTTCAGCACGGGTTCATGCATCACCGTCCGGTGCATACACACTCGACAGTCGAAGCAACACCGAAGGGTTAGGCACATCGAACGTCAGACGCTGCCATGCGCAAGAGCCTCTCGTAGTGAACAGTGCAGAAAAAGCTTCTGGAGAACTTTCTATCAACTCTGAAGAATCATCTTCATTGGCTGAATTTCATGACAACTGCTCAAGGACTACCAGCTGCCGACTGGAGACCCCATCAGGTTGTCATGAAAACCAGCGCAATGTTCAAGAAGGGCTTCCACCGCAATATGGTCCACAGCAACGTCAGCAACGCCAGCAAAAGCAAGTCCGTGAATCGCATACACTCCAACGGACACATCAACAAGGACGACGACGCAAAGCGAGCCTCTTAAAACAAATTCAAGAAGCGAGGCAACTTCGCACAAAGGATCGGCGCCAGAAACGCATTTGGCACAAAATATCAAGACTGCGCTTAAGATTACAGCTCCGAAACCTCAGGAAACACCGAACAAGACAAGAAGTGACCAGTTCTACCACGCAAATATTCAGACACCATCCCATTAGTTTACGACAACGGAGCCAACACCACAGAAAACTACGAAAGAGGCTGATCGTTATAATTTGTACAACGCACGAACATAGACATAATTCTTTGAACTTCAGTTCTTGTACAAGCAGGCTGCAAGCACTAATTCTGTCTCAGCCGCGAAACAAAATACAACGCGTACGACAGAGGATTCGGCGCCTACGACATTCAGCCTTCAAGTGCTCCAAGGACTTCCAACCTTGTTCGTTCCTCGCAGCTGCTCAAGTCATGTCATGGTCAGTGCAGTTTTGCAAGACGCGGTTACCATCTCCAGAACGCCACAGCCAACCTCGCCCACCAGAACTCCCCCATTCACCGGACTGCCGCACTCTTTTCTGAAGTTTTGTGAGTTTACGGAACACCACTGGGACATGAAACCAATTGTGCATTTTGACATTTATGACTTCTAAACCTTGCCTTGTTTACTTTTTCTTGTTAGTAATCAATGCCTTCTTTTGTTGGAGGGGGAATCGTGTGACGTATGAAGCGATGATTGGTAGAAGCTGAGAAGGAAGAAGTGGAGAGTAGAATAAACATGGGGTATGAGCCAGGCCACGTCGCCCACTCATCATAGCGTCATATATATATATATATATATATGCACGCAATTAGCACGATGTTGAAAATAGGACAGTTATTTATAGATGTCGTTGGAACGTTCGTACACATGCCTCATTGACATTTTAATGAGTAGGTAAGTATTTGTCATGCTAGAAATATATATAAATAGTTAACTAAGTCTCATTAACGAACAAAATTAGCAGTGGCTACTGGAATATACTGGGAACAATATGCACTATAGGTCTGCTCCACGTAAAGACGTTCGTCTTTTTTTTTTTAAACCGCGCTGCGTGATAGTTGGGACAGCGTCTATATAATACGGCATGAGTTCCACGCATGGCTCGACAAAACCGCGTAGTCCTAGCGTATGTCATCAGACTCATCACTACACCATGCCTATGCTCTTATCGTAACGCTTTTCTTGTCAGCTTGACTTTCCGTGACGCGGGCAGAGTATCGTTTTTCTAGCCACAGACTGAAAGACCAGAGAATTGATGACACCGTCATTCGCGTTACAGCATCTATTGTCTCTATCGGACTTCGTTCAATGAGTGAGGCCGTTTAAAGCGATGACGGCGTGCATGTAAAAGAAGCATGATGAAAAGCTGCACATAACGCGATGTCGTCGCACTGAATTTCGTGCCACGTTCCTCGTTATGTCTTTGTGTCCCGTTTGTTAGAGTTCAAGCTTCTTAGTTGTTTTTTTTTTCGCTACATAAGGTGTGATTGATGTTTTTTTTTCTTCTATACCATTTTATGCTTCCAAGATAAACTCTTACATGACATGTGCTATCACGCTATAGGAGGTTTTAAACGTACTGCGTGCCACGCGCACATCTGCCGAGGCTGCAAAACAAGCGTATAGGAACTCGAGCAACCTATCTACACGGGTGTTGTAGGAGTTTTGACACATTTGACGACCACTGAAGTATGTTGAGCGTGAACGCTGAAGGCAAGACATCGTTTCGTGTAGCTACCGTTTTTTCCTTCTTGCGCTTCTACGCAGCGACGGAAGGCAGCTTGATGCTGCTCATGGCCACGCAGAGGAGCACGCTGCTCGTCTACCACGACACCGTTCTCAAGTGGGCTGCCCAGCTCTCGTCGGCTCCGATTGCTCTGGCGAGGACGACGATACAGTAAGTCTCGTTGTATCTTTCTGTACTGCGCACGCCACTTGAGGTGGTTACTCGTGCCCGCGGGCGAGCTACGCTTGCCGGGCACGACAGCCTCTCTCATTTTCTTTCCAGGCTCTAGCCGGATCTCAAGTTCGGCGACGCACGCCTTTGTCGATGTAGTTGAGGTTCACCTTTCAAAGATTTGTGTCATAGCCCGCCACCGTCACGAGTTGTGCCTCTGCAGCTACCTCTTAAACTCTACGTCTCTAGAATGAAAGAAAGAAAGAAAGAAAGAAAGAAAAAAAGAAAGAAAGAAAGAAAGCACTGGGGTTGGAGAAGAACACTTGTACGCTTTTGAGAAAATGATTCATATGTGGGGCTTAACGTCCCAAAACCACCATATAATTATGAGAGACGTCGTAGTGGAGGGCTCCGGAAATTTCGACCACATGGGGTCCTTTAACGTGCACCCAGATCTGAGCACACGGGCCTACAACATTTCTGCTTCCATCGGAAATGCAGCCGCCGATGCCGGGATTCGATCCCGCGACCTGCGGGTCAGTAGCCGAGTACCTTAGCCACTAGACCACCGCGGCGGGGCGTTATTGAGAAAACAAAAAGAAGGAAACATGAGCGATATTTAAAGCGGGAAGTGTACAGAGATCTACCCGGTCGGGAAGCCTTTTCTCTCATTATCTTCTCTTCTCATCTTTCTAGTTTGTTCTTGCGAAGGTTTTGTTTCAGTTTTCAGGCCCAAGTAGTTGCGGGACCACACATGCTGAGTTTGATTGTGACGAGCCCGCGAGTCTGCTTACGCCTACGTGCATGTGACGCGAGCAATGTGAACAAATCCTCATTCGGTGCCCGCTTGAGTGTACAGTTAAGCGTGACGAACTCTTCAACGCATGCTTTTCCTTGTACACATTTAAAGCTATGAGAACTACGACCAACCTGGCGTGTATTCAAGGAGTGGCACACATATAACCGTATAGTCAGAAAAAAAAAAAAACAAGAACAAGCATTTTCTACCTACACTGGCTGCCAGCTAGGTGGTTGATGGTCCAAACTTCATCGCTTTTCACGAAAAAATACGGCCGCGACAAGCCTTCACTCAAAATTCGTCATTTCTCTGTCACGGGAAATTCCGGTGTGACGTGACACAGTGGTCACATTTCCTGCGCGCATGGTGCGATCAGTTTAGATGTAATCGTTAATTTACGACTATTACATCACAAATCATGTGCAACTGTTGTGACACTGCGAGTTTCCCATATTGGCAGACAGACAGAAAGCATGGCAAAAATTGAGTAATTAAAAAGGTAATTAACGCGTTCTTCATGATTGGTAGCAACAGTGTCATCTTGGTTGGGGCAAAGGAATTCCACCGGGGCGTCGAGTGCATGTTCGAAGACGACAGAAGCTTTGCTGTCACATAATTTTTAATATATATATATATATATATATATATATATATATATATATATATATATATATATATATATATATATATATATATATATAAGATGCACCCAGTATACTATTTTATGGAACAAGATAGGATGCATGTTCAAAACGCATATACACGTTAGGGTTGTTTTTTTTTCCTTCTGTGGGTTTTGCCCTCTTGTTAATATTTAGGATGACCACTTATGCATAGCGCACATCTGCAGTTGTTTCACTTCCCAGATGAGCGCACCCAAACAAAGAAGGCTGAGCAGTTCCATCAGGCTTGGCACCCCTAGGTTAAATAGCCTTAATTTTTTTTTCCTGATATTCGGTTTGCATCTGGCCAATATGAGACGACGTATACTTTCAGTTAGCTACTGTGGGTAGTGCTGAATGTGTTTACATCATAAAAAAGAAGGTCGTGCTTGGTACGTTTGTGTGTAAGCGTGCCAGCATGGTGGCACCTTGTTAAACTCGCGCCTACAAAATCCGGTGAGCCATAAATGAAGTTTCTACGAAGCGGAACCGCCGAAGTGACGATTGAAAATAAAGCCACATGGGCGCACTCGCGAACCGACAGGTGCAGGTGCGGCGACCTCGTTCGCTTTTAACCGGGAAAACACGTGGTCTTGTTTTACGACGCCACGTGAAGAGTGCTTTCAACACGGCCTGGCTTTCACCACCTAGGCGTGCACGTTGATTCAAAAGAGGCATGCATACGTTGTCGTTAAAGGAAGAAATGCGCCTGGCCACTGTGGTCTTGACTCGTTGCGTCGGCTACGGTGAAACCAACGAACGAAGCGTAAAGAGTGCCTGCCATTTTTTTTTCCGAAAACAAGGTTGGAAGTCAAAGCGGCAGATTTTTAAAAATCATTGACTGTCACCTCGTGCCCCTTCTCATCAAGGGAACTAAAGAAGATAGCGGAAAAAGGGGCCCCTACTCGAGACAAGACCCGAGCGCCATGTCGGGCCACCCCTCTCGTTATTTAATGAAAAAGCGGTAGGTGCCCAGTGGCACTGGGCCATGACGGCGATGTGTGTATACAGCGTTGACCGGCCGGACTGTCATCACTCTGCTCTTAGTGGAAGACGTAAGCTGCGGGGACACTCGACCAGGATTGATTGATTGATTTGTGGGGTTTAACGTCCCAAAACCACTATTCGATTATGAGAGACGCCGTAGTGGAGGGCTACGGAAATTTTGACCACCTGGGGTTCTTTAACGTGCACCCAAATCTGAGTACACGGGCCTACAACATTTCCGCCTCCATCGCACTCGACCAGGCCAACTCATTGAATATAATTTAGTATTACATTATGAGAAACATAGCCATAACTACTTTGTATGTCCACAGAGCTACAGATAGCAGTTCCACATAAAAAAAAATGTTGAACACTTTCTATATTTAGGATAAATGAGCTAATTTATTAAATTGTCAT
This sequence comes from Rhipicephalus microplus, assembly GCF_043290135.1. NCBI lineage: Eukaryota > Metazoa > Arthropoda > Arachnida > Ixodida > Ixodidae > Rhipicephalus > Rhipicephalus microplus. The sequence continues at coordinate 54,330,426 of NC_134710.1, read as the reverse complement.
TGGAGTGACAAAGATGTCGAAAGCCTACTATTGTAACCGGAGAAGGTTTGCAGAGTTACACGCATACAACTTCGGTCTCAAAGATTTATTGTTCGTTTCATTGCGTTCCGATGCAACTAACGGAAGTACGACATACTTCAGCCCAGAATAAGAATGGCGATGTGGGTGAGTTGGTTAAAGTTCACGATGAAAACGAGCAGCACGACACCCTGAAGGGCGGAAGTAAAGGCAGGCAAGGCTTGAGAAAGTGAAAGAGGGACGAGCGCGTTGGTCCATCTTTCGCTTAATCAGTGCTCTTTTGCATGCGCTTCCGCCCTTCTGTACTTTGCGCTGTTTCTTCATCGTGAACGTGATGGCATGTGGCCATGTGCCAGATTTGCGAAGCGGTACCGGATGGCTTGTCGCGCGTTCTTTAGGAATGTTTCCAACTCGCGAAGATTTATCTACTCTATGTCTTAACAACGGCATTTCACCTCTTCTCATCAAGGTGATGCAAGATCATGTAGACGTGCAATCGTGCCCTTACAAAATATTTATAGGAACTCACTGAAGCTCACAATGCTGTATAAAACTGTATGACTGAATGACTATGATAGTAATTAATCCTACATATTGATTAATTACAAAATATTACACAGATTAGGCACATTTTCGACCATCAGTCTAGCAAGGTCATGATGCGACGCAGCGATGTGACTGTGCAGACGATGGAGTATAGTCAAGAGGGAGGGGGCAACTACCTCACCCCCGAAATTTTAAAATTTTGCTTTCGTATACAAACGCGCGCACGAACATACATGATGATTGAACCCCCCCCCCCTCCCCTCCGAAAAACATTTCTGGCTATGCCCCTGTATGGTGTACTGAAATGGGGCAGTATGTCGTTTTTACAGCAAACCAATGGGAGAGCGGTGGTCACTTTTGCGATGATGCCACCAGCAGGGCGCTATGATCGAACGGTGTGCTCAGCAAGCATAAATTAAATTTTTATTGCGCAACTTTCTGCCGTTTTTTGAGTAAAATAGCCACATCACACGATTTAAACTAAAAGTGTATGCAAGGTCAAAACACATCCAACACATTACTATGCATTAATGATATAAATCAAGTTGCTCCTGCGTCGTCTGAGCTTGCACTATTCCTATTGCAGTACAGTGACTCAGATCGTCGGCTTGCTTACTGTTTTATTTGCAGAAGGAATAAAAAAAGCAATTAGCTGTTCATTCCATGCATATATACGCCCGCCTAGCTGTCACACTAACCTGAGTTTACTTGACGAAACGAACGAGGATGTCCGGAAGGACAACGTGAACATAATCAGGTGAGCTCTACGACCACCCCTCACCAGTATGAGCCAGGAGGGTAATGTAAATGTAAGAAAAAGGGGTGCTCAACGACAAATGCTGCTTGCCTTCTGCATTTGTACAGGTATTTTAATACTCAAAGAGGCGCCAAAGTGCAGAAGTGCAGATTAATGCACATTTTCAGGGTGCTGCATTTACGTTATAAGAAAAAGGTCCTTAATTCCATTCGTCATGCAAGAACTAGAATGCATCAGACATCCTCAAACACTGAGTGTGCCATGCAGCCAAACAAATTCGTAAACGCTTCTATAGACAGCCCCGCCGCGGTGGTCTAGTGGCTAAGGTACTCGGCTGCTGACCCGCAGGTCTCGGGATTGAATCCCGGCTGTGGCGGCTGCATTTCCTATGGAGGCGGAAATTTTGTAGGCCCGTGTACTCAGATTTGGGTGCACGTTAAAGTACCCCAGGTGGTCGAAATTTCCGGAGCCCTTCACTACGGCGTCTCTCATAATCATATGGTGGTTATGGGACGTTCAACCCCGCATATCGATCGATCGATCGATCGATCGAGCTTCTATAGACACAATGGGGAACAGTTAACAAGTTAGCCTGGTACACGCACGACCAGCGCGGCAACTAAAGTTGCTGGTCTCTGAGGCTCTGTATCTCATCTTCTCATAAAGTACTTCAGTGGGCGGCTACAGGTGGCGACACAGTAGTACAGCGTGCTCTGGCAGCATTGGGCGTCATCGCAAGAAGAGCCACGTTTTCGGAGCCAGACGGCACTTTGCCCTATTTCAAACGGCAAATTGCTGTGTGCAGCAGCTAAGATGAAGTGCACTTCACTTTTGAACACAAAGGAATAAAACTTTATTGATTATCAGTATGCAGGTGTGGACTTCTAACGAATGTTGCATTAAAACCAATCCAAGTGTACCAGCGCGCGCCTACCTCGCTTTGTTTTCGTCCTGCCGGCCGAAGACAAAACAGAAAAAAAGGATAAGTAGCAGGAATGATCGTGACTTCGTCAGGCTATGTTGACAAAATTACCAGAAATTCCTGAGGCTCTCTTACGAATTGCATGTTTGCTTAGATTTCGACTAGACTCAAGCTGGAACTCGGACACAAAATTCCACTGAGCCTAGCTCATTTGGAGTCACCAAAATTCTACTCAACCGAGAGTGGACTGGTTTGGGTGTCAGTGGAACGATTTGTGAGTTTGTGGAATGAGTTCGTAACAGCCCTTGCCGGTTACCTTATTGAATATGAATGATAAATTTGCTTTTACTCCATTTCCGTGCAATTACATGGACACTTCAGCCACATTTTTGTTGTTATCGGCGTCGCGTTCTGTATGAAGTACATGACGATAGCTCTGCTAAGCGCATCGTATGCGTTTTGGGCTATCTGCAAGTTAAAGTGTGCGAGGGCTCATGACAGTTCGGGCTGAAGCAGAGAGAGCATATCGGTCATTTCTGTTTGCGAAAGACACATTGGTACCGGAAGTGGTTTACCTGGCCCGGCAGGAAATACATACTTATGAGCTGCCGGGCGTGGTTGCTCGCGGTCACGTGTGCAGTATGTTTAGAAGTAATGAACTGGTGGTTCATACCTTTGTATGTGTTGTGCTGCCATTGCACAGTGTATACGTTGAAGCCATAAACAACAAGGCGGTCGCTTTGGTCTATAGAGCCATTCCATGTTTGTAAAAACAGGTAGGCCTTTGTCGACATTATGAGTAAAGTTATAGCGACGTCCACACGTAACTTCCGCCATAAGCGCTGAGAGCTGCGATGTGCGCCAACAAACAAAACTAAGTTGTGAGACGCGACTCACATCCAACCGCGACGCAGCTCGTCGGCATACTGTTTTTTTCCCCCTCGTTGCTTGACTGAGTACACCAAATGCATCATTGAAAAGGCAGCAGAAACTGCGATAGGCAGAGCGTCTCTTGCCTACCAAGACAGCGCCACCGCATTTTCGTGACGTCAGTCCAGTGGAATTTGTCTACAGTTGCAGCGCCACTGTTTTCTTCGACTACTTCTATAGTCGCCTGCTAATAGAGTGCGCGTTAGTTCTTATAAAATTCCAATTAGTTTCTATCGCATTAATTGCTTTGCGCTTGCAGCAAAACTGTGACATTTTTATTGAAACAGAAATTAAAAAGAATGACTGATCGCACTCATTTTGAGAATCGGTGTTATGCAAGCCGCCAGCAAGGAGCAAATCATGCTGTACATAACAAAGATGCCATGATTTACGTTTTAGGACCTCTCCTTGATGTTCGCACTCAGTCACTTCACGCAAAATCAATTTTGGTGTAAATAGACTGAGTGAAACGGGCACGCAAATCACGTTGTAAATGACATGCATGTCATGTTTTTCATGTTACCACCTGTCATATATGTTCTTCATACTGTCACGTTACGCAATACCAATTTTGTTGTGTATCAAACTAACGAAACTGCCATCAGTGCATCATGAGCATAACATGCAAATCGTGTTGTTCATGAAATGTCATGTTTTTCTAATTTCCAGTTGTCATTTATGTTTATCATGCAGAAATGTCTGATGATGCCATTTTTTTTGTGAAATCAAGAGAAGGGAACGGCCGCAGATGCGCCACGGCTATGGCGTGTAAATCATAGCGTTCAAGACAAGTTAGTCGCAATTTTCATGATATGACCAGTCAGTCATGTCCGTCATTCAATCATCTTACGCCATAGCAATTTAGGTATAAAGCCCATTAACGATACAAATACTTGTAGATAGATAGATAGATAGATAGATAGATAGATAGTTAGATAGAGAGATAGATAGATAGATAGATAGATAGATAGATAGATAGATAGATAGATAGATACGCTAGACGCCACCAAAGTTCGCCCTGATGTACTTTGTACTTTGAGAGGTTCTTCCCGTTGTTCTTTGTTGGTTCAGTGAGTGAGCACTAAAGTGAACTTAACGCGATGACGATTCTTGTCTCTCTCCCAGGAACTTGCAAGGGGCAATAGTGACGCTCACCGAGCAAGGGCAGCTCTGCTGCAGCTACCTCGGGACAGACCCGTGCTTGAGTGTGGCCGTGGCGCCGGAGAGCCGCGAGTATTCGCTCAGGGAAGTGGAACAGGAACTCAACAGGCTGGAAAATGCCATCAAGTCCAGCAGTCAGTGTGAGCACCGCTTCTCTTCATGTTTCGAAGAAATTCCATTATTGTGCTCATGCGGTGTCACGAGGGATGGGCGCGAGTTATGACGATTGCCCACTCCTGTGCGGGTTTACAGAAAACTGCTGCGATGCTGTGCTGGTGGCTGCCAGCACCTCATATTAGATGATGTACTTCAGGACAACGTATGGTCACGGGGTCGTGACCTTGACGAAGGTAGCAGGATGGATGTAGATGAAAACTCAAGGTGGAAAAATGTGGACTGGGCCGAATTCGTGGCTCGTAAATTGAAAGTCAGATTATTGCAATACAGCGCCACTGGTAGCGGTGAACAGAGCGTTGGCCATCGATCAACTGACGAGCGGTGAAGCGCGTCGGCATTTATTCACGTGCCCTCGAATATTCTAGCGTTATCGCTAGCACTCACGTATGTTCCAGAACAACCTGTTCGCGATGTGGGCGTAATCTTAACAAAGCGGTCTACTACAGCCATGAAGCTTATCGAACACTGAAGACGCGGTTTGCGCTGAGAATTACTGACAGTGCAACGGGTTGGTAACACAACTTAGGAAGGAATGTGGCAATATGCTTGTTGGGACATCCAATACATGATACACGCTTGTGTTGTCCCATATCGTTCTTTCTTCATCGATTTTGTTTCCTAGTAGTGCGCAAAAAGTTTATACTGGGTAACGAGGGCATAAATCAAGGGAGAGGGGGCAGATCCACTATAACTCAGCAGCACCCAATCGGTAAGCGTTGAAGTTGATTCTTGGCCAGTAGAGCTTTCTGCGGGGTATCTATAGCTCACCAGGTTTCCGAATAATGACCTAATCAGAATTATGACGAATGCGTTTTACCATTTTACCCATTTTTTAAGCAAGTAGCTGCGACAATGAAATGTAGCACTCTCGTGCTTGAGGTACTCAGTGCATTAAGTGGACTAATCAATGTGCTGCGCTGCAGAAACTAAGAGCTAGCTGCTTTGTGGTGACACATGCGAAATCCTTGACAACTTGAGTTATGTTTAAAAATAGTATCTACAAGGTTACTATTTTAGTCCTTGATTGGACCACTGTATTGAATGAATGTCAGAAAGTTGTAAGTTGTATAACATTCATGAGCATATTTGCTTATTTGTTGGATTCTAGAGACAGTTATCACTATATATATATATATATATATATATATATATATATATATATATATATATATATATATATATATTGTTAGGAACTGATTTATTCAGCCAGGTTCGAGTTAAATGACAGTGGTGATGATATTTACAAATGATGACGATGTACAGGTGTTGGTGATGGTATCTAAAGAGAATGAAGAGGAGTCATTCGCTTGTCGCGCTCACACTAATTCCCCCGCGTGGTGAAAGTGGCCGCCTGGTCGATTGACAGCATTATGAAATGCGTCGCGCATAAGGCTTTAAACGAAATACGTGCACTATCTCTGTTCCTCGGCAACGATGATCAGGATTAGCGCATAGAGGAGAAACGCGGTAATTGACAGGAGATGTCTGTGCGACCACCGTGTACAGCCCAATGAAGCGACTGATGAATTTGTCGCATAAGCCGGGGACGCGTAGTGGAGTCCATAGAAGAACTTCGTCACCAGGGGAAAAACTCACAACACGGTGAAACGAGTCGTAGCGAGATTTTCGAGTGTCTTGAGAGAGGCCGGTGACGGCAGTGTGAGAGACGAGATAAAAATATTCAGAGAAAGGAGCCGTCGAGGGGGCAGGGGCCGAAAGAAAAGAGACATCCAGAGCGAATCTCGGCGAGCGACCATGGACGAGAAAAAATGGAGAAAAGCCGGTAGTGCGTTGAGCAGCCGTATTATAGGCGAATGTCACGAAGGGTAGAATTTCATCCCAGTTCGTGTGGTTGGGGTGAATGTACTTGAAGATCACGTCCAATAGGGTCTGATGAAACAACTCAGTCAATCCATTGGTCTGCGGGTGGTAGCTAGAAGTGTTCTTGTGAACAGTGTTCGAGGCACGAAAAACTTGCTCGACAATGGAAGAGAGAAAGACTTTGCCACGATCACTGAGGAGAATGCGTGGAGCTCTATGACGCAAAAAGATGTGGCGAAGAAAGAAATCGGCGACCTCAGTGGCAGTCCCAGATGGTATAGAAGTCGTTTCTGCGTAGCGCGTAAGGCGGTAGACGGCCATGACAATCCAGCGATTCCCATTGGATGATTTAGGAAGAGGACCATACAAGTCGATTCCAACGACATCAAAAGGCGAGGCGGGACGAATCGCTCGCTGGATTCCATGCCGACCGGTTGTGCCCTCACGATGTCCGACGTCAGCGTAGCTCTGGCCGATTGGACTCGCCCTACGTCATCTCCTAACGCCGACCTCCGACGACAGTGTAGCTATGACCGACTGAACTTGCCCTACGCCACCTCCTGACGCCGACAAGAGCTCTCGCAAGTGGTGCCCCGTCCTCGGACTCCTGTGAACGTGTTTCCATCTTTCCTATCTCTCCTATCCCCTCGATATGTCTTCGCTCTCTGACTTATATACTCACGCCTCTTTCTCTCTCTCTACACCTTTATTTCTACCCTTTTAATCCCTCCTCACCCCATTCCTTGGGAGCTACAGTTGAGGTGTCACTCGCTGAAGCAGACAGTTACGGGGCTCACTTTTCCTTTCTCTCTTAGAACCACTTGGTAAGGAAGAGGTTGCATTAAGCCAGCCGGAGCAGTTGTCGGTAGTTTTCGCCGTTGGCAATGGCCACATGAGGCAACGTACTTAGCGATGGCTGAAGAGAGGCCAGGCCAAAAAACAACGACTTCGTATTTTGTCGTAAGTCCTGTGATAGCCTAGATGAGCGGCGGTTGGATCATCATGAAAGGCTTCCAGAACTTCACGTTGCAGACAACGTGGGATGACGGGTACCCACTTGTTGCTATCGATGGGGGAAATGTAGTGGTATAAAGCACCACCGACAAGCTTAAGTTGTTAAAGTTGTCGACGGAGTCTGGCGTTTGGAGGAGTAGTAGAGCCGGTCAAGTGGTCAACAATGGTGCGGCAGTATGAGTCGACACGTTGTTGTGAAACCAGGACTGATAGGGTGGCAGGTGATAAACTTAGCGCTGCTATTGGAGAGGTGCTGTCGTTTTGGAGTATCGATGGTGAGTGGCTTCCGCTAGGCAAAGGACAGCGTGACAGAGCATCAGCATCTTGATGCTTCTTCCCAGATCTGTAGGCGACATCGAAATTATACTCCTGCAAGCGAAGCGCCCAGCGACCGAAGCGACCCAATAAGTTTTTCAGCGATGAAAGCCAGCATAGGGCGTTGTGGTCGGTAACGACTGTAAAATGACGGCCGTGAAGATATGGTCGGAATCTTTGCACTTCCCAAACAACAGCAAGGCACTCCTGCTTGGTGATAGTGTAGTTCTTTTCTGGAGCGGTAAAAGCGCGATTTGCACAAGCAACGACGCGTTCGCGTGAGTTTTTGTCACGCTGCAAGAGTACTGCACCTAGACCATGACTACTTGCGTCGGTGTGAAAGATGGTGGGTGTGGTGGAATCGCAGTGGCACAGTACTGGATCCGACGTGAGGGCTTGCTTCAATGCCGTGAAAGCGCTTTCGCAGTCTTCGGATCAAATGAAGGGAACGTTGCTTGCGAGGAGTTGATGGAGCGGAGACGCAAGTTCCGCGAAGCCACGTATGAAGCGCCGGAAGTAAGAAGATAAACCAAGAAAGCTGCGCAGGTCCTTTTGACGTAGTGGACGAGGAAAATCGACGACGGCGGCAAGCTTCTCGGGGTCCGGGTGAATTCCTTCTTTGCTGACGAGGTGGCCGAGAACCTTGATTGTCTTGCTAGCAAAGGTACATTTCTTGGTGTTGAGCTGTAGACCAGCTTTTTCAAGGCATGTGAGGACTTCGTCAAAACGTTGTAGATGCTGCGAGAACGTGGATGAAAACACTACTATGTCATCGAGATAGCACAGGCGCGTTTTACATTTCGATTGATATGATTAATTGATATTTGGGGTTTAACGTCCCAAAGCCACCATAGGATTATGAGAGACGCCGTAGTGGAGGGCTTCGGAAATTTCGACCACCTGGGGTTCTTTAACGCGCACCCAAATCTGAGCACACGGGCCTACAACATTTCCGCCTCCATCGGAAATGCAGCCACCGCAGCCGGGATTCAAACCCGCGACCTGCGGGTCAGCAGCCGAGTACCTTAGCCACTAGACCACCGCGGCGGGGCCACGTTTTCCACTTCAAACCACGCAATACGCCGTCTATCATGCGTTCGAAGGTGGCGGGCGCATTACGGAGTCCAAAAAAGCATCACATTAAACTCGTACAACCCATCTGGCGTTGAAAAGGCGGTCTTCTCTTTTTAGGACTCCGACATTAGTATCTGCCAGTAGCCTGACCTAAGGTCGAGGCTAGAAAAATGCTCTGTGCCCTGTAATGAATCCAGCGCATCGTCGATCCGAGGGAGAGAATAAACATCCTTGCGCGTTATTTTGTTTAGCGCACGGTAATCGACGCAGAAACGCGCTGTCCCATCTTTCTTTTGAACGAGAACAACTGGGGATGACCAGGGACCCGATGAAGGACGTATGATGTTGCGTCGTAGCATGTCTGAGACGTTTAATTTTTCCTCGATGATCTTGCATTCTGCCTGAGACACGCGATATGGACGCCGATGTACAATACGAGAGTCGTCAGTCTGGATGCTGTGAGTAGAGGTGGTACTCATGCTGAGGGCGGGCGAGTTCACGTCAAATACAGAACGGTGTCTATTCAACAGGGCGAGCAAATCTTCAGTTTGATCAGGTGTTAAGTTAGTGCTTCTGGTTGCCGACACAGAGTGGAACAGACATTGAATGGCAGCGATTTGGACTTTGGGACATCGTTGTGGTTGTTGTTCGGAAGAGTAACAATCGCAACAGGCTCACTGTCGACCACGCAAGATACTGTTGAGCCACAGGGGAGCAGTACACACTCGGATGTTTGATTTATGGCGGTTAGGTAGGTAGACCCATCGAAGAAGCGAATAAGCCCTGGTGCGATCACAATGCCCCTACGTAGGGTAGGGCCGTAAGGAAGAATTAGTACGTCACCATCAACAATGTCGATGCAATTAACACTAATAATTTCTTTGATGTATGGCCGAAGTACATAATCTGACGTGGCGCCAAGGCGGATGCGTTCATAGTGTTCAAGCGGAGAAGAGTTAGTGGCATTTAGATGCAGGAGGCGCTGATGACAAGATATGAAAGCGGACGCAGAAGACAAGAAATCCCACCCTATAATGAGAGCGTGGGTGCACTCACAAAATACCGAGAAAACGATGTGATGACGAACGCCTTCGATGCAGACACGAACGGTACACTGTGCAAGTGGATGAATAAGAGCGTTGGTCGCCGCACGGAGAGGTGGGCCGCCATAAGGCGTGGTGAATTTTCGAAGGCGGGAACAAAAATCCACACGAATAATCGAAACGGCAGCGCCAGTGTCTACAAGAGCCTCAACGCGTACACCTTCTACAAACACTACTGTCAAATTCAATGGCCGCTCTGGAGGAATTGTTAGCTGTCCGATGGATGCATTTTCCCCTTCTAAAACTGCATTGGGGAGTTTTCCGCGTAGGCGTTTGTGGAATGGGAGGCGGGCCGCAGAGGCGACACTGAACGGCGACCTGGCGAAGGCGACTTGCGGCGAGACGTACGGGAATTCCCAGGAATGTCCGTATGGTGAGTAGGTGACGGTGAACGGTAATAGGACGATCGGAAGAGTGGTCGTAGGTAGTTCATGGTCGGACGGAAGCTTCTATGTTCTTCGGGAGCGTAGCCGCGTTGCTCGTCTTGTTGGCGCCTTCGACAAAACCGAGCGATATGTCCTCGATAGCCGCAGTAGTAACAGATCGGTTGAGGTGGGCGCTGAGGTGCGTAGTAAGGTGGTGCACGCACTGGCGGTGATAACGAAGCCACAGGCGTATGGTCTGCTGTTGTAGGCACAGAAACGGTGGGTGCGGCAGAGAGCGCGGCAACTTCGGCGTACGTGCGCGTCTGGCGCACGCAGGGACTGTTGGAACACGTTGCACGCGATGCGGAGGCGATCTCTTGTTTAATCAGGTCTCGCAAGCTATCTTTTTCAGAAGGGAAAGTAACTTCCGCAGCACAGGAAGAGCAGCGCCCGTGAAGCTCTTCACGAACGATGTCGCGAATAAGCGCACGCAAGTCGAGGGGTGCAGGCAAACGAACGTCGGTGGCATCGTAGCAAATGCGAAGAGACTGACGCTCGTCAAGTCGCTGACAGATGGTTATCACGTCCTGGGTGGTGGCAGGATTTTGCGTGGCGAGGGCGTTAAAGGCGACGGTGTTAATGCCTTTAATAATGTGGCGTATTTGGTCGTTCTGAGACATGCCGGTGTTCACACGCTTGCACAGTGCAAGGACATCCTCAATATAAGAGGTGTAAGATTCGCCCGGCAGCTGCGTGCGTTCAGCGAGTTTCTTCTTTGCTGCCTCAGTGCGAACTGCAGGGGCACCAAATATCTGGCGAATTTGCTGCTCGAAAGTGTCCCAGTCGGGAAGATCCGGGTGGTGGTTCCAGAACCAAGTTTTCGCAACGTCGGACAAGTAAAATGGGACGCTGCGCAACTTCTGTAGATTGTCCCACCTGTTCAAATAGCTGACGAGGTCGTAGTTCTTGATCCAGTTTTCGACATCATCGCCTCGGAGACCAGAAAACACAGGTGGATCACGCAGGCGAGTGTTGTTGGGCGGAGCGGGTGGCGGTGGCTGCAGTAGGACGGCGACGTTGGATGGGCCAGGGTTTTTTTGGGCCGCCATGGCTAGGGGTTCTATGTGACGACCCGAGCGGAGCTCCAGCGAGAACGAGCGAGAGGACTTGAGGGAACGAAAAGCACCGTCCATCCCTTCTGAGGAACCGGTTTATTTAACCAGGCTCGAGCTAAATCACAACACTGGTGATGATATTTACAGATGATGAAGATGTACAGGTGTTGAATATATCTAAAGAGAATGAAGAGTCATTCGCTTGTTGCGCTCGCTATATATATGAGATCTAACAGACAATAATGCCAAGGAATGTATAGGGGAAGTTATTAGAACCAATGTAATGTAAATAAGAAAGAAAAGTGGGTGAAAAAATAACTTGCCGTGAGCAGGAATCGAACCTACGACCTTCGAATAACGTGTTCAATGTTCTACCCACTGAGCTATCATGGCGGCTATACCCCAGCCACTTTCTTGGGTTTATATGTAAATTTAAACGTGGGATTGTCAGGCAGCGCCATATATATATATATATATATATATATATATATATATATATATATATATATATATATATATATATATATATATATATATATATATATATATATATATATATATGTGACGCTTCACAAGTGAATGTGGGGAAGAAAGAGGAGGAAGACGAAGGGTCAGAATAAACTGGTTTTCTGACTGACGCCATGTCTCATCCGTTACACTAAGTCGACAGGATCTACCGCAGCAACATCATGAGCCCACCAAAGAAGATGATCAGCCTGCCGAAATACACCGGAGCTGAAGACGACGTCCCTGTTGACAAGTGGTTGCACCTCTTCGAAACGAAGGCGAGCAACGTCAGCTGGTCCGAACGAGATCGCATCGACTGCATCAGCGAGTACCTGGAAGGTGAGGCATTCCGCTGGTACCTCACCGAGATTTTCGACGCAGAAGATACGTGGGAAGGCATCAAAACAAGCATGATATCACGATTTTCTACACCTGTTAGCGAGCCTTTCCGCCAATTCATACACTGCAGGCTCAAAAGAGAACAGCGCATCAGGCACTACTACGAAGAGAAGACACACCTTGGTCGCCTCGCAGACTTAAAAGACGTTCACATAGTATCAGGATTGACTGATGGTGTACCTGAGGAGATCGAAAGGCGCCTCGCTGGATTGACGCTCACCACCCCAGCCAAGTGGCTTACTGCTGCGCTTCAAGCGGAAGACTCTGTCCACATAGATGCTTCCCAACACTCGTCAAAACGGCAGCTCATGCGTCGAGAGCCTCATTCTACGCGACCATGGCTCCCTACAAGATTGATGCGCACCCCTCACAATGAGTGCCGACATTGTGCATCTGCTGGTTTGCCGAATCAGTTTCACTGGCACAATGAGTGCCCTCGTCGTGAAATGGTGTCTGCTCTAACTGACAACCAGGGAAACAAAGAGGGTGGCCCAAAGGCTCATTAATACGTTTTGGTGCACTTGTGAACGGACACATGGTGAACGCAACTCTGGATACAGGAGCGACTATTACCTGTATCAATGAAGTTGTGTTCAAAAAACTCAAGCTGCAGTTGCTCAAGGATTCATGCATTAGTGTCCAACAAGTCACCTCAACCACAAAAACTTTGGGCCGCGTACGCATACAGTTGGAAATAGGGAAGTTAAAGCGGGCAGTCCAAGCACACGTTCTACCAGGCATGAAGACTGAATTCTTGCTAGGCCTGGACAACGCCTCCTTTTTCAACCTATCACTGGATTTAAACACAATGACTTTGTTTCAAGACAACAAAGCTTTGCAGAATTCCTTTCAAACACAAAAGTGTGTCTTCAGCGCCGATACAACCCCTCTCCAAGCCGTTGATGTCACGCACCTTCCACCATCGAAACAAGCTGCTTTGAGAGAGGTGCTTCACAATTACGAAGACATTTTCTCAAAGTCTCAGGTGGACTTCGGATGTATCGCGGAGGAACGACACTGCATTGCCCTCAGCAACAACGTGCCTATCCACAGACCACCGTATCGATGCTCCCTGGCAGACAAAGAGGAAATTGTCAAGCAAGTGGACTTACTTTTCAAGCAAGGTGTAGTGCGTCCATCTTTTTCCCCATACGCGGCTCCAGTCATTCTTGCAGAGAAAAAAGGTGAAGGACGCACACGTTTATGCATTGATTATCGAAAGCTTAACTCTGTCACTGTGCCTGACTACCAACCTATTCCGCGTATAGACGATGTTCTAGACTACCTGGGAAAATCGAAATATTTTTCGACATTGGATATCACATCAGGCTATTGGCATGTCAAAATGAACCCAGAGGACATCCCAAAAACAGCTTTTGTCACGCCGAATGGCCATTATGAGTGGCTTGTTATGCCTTTCGGTTTGAGAAATGCTCCTGCTACATTCGAAAGAGCTGTGAAATCAGTTATCAGAAAACATAACTTAAAGAATGTCGTTAATTATTTTTATGATATCGTAGTCTTCTCCGACACATTTACTGAGCACTTACAGCACCTCCAAGCTCTCTTGCGTGCCCTAAAAATGGAGAATATAAAATTTAAATTGAAGAAATGCCATTTTGCCCAAGATTCTATTGAATATCTGGGTCACAGAGTGTCGCACGGTACAGTGTCGCCTATACGAAGAAACATAGAAGCTGTTTTGCGATTCCCAAGACCGAAATCCTTGAAAGAGCTTCAGTGTTTTTTAGGCACCACCAACGTTTACCGCCAGTTTATACCGCACTTCAGTGACATAGTTTTCCCACTTACGAAGCTGTTGAAGAAGGACACACCATGGGAATGGGATTCCTCATGTGAACAAGCCTTTGAGAACATGAAATACTGTCTGACCAAAGAACCCATTTTACGAATTTTTTCTTGCGAGAAACCATGCATTCTTTATTGCGACGCATCTAACGTAGGCGTAGGTGCAGTTCTGAAGCAAAGAGATCATGATGGTAAAGAACACCCCGTTGCCTATCACTCGCGTAAGCTACTCGCGCACGAATTAAATTATGCCATTACAGAGCTCGAATGCCTCGCTATAATTGACGCTGTTGACAAGTGGCACTGCTACTTACATGGACGACCATTCACTGTTGTCACCGATCATGCTGCTTTACAATGGCTCAGAAACATAAAAAAACCCACATGGCCGGCTCTTTCGATGGTCTTTGAAGCTGTCGATGTATGACGTTAACATTCGACATCAAAAAGGCAGCGAAAACATCGAGGCGGACGCATTTTCGCGAAGCCCTATGGTTCAACTCCTTTCATTACCAGAACTTCAAACTTACCAGGATGACCACCCTCGCTGCAAGTACACAACAGAAAACGGGGTCACTATCATGACACGTAAGGGAATTCGCAAAGTGTACGTTCCTCTCAAGCTTCGACTGGGCCTTCTGCAGAAAGCACACTGTCAGTTCGGACACGTAGGAGTAAAGAAAACTCTGGGCTTGTTGTCATCATCCTACTATTGGCCGGAAATCATCACAGACGTTTCATCCTACATCCGCCACTGTGACATATGTCAGCGTTGCAAGAAGCCGAAAACCAAGAGATTCGGATCTCTCGAGTCACTACCACCTGCAGAACAACCCTTCGATCTTTTAGCAATGGACACTATAGGTGGCTTTTCAGGATATGGCTCGACAAAGAAGTTTATTCACTTGGCGATCGACCACGCTACGCGGTATGTCTGGGCGTTTCCCCACAAGAACGAAACTTGTGACGCATACATTTCGTGCATCACCGCCATCTTTGCAGCAGGAAAACCCAAGAAGTTCCTATCTGATCGTGGACCAGCTTTCACAGATGGAAAATTCAAGCAGTTTCTAAAACGCAATGGTGTCCACCGATTGTTCACATCCTCCCAACACCCTCAATGTAATGGCATGAACGAACGTACAAATCAGACTATTGTAACCCGGCTAAAGTGCAAAGTGAATGAGCAGCCACAGAAGTCTTGGGTCAAACATCTTTCGGATGTTGTCGATGAATACAACAGAACCCCACATGAAGTAACACGATATCCACCATCGTACCTAATGTATGGAATTCCTTCATACGACACAATTTTAGACGCACCAATGGAGAGTGTGCAAGAAGCAAGGAAAAGTGCAATCAAGAACACGCTTGCCTATCATGAGAAGAACAAGATATTCTACGACAAAAAATTCCTACCACAAGATCTCCAACCTGGTGAATTGGTCCTCTACGAAACACCTTGGCACCCGAACAAAGGAAAGCTCAGTTCAGTCATGGAAGGACCTTACACAATTCTTCGCAGTGTCTCTCCTGTGAACTATGAGATCGACCGATGTGTAGCTCCGTTAAGCAGAACTACTGATATTGTGCACGTCAACAAACTGCGTCGCTACTATTGTCCCAATAAGTTGACGCTCTCTCGGGGGGAGGGGGAAACGTGTGACGCTTCACAAGTGAATGTGGGGAAGAAAGAGGAGGAAGACGAAGGGTCAGAATAAACTGGTGTTCTGACTGACATATATATATATATATATATATATATATATATATATATATATATATATATATATATATATATATATATATATATATATATATATATATATATATATATATATATATATATATATATATATATATATATATATATATGTGTAAGTGTGTGTGTGTGTGTGTGTGTGTGTGTGTGTGTATGTATATATAACGTGCAGGGAGAAGGGCGGCGAGTATCATGGACTAGCTATCATCTCGAGGTACAGCTACAGATGGTCATAGCGAACTGAAGGGGGAAATGTAAATGCTGGAAAAAAGAATGGTTGCCCCGGAATCCTGAGTAGAGGGCTCCTACAACGAGGAAATGGCGGGCCCAAATCTTATCGAGCATTCTAATAGCGAGAATAAATTTCTCAGCCGTATTACGCTTGCCACTCACTGTATGTATGCACGATGGCAAATATAAATAAGCACCTAACCAATGAGGCAAATCTGTTTCATTGATACTGACAAGCACTTTCATATATAGTATAACTGTACACACCAGCTGGTATCCAAAGCGATAGGGTGCTATTCTTTTTTTGTTCCGCTAAATCAAGATTGTGGCGTTGAATGGGGACACTGATAAGGGAGCGAAAAAAATTAAGTATATACGTTGAAAAGTGAAAAGAGAAAGCACAATGATGAGCTTAATTTAACAAAGGGAAATGTCTGATTAACAATAAAATTTTGCGACACGAAGGGCACCCTGAATGCCATCGGACTGAGTATGCATACTACAAACACGCTGTAGTGAACTAGACCTGTATACAAAAACTTCGGCGGGGCCACTTGGTTCGTATGTTTGTTATCATGCGGTGCACACATTTCAGTGGGTGTTGAAAAAGCAAAGAGCAATAGACCAACCACGCCGCCTGTTTTCTTAGCCCCTAGCTCGCACCTGCACCCCACTTCTTCCTGACAGCTTCAAGAACGCTGAACGCCAGCTGCCTTGCCTTGCTTTGGATAAAACATGACCTTCGTTCCGTGTGGCAGAAGAGACAAAGTGGACATTATTTTCATGCTGAAGGCTAACCTAGCACTAGCGTTTCACATCGTTTTGTCTCTACAATCCTGTGGGCATGCTTCTCGAAGCGGAGCGACTTCTTAACCCGTCGTTTGGGTTTACCGGGTATGGCGCTATACTATGGACTCCTTCATCTGCGCGCCGCAGAACTCAAAGCACTGCTAGACGAGGCGCCTTAATACTGGGGAATCAAATGATGTGTTTACAGAAAGCTCGACCAAATAAATACGTCGTGTTGTTTTTAGAGAATTATAAATTTCGTGCATGCTTCACTTTGTGCCAAATATATCGACAAGGTAGTAATAACTGTCCGAATTATATTGCCTAACTCAAGTCATCAACTATTCACACCTTTTACCTTTCAGAGCGTTGAAAGCAACTTTGAATTGTTGGGGCGTAGCGTAAAACCCTGGGTCTATGCGTTTTATAAAGGCTGTGGGGCGGCCACGTCACGGAACTGCTAGCGCTCTGAACTTTGTGCTCCTGCGCAAGTGCAGCGTTCTTTTCACAGAACTCGTTTAGCCTTAATATGTATTGATGCAGTGATTTCAGAAATAAAGGTTTTGTGCCGACTTAAAAAGGTTGGCTCAACCAACCTACGAAAAAAAACTCTTCGCAGTTCGAACAAAAAGCCTGTGGCGCAAAGACATCCGTTGAAGCCCAGTGAAGCGTCACGTTATGGTTAGTCCATGGAGTTGGCTTCCGCTGTAGTGACGTGCCGTCTTTTACCGTAATTTTTTTCCGTTGCCTACAACGTGAAGAGAAATCAGTTTCATCTCTCGCATTTCGTATTACTCCCGGCACTGTCCTTGCGACGTATATCGGCTTCTCTGTGTGCGTGTGTATGCGTGGGCGTGTATGTACGTATACCTCGTAGCGAGTGTCGTGTGGCCCAACTGTACACGGGTCGTCATGCTATTTACTTTCACGAAATTCAGTCGTTTCTGTTGGGCATCAAAGGAGCCTTTCCTGCGCGCTTGTTTTTTGTGATTCCTCGTCACGTCGCTTGCCTCAGTAGTCATCGCGGGAATCGGTACTCAAAATAGACATGCCAAGAAAGAAGCAATAACCACGGCGTCTTGGTGTTCTCCAGCTTGCGTACATTGTTCTGGATAAAACTAAGCAAGAGAGGAAAGGACATAAATATAAGATTGCTTTGAGGAGGTCGTCGCTCTGCAAATAGCAATCGTGTCGTTACTGTAGGATTTGGTACAACTTCCAAGCTGTATATATAGTATACAATTCGTACATACAAATGCAGGATATTGTTGCAGCCTAAAACAGTGCCTCATCTCATAAATGGCCGTGGTACGTTATAAAGGGCCATCTGATGGAAACGTTGTAACTTGACGCCGAACATTAAATTCACCGAAGGAGAACAATAATCGCGGAAGCGTTTGCCCGCTGCCAGTCTAACGTGTAGGACAGAAATTTGTAGAATCTACAGTAGGTTGGGCTAACCATTAATCAATTTGAAACACGAAAGTATACTTGAACGTGAACGCAAAAAAAAACAAAAAACAAAAGCGACATATTATAAATGATGCTTTCTATGTATATATAAATGCTATGCTAATGATGGTGATAATGATCGCTAATGGAGTAGCTACCGTGTTGGCGCACTGAGGAATGGGCACATTGTTTGAGTCAACTTCAACTTTTACTGTTGCAAGTCCGCATTCGCGCCTATGTCTGCTTCATTTTGTAAAGTTACCTGTATGCCTGCGATGGCTCTATCCCCGTATATTGTTTCCTATATTTCTCCACCCAGGCTTCCAATGTTTCTTTAATGATCTGAACTTGTGGCTGTTTTACCTCCTAACGGCTCTGAACCTTATAGTGACTATGGAAGGCAAACGAATTCTGTCTGGTTCTGGTTCACCTGATTCCATACCTATGTGCTTTCCTAATTTCTTATGCACGTTTACTATGCGTTTCTGGACACACACTAGCGCACCACCACACAGCAAGAATTGTACATTAGAGCAAGGAAATAGATAGAAAGTAACATTTATTTTGGTCCAGGAGAATCTTCAACCTGATTTTAGGGGCAAGACTGCGTACCGCTTCCACGTTAGGTCAGGAAGGCCAAGCTTCACCACTGCATCGTGAGCCTTCTATACAGCCCCGAGTTTGACAGACCAGTTGTGGCTCTTGAGGAATGAAGAAAATTCTTCCTCTGTCAATGCGTGGTCCGTGTAGTGCTCTAAAAAGGGGCCCTTTCAGAGTATATGCATAAAATCGCTAACCGCTCCGTGTACCTGCTGAAGACGGGGACTGTTGTATGATTTTGTCTTCAGGTGCCTATAAGTCATGCTTGGAGCCTCGCGAGATTTTTATGTGGCAAGGGGAATGCCCTGCAACTCATTTCGTAGGGGCTGGTGATCTCGCTGAAAGTATAAAAAATGTCCCTGAACTGAGCGGGGTGGGCCGGCCTCTGAAAAGGCTGGACCAAGCCTGTCTGCGGTCCTAGCCGGCACACCGGCTTCCCAGTAACCGGCGCGGCCAGTGAGAACTCGCGTTCGGTCGTGGGCCAACTCATTAACGTTCGCCAGCCAGCCTACTTCAGCACTCGCATGCGCCAGGAACTATGTAATAATGTGATGACTAAGCACATTACCCGCAAATGTCCTATCAACCTCCTCACAAATATCCAAAGCCGGGAAAGCTCGAAGGGCTGACCTAGAGTCCGGATACGTTTCTGTCCTGTCCAACTTAAGGAGCGCTAGTGCAACGGCCAGCTGCTCCGCCTTGGAAGCCGATGATGGCCGGAATGATGCGCGGCGGGTAATACTTGGTCCTTTATGTCCAAAACGTTAGCAACAAAGCGACTGTAGTCGCCTTCGTACTGGGCAGCGTCTACAAAACGTGTATCTGCCTCATGCGTATGCACGTAATGCAGAAGTGTGGAGGCGAGAACCGTCCTCCTGCCAGTATTGAAAGTTGGATGCATGTTCCTCGGAATTGGGCCGACCGTAATAGCCTGCCACATGTTATCCGAAAGCTGAACGCTTCTAAAATTTGATTGATTGATATGTGGAATTTAACGTCCCAAAACCACCATATGGTTTACTAGAGACACCGTAGTGGAGGGCTCCGGAAATTTCAACCACCCGGGGTTCTTTAACGTGCGTTCGAATCTGAGCACACGGGCCTACAACATTTCCGCATCCATTGGAAATGCAGCCACCGCAGCCGGGATTTCATCTCGCGACCTGCGGGTTAGCAGCCGAGTACCTTAGCCACTAGACCACCATGGCGGAGCACGCTTCTGTAATTTAACGTAATCGAATTTATGCCGATTTTAGACAGGACACGCCTTCCTGCCGCTGTACGCAATAGTCTGGCAATATATGTCATCTGCTGTGCTTCGATCAGTTCTTGTATAATGTGTTGTGGACGCCGAGGTTTGATAGCCTCTTTGTGCTTAGGCACACTGAAAGCCTTGAACTTTCTTAATACTCTTCCTGATGAGCATGTTCAGCTTGTTAATTTTGTGTTTCAGCCATCTATGTGTGAGGGTGTGACTCACAAGAGAGAGAATAAACTGAGAGAAAGGCAGGGAGGTAAACCAGAATTGTAGCAGAAATGGGGAAAAAGCTTCAGCATATTATCTTCATTAAGCTCTCTGGTTCTATTAGAAAGCCTTGCTACGGGTTTGATTACTCTTGTAGCCTGCCATGTAAGCTTATCCAGTACGCCCGTGCTCACCATTATCTTTAATAATCAAGCCTAGCACCCGGAGAGAACGAACCCTGGCGATCTCGCACACGGATGACTTTCGCACCCTAATACCCATCTCCTTGGGAAGCCTCCACCCTCTAGGCTTGGGTCCCCTTCTAGTGGGACGAGAGAGTGGCAACTCTGATTTAGAAGGCGAAAGCGGGAGACCCATGTTACTGACGCGTTTCTTGTCGCAATGCCCTGCGCCTTGGATCTTGTGTTCAGCATGGCCACTCGACTCGGCAGAGAACCGGAGGGTCCGTGTATATTGAGTAGCCAATACCATTCATCTGCTCAAGCTGATTGATATGTGGGGTTTAACGTCCCAAAACCACTCTATGATTATGAGAGACGCCGTAGTGGAGGGCTCCGGAAATTTAGACCACCTGGGGTTCTTTAACGTGCACCCAAATCTGAGCACACGGGCCTACAACATTTCCGCCTCCATCATCTGCTCAAGCTCGATGGCCAAGCCCTGAATTGGTACGTTAAACCATAGCGGCGAAATAACAGACCCCTGTGGCGTAGCCCGTTGTCCAAGATCGTAAGGCTCCAATCTAATGTCACCCAGTTTGATTGCGGCTCTCTTACTTCCAAGAAAAAAAGCTATGAATCTGTAAAATTTTTCACACACGTTAAGGCGGGAGATTTAGTCTAGAATATGTACATGTGGTACATTGTTGAAAGTCTTCTTCAGATCGAGACCAAGAATGACCCTCGTGTTTCCGGTATCTTTATATATCATTTTTGGTAAGAAGCATGACGTCCTGCGTGGAGAAGTGTGGAAGCCTATCATCGTGTTTAGAAAAAGACCCTTGTCCTCAATGTGCTTAGAGAATCAATCATTTATCACATGCTCAACCACCTTGCTCGAACAAGATGTGAGGAAGATGTCCAGAAGTTCTCAGCCCCTGGGCTGCGCCCTGGCTTGGGAATGAGAATCACGGACTCACCCTTACACTCATTTGGAAATACACCTGAGTCTCAAACACGGTTGATTTTTGCCGTGATGCCCTTATTTGACCTATCGTCTCAATCGCGCAGCATTTGGTCACGGCATCCGGTCCCGGGCTTACCGGCCATTGAGTTTCTGAAGGGCGTCGCGAATGCCCGCCTCCTGAAACGGCCTCTCTGGGTCCTCGGTCGATTGGCGCTCGTATCGTAGTAAGTCCGGCCCCATGGGCCCAACATCGCCCGCCAGAAAACTATACCACTGCAACAAGCGTGAGACTATTCCTTCATCCCTATGGTGCTGCCTTTCCGCATGTATAACTCGATCTACCACCTGATTATCATTTGTTTTTTGTCTTATTCTCGGGGAGTGGATGCTTGAGCAGGTCTCATTCCCCACAGATATTCGCATCTGCTCAACCACCATGTTACACATCTCATACCATTGCTGTCTGTGTAGCTCTTGGCAATGTCGCACTATTATCTTGTTTCGCGCGGCTGGTCTCTTCCTAAGTGTACAATTGAGCTTCTGGGTTTTCCATTGAGACAGTAGAAATTCCTTGGCCTCTATTAGGTGTGCTAATCTGCTCTTCATTTTATTGACCTCTATAGCTCTGTGTGTATTTACATTGACTCGGTCGCTATTTCTACGCTTACATTGCATTGCACGTGGTGCATAAAATGCAGTATAGACTAGTACAGTATCGTCACTTCCATTACATGATTGGTCATATAACACTCGATAATACGGCCATTAAGAGAACAGAAAAAAACACACTCGTTTGCCACTTCTAATCTGTTTCTGCGTCTTTCCTATAGAAGGTCTAGATGTAAAACATTAATGCCGAATGTGAGGTTGACGCAGTTATGTTTGTTTCGCAGAAGTTTTTGTTCCCCAGCTGACTGACACCTAACATGGACGCAGTTGGCTTATCGAATGTGACATGTTTTGAGCATTATCTTGCGGGAAATTAAAAACAACAGAACTTATACCTTACTTGTGCGCAAATGGGAACAGGGCAGTCGCTTAATGGCAGTGTGTGCTATCACTAAATCCGTAATCGGCAAATCTTTTGCCATGGGCCGGAGGTAATAAATAACATCTGTTTTACATATATTCATTTGTTATTGAGTCTTGCACCACCGTCACGGATGGTACGAGATGAACAGAATCAAGGAGAATCCTTGCAAAATAGGGTCCTTGTTTAACAAAAGCCTTAATGCACAAGAATATTTCATAAGAACGAGCACCATGACCATTCATTGCAGCTGCGAACGACAAGCCTACTCAATCAGCAGTTTCTCAATCTCAACTTCATTCTACATCCCTGATTATTAGCAGTTTCGTTCAGATCTAGCTGACGTACGTGTGCTCAAGAATGGGGCGTATACCTATTCTTTGTGTATATATTTCTTTCGAAAAATTGCATTGGCTAATACGATATAAGTTATTGAAATGACGTAACCCCACCCCTCCTGGTTCTTTTGACCTGAACGATATGGCTAAAATAAGTAGAATAAATTGGAAATCTCATAACGAAGATTTTCGTTTGTAAGAGGTCTTCATCATTGACCGGCTGTTTGGCATTCAGCGTTCGCCAGCACATGTCCGTGTACACTGATGTATAATGCATGCATCAGACTGTGCATACGCAATAACACTAACCACTGCACTCAAAAATATAAAAAGCGACATTGCGGTGTTCTGTGAAAGCTTTATTTCTTACAGATATGGAGCACAAATATTTAGTTATTTAGTGCAAAGATATTCCGAAGGTTGGGCCGTACGATGTCTAGTTTGCTTTTTAGCGCTGTTGTTGTGCCATTGCGGGAATGTATGACCCCTGCATATTAAGGTATACTTATAAATTCTGACCTGTCAGCGAATAGAAAGCTTCCCGGCATCGGTATAGTTGTTACGTTTTCTTTTCCTGCCTCTCTGGAACAACCAACCGTGTCGGGAGATAGTTCATCCTCACGATGTTTTGCGTTAAGGATAATGGCTCCTCGTGTATGACATCTTACAAAAAAAGTTCTTTTTTTTTTGTTCGTGTGGAAGAGGTAAATGTGCTGTTCGCATTGGTCTGACTACTCGTGGTCGGGCTTCGATTTGTGCAGATGTACACTGCAACTCTTATACTTGGTGTTCATGCATTGGTGTGACACCCACGTTTTTGCTGCTCGAATACGTCTACGCGGCTGCTGCGGCTCAAAAACAGCACAACGTGGGAGGACAGAGGTCGGTGCACGGAGACGCGGGCGACAGCTTTTGCAAGCGAAGCTCTTAGAATCAATGACGCTTTCGGTATATTCACCATCTTTTTTCGCCAATGACAGTGCTGCTCGCAAAATGTCACAGCGTTGACATTGCGTAATAAGTGCACTCGCTCATTTCTTCCTTTCTTTCTTTCTTTCTTTCTTTCTTTCTTTCTTTCTTTCTTTCTTTCTTTCTTTCTTTCTTTCTTTCTTTCTTTCTTTCTTTCTTTCTTTCTTTCTTTCTTTCTTTCTTTCTTTCTTTCTTTCTTTCTTTCTTTCCTTCTTTCTTTCTTTCTTTCTTTCTCTATTTCTTTCTCTCTCTCTCTCTTTCTTTCTTTCTGCCTTTCCTTGTTCCAAAACAGTCATGGTTATTGACTTCATTTGCATTCCTTTATCGAAATAGGTTCATCGCAGAGGACACGTCATCTACTCTGCGTAGGCCGCATATTGCACGCGGAGTAAGAAACGTTGCAAAGGAGTAAATTCTGATAACGTTTTACGAATAGACAGAGCATTTACCGTCTCTATTTGCCAGTGTCGCAGCCGTACATCAGTGGCAAAACGACAAAAAAAAAAGAGAACTGCGGTCGTTGTGTCGGCGTGTTATCTTCATATCTCCTACCGCGCGTGCGTACGCTTGTTTGTCTGAGAAACGCCCCGATTCAGTGATTGTTGCGCAAGTTGGAATTCGAGCGGGCTTATCGGCTGGTGAAAAAGAGCACAATAAACATAGTCTGGAGCCCTCCATTGCGGCGTCTCTCATAATCATATGGTGGTTTTGGGACGTTAAACCCCACAAATCAATCAATCAATCAATCAATCAATCAATCAATCAATCAATCAATCAATCAATCAATCAATCAATCAAACATAGTCTGATTTTACATCGATGCGCGTGTACGCCGGGTCACTGACGCAAAATGTGGAAATACGTGTGCATCTATTGTCTATTCCTGAATCTTCGATCCATTAACTCTTTCGTTACCGCGCGAAAATGATTGCTCTTCATATGACTAGGGAAGGTCGTTGTTGTTAGTATGAAAAGTACTCCAGCACACGTTAAAGCATACGATACTTTGCACATTGAATTGCTCTTTTAAAAACACATATTGTTGTAGAACACCAAAAATCATTTAAAATTAACAATAATGTGAAAAGTGTAGAATTTTCGGTTGCCAGCTGGTAAACAGGGCAATAAAAACACTATGTGTGCAAAAATATTTAAAACAGAGAAAAGTCAGAATATATATTTTGTAGGTAAATGACCCAGAAACAGTATAAAAAATAATGAATGTTGTACAAGATGTTTCTCTTCACATAGACAAAGAAAATTGGAACCAAGGTGCTGCTTCGTTGCTCGTGCCGTGCGGGGAAGCATTGCTTGGTTTTTCGTGAGACACAAGTGTACTCGTACACGTTTCTCAGTAAATGTTTGTCTCCAGGTGTTCTAATATAGATGTATACCCGTGATGTGAATAATCTCGCTATAAACTAGATGTCCAATGAAGTTCGCTATTTCGCCTACCGTCACCTCTTTCCATCAGCCCCTTCACTCCGCATAGGTTGGCGTTTCAATATGTGCATCCAAGCATACTTCTTTGCATTTTCGCGCATATCTTATTAAAAAAAGGACAACATTGTGCACTCTTCTAAAACATGTCGCACTGCTCCGTAGTCAGGGCCAAGATGTGCTTTGGGGGCCTCCTTGTCGTGAAGAAAAGCTCTGCAGCCAGCGCCAGCACACCGCACCCCAGCGAAGTGCGGACCACGTATGTACGTTACCAGAGTAGCTATACGATTGTGCACAGAGGTCAGACGCTATACGCACTTGCGGTGGAGGAGGCAACTTGAGGATGTGAATAAAGCAAACCCATGAACTGCTGCGGATCTCTCAAGCTGGCGCATAACGTCGTTGCCATAAATCTTCAAGCCGAGGTGCTATCATCCTCGAACTATAAGCTCGTCACTCATTCCAGGTGGGGTTTCAAGACAGTTTCGAGCAGCGCATGTGTTTTGCAGTGCTGGTGCGCACCCACGCACAAACGTGACGATGGCGTCATAGGAGCGACTAGTGACACTAGATGCTACCCTGCGTCGGATGTAACGATGCAAGCAAGACCAAAACTGCTGGAAAATGTCAGAGAAGGTCACCTCGGCACTTTAAACACGGTGTGGACCTTTGTAAATATTTTTGTAGAACAAGTTTTTCATGACTCCTAGGAACAGCTTTCTATTGAAGAGCTGGGATAAATGTTTGGCAGTTATTACTGCTCAACACTGTCAAATTGCGAAGCTGACGCTTTATTTCGATATTTGGCTTTCAAAGGCTCCTTTCCTTTCATGACTTTGACATATTATTGCAGCATGACCCCGAGGGGCACGCACTTTTGTCAAGATCGCCAGTCTAGGGCACTTTTCCAACAATGCACGCACATCTGTCAAAATCACTATGTTGCCAAAACGGGCAAATTCAAATTGATTCTAAAAGTTGAGTGCACGGTTGGACTAACTACCGTAAGGTGCTGGTTGCACAAGAAACAAATTTAACAAGCGAAAACCGATGATGCAAAAGCATTGATCGCCGGTGATTGATTTGAATAGGCGTGGTAATGAAATTGTTAAACGCTGTTTCCTTCTTTCGCAATAATATTGGTTCTTTTTTCGCATTTTTTAGGGGCGAAGCTACTTAGGACTTACAGCCTTATCTTTCATTGTGTTCATGGTATAGAATCGTTGCTATATAGTCGAAACATGTGAGATACACACACAAAAAAAAGGTTTTACAATAGACTTCAGCGCAGGCAATATCGGATAATGGGAGAAATCACTCTTCCAGGTGAAAATAACCTATCGAGAAAAAGATGACGGAGTTTACCTGTACCAAAATGTGCCTCAAAGGTGTGTGTATGTTGAGGCTTCTCAAGAAAACTTGTAACACGAAGACACATATCGAGAACTGTATGTCCCATCATATTACCCGTATTGAAATGGTATCTTGCCGCTGGTAAAATAGGTTGGTTCTGGGATTCCCTTTCAAGGCATATTCTCTCTTCCAGCAATTTCCGAATCCTCCTTTGATTTGCCTTAAAGACTGGAAGGCGAATTAAATTTACAATTTAAATATAATACGATACCCACAGCTTTACCAACTCGTCATCATTCAGTAAATTCCTTTATTGACCCTGTCGTCGAAGCTCGATGAGACTCTGCGGAGCCCCGCTCTTGACGACCAAACCTGGGCGACCCAGCACGGCCATGAGGCAACGTCGAGGCAAGCCCTTGACGTCCCCTCATGGGAGGCTTAGGCCCGGCCACCTAAACCTGCTGGTTTCTTATAATGAAGTTTATTCCTCCTCCTCCTTTATAATTTAACACGCCAGGTTCTTTTTTGCCGCAGCCATCGCCGTCGTGGTCACTGCGAAGTACCGCGTAAAGAAAAGCGATAACATTGGCCCGCACTTTGTTCTGTATGTCAGTACGAGGGCATTTGACAATAGGGGCCAAAACGGAGAGGAAACGCACCGGCCGTCTTCGTGTGCACGAATATTGAGGGGGGAGGGGGGTATTGAACGACGATAGGCTTTGTGATACGGATAATTTTAACCAGAAATAAGATAGTACTTTCAATTTTTTTTTTCTACCAGCTCTCCTTGGGCGAAAAAAGACGGAGACTGATTTGAAGATGAAGGTTTTCGCTGGACCCATGTCTGAGATCCCTTACGTAAGTGCTCACTTTTAGTTTTCTCATCGTATAGTTTAGATCTCCTTCAATTTCAAAGAACCGAGACATGAGCCGGAAGCATATTGATGATTACAACGTCTTTTCTCCTCAATGCTCAAGCAATCTGACGAGAACCCTGCGTCAACAGAAGATGGTAGCACTTTTATCCCATCGATTATAGTGAAGGCAAGTGACGCTTTTGTACTATATCCCACACTTTTGTGCACCTTTTGAGAAACAATGATCCTAGTATAATCTCCCTGCTCAAGCTAGGCACTGGGCAGAGCTTCTTTTAAATATGCTGAGTTTTTGTTCGCCTTTCTTTTTGCATAGAGCAATGCGACAAATTGTGAAACAAAAAGAAAAAAAAACAACCTCTAAAGAAAACAAAACAGAACAAAAACTCACGCCCACTCCATGATCCAGCTTTTAAGACAAGCGAATTTCTTGCGAAAAGCGCTTTTCGTGCGCGTGATATATACACAGCTCATTTACATTTATAGTACGCCCAGAACGAAGTGTGCGCAGGTTTTGAAACGTTTTTCTTTATTGCACAAGGGGTACTGATCCAGGCTTGATAAAAGCACCTTTTCTTTCTTAGGCCGTAGTTCCTTGAAATTACGGCTCTCTTGCACGCCCGCATCTTCCTCAGCTCTATTGGCACGTGCGTGCGAAAGTGTCTGCGTGTTGTAGCAAAACGACGTGCAACGCCGAACTGCATCTCCGGATTTCACCTCTCCGGTTTTCAAGAGCTCACCTCGGCAAAAGCTTTCGGGGCAATCGAAGCTGTAGGTAGCAAATAAAAAGCGGAACGGGCTTAGAATAAGCGCTGTCAGACTGCATCTGGATGTCTGAAATTGGCGTTCCAGTTGCTTTTATAAAGTACCGCACTATAAATTTATTCCGCTCTAAATACTAAGCTTTTCGCGCTGCATACACTTCATCGGCTCTTGAGCTAGCGCGACGTCAAATCCCTTCAACCCCCCCCCCCCCCCCCACACACACACACGCTATTTATTTTTTGTCTCCGCGAGCCATCGACGCCTGCAGTGCTCAGCACAAACGGCCGGCGCCTTGTACTGCAACCTTCTGGCGCAGTTTCTCCGCTGCGAAGCCAGGTTCGCTTTCGAGCCCGTGCCGAGAACCGCCTTTTACTGCGAATTGGCCGTCGCAAGTGAAAAAAAGAAAAGAAAAAGAAAGCGAAGCAAAAACGCGCGCTGCGCAAACTTTCCCGCACGGTGCGCGCCCTTAGGGCAGCGACTGAGGTTGTCGCATGCAAAACATTGTCGAAGGCACGTAAGCGAGGCTATCTATGCACGCGCTTTCGCGGCTGCTTTCTTTGAAATGACAGTGGAATTCTCGCTTGCAATCAGAGGGCGTGTTCTCTCAAACACACACGTGCACACACACGCATATATATATATATATATATATATATATATATATATATATATATATATATATATATATATATATATATATATATATATATATATATATATATATATATATATATATATATATATATATATATATATATATATATATATATATATATATATATATATATATATATATATATATATATATTGTGTTGAGTTGTGTTGAGAGCCACTACGTTCCGCACGTTGTCAAAATCGGGGCGCCTCATGGCACCGCTGTGATATAGGATGTGTCAATAATTTTAAAAATCTGTTCTTGGTGAAACACTGTACCGTGCATCAAGAGCTCATGCTTACAACTGTTCTCGAAGATGAATCCACTTTGTTTTTGCAACATCAGGAAATGCCAAGCAGTTCGGTGACCAGAGCAGCATTTGCGGGCTGCAGCCTTTAAAATAGGTTTTAGAAACTGCTTGCGGCTAGAACTTGAGGCGCATAGTTATTGGCTCTTTTATTTTATTCTATTGGCTAAAACGAAAAGTTTTACGCTGTACAGCATAAGGAAACAAGAACCTTTCAAGACGTGTCGGCAACAATATGTGCATTTTAACCCCGCATGCTTTCGTTGTACGGTTACCCCCGCAGGTCCACCTCGAGGCCTCCGCACCGCTGCGCGATGTTCGCGTCATGGTGGATGTTGCCAGACCATTGGTTGCTATGAACAGTGACGTCACACTCACCACTTTACTGGACCACCACCAAATGGCATTTACAGTGAAGCAGGCTGAGACAATGTTACCGAGCTCCCTGGACCTTAGAGTGGCGGCTTTCTACCAGAATTCGTTTGGTATGTTTTCGCGTATTCGGTCACGAATATATTGCCTCCTTTTGCAACTTTTCATAATCATATGGTGGTTTTGGGACGTTAAACCCCACATATCAATCAATCAATCCTTTTGCAACTTTAGCCCACTTCAAGGGCCGCTTGAAGAACGTGCGACACAGCATGAAAATTACGCAATGCTGTGTGGCAATGTAGCTATAGCGACACCAAATACTAAAGAAAGTCTCTAAGTTTCCCATATTTCCTATGTCTCAAATCTTAAAACTGAGATCCTGCAACTTAGAATATGACGAAATTTGTTTAACCACCAGAAGGAAGTAGTTGCGACACAGGACGAATATTTGTGCGTTTGTGGTTACCAATAACCATGCATGGTGAAATATCATCAGCTTGCTTTTATGTGGGCGAAAAGCATGCCAGATGTGTCCGACAGTGAAATTCGTCGCTTGCAGCTGGGCAGCGATCGACGCCTGCCTGTGCTGGTGAAATTCGTGCTTCACAACGACAAGGCAACGTTCATTGCAACATCAGCTCTACGCATTTCCAAGAGCACTCGACAGAAGAAAGCGCGAGAAAACACGCTGCTTATTTTTAGAGTGAGCAAAAACCGTCGCCACGCTATTTTATGGGCTGCATGCAACTGCGTGCAGACCACCTGGGTGCAACCTAGACATACACGGGTTGTTTTTAGGCGAATGTTAATTTCTACCGTTGTACACACGCACTGAACGTCTGAAAGCCGAATAAGCGCTATCCGCATTCTTCAAATATTTCGGGCATGACCAGCTGAGGAGTGTCTCCATCACACCGCGTATGCAACTAAGGTATGCATTATTAAATCTTGCATGCAGCGCCATCAGACGTCTGATCATATGTAGGGATCCCATTCCCGCTGCACACCTATTTAACCCTCTGTGAATAACGCTTTTGCCGTGCTCTGCCAAAGTGGTAACAAAAATTTATAGGCCGTTTGTAGCAGTGAATAATTAGTGTCGTACACAAAGCAGACAAAATAATCTGTCAATAATTTCAATCAAACTCTTTGATGGCAGATAATTACTCAGTGACTCGGTGCTGAGCACTTACTTCCTTTTAGCCTTATTAGCCGGTTCTCTATTAACATCGCAGCCTTCCTTGATGTAAAGTTTTACCCGTTTCTTGTACTCTATTTCGATTCAGGGGCGTCGCAGCTGGTGCAGGCGTCCATGCATTTGCCCCTCGCGCTCATCGCACGTCCGTGCGTGCCCGAAAGGACGTACGAGCACAAGTTGACAATTGAAACGAATAAACCTTCTGTTCCTTCTAACGAGCTCTTTCCTGGTTAGTGCTTTTTTTTTTCATTGTGGTGTTGTTTGAAGCTCCATTAGTGCACGGTTAACGTCACCTTCTGATGGGATCCCAATTGCAGATTTCACCTGCGACATTACGTCACAGACTATTGGCATACAGTTCCTTCATGGCCCTCAAGCGAGCATCTTGGTGTCTAAATCCTCTCGTAAGTGGTCCTTTTGCGTATTCGTCGTTGCTGAGATAGTTGCCACCGTTTTGAGCGAGTGATTGATTGCAAGAATGCACCAAGAATGCACCAGGGTTCACGCTAAAGGCAAATAACAATTTATGTCACAATGACAGCTCAATGTATGACAACGTCTTAACGAAAATATTATCAACAGCAATGCCCTCCTTACTGAGAAATTAAGGTAAATGCATGAGAACCTATGCGCCACGAGTAAGACATTCGCAAAATTATCCCGATGACGTCAGAGTTACCGCCTACAATTAACCACTAGTAATCGAACTAGCTGCACTAAATAAATAACCTTCCATGCATCAAGAGACGTAATAAAATGCTACTTGTTCGTTTCTGTTTGATTCACGAAAAAAAAAAAAAAACCACCGGACCTTTTTATGGGGAATGGCACGGATGGTTGAAAGTTCAATTTTAGCCTGGTTAAACCGCAAAAATGCTGTAGGCCCGTGTGCTCAGATTTGGGTGCACGTTAAAACTGCAGGTGACGAAAATTTCCGGAGCCCTCCAACACGGCGTATCTCATAATCCTATAGTGATTTTGGGACATTAAACCACACTTATCAATCATCAAATTTGCCTGGGCAGGTCGTGCCATCTAGCGGGGCTTAGTTGAATCAAGCCCGTCTTCTATAGGAGGCCATGCCATGGAAGAAATTGTTCGATGGCCGTTGTTGCTGCTCTGGCTCTCGCTACTGTCGCTCCGCTGCTAATACTGTCAGCGGCCGTGCAGTAAAGCCGGACAACCTTGTGCACGGCAACAGGGACGTGAAAGCTTCCACTTTGAGGCGGCTAATTTTAAGTGTGCTAACGCGATGCGTACCACTAAAACATGATATTATTTCAAAATAAGCACTTTCTTTGCACTACGAGGTTTCTGGACCACTGTTTCAGCAATGAACATCAACTTGATATTTGCCTTCAGTGCCCCTTTACGAACATTAAGCAAATGTATCGGTTTTACTATGTTGCAACTATCGGGTGAACAATTGAAAATAAATAAGCGCAGATAAGGACAAACTCCTTTTGAGTGCACACCCAAAAGGAGCTTGTTCTCGTGACTGCATGGCAAACCGTGGTATTCACCCCCACCCCATTCTCCCTCTCAATAGTGAAAAGTGAAACAAAACAAAGACCAGGAAAGTAATTTTTCTGCGTTGCAAGACTTGAATG
The DNA here is from genome assembly GCF_043290135.1 of Rhipicephalus microplus. Classification (NCBI taxonomy): domain Eukaryota; kingdom Metazoa; phylum Arthropoda; class Arachnida; order Ixodida; family Ixodidae; genus Rhipicephalus; species Rhipicephalus microplus. The sequence continues at coordinate 54,298,033 of NC_134710.1, read as the reverse complement.
TGTTATATTTTTCAAGATGTTACGAAAAGTGTGACTTCATAAAATAAAGCGTAAATTTAAGGGATGCGAATTCTTCCGACCTTTTATATTTTTTATGTGATCAACTTTCATTTATCACAGCTCACAGAGAATTTTCGCAGTGTATTGGCTGAAAAGTCAGCTTCCGTATAGAAAAACAGCGCTGCAGTTTGCACGATGCCCTGGCGGTCAAGGCGCGCACTTCACAGTCGCTCCCGCAGATGAGTCCGGCGGTTGGTAGAGGCAGGCCGCAGATGAGTGCGGTGGTGGTAGAGGCAACAAAAACAAAGCGCGCTAGTGCTTCTGCTGCGTAGTCATGTGCGACAATATGTAGAAATTAGGGGGTGGGAAGGAGATGTATCGCCGTACGTTTTTCCTTCTCAATCATTTCAATAAGAAAGGAGGTGGCGTTGCATCCAAGCGGTCAGATGCGCTATGTATGTCGTGCTCGCGCTCTCCTGTATATATAGTGGTGTCGGTCTGGTTTCTAAAGCCAATTGCGCGTGTCAACTTAATTTATTCGAAAGTGAGGATGGCCACCAGTGGAAACGAGAACTAAACAGCCGAATTCAACTGGTGTTTTGCCGAAAATAAAACTCGCGTATTATGTAGCATATGACATACGTAACAATGTTTTTATCTGACCACGACCACCGCACTCCATCTGATGCCCCCGCGTGAAGTAAATATGATTTTCATGTAGTCTACATTATTTGCTAACAGTTACTGAGAAGGAAAGCTTTTTGTCCACAAGTTTTCGGGGGCATGTCGGCCTGTACTGTTGTAAAAGATACACTCGCGATGAATACACGATACTGATATGACTGTGTTCAACTTAATTTGTGCTAAAGACAGTGTTCTTGTTACGAATGAAGCAGCTCACTACTCGAAGCTCAGCTTTCTGAAGTCAGCTGATGCCGCAAACTTTTTTTAAACATGAGAGTGTTTTATCTGGGGCCCAACATGGCTCCGTGACGTATTTCCGTCACGGATATGACGCGTTGTGAAATGTTTACGTACGGATTGCAAAGTTAACAAAACTGACAAGAATAGTTCCGCAGAGGGGCGTCGAACCATTGACTTCGCGCTTATTAGTCTTCGATGATAAGCACTACGCTACAGAGCGACCCTTCTCGATCAGGTTAACGGCGGGCCATTTATATACACTGTGTACCCCTAGCGGTCCTCAGATGTCAGAAACTTCAGCGCATTTTCGTAATCAGTAGCGAGATGGCACGGCGGGCGCGCGTTGAGCGCGTGTGCTCTAGAGGACGTCGCGCCTGCAGCCACCTTACGCGTCTCTGTGCGCATGCGCCTCCACATGGCGTGGTCAAAGTGCGTATATACGTTATCTAGCGTAGTGGCTCACTTATCTCGGGATTCGGGTGCTCTGTACTTCTTGTGCTTGCACCGCAAGTTTGCTTGGAAGTTACAGCAGTTCAAGACAGCACGAACGGCAGTTCGCTCGCTGCCGTGTATACAAAAAGAACGCGCGGCTCTCACACGAAGTAATTATTGTGACAGTTGCTTGTCCGTGCTCGTGTGTATGCTCATTTCGTCCGTGCTCTCTGCTTGAGGTGTGCGCTGCGAGTTTTCACCTGCTTGCCGTTCTTAGTGTGACATTGCGATTTGCCACTGCAGCATTCATTCTTGTGCCTTTGCGGCGAAACAATGCACAATGAGTGCAAAACAGTGAGAACACGTTTCACTTTCCTGTTAAACCAATTCCTAAAAAAAGAGATCAATCAAGTTTTCTTCTTTTTCACTGACTGCCGTGGCTAAGTAGCAAGTGAATTTGGGCTTTGCTAGAGAAATATAAAAACTCCCTTCGAGTTTCACGCGTCACTTAGTTCGTTTAACGCACAGTTTTAGTTTTTTTCCCTTGCCTTTGTCGGCTTAAAATAAAGGTGTCTGTTCAACATGGAGAATTGCTAGACTTTCGTGTGCCGAACAATTAGATATTACTATGAGACACGCTATAATGTGGGTGTCAAGATTAATTGTGACCGCTTGGGGTTCTTCAATGGAAACATATATCTTGGTTCAAGGGTGTTCTTAGTGGCCGCCATGGTCGGGAATATATTCCGCGCTCCCAAGCATAGCAGTGCGACACCGCACGTGCTATGCTGCCGTGGTGGTTTGCTTGATCAACGTCCACGTGCATACATACCGCGGACAGGACGTACATTCGACGCCAAAAAAAAAAATTGACGCAGCTAAACCTTTACTTGTTCTTTCTTTGTCTTTTTTTCATTTTACTACATAAGTGGGCAGCGTAGCATCGTCGCAGCGCGGGTTCTTCAATGGGAGCTTGTCAGCCTGCACTAGCTTAATACAAAACCTAGCACGCAACAAAAAATTGAGAAGGAGGGAGTCGCCATCACGGCACAGCACTGTTCCTTCGATGCCATATGCATAGGCACAGTCTGTATTGCAGAGCTTTTCTCCGTTTCCCTATGTCCTTTTGTGTGAGAGTAGCCTTCAGACTAAGTTTTTTTTATTGCGATAGCAATTATATGGACACTTTCGGTTGGATTTTGCCGCCGGCGTGGGCGTTGATGTCATGCACCGTATATGTATACGTATCTATATACATGAAAACACAAGAAAAAAAACCACGGAGGAAGACTCCGTAGCTCGGAATCTAATGTGGGACCTGCGCGTCATGAATGCGAAGCGTTAACCACTGCGCCACCGAGAGCCACCTCCTTCAACGTTCAAACGGCAAGCTATTCATATCTACTACTTACCGCTGTTAGCGGGCATTTCGGGGGAGGGGGAAACTATCGGTTTTTCAGCATTATCAGCAAGATGGCGCAGTGAGCGCGCGGCGGCTCTCATCTCTCACGCGTAGTTTGGCCCGCGTAGAGAATAAGGGGGTGTACGCTTGATCGAGCGCCCTTGCAGTGGGGAGAATCGTACGTCTTGGCTAGCCTTTGGGTTTCGCCGGAACGATTCTGTTGTCATTACCTGGCGGGCCACTGCAATCGTTGCACAGCCTCCGTTTGCAAAAAGGGTGCGCTTTTCGGGCACAGCGAAGTAACAACTGAGACGCTTATTCGCGTTAATTTGTACCTGTGAGTACGTTTCGTACGTCATTTGTGCGTGAGAAACGCGGGGCACGTTTCGATCTGCTTGCCATTCTGCACGTGATCTTCCAATTGGTTGCTATCGCGTTCATTGCTTTGCCTTTGCGGCAAAGCTGTGACTTTTTTCTTTGTCTTTATAAACTACGGTGCTGTATTACTGGCGCAATTGCTTTTGGAGCTGTTGGTACCAAAATGAGCCACGGGGAAACGGCGCACGCACGGGCTCTCACCGCGTACCGCGGCCGGTTGTCTGGGCGCGAGCGGCTGAGTTGTGTCCCGACTCTCCGCCAGGTGCTTTTTTTTTTCGGCGCGCCACCTAACCAGCGCTTGTCTCCCATTGTGTGTAAATGAGCTCGAGCTAAAAAGTATAGGGAATGCGCAGTCAGTAGCACGCAAGCGCGAGGGATGGCCATAGTAAGGATGCGCAAGAAGATAAAGAGGCGAGTGGAAAAAAAAAACAACGAATGAATAAATAGACTTTATTTGAAATCCGGCAGTTTCCTTGAGGTGAGGTGGAGGAAGAGGGGATTAACTACTGTCTCTTCCCACCCTCCGTCGATGATGATTGCGGTACCTAAGGTGAGGTGACCACTCGAAGTCCTTGGACCCGGGCGGCATCTTTGGCTTGTCGGACGGCCTAAAGCTGATCTGCCAGCTCGTCGCTGGTGAGTGGCGCATCCCAGTGGCAGCGAAGCAACGAGAAAATCTTCTTTGGTCGAAAGTATGTGATTTGCTTAAGGCGATTTGAAAGAATATAAAGTCGTTTATACCAAGAAAAAAACTTTACTCGGGTGAACTTTATATTCCAACATACCTTGCGTGGATACGGTGTTTAAATATTTTGACATAATGTGACCGCTATGCTTTGAAGTTGTGACGAAGCCAGGGGAGAGATTCTCCTGTTTTTGAAAATTTCGGGGAGAGGAAATGTTTTCCGAGAATTTTACATACACGCACGCGTTCAAACGCACGTACGAGCATGCATGAAGGATAGTTAGAAAAAAAATTCGGCAAAACATTTCCAGCTATGCCACTGCTGTCACTGCACTTCTTCATAACCTCACAACAACAATAACAAGAAAAAGAAGACGCGTCATGCATATTTTCAAAGCGTATGAGATTCTTTATGAAAGAGCAGTTTTTAAAACGTAGAGGTAGGGACATATGGCGGAAGAGTCCGTACTTATAGCATGTGTAAGCTTGCTGTGGCCAAGATAGCATGAGTGGTGGCGGAGATGTTGTACGTTCGCAGATTTATAGATTCATCTTTACGAGGAATTGAGTTCCCTGCTTCAACCACGTAGCACAGGTGTGGTCTTTCTTTTTCCGTGTTGCCGAAATAATGAATAATGATTGTCGCAATATTTATTCAATTGTCACAGGAATTTTCAGTTTCAGGGAGAGAGAAGGAATATAGAAACGGTAGGGAGGTTAACTATACTAAATCCAGTTAGCTACCCCACACATGGGGGTAATACGTGAATAAAATACGGGAGTAAAATAGAAAGAGAGAGAGAGAGACATTTCACAACACACACGCGCAGTGTAGGGTTTTGGTGCTCGCTCAATGCTCTTGCGTTCAAGTACTGCAAGAGGGCTCGTGTGGCTTTCTGGGCTGATGTGCTGCGATACTAGGCTCTCAAGATGTTTGCTGCAGTCAAGGGCCGATCACCAAGTTTCCTCAAGGCACATTGGAGTGCCAGACGATCTTGTTCAAATCGGAGACAGTTGCACGACAGATGATCAATAGTTCCTACGCAGTCGCAGTTATTCGCACATGGATGAATCTGCCATAGCGATGCGATAGCTTAATTAATGTGTAAATGCCCCCTCCTTGCTATTGACGTACCTGGTACTCCATTCAAGTCCGAATAGATCTCCTAGGCCCACTTCCATCTTCGTTGGTGGGCCGCCGATGGATTAGAATAAGCAGAATACCTCACTCGCTACGCCGAAACAAAGGCTGCGGCTGTGGAGAGAGGCGCAGCAACAGAAGCAGTCCAATTTTTCGTCGAGACTGTGGTGCTGATGCATGGGGCTACGTGAGTGGTAATAAGTGACAGAGGAACTGTATTAACAGCCAAGGAATTACAGGCAGCTTTAAGACTCAGTGGCGTATCTCACCGGCGAACAATGGCTTATCATCCGCAAACGAATGGCCTGACGGCGCACCTAAACAAGACACTTGTGGATATGCTTTGCACGTACAGTACGTCAATGTGGAGTATAAAAAACTGGGACGAAATCTTGCCGTATATCAAGATCGCATGAAACATGGCTCACCAAGAAACTACACGAGTGACACTATCTCTCCTTCTTCATGGTCGCGAAATCACAACTATGCTATAGATGCGATGCTACCACATCAGTGCAAAGGCACCACCAATAAAGGGGGTATTACATCACACAGCATGCCGAAGAAGCCCAACAACTTGCGCGCATACGTATTCGTCGCTAGCAGGACGACGATTCGAAGTGCTAGTATAATCTTTTTTACTGACCAGTCTCCTTCAATTCTGAAGAGAAAGCTTTTGTTCGTACTCCCATTGGCCGCCATCACCTTTCATAAAAGGTGTTAAAGCGGTAGTTCGGGTCATGTAAAGTCCTCTGACGTCTCACTGCCGTAAACCATGAGGTTGTTCCCGATAGCGCACATTGGTTAAGGCGTCAAATTAATGCACCAGAGCTCGCGCACGTATTTCGCATGAAATACTATTTGTTCGAATAAATTTTTGCGCTGCTATGGTCTGTACAAACCCCTGTGATTACGAAGCATCGGGACGATGCTTTTCTTGGAAAGGAGATGGTTGTCATGACTAAAAGCTGGCAGGCTGACAGAGGGCAACAAAGTGAGGTGCATGCGCAACACTGTTCCTCCGAAAAAGAGGACGTTCTAGCGTGTGCTCTTTTAATCTGTCGATACAGACCTTGTCTTTCCTTGTCGCAACGGGGTGTTGTGTCCTGCTCTCTCCACATTGCGACACTCACAGTCTACGTAGCACTGTAGAGTCCCATTGAGAAATCTTGGATGGCAGTTGTATCTGTAGCAGTGTATCAAGGTTTTTTGGGCGGCGATCGGAGTCTAGCGCAGAATGTTATTGCGTTATAGCGTGGCGTTATAGCGTGGCGTGGTGGACTTCTTTTGCAGTGACTACTCTTGGCAAATCTATGAATAGTGTGGGTGCTCCACCGTGAGCAAATCGGGCAGCGTTGTCGGCGAGGTGGTTACCATTTATCCTGTCCCGGCCGCTCTTGTAAGGCTACGTCCTGTTCTGGATAAATTTCATTTATGTGAGGGACAAGCTTATGGTAGTTTCACTGTTATAGACTTCGCAAGCTTTCATGAACTGCCTTAAGAGTGGCAGAATATGGCCCACATACAAGGGAATTCTTGTATCTATAACGAATTCTATTGCGGCTTGAAGAGTGGCGAGCTCGTAATTTGTAGATGTCGTGATGTGTCAGACCTTGAACTTGAAGATGATATATCGAGATGGTACCACAAAGGAGCCCATCGAACTTGCCGAGACAGAATCTTCTGTGTAAGCATAGATTAAGTTAGCATGCGACATATGCAAAAGGTCCAATGAAACCTGCTTGAGCACTGCGACGACAGGTTATAACCTTTTTAGATATACTCGACACTTCAAGGTGCACAGGGGGTCTTTCCAGGCGCTCAGATTTCAAAATTTCCGAATGCGCATAGGGACTGTAAACATGTTTTGTGTCGTTGCGTACAGCGCGGCACGATATGGGGATGGTTATTGCGAAATTTCACAATTTCACGGTGTACATATACAATACACGAGAGGCTGAAAAAAACAGAAACTTCTTATTGTACGTTTCATTTCATTTCTAAGCGCTTCCGATAAAAATTCAGCGTTAATTTTATTTTCTTGCGATTCTGTATTTTCTCACGCTGTTTTTTTATTTTTCAACAGAAAAATACAGAATACAGAGTGACAACTTTGCTGTTCTCTGGATTCCTCTACTGGAGCTCATGAGGCGATTGCATCAGTATTATAAGCGTTCCTCGAATGACGACCCACTCAAGTGCAGTTACAGCTCAAGTTTACCACTTGAGGAGTATTTTTCTGTCATCGACGATTATGTGAAGGTACGTTTTCTACGGATGTCGAAGTTTGGAATAACTTAATAATGGAAGCAGAATGATGGTTTAGAATTATGGAATTGGAATAGCGGAATGTGTTTTGCTGGAAAAAAAAACAAAATAAATCAGTGAACTCACGGTCGCTTCTGCAGAAAACGACAGACGAGAGCGTGAGAAGATATCATGTGGCTGAAAAAAGGCGGTATTTTCATATTTGGCGATTAAAGCACCAATTCTGACTTGTGATACGCGTCGTCACCTGCGTGCGCGTCACCGTATTCCCGTATGCTTATGATCATCATTACGCTCATTAACATCGTAATAAGACTATCACATGTCTTCTGCAGGACGAAGGCCTCTCCCTGTGATCCCCAACGCACTCCTTCCTGTGCAAGCGTATTCAATTTTGTACCGGTTTACTAACAAATAACTTTTTAACGTCTCTAATATCAATCTTTTAACATTTCGCTATATGATGTAAGTTTTACTTGTGCTGTAAACAAAAGAGTGTAGCCACCCCTAACTTAGATTACCATTTGGTGCACACCGCAAGTTAACAAGGGCATGCGCTTTTGTCACAAGCTGTTTGCTTTCTGCAATGCCTGCTATAAATGGGGCGATTTACGGCATTTGTGCATACATGATCAGCCAACGTGAAATATTTGACAAAACGTGTTGAGTACCTGCTTGAAAGCGTCTTTTTTTAGATAGCTGATGTCCGGTTGTATGCTGTTATTGCAGCGCTGTGTCATTCATAGTGTAATCGTAAATACACTGGTGACGTTACAACACATAGGTCATCTATACATATCTGCACCCACGTTTAAAACATGTGATGCACCCAACCGCATACGCCGGTTCTTGCCCGTGCACCATGGTGTGGAGGACTGCCAGCACTTGCCCACATTACATGGGAATGTGAGTTAAGGCCAGCCAAAATTAGTATGCCTAAGATTCCGGCGAAAAAATTCAAGATGGAGCAGTGGGAGACCTTGCTCGCTAGCTAGAAAAGGAGGCGCAAGTGGCGCTCCTGAACCAGGAGCAGCGGATTGGTGAGGCCAGTGGAGCCCTTGACTGGGGCTCCACCCACCTGCTTCTGACCCTTATTTCCTTTTTTTCTGTAATAAACGTTTTTTATTCCTAAAAATTGAAATACCTGTTGTATATCCCGAAGTGTGTTCGGCGAACGCCTATGTCCCTTGAGACGGACTCAGTCAGAATGGAACGCGATGCGCGACTCTCCTTTCTCGCATGATTGGACACGCTGGTCACAGCGACGCTACGCAAGCAAGGCATAAGCACTGTAGAGCCCGACGTCCGTGGGTGCGCCCGGTGGCCACATCCATGGCATCGTGCTAGGGCACGGACCAACGGACGGACCTGAACATGATACAATAATGCCTTTCACCTTAAAACGTGGAGCTCACTCAGACTCACTCAAGAAATATATTTTGCCTTTAAGGCTTAGTCTGACTTAAGACTGACCCAAATTCGCTCAACCTGCACTCGTTTTGACTCAGCCTCACCAAAAACGGGACTCAATGGAACTCAAGTCCACGAAGATTTTGCTCACCCAAACTCCCTCAGGCTCATACTCACGGCTCGCACTAATCTGACTCAATCTGAGACAGTCGAGTCATGGGTGAGTTTGGCGACTTATGTGAGAACATAAACATTGGTGAAGTCTGTAGTGATCGCATTTAAAAAGGCTGCTGCTGCGATGCTTTGTGACTCTCTTTAGTAGGGTGGTATGGGGACTTCCGATAAATGGGCGATGTTTAGACGACTGTGGCCGTGTCACCAGGCGGTGCACGACGCAGTCATGGGTTGATCGTTATCGTAAATACCATGACTTTGGTAGCGACCGCTAATAACCGTGATTGGTTCTTTTATTCTCACAGGTGAGACAGGAAGCACTAGAAGTTGAAGAACTACTAAGCCAAAGAGCAGCTCAATTTCGCGTAGTACAAAAGTGTGTTCTCACCAAGCTCAAGGACAAGACTCCCACTCCACTGAACAATTTAGACTCCTTGTTGGAAGTTACGCAGAGAGAGGTGAGAGTTACACATGGTCGGCTGTCTGTCTTGCGGACCGCCTTCTTTCTCTTTCCCCGAAACAGCGTGCACGGCAGTCATCGGTCTGTTCTATGCTTGTAGCCATCACATGCAATTGACTTCTGTAAATACGAAATGACACATTTGCGATACATACCTTTCGCCCTTCTTTTTTCAGCTTCTCGGCCTGGGTAAGCGCGCGGTGGAGACAAAGGGCGAATACCAGCGCATGCTCTCGAAGCTCAGTTCCGCGAGTCAACTGGTTGTATTACTACTGAAGCTGAAAACCCAAATGAGTACTGAAGACCACAAGATCTTACAAGACATCTTTCATGTAGACCTGGACGCAACCATTACAGAGGTAGGAATCTGGTAAACAAAAAAAAAAAACTATTCCACGTTTATCCCAGAGAGAGTTGATACAAAAACGATGACTTTATAAGGACATTTACTTGGCTTGGAGGACCCACGATATAGCACCTGTGCATCCCTACTTTTGCCTGATGTTTCTCCGACTGTCTGCGTGATTCGCAGAGTGTTTGTTTATGCGCTTGTTATGGTGATATTTTTGTTGAGAATCAGATAAAGCTCAGTTGCACTCACTGGTCCTATTAGCACCAGGAGACGTGTACCATGTTGTGAGGAAATGGTGCGAACACACATCCAAGGAGTCAAACGCTAATAATTAGAGCAATTCTGCCCTGTAGGACATGATGGGCGCACAAAATTTGTGGGTATGGAAAGTGTCATTTGGCGAAAGAAAATTATTTTTTTAATAAATAGCGTATATCCCTTTAGAGGCAGCGCCAACTTCAAGACGGGTAACCGCGTATATTTATTCCTAACCACAAGAACCGAAATCCTCATGAAGTAAGGAACCACAAGTTGAACACAGTTGTTTTTGGGTGTTTACAGACAGTACCTTGAATTAAGCGAAGTGTCCGAGTTCAATAGAACTTTCAGGTGTCTAAGTTGATTAATCGGGAGTGTGTTCAATGGTGTAGGGTCAATTTTTGCTTCTATGGTTCACAAAACTCACCAGCGTTTCATACTTATTGTTAATAGATAATATACGCAGAATGAAATATGATACCAGCATGTGCATAGCAGATGATGAATAAAAGTAGTCAAACAAAAAATTTTTGGGTATTATTATGTACACAACAAGGCTTCGGCTGCGCTGTATCATCACACGTTATGAAAATTAATGTTGCTTTATATAATTTGTAGAAATTTTGCGAAACGAGCTCCAATACTTTATTCATCACTTCGGAGTTTATGAGCTGTGTCTTGTCCCTGAACTTTTGATATCTTTGAAAAAGTGAGTATTCTACAACTACGTAAGTAGACCCCCCCTTCCTCATCTGTATTGCTCTGAATGAACTACCGGCTTAGTTACACTATCAAAAATGCCCCACACTGATGCACTATGGCTTCAATTTCTCATGCCTGCGTAGATAATTTCTGGGCGAAAGCTGCCATTCTTACAAATGCAGCGTTAAATTTGCATGCAGGCTATGTCAATTGAATAAAAAAGCCGGGCTTTTACACTTCCAGAATATGGTCTAAAGACATCGTCTTCGTGCTCAGACAAAATAATAAGTAGCGGGACTGAAAAACGCCCTTCAAAACTAAAGAAACATTGGTACGGCCTTGTACGCATGATACTATGTTGTGTCACTTCCGGCTAAATGACGGCCTTTTCGTTGTCAATCAGCTGAGCCGTAGTAGTAGTGTCAATAATTTCAGTGCTTAGAGGCAAGCACCATGTTATGAGGGAATATGTGGGGTAGTTCGTGCAAAAGAGTAAAAATTTACACTGCATTTTGCAGCCATAGAGGTATACCATAGCTCAACGCCCGGCTGGGAGAAAACAACAGCTTCTCCTATGCAACAACAATAACAACAACACCACCACCACCACCACCACCACCACCACCACCACCACCACCACCACCACCACCACCACCACCACCACCACCACCACCACCACCACCACCACCACCAACAACAACAACAACAACAACAACAACAACAACAACAACAACAACAACAACAACAACAACAACAACAAGAACAATAACAACAACAACAATAATAATAATAATAATAATAATAATAATAATAATAATAATAATAATAATAATAATAATAATAATAATAATAATAATAATAATAATAATAATAATAATAATAATAATAATAATAATAATAATAATAATAATATGACTAATAAAGGGCGTCGCAGCCAAGGCTCCATAAAAAAGCTGTGAAGTTTTGCAGCGAGAGCTACATTGACCGCAACATTTCTAGATACTGTCAGTATCTAGAAATATTTCTAGACACTGTCAGTATTTGCGCCAGCGGCTCGGCACCACCGCTGGCGCAGAGTCGCTCGCCGTGCCATCCGTCGCGACGGCAGAGGAGGAGCCGGTGAAACCACGTTGCAACAACAGATTAACAGATTAGGAGCTGGCGTTGCATCGTGTAAATAGAGAAAGAGGGGCTTGCTGGAATTCGTCGGCACATACGGAAAGTGAGTCGCAGAGACTGACTTCATGTTTCGTCGTCGGAACGAAACCGAAAGCAACCAGACAGCTGAGAAGACGGAGGAAGAACAAGACGCACGCTTGGCATAACTGAGTTAAACCACCGTCAATTTTTCACTCCGGAAAGAGAGTGTAGGCCGCTTCACATTACACAAAACATAGCGGTTTTCAGGCTGCCAATTCACTCGCAGCGACAAGAAGGGACGTTCACTCCTGCCGCATGCAGGGTCAGCAGTGAGCGATGAACATGTTGGAAATTTCTCGCTCTGTTCACAACGGCGAAGAGATTTTTTGGTAGGAAGCCGTTGAAATAGTGCCGGACGGGCCAAGCCTTTAAAACTGCGTTGACATGTTTGCTTAGGTGTTGGCCGTTGTTGCGCACTTAAAAATGATATTTATACGATAAAGTGTTTTTAAGCGACAAAACCCGCGTGCTTTTCGTCACCGTTGAAAACTCAATAATGCCATAATGAGCACATTGTCACATTATGTCTGAAAAGTTGGGCAGTGTGTCTGCCACAATGAACAGCAGCAGGTAATTTTCTTCGCCGTGCCAGTCGCAGAGCGAAAATCGCCGACCATTCGCAGCCCATGTGAAACGAAACCGTCATTAGCGGCGGTTGTGAACAGAGCGAACGGAATGGTTTTTTTTTTTTTTTGCAGCAGCAGTCGTGACATTTGAAACAGCCTTGAGGGAGATAGAGGGAGATCGACGGCTGTAGATCACTGTGAAAAGTTGCGTGGGTTGTTGCTTCTCTGGTGGCCAGGGCTATATAAAGTTTTGTCGCTTTTCCTCATGATGCAATCTTTCGATAATGATGTTTTACTTTCTTCTTGTACATTGAGTTTTCTAAGCTTATTATCTATCACTCTATCTAGTGCGTCGCATTTTCTTGGTTGGAATAAGGGCTTGTCCTGAACATACTTTTATCAAGGCTGCTTGCTATATGGACCTGCGCATACTTCTGAGCTGAACATTTACAGACGTCTACATTTGTCTGCTTCGCAACCATATGTAAAACATCACTGCTCATGGAGAGAAGAGGAAAAAAAAGTAACTGTATAAATTTAACCCAAATTGGATGAAAAGTAAGGCACGCAGTCAGATATATCGTGCGTACTTGCAGAGCTAAGGCACGAGGACTCGCTATATATCAAGACACGTACCAACTAGCCCATCAATGAATTCTTTTTGAACGCAGTGAGGTTGCATTTGCATGTCCCTCGGTGAGAAGCCGGCCTAACCCTAAAGAACGTTGTTTTCTTGCATATGTCATCGAAAACCCCTGTCCGTTTATGTACGCTCTGGAAGGGATGGGAGGAGAAGCTGGAGGCGGCCATCTGTTACCAGCTGCAGATGGGCCAGCCTGACGATGAACTGCCACCGGTGCCCAAGGAGCTGACGCCTCTCAAGGACGTTGCCCGGCTCAAGCAACTCATCGCCATCATCTTCGAGAAGGTGCTTGACGGTCGGTGCTTGTCGCAGAATGACCTGCCAAGTGGCAAGGGTGAGCTTTTCTGCGTGATATATTCGTGAATAATTCGGCAGGCCTACGAGACGGCTGTTCATTCGTAGCTAAGAATGCTTGAGTGACGTGTAGTGTCTTGTCTAGCACCGCCTTGTTGCAGTAAATACGCCAAAAAAATCAAATCTTTTGCTTTTTTAGATGCACCAGGTATGTCGCTGACGGCAACAAAGTTTGAAGAGTCTCAATATATGCTTCCAACTACAATGCCCAAAGGCCACCTTTATTAGAGGCTTTCACTATAAAAAATGTTTATATTATAGCCGAAAGCACCTATATTCACTGTACGTACCATTAATTTAGTCCACGATATCTGCAAACAGGAAGAGAACCGTGCTGTCGGCTACTTTTTACGAAGGACGGCCAACTAGTTTGGGGAAGCGCATTATCGTAAAGCGCAGATTATTTCTTCGTCAATGATTAGGTGACAATACGTCTCACTGAAAGGCGCATTGGTTTGTATTCTAGAGCAAGTTCACGGCTATGCCTTTTTCAGTCTCAAAGCGGTTGTGGTCTCTCATAAAAACGATGCGGGACACTCTAAATGCTTGTGCTATTCGCATTAGATATTTTGTCTAGCAGTGTCTTGTGGAACCTGATGTGAACGTATATATTTTTTTTTCATCCACCCCTCAGGGGCGTTTGTGCAAGCAGGTTTTTGATGAGCGGTGTCACAACGGACCCAAGCCAGAAGGATGGGAGGGTCGACATCCTCCCACTCCTCGCCATGCGTGGCTTTGCTGTATCCTGAAAAAAGGGGATTGTGTGGGTTAAGCCGATGTCGGGTGATTAATCCGATAAGGCCACCTGGCGGAGCCAACGCACCTCTTTGGCCCCGGCTTCACGTAAACGGCACCCCTGGGCTGATCCACCCAAGGGCTGTTGGCAGCCACCTTTTCCTGTCTCTTTTTTCCCTTGATATTTTCGTCTATCATCTTTCACCTCACCTTTTCTTTCTTCTATTGTCTTCAGTTTCTGTTTTTTTTTCTGGTAGCAAGGGTTACCTCAATTGGTGTATACTACTCAATATTGGACATGCTATGTGGGGTTATGGTGGTCTCATACAACTTGTGTCTGAGATTCCTGCAAGTTTTGCAGCATTGTAGCGACCCTTTGTTGGACTCGATGGTGGGCGGCTTTAGTCGCTGCCAAAATCAAATCATCTTTCGTGGGTTTGAACGCATTTCCACTCCTCCCTGATCATACTTTTGGTAGAAGAGGGAGCGCCGATGAAGCCCCATTCTTTCCGCAGAACAAAAATGAAATCTATCCAATGTATCACGTGATTCATCCAGGTAATACAGTCACGAAAATGACTAATATCTCCTAATTCCTATTATCTAGATGCTTCACTTAGAACCACTGGAAGTGGTTTCAAGGCCATCAAATTGGCGAGTGGAGGCCTGCTGACTGAAGTCAAAGACAAACATGAAAAGTGAAGAAGCTTTGTGGCATTTAGCGACAACCCCATCTCTGTTCGGGCACACCACACAATGAACATAACGGTGTCGTTTCAGACGATAACTTCATAGGTCTCTGTGATAATGAACTGTTGGACGGATGGAAGGAGAAAAATTGCGTACATGAGCAGCCGATGAAAATGAGGAGAGGTGACTACCGACCAGACGCCTGCTGCGCTTACTCGAATTTAACAAGGGTCCCCCCCCCCCCCCACGCCTCCCCAATTTTCGCTGGCTATAGATGACCCTCACGTTACACTGGAATACAAAAATAATATTTTTTTTAGGACGCAATGAAGAGTTATCCTTTGCGTTACATTCCTGGTCACGCAACGATTGAGTAATGGCGGCAATGCTCACCCTTGGAACTAGTACACTACCAGGCGTACTGAAAACAAGATATATCAAATGGTGTACCAGGTCCTACATCCCGAACCATCGGCGCTGTTTCAAGTACCGTATGTTCGGGCATGTATACGTTTGCCATGAGCATTTCAATTGTACAAAATGTGTCACAGTGAAACACTATTTTGATGAATGCTATGTTGAGGCTCAGGCCCATTTTGTCATCAGCGATAGAGCCCTTTCCGCGCATTTCAGATCGTGTCCTTGCTAGAAAAAAAAAAACTCCAGGCCTGCGCGGAAGGCGCAGCACAGTCACAGCGGCCTTTCAGAGCCGTTTCTAAGCACTGATGGGGTAACTGCTGCAAGCACACTTGCTGGGTAGCCGCTACGGCATTAATTATAATACGGTATAGTAGGCCCGCATTCGCTATGCCATCCTTCGTCATTCTTCTGAGAAGCGTAGAATCCACTTAACACTTGCAAGGAATTTCGTGCCAATTGTTGATGCAGAGACTGACGACGATGAGGAATTATTCCTGAAGTGGGTATGCACCACAGTTAATTGGTGATCAAGAACTAGCTTTTGTAATGGGTGAGAGCATTGGACTCTCGTTACGCTATTCGCATTGTGTGACGCCTGGTTGTTCTTTTGCTGTTCTAAAATGTTTCATTACTCAAAGTAACGCGATTCATTTCCCGACAACAAGTATAGCTAAGGGAAGTTTGCGAGCAAGTCCCAAGCTCCGGCGTGGGTCAGTCGTAGAATACTGGGCTGGCACGCAGCGGACCCGGCTTCGAGCCTTATTGTGTCCTTTGTACTAGGTATTTTTTTTCTTTCGTGCGACAGTGGTTACGGACACAGGCTGTGGATGCAGACAGCTACGGCACCACGCGGGACCCGAATTTCGATCTCATAACAGCTTTCACTGTAAAAAAAGGAATTCGCACTATCAAACTCCAACTGAACCTGAGCTTCTAAGAAGTCCGGCAGCGCGTATCACGAGGCTTCGCTGGTAAGCTACCATTCGCCGACCTATAGTGCATCGGAAGGCAGCACCACAACGACCCCAGGCAGTCACCCATGCCACGCGCCTTTGAGGAGACCACCACCTGCACCGCGGTGGAAGCAGCCATGGCATCCCGTCAACACGGCCACACCAGCGGCCTCTGCAAGCTCTAGCAGCATCTAGGTGGAGCGAGACATGGCCTCCGAGATCGCGCCCGCTATCTCGGAACAACACCAGCAGAACACACCAACAGAAAAGTGAATTAAGGTGGTATTCTCTGACAGAAAATCTAGTCCCAGAATGATTTCATGTGACAATTGTCCAAGATGTAAACCAGAGCAGAGGTATGACGTCCAGCAACAGTGACGCGGGCGGCACACATCCCAGTGACAGCTGATGTGGCACTACTCGGGCTACAGTGACAGAAGCAAGGGTGATCACTTTCTTTAGCCGAGCCCGAAGGCTGCAGTTCATGACCGATATGTGAGCGCCGGTGTCAATGAGTGCTATATTACAGTTGTGCCGTCTACATTTACGTTGATGAAGGTATTGTGTCTTGGTAGCGTGTCTAGAGGAATTTATGATCGGGTCGTCAAGGCAGGCTCATCACTAGGAGCTGCGCCCGTTAGTTTTCCGAGGACTGGCGGTGGTGAGGCAGAGCGGTGATGTTTAGGTGAGTGGGGCAGGCGTCCGGATGGCGATGGTGAGTGGTTTGCTTGAGTGGTCATGGATAGCGAATCATCGTCCTGGTCAGCGTATCGGTATGCGGGAACGATTAGGTGGGTGCCGGTTGTTGGCATAGTGCGTCCATCGCTGTCAATTCCAGCAACTGTGGCAACGAAGTGATATGTGGACGACTCTCTGCAGCAGAAAAAGATCGGTTTGTCATCGGAGGTATGCCATTCAGCCGAGTTCCTGTAACGTGGACGGTTGTACGAACCGCAGGACATATCAGGTACACTGCGAAGTCAGTCGGGTCTGTTAACTGGGCAGAGCGTCTGAAGTTCGGCGTTGACCAGTGCCTGGCGCACAACGGTGTGGATTAACGAAATTGTTGCGTGAGAATCGTCAGTGGCACGGGCTTGATCAGGAATAGGAAACGTGGCCTCAATTTCATGGTGGACGATGCACACAATATTGTCGGAAAGAGCAGTGGCTAGTTGTGAATGGACGTCTTCGCAGGTATGTTGCAGCCGCGTTAAGAAGACGCGAAAAGTGAATGATAATACGACGACTTCTGGCTTCCTCAAAGCATCGGCAATAATTAATAACGTCGTACACTGTCGATGAGTTGCGGAACTCGAGAAGAGCAGAGACATCATCCGCGATTTCTTTCAGTATGTGGACAACCTTTTCGGATTCTGACATCTTATCGTCATCCGTGCGGCAGAGGGTGAGCACACTGTTGAATGTATGGCACGTATGAATCGGTGCAAGACTGGAGTCGGCACGCGAGTTCTTTCTGGGGCGCACGATGACGCCCAATTGGCTTGCCGAAGAGGTCAATGAGTTACCGTTTGCAAATGTCCCAACTTGTGATCTCTTCCTCATGGTTAGGAAACCAAACTTTGGCCGTGCCCTGAAAGTGAAAAAGAGTATTGGCTAACATGAGCGTTGGGTCGCAGTTGTATAGTGCGCTCACCCGTTCGTATAGCTGAAGCGATTTTTTTGACATCCTCGTCACTGTTGGAAAAGGCGCCTGGGTAATGCGGTAGGGTTACAACGACGGTGCGGTTAGTGACGGCTGCATACGGCGCTGTTGGTTGCTGCGTGGTTAAACAAGGCACGAAATGAAGATGACGAAGTGATAGAAGAACGTTCTTTACTTCACAGCCGTGAAGGTTTTCACAGCCGTGAAAAGCTATTCACAGTGTTGAGGACAACATCAGCTGTAACTCCTGACAGCAGGAAGTGGTGTGACGGTACTGAGGGCCGACGTATCACCGTCACCGTGGCGGACGGAACCAGCCAGGATGTGCAAGTGTGGCAAGGGCCACCTTTACCACAGCGTGGCTTTGGAACTGACGAGCATGTAAGGCAACCTGGTTCTACCAGGGTTTCTTACATCAGGGCACCAACACTCGTTTTGGAGGCGATGAGGAAAGCTGAGGATATGTCGAACGAAGTAAGCTCTGCGAAAAAGGTGAGAGTGAAAGAACAGATGGACAACATGCAAGAGAGGACATCGACCTACTCCTTTATTGATGAAGATATTGAACCTGATGAGGAAGCAGAGTTTTTCACTCAAGTGACATTTAAAAAGAGTAGATTTGAGAGAATTCCTGTGGTATTCCGACCGATAGAGGAAACGAGAACCTTCTGGAAAATAAACCCAAACGTTGTAGCCTCGGATATTGTTGCACTTGCTAAAGAGAAAGTGCGTTCTTTCTGACTGAACAAAGATGGAAGTTTCTCAGTCACCGTGAGCTCTCTTACTTCAGCCAAAAGCTTGTTGTCTTGTGCGCAGGTGGCTGGCTTGCTGGTGAAGACATTCATTCCGGAGTCCTACATGCGAAATGTAGGCAAAATCAGACATGTGCCTCTAGAGTACACAGAAGAACAACTTACAGAATATTTAAGAGAGGCAGGAGTGATATTGGCTAGACGCCAGACTCGTTACATACGACAAGAAGATGGCACTGTAGCATCGCTCCCACTGAGAAGTGTGATTTTACAATTCAGGTATGACAGACCTCTTCGAGAGAAAGTATTCCTTAGATTTACAAGCCATCTATTTGAGCAATATCTGGGCCCAACAAGACGTTGCTATAATTGTCAGAGGTTCGGACATTTGGCAAAAAACTGCCAAGGAACAAGGCGCTGCAAAATATGCGCCGAAGACCACCATCACAAATACTGCAAATCGATAACACAACCTAAGTGTGCCAATTGCAAGGGGCGTCATGCTCCTTCGTTTTCTGGATGCCCGCAGAACAAGGCGGCTTCTCTTCAATATCAACATAACATCATCTACGGTCGCACACAACAGCATGACGCGCCTGAGCCCAACGTGAACATCATGAACCCTGCATGGCCACCTCGACCGCAAGCACCTAAACATCAGCACCCTGTAATGACGTACGCGCAAGCTGCAAGAGGACAACGAAAGCAAGAGAAAAGTGCGGGGACATCAACAAGCCAGCAGCAAGCTCGACAAGAGTTTCAGGAGGCACCTCGAGAGAAAAGTAACCATGTGGTTAACATACGAGAAAGCACGAGCACATCGCGTCCAGTAAGTGTAACGCAACCAGAAAACTCCTCTGTGTCGATAGCTCATCTTGTCATACCAATGTTATTCTCGGCTTCAAAAGCCGTACTAGCCGCGATCTCACAGGCTAACAACCTTCCTGAGGTCAAAGCCATCTTGTCGATGGAACATGTAGAGTTACAATTAGCCACAACAGTCACTGCGCAGGCAAGACATGAATAATTGTTATCAAAATGTCGCGATCTTCCAATGGAATACGAATAGTATTCACACTAAGTGTGCAGACTTCAGAAAATTTGTGTTTCAGAGCTCCTTTCCAGTGTTATGTATTACAGAGGCCAGGGTAGACACTACTTTTCGGTTATCGAACTACGTTGTGTATATGTCCTCTATATAGATCTACAGGACCGAGCAGAGCGATGATATGTGTGAGAAAAGATCTGCCATCAGTACAGTTGAATGCTATATCATCGGATTATCCAGAATATGTAGCATGTGAGATTAGATTTGGTCGAGTAAATATAACAGTAGTGAGCGTTTATCTCCAGCCTTCCACAAATATCTCGCTTTCTGCATTGACAGCACTTTTCCAGACGTACACGAAAGCTGTGATATATTGCGGAGATTTCAATGCTCACAATGTCATGTGGGGAAGTGCCTACTGCGATCGTCGCGGAAAGGACCTACAAAAAGCAATTCAGGATAGTTCATTGCGCTTGTTAAATGACGGTTCAGTGACGTTCCTACGAGGTTTCAATTACTCGAGTGTCCTAGACCTCACGCTCTGCTCATATGATATTGCATCTGAGGCTTCATGACGAACAGACATTGAAACAATGGGTAGTGATCATTTACCTATCCAAATACAGCATCCAAAACTACGCTTTTCTAAATATAGCCCCTCAGCAAGGATAACTAACTGGCAAACATTTCGTTATCATATATCACACCAAGCTGATACTGTTACTGACACTGACAGCTTAGTATCACTCATAGAAACCAAATTAAATCAGTGTTCCAAGTTCGTTAAAATTCCTGAAGGTTACGCTCGAGTAGACGCTGAATACGAAAGACTTAGGGCCATTCGCCGCAGAGCTGAAAGAAAATACAGACGCAGGGGTCTACTTGAAGATTACCGCGACTGTCAAAAAACGCATGACCCCATGAGTCGACAACTGGATAGACTAGGCACAAAGCGCTGGCGGGAATTCTGCATTTCACTAACGCCACTTACACGTGAGTCAAAATAATGAAATGTTCTACGCTCTTTAAGTGAGACAGTAACACATCAACAACCATTTAGAGCCTTAGATTTAGTGAAGAATGTACCGGAAACGACCGTTGCGGACGAATTTTGTCAGCATATTACGCGGCCAAGTGCAGCCGGGCACAAGCCTGAATATATTAAGTCTGTTGGGGATATTGAAGCATTGATTACGTCTTCTCTCAATAGACATCATGATGACCTAGATCATCCGTTTTTATTGCAAGAATTAAATAACGCTCTTGCAGCGTGCCGACAAAGGGCAGCAGCTGGTCCTGATGGGATAACATATGCAGCATTAAAAAATCGGGGTCCTGTGGCCACATATACTTTGTTGAAGATATTTAATGATGCATGGACAACAGAGTGCCTTCCACCTTCCTGGAAAGTTGCAAGAGCGGTCTTAATTCTCAGACCCGAAAAACCTCCTTTATCCATATATTATTTCCGTCGTGTCAGCCTGACTAGCTGTCCATGTAAAGTTATGGAAAAGTTGATAGACGCTAGACTTCAGTGGTGGGTGAAATGTACGAACGTGCTTCCAGAAAATATGGCAGGCTTTCGTAAACACCGCTGCACCATGGATGCCATTCTAGACATTGTAACTTATGTAGATCATGAGAGGAGCTGTGGAAGAATCGTCGTTGCAGTATTTCTAGATATAAAGTGAGCATTTGACACAACCAGCCACGCTCATGTACTACACGGTATAATTCAGTTGGGAATAGTTGGCAGAACACTAAGATGGATTGCAGAATTCTTAAGAGACAGGAAAATCTTCATTGACACAGCTGACGGTAAAAGTAAAGAGCATGAAGTTAGTCAAGGAGTTCCACAGGGTAGCGTACTAAGCCCATTTTTATTTAATTGCGTTATGGCTGAAATATCCCATATCTTACCTACTAGCTTCAAATATTCCATATATGCAGACGATCTGTGCATTTGGGCATCACACACGAGCATTCAAGCAGTTCAGCAAAAACTTCAAGATGGGCTGACAATAATCAATGACTTCTTTAAGAGCAGAGGCATGATTCTTTCTCATGAGAAAACGTCTGTCCTTCAATTCACAAGGAAATGCCTTAAGAAATTCAAACTTCAGATAGACTCTCAGCGCTTACAACTTGTGCGACAGCACAAATTTTTAGGGGTTATCTTAGACAGACGTCTGTCTTGGGCACCACAGATAAAATCATTAGAAGACAAAGTCAACTCCCTAATCAATATATTACGTCGACTGACCGGAGTGAGATGGGGTAGTTCATGTTCTTCTTTATTGCGTGTACATTCAGCAATCATTCGAAAAAGAATAGCTTACTCTGCTCCGGTTTTACATGGGATATCACGTAACTTAGAGGAGAGGATTCAAAGATTGTTGGCCAGAAGCCTTCGTATATGTCTTGTTGTACCGCGAGCATCTGCCAGTGCTTTAGTAATGGCGGGGTCTCCTCAACCGACTGTCCATGCTATGAGATTTACGGAAACTTGCCGGCATTATCTTCGGTTCGCAACTCAACATGCTAATCATCCACTATACCGAGCTATTCAGGAGAGATAAGCTGCGAGAATACATAAAACTAGAGTAGAATTCAAGAGTTTACTGCCTACACACGAGTACTGGCCTCCATGTGCATCCCACTCACCATGGCGACTCTCTATCCTAGATATTACAACTTCGATTCCGGGATTAAATATTAAGAATGATATGCCCATATTTGTAATAAAGCAATTAACTTTAACACACCTTTACACCAATTATGAAGACTATATTGAAGACTATTATGTCTGAATCAAAGCTCTACGTCGGCATTCTTTTTACTGGCATACCAAGTGAGAAGAGCTTTTAAACTCAGCCATTTCACAACATTCACAATGGCAGGACTCTATGCAATACTCTGTGCTTATCGTTTCATATGTTTACAGCCAGGTTCACTTCAATGGGTAGTTATCAGTGACTAACAGTCCTCATTAGTTTCTTTAAAAGGAATCAGCTTGGGCAACAAAGCTAGTGAGCTCGCATATGAAATACAGAGGACGTATGCTATAGCAAAAATATAAACCACAGTTAATGTTCCAGAGGGTGCCAAGCCACTGTGGAATCACAGGAAATGACACAGCTGATCCCATTGCACATGCAGCACATCAAGAAAATAATATATCACTGCTACCTCTGTCGATGAGCGATGCACGGTGTCTAATCAATAAGCTGAGCTGTCAACTGTCTACGGAAACCTGGTTCGAAAATGGTGCGCAAAACTCTGTGTTGTATAACATTAATCTCGGTATAGAATTTAATATTCCGTTAAAGGTTAGCTGATCAGTAGAAACAGTCATCTATAGGCTTCGTCTTGGTAAAGCCTACACGAAGGCTTTCGTGTATAGAATAAGAAAAGTTGGCAGTCCTACCTGCTCATGTGGAGAAGCTCAAGAAGACGTGGAGCACATTCTTGTGCATTGTGAAAATCATGACGTACTTCCAAAGAATCTTTTCAACAACTCAGTTCTTTGGATAAGCGGCCTCCATCAATTGCAAAAATCTTGGGTCCATGGCCAAAAAGGAAAGCTACAAGCCTCTGCAGCGCATGCAGTTGTTCACTTTCTGGAGGAATCAGAAATAGTCCAGAAGTACTAAACAAAAAACAAATGTACTTCACTGTTAACTGGTATGTTTCATAACAGTATTTTCGTGTTTCAGTACGATATTTTTGGGAAAACGTTTCTGAAAACAGTTCAGTGTTTAAGCGACAAGATCACCTTAGACATCTTATTGAACTTTCACGTTTTCTGTGAACACTTAAATTGGCGCGATTACTTGTGTTTTTACAAACCCAGTGTGGTGCGGACACATTTATGTGTGGTGTGGACACTCAGTGTTGAAAAACGTGAACTCATTGTGTAAGTGTTGTGCTATGCACATATGTATAGCCTTGTGTTTGCTACAAAATGTACGATGTCGACTTTTGTGCAGAAGCGGAGTAGCCGGCGCCATGTATTGGCACCAACCTGTCCTTACATACACTTAATTTAAAAAAAAAAGGCACGATTGGTGAAGTTTCCTACGAATCCTCGTTCTCGTCGTGATCAGCCATCGCAGAGGCAGCTAAGGAACATCCGCTGCGTTGAATTGTCGTGGATGTTGATTCTGGGAGGATCCGCACTCTCCATTAAAATGTTGCGGACATAAAAGCGTCTGCGAAGATTTACTATGGATTTACAGGCAGGCGTACAAAATGGAGCCCAGTCTGCACTAGATATTAAAGGGACACTAAAGGCAACTATGAAGTCGACATTGATTGCTGAAATTGCGGTCCAGAAACCTCGTAGTGTTACTTTTGTGCCAGGAAGGGCCTATTTTGTAACACAATTAGGTTTTGGTGATCCGCATCGGGTTATCGCACTTCAAATTACCCACCTCAAAAAGCATAACGTGTCACGTCACTGCTGCCGTGCACAACATTGCCCGGCTTTACTGCGCAGCCGCCGACACTAGTAGCAGCAGAACAAAAGCAGCGGGAGCCACAGCAACCACCACTGATCAATTTCCTGCCACTGGCTCCGAGGTAGCAGACGTGTTTTGTTTCAACTGGGCTCTGCTAGATGGCATCACCTGTCCAGTTTAACCACGCGAAAATTGAATTTTAGAAACACTCACGACATCCCTTATGAGAACGTCCGTTTTTTTTTTCATGAATGAAACAGAAACGAACAGGCAGCGTTAAATTGCGTCTCTTGATGCATGGAATGTTCTTTATTTACTACAGCAAGATCAATTACTAGTGATTCATTGTGGGCGGTTCGTCTGACGTCATCGGGATCATTTGGAGAATTACCTACTGAGGCGCATGTATGCTTGTGCATTTACCTTAATTTATTGGTAAGTAGGGCACTGCTGTTGATACTATCGTCGTTTTGGATGTTGTCATACATTGAGCTTTCAATATGACGTAAATAGTTATTTGACTTTGGAGCCTCTTTAAACATCGTGTTCTCCCCTATCGAATTCTTCTGTGGCGCCCCGTAGTAGTATGTTGGGACATAAAAAGTAAAAATATAAATACCTTAGCCCATTCCAAGCTGCACAGACAGTCCAAATTGCGAGGTACGTGGCACCTTTGAGGCCACTGAGTACCTTTTGTGCGTCTGTCCGTGATGTGACGTCCAAAGCCTGTTGTTAGCCCATCAAACCACAATTAGACGTACTCTAGAGTATGCTGCATTATTTGGAACCCATGCTCTAAAAAGAACATCCATGCCATTGAAATGATTCAACGTAAATGCATTAGGTCTATCTTGTCTAAGTACCGCATGACAGACTCGCCGACAGTCATCATGCAAGAAAATGAAATACAGGAACTTCAACTTCACCTTAAAGTCCTAATATTTAGGGTCATTTTTCATTTAAAAAAGAAACATTTTGCACTGCAGGCTTCTCCGTTCATATCACCTTTGACGTCATAACTAACTAGAAATCGCCATGCCGAATTGATAACACCATTTCAAACACAACACACTCAAGCTCTTCTTTTTTCTCGGACCATAAACACTGGCACGCTCTTCCAGTTGAGTGGCTTGAATCAGTACAAAACATTCCCTCATTCGACTCCATTAAATCATAAAAAAACACTGCTTCATTTCTCGGAATTAAGTATAGATATTCTTGTGCACTTGTAATTACAACCGATTACACGCATGTGTTTGCGTAATCAAGTTTATGTATGAGCATATATATAAGTGTCTGAAGTTATGCGT
Source organism: Rhipicephalus microplus (assembly GCF_043290135.1). Lineage (NCBI taxonomy): Eukaryota > Metazoa > Arthropoda > Arachnida > Ixodida > Ixodidae > Rhipicephalus > Rhipicephalus microplus. Next base: position 54,272,653 of record NC_134710.1, on the reverse strand, counting down.
GTGCTTAGGCTTGTCCTAATTATACTTGCTAATAAATTATGAGTTTAAAATACTATTGATCGAAAATTGCCTTATGTACATGTGCATGTATGACTATATTAGTTATATGTGTGTATACGTGAGCATATTGTGTATACCTGTGCGTGTATTGAAAATTACTATCTTTTTTTTTGTACAAGTGTTTGTGATTCTTTCACCCCTAATACCACTCCTGCAAGGTCTCCATTTTCAGCCGGCAGTATCCCCTATATATATATATACATATATATATATATATATATATATATATATATATATATATATATATATATATATATATATATATATATATATAAGTTCACGTGCTACGTGACGCCAAACATGCGCATAAGAGTGTTTTCACACTCGTTGTTTGGCTTATAGATGGCGCTGACTGTCGCTCCTACTTCTAAATTCACAGATAAACCCAAAAAAGTGGATGGAGGGAGTGCCGCTGTAATAGCTCAGTGGTTAGAGCATCGAACGCGTAATTCGAAGGTCGTAGGTTCGATTCCTGCTTACAGTTGGTAATTTTTTCATCCACTTTTCTTTCTTCTTATTTACATTCCATTAATGTTAATAACTTCCCCTGTACATTCCTTGGCATTACTGTCTGTTATATCTCATTATTATTGTGTTAAAAACACGGAAAAACGAGCCCTTAGGTATACACTTCTTTCCCTTATTTTATATATATATATATATATATATATATATATATATATATATATATATATATATATAGGAGAATGGTGAACGGCACTTTTGTCGAAATTTGTAAATTTAAAGTATTATGAAAAATGTTTTGATGGAGACTTACTCTGATCCTTTTCAGCAGTTCGACTTTCTGAAAATGTTCGACAATTTTTTTTGTACAAGAGTGAACCTGACAATATATCTGTGAAAAGTCTACAGACATTCACGTTTTCTCCTCGTGATTCACATCTCTCTGTCTCTCTCTCTCTCTCTCTCTCTCTCTCTCTCTCTCTATATATATATATATATATATATATATATATATATATATATATATATATATATATATCTTCTACCTGGCTTATATTTTTCTTTTTCTCTATCCCTCTCTATTCAATGCTCGCATTGAACTCATACACAAAAATAATCAGATAAGGATTACGTTAAGTTTGTGAACTAAGTCGCGTTATTTTGATTACAGTTGACAACCAAAGCAAAGATGGCGACCACAAGGAGCCTAAGGCGGAAGTTTTCTCTCTGAACGCTGCTTCCACAATGTCATCACCAATACCAGGTGCGACTCGCCACGCTGGTCTAGGGGCTAAGGCACTCGGTGGACCCGCAGGTCATGGGATCGAATCCTGGTTGCGGCTGCCGCATTTTCGATAAAGGCGAAATTGTTGAGGCCCGCTTACGTAAATTTTAGAGCACGTTATAAAGAACCCCGGGTGGTCAAAATTTCCGGAGCCCTCTACTTGCGTCTCGCACAGTCATATGGTGGTTTTGGGACGTTAAACCCTAACAAATTGGTACCAGCTGCGAGAATCACATTCTTTGCCTTACATTTGTGTTACTTTAAATTGAAATCGTGCTTGTTAAATATGCGTAAATTTATTGTAATATAGGCAGATTTTTATAATTGAGCAACATCTTAGTATGTTGCAGGGTGCACCTACGGGCCAGAAATTCAGAATGGATTTGTGCTGTGGAGTCAGTCTTATTTACACTTGAAAATCAAACCAAACGAGAAGGCCCCGCCGCGGTGCTCTAGTGGCTAAGGTACTCGGCTGCTGGCCCGGAGGTCGCGGGTTTGAATCCTGGCTGCGGTGGCTGCATTTCCGATGGAGGCGGAAATGTTGTAGGCCCGTTTGCTCAGATTTGGGCGCACGTTAAAGAACCCCAGGTGGTCTAAATTTCCGGAGCCCTCCACTACGACGTCTCTCATAATCATATGGCGGTTTTGGGACGTTAAACCCCACATATCAATCAATCAAACCAGACGAGAAGGATAAAGTACGAGTGCTGTCTTAACTGAAGTTTATTGAAACAAAACTGATGCATGCAAAGCTAACACCATGCGTGCGCATGAATTTTAGGTCACGTGAAAGAAATTGCTGAATTTACGTACCACGCAATGCAGCCAACAAAACAGAAGGCCTTTAGCTAATTATCTCACATGATCTAATATTCTAGCTCACGCTTGGTGTGAGCAAGAATTTTTCGTTCGTTCAGTTTCTTTCCCACAAATTTCAATTTATAGACAGCGCTCGTATACCGTGTCCTTCTGGTGTTGCATCTCCGTCGTGTTCGTGCGGCTTTTCCAAGCATGCATCGTTTCCAACTCACACACCTCTCTACCTTACTGTGGTTTTACTTGCACGATTATCAGGCATCTTCATGTTGCTTCAGATCTATAATAATAAATTTTTAAAAGCCGTGTATATGCATGTGTGAACTTTCATAGCAACTCTGTTGTAAGGTTACTACATTTTTTTTCATATTATGCTACTTCTTTTTAGTTCTTCGTTTAAATATTCACCATGGCTGCATAGCACTGTATAGTGCTGCAGTACTTGAAAAAAAGAATTGAAAAAAGTGATGGGCGTGCGTATGCGTATAACGTATGCATTACTTTACGGAAAAACTTTCTGAAGCAATAGTTTCCCATTTTTAGGATTAAGCATTTAGTGCTGGAACATTCTGCATTCTGATATAAATATACCACTTTGGTAGCTGCACCTAAGTAATTGAAATAAAGTATAATATTAAACAAAAAGAAGCGGTTGGCGCTTTGTTCTCCGAGCTTATTTATAAAAACAATTACCGGACGCGTGCAGTGATGTTTTAGCTTCTACGTATACTTCTTTACGTTAGCGTGTTACCGGATACCTGTTTGCGCTTACCGTCATACCGGAACGGATATTTTTCAGCGTTTTAGCTCCTCCTACGTGAACGTTTGCGTGCGTACTTAAACGTGTAGACCTTTGCGTTTTCGCAAACTATAAATGGTGATGCTAACTGTATATAAACTGCATTTCACTTACATATGATTGGACCACCAGTGTGGCGAAATCACGAGACATTCTTTTATCGCGTACAGTATCCTCGTATGCGCAAAAGCGTTAAAATTACAAGGCTACCGCAACGATGGTGTCGGCATCTTGTGATACTTCGTGCAACCACAGTCATGAACACGTTGGCTTACGCGTAATGTTTTTGGGGTGAAAATGGTTGAAAAGGTAACTCATTTTTAATAACACCACTGCGCGGTTTTTTGTTTTGCACTAGACGTACAATGCACGATGTTTCTGTAATTACAATTTTGTGATTACCTGGTTCATTATTACCACGATAGATGGCGCCACCTACCTAGCTTGTTGGAAGTTTGCACGTTTACGAGGTCTATGTCTTAGGCCATTCTAGCTTGGGTAATCCGACTGAAACAATGTAATGGCTATTGGTGCTCGCACTTTGGCTTATTTCAGCTCGACGGTCGAGTCCCCGCAATGCGGATACCACGAGTTTCTACGAACGAAGGCGGATTCTCTAGATAGGGCAGGAAACGTAAACCTATATGGCAGGAAACGTAAACTTTTAAACCCGATAAACCCACGTGAACCCACGTTTAAACCCACGTAAAGAGGTATACGAACAAGCTAAAAGCCCGAAAGAGCAATCGTTCCTCGTGGGTTTAGGCTGCAGAATAAGAGCTTCTATTCTCCAGAATAGAAGCAAAAGAACAGAAAAGGGGCGAAACGGAAATAGTTCTAATTTTGTGAGACGATCTCGAATCATGTCTAACGCATACACCTAGGATACATCATTTTATCATGCAAACCAGTGCCTCTACCTGAAACACCATGAAAACACCTTAAATAAAGTATTATACCTTGCTTGAGTCGTTAAATAATATTAAGACAATGTGCATTAATTATGAGAAGCGAAACACAACGCCCTAATACTGTCCTACAGGCCGTCGACTAGATTATTATTTTGACCCTTGGTACTTCAAACGGTTGTATAGAACCTGCCTTTTGAGGGTCCAAAGCAGAAAGATAAAGGATACCGTTCCATAACTTTATTACTATTCCTTTTTTTTTTGACGTGCTATGCAACAGTATTACCAAAACAAGTGAACAGAAGTTGCGTAACATGCATTATCTGCTGCTTAAAAGCCCCCGCTCTAATCTTAGGCTGACGAGCTATGCAGTGAAGGCGAAGTAAAGACAAACTTTTTCCTACCTTGTAGTTGTTCAGCTGGAAAATGTTTTTTTCCCTAAAAAAAAACTACTCTTTCGCAACTTTATATATGCCCTAGTAAAAAATCATACTATGCAACAATACAAAAGCCGTATTTTAACTTGTACCGCTACATTAAGAAAATTTGTCACAATATTGTGGCAAGGTTTTTGCGTCATACGCTCTTGAAGCATTTGCAAAATTTATTATAGAAACCCACAAAACACATATTGTGAGTATATTACTCATGAAAATATGTGTGCTTTTTATAAAACAAGGCTAAACATGCAGCACATTGCAATTTTCGCAAATTCCAAAACTAAAGAAATTTAAAAGAAAAATGAATAAACTATCATAATCCTTAAGTATCAGTTCCTTGAAAATAAATAAAAAAATGTTTCGTTGTAATTGCTCAGACCAGCAATATTACATATATTTTGTAACTTGCGCGACACAGTGTCACTTGGGTGTTCAAATTTCAAAGCACCCTTTAAGCAACAAAAATTTTTGTTTGCGAAATATAACACCTAAATACCTACTTCTCACAGTCATATACGCCTGCACAATTTTTTCAGTATTGAGTAGGATCGGAGATGGTTGGATGGGTGTGTGTGTAAATGTGTGTGTGTGTGTGTGTGTGTGTGTGTGTGTGCGTGTGTGTGTGTGTGCGTGTATGTGTGCGTGTGTGTGTGTGTGTGTGCGTGTGTGTGTGTGTGCGTGTGTGTGTGCGTGTGTGCGCGCGCGCGTGTTTGTGTGTGTGTGTGTGTTTCGCACCCACTCACCACCTGCAAATTTTAAAGCACCCCAAAACTACAAGAAACCAAACATCCAAATAGACAGAAAGCAAGTTTCTGTTATACATGTCTTTACACCTAAACATCATGGCAGTAGGTAGAGAGCGGCAAACAACTAAAGTGTAATTTGTCTTTTCCTTATAGGGCCATCGACAAGCAAGCCAGTCGGCGATGAAAGCGATCTGCAAGACTGGATGGCTGATTCCCAAGAAACGGAGAGCTCTAACAACAGCTTGCAGCGGAATAGTCCTTAATTTTGTACCCGTAGCGGTTGCAATAATAATAGTAACAAAAAAAAAAAAGAAAGGCGGGTGCATGTATAAAATGACTTGGCGTTCATGGCAGTGTCTGATTCTGCTTTTTATGTGATACACCCTTAATGCCGAGAACGAGTGCATATTTTGCAGGGGGCGCTGGTAATAATCAGGTGCAACCACGAACGTAGTTTCATGATTGACGAAGTGCCTCGCATGCTGCTTCATCGCCGATGAATACTTTTGTATTGGACAGAAGCGCGTGTACTTTACAACAATGTATGAGTATATGCTCTTAAGCGCCGACAAGGGAAAGAAAAGGCATGAATTTGCACATCTGCAGCAATCCTTCCAGTTGAAGGTGCACCATAAAAGTAAACACTACGTATTTTCCCCGATTGCACGCATTTTACACACACTCAAGCTACACGCATAGAAAAACCGCCGAAGCACACTGTACAGACGGTTAGCCATCGAAGCAGAAACGTGCTGCCACAGGCGCGGTCGCAGACGTTGCAGCCGAAGTCGAAGTGCCCCTCGAGAAATTCTTTTGTTTTTTTTTTGTTTTTTTAAAGCTCGGATTCCGGGCTGTCGTTTGCTGTAGCTTCGCGTAACGCAGGCAAAACCGTGCGTATATCATATAGCGAGCTGTAGTGTATTGAGCGCGCGCTCGAACCAAAGAGAAGTAAGTTCTTTCGCTTGTTGTTCGAGTGACTTCTTGATGTCGACATTAAGTGCGCGGTCAACACTGCGATGACTTGAGAAACACAACACAAACTACGTATTTAAATTGAAATGCAAAAGGAGACAAACAAAAATGAAGAAAAAGAAAAATAGAAATACATCGAAATGAAGAGGAAAAAAGAAAACACAAAAAAGAAAAGATTACCAAGAAAGGTATAGAGCAGCAAATACAGAAAGAACTGAAGAAAAAAAACAAAGGCTGCCCAGCTCCGCTTTTTTTTTTCAGGCTCGGCACCACTACAGGGCGATGTTTTGTTAAACTGTGTTAAATTATATATATATATATATATATATATATATATATATATATATATATATATATATATATATATATATATATATATATATATATATATATATATATATATCGCTGGGCAGCTATAGCTTGCATAACTAGAAAGCGAATTTTTGAATCTGACGAAGCCCTTGTCCCGCAAAGCTTCGGCCAAACACGTACCTGTTGTGTGGCTTGCGTGATACGCGCTACCGGTGCCAGTGTACATTAGCAGAAACGGGCCGCATTACCGCTGTATAACTATCATGATTTTACGCAAACGGCAGCGTTTAGTTGATGGCCGCACGTAGCAATTGGCGAGGACGCAGGATGCTTTACGCTCGGTAATACAATAAGTGAGCGTTGCGTTTCCGTCCGCCCCGTGGATTTCGAGTGGTCCGGGCTCGTGGAATCGCATCGCGCTTTTAAATTTGGGAGATAGACAGCTTCGGCTTCGAATTCATACTCGCGCATTGTTTCGGGAAGTGTTTAATGCCGTGTGGGCTCTTGGAGAGTAAAACAATCATCTGCGCCCAACATTTGACACAACAATCGTCGGCGAGTCTCTTTTGCCTCCCGGGATGCTTTGACGGAAACTGCCTGGGGGAGTCACGCAGCACGTGGGCATGCCTGGGCCCGCCCGGCTCGCCGGCGAGCGGAGGGTCGGCGCACTGGCCAGCTTTCCCTCTCGGCCGCCCAACGCGCGCCACTTGCGCCCGATCGCTATCGCCAGTCATGTAAACTTCGCATGTGACGTGGTGCAGAGTCTCACGTCACCTCTGTGATGATAGCTGTCGCGGCTGTAGTGAATCACAGGAAGGGAAACGGCCTTGGCGAGCGCAGCGGGGGGCTGCTCGTCACTACGGGAAACGCTGTCATCAGCTCGGCAGCTAAAAACAGACACCAAACAGCGAAAGGCCACACGGTGGCCGGGAGTTGAGGACGGGTTGCGAGGGTCTTCGCCTGCGTAGTAAAGGGCATAGAAATGAAAAAAAAAAAGCGGATTGATTCACATTTCGCCGTAGTACAGACACCGATTTATTGAAGACACCGCGTTAGAGACGGAGAGATGTTTATTGAAAGCTTACAAATAAGCTAACCCCGAGGGTGCAAGTCGACATTTCTAGCTTACATTATTGGCTCCTTTCTTTCCTGGGACGTGGTGATCGCATTTCAAAGAAGGTGACACGCTAGAGGCCCGTTTGATGTCGGAACACCAGATGGTCGAAACTTACTGATACCTCCACTAAGGCGCGCCTCATAATCATATTGTAGCTTTGGTACGTAAAAAGCTTTGCAATGTTATCATTATAACGTGGTTTCGCCCGCCGTGGTGGTATATATTGGCTAAGGTACTCCGCTGCTGACCCCTAAGTTATGAGATCGAATCCCGGCTGCAGCGGCTGCATTTTAGACGAAGGCGACAATGCTGTAGGCCCGTGTGCTCAGATTTGGGTGCACGTTGAAGAACCCCAGGTGGTCAAAATTTCCGGAGCCCTCCACTACAGCGTCTCTCATAATCATATGGTGGTTTTGGCACGTTAAAATCTATCTATCTATCTATCTATCTATCTATCTATCTATCTATCTATCTATCTATCTATCTATCTATCTATCTATCTATCTATCTATCTATCTATCTATCTATCTATCTATCTATCTATCTATCTATCTATCTATCTATCTATCTATCTATCTATCTATCTATCTATCTATCTATCTATCTATCTATCTATCTATCTATCTATCTATCTATCTATCTATCTATCTAAGTTATTTGTTTAGTTTTACACGCTACAGTAAGGACTCCGTCTACCCCGCCACGGCGGTGTAGTGGCTAAGGTACTCGGCTGCTAACCCTCAGGTTGCGGGATCGAATTCCGGCTGTGGCGCCTGCATTTCCGATGGAGGCTGAAATGTTGTAGGCCCGTGTTCTCAGATTTGGGTGCACGTTAAGAAGCCCAGGTTGTAGAAATTTCCGGAGCCCTCCACTACGGCGTCTCTCATAATCATGTGGTGGTTTTGGGACGTTAAACCCCACGAATCAATCAATCAAATCAAGGACTCCGTTTAGGGGGTTCTGGATTAACTTTAACCACTCGGGCTTGTTTGACGTGTATCCTAAAGAAGCACGAGCATATTAATGTGGCATCAATCGAATGATTTAGGCAGGGTTTGCGGCGACCGCAAATCCGTGCTTTCGCTTATACTGCTTTCTTCATGCTGTCCGTCGTCAGGCCACGCATCACACCATCCCCAGCGTGTCACCCTCAAGAAATCTGCTGTCACGAGGAATTGCAGCGTTCGACTATCTAGCAATCATTCCTCGAAACATTCGCGCGTGAATGCGGACTATTTATCTTATCACAACTCTTCCAACAAAAAAGCATTCCAGATAAAAAATTGTGAACAAGATCAATTGCCTATAAGCCGCGACTGAACCGCGATTAGGGGAAAAGAAAACAAACACAGTAAAAATTAATTCTGCCACAAAGATCACGCCAAGCTTTATTTTGCAGAATCAAAATGCCATTGCTAGGTAGTTTTAAATTGATTTGATGCAAGAAAAAAATGCGACTGCCTCTGACTTTCTTACTATAAAGCTATATCTTTTTTGTGATAGGGTCCCTTGAAAAGGAAAAAAAAAATGTGGATTGGGACGGGGGTGCGCACCCAGGCTGAAAGAAAAGCGCGCTCAATGAATTAGTCCGCTGCCATACGCCCCCTTCAAATTACGTGTTTTGCTCTAGTGTGTCATAGGTGGACCGGACCTTACGCTTGCCGACAGTGCTCTCTCCAAGGTGTGCTACGTCACGAGGGAAGGACTTGATTGAAAAGTGAAGTGAGCTGGACACGTAGTCTTCAGCTTTCGCATCTTCGCGTGAGTGCGGTGGCCAAAGGAATGAGGATTTCTGCCCTGAGCAGTCAACATTTTCCTTTGTGCTCGAAAAAATGACGTGTCCAAGAATGCAAGGATATCGGTACGTATTGATCGATTGCACGATCACCTTTCTGTGCAAAGCCGTAAAACGCGCACCCTCTTGGACGGCAATCAATTGAAAGCTCACGATGCGAAGTCCCATGTGCTCGCGCCAAGATTCGCGTGAATTCATCGCTTGTTAAAGTTGAAGGAGGGTCGAGTACAAAATTCCGCTTCGCAATACGCATTTGTCCTTTCTGAAGCGTAGTAAAATTAACTGTATCATCCGGAACATTATACGCTGTCCCTCAACATAAATCTAGACCGTTGTTACTTGGCTGTCAATCACAAATAAGACGTACAGTGTCAATTTTTCAACGCGCGAGCGCGTGGCCTGCACTCTGCGGCGGCTGCGTATACAGCCCCATCAGCCGATAGATAAAGAGAGCGCGTCCGCTTTTGGCGGCATCGCCCGCTGCGAGACCAGAGCGGGAGCACAATTTAGCAGCGCTTGTCCAACGGTCATGGCCTGTTTTGTTTGCCAACAGATGACGCGAAAAACAGTCGCGCTTACTTTATCTGTCGGTTGATGGTGCTGTAGGCCACCGCAACAGACCGCATGTCATGCGCTTTCTTGTTCCCGTTGATAAAAATTTACACTGCACATCTAAGGTGGAGGGCGACATTTGAATTCGGGCAGCTGTATCGGTATGTTAAGTTACAATGCGCTGCAATATTTTATCTTTTTTGTCTAATATTTAATTATAATTTCTGGAGTTTTGCATGACAAAATCACGACATAATTATTGCACTCTATAGTAAGGATACCTTGCGACCACGAGCTTATAGCAGCGCGACACCTGCTAAACTATACCCGGCAGGCAAGTCTAATATTGAGTACACGTGTATTAAATACGTTTATCGCGCATTTTGATTGAGTGTGACGTTTTTGAGACGGCGTGGTGCTTATGATGCACTTTTTTTTTTGTTTTGGGTTGCTGCAGTAAGTGCCAACTGTATACTGTGTGCAATGCTTTTTTAAAGACGATATTTTTTCTTGGGGACATTCGACGCCATAATTTTGGTCGGTCTCTCTGTACATTTGTCTGTTTGTCCGCGGTCACGACACCGGCACCAAAGGATACGTCAAACGGCCAACCCCATACGCAGTGTCCACCAATATTGCTCAAGTTTCTGCGTTCGTACTCTTCCGATTGTCAATTAAAAAGCAATTATTGCGCATATCTGCGGCACCATAACACGCCGATGTTTTGTTTGTCTTTATACTAGAGAAGGCACCACAAGTAAGTCTAAGGACCGTAGCGTTTATTACGCTGCGCTGACAGTGCAACACGAGGCTCAAAAGGGCACGTGTTTCCAACGCTGTGCTAAGACGACATGGTAGTGGCACCTGCCCGTCGCTTTGCATTCCACACCTTATCGTCTCTGAAGCAGGCGCATCTTTCTACGCGGGCGCGCACGCCTTCCTTCGTTTTCGAAGATAACTGCCAGATGGCGCTCTTGTAGAGTTACTGTATTTGTAGAAACACATCTCAGGGATATGGAACAACCTCCGAACAATCTGGACTACGCGTGGGAATATTGCAATAGAACAGAAGGCAGCAGAAAGGGGGGTGGTATTTGGGCATTCATTCATAAAAGTACAGACTGGCAAAGGGCCAAGCAGGAGTGCACGGAACATTTATGGCTAAAAGGTAAAGTGGCAGGTCAAATGACACTCCTTCGTTTCGTGTACTTGTGGATGGGAGCAAAGGCCAGAGAGGAAAACCAGGCAATGGTAGAGTATATATCAAAGGACATTCAGGAGTTAGGAAGAGAGTGCGAGATAATTATACTAGGAGACATAAATGCGCACATAGAAGATATGAATGGGTATACCGACCCGACAGGCAAAATGATCATGGATATGTGTGAAAGGCTTGATTTGATCATTTGCAACAGTACCGAGAAGTGTGAAGGGCAAATAACATGGGAGGTAGGAAGGCTGCAGTCGACGATAGATTATGCACTGATGTCACATAGGATGTATGATAAGCTCAGGGGAATGCACATAGATGAAGGTGGCTCCAGAAGTCTGGGTAGTGATCACAAACGTATCAAGCTAAGTTTTGGAAGAGCAGTGAAAGTGGGAAGGAGACAAGATGAGCAACTACAGGAAAATTTTTATTCAGAAAGGCAAATTGAAATAGTCACTAAACAAATTGAGAAAGTAATCACGGAGGATATTAAGACAGTGTGGACATACACGAATCTAATTAGACTCTTTGAGCTAGAGCTTGCTAAGAGGCGTAACAAGTCACCCCGGAAAAGAAGACACAAACCCAAAAGTTGGTGGGATGAGGAAGTTAAAAGAGCCATAGCAAAACGTCAGAAAGCCTCTAGGGAACACAGACATGCTAAGCAGCGGGGTGAACCGACAGATGATGTTGAAAGAAAATGAGAAACCTTTCTAAGCTGTAGAAGTGCTGCATCCCTTCTGATCAATGAACAGATTAAAAGAAAGGGAGCTCAATGGTTGGCAGAAGTACATGAAAAAGATAGAAAGGCAGCTGCGAAATTTTGGAACCATCTAAACTCCCTAAGAAATGAGACGAGCCTAGAGCAGAGTTTTATAACTACAGCCCAAGGTGCCGGGCTAGAAGGGGACGAAGCTATTGAATATATGAGAACAAGGGTGACAGAAAAATTTCAACAAAGAAGGACTTTATGCACCACAATAGACAAGGACGAACCAAGTGGTGCAATGGCTCCATTTTCACAACGAGAGTGGGAAAGGGCTGAAAAAAGGGTTCCTAGTAGTACATCAACAGGCCCAGATGGCATTCCAATTAGGCTGATAAAGACATTAGGTCCGAAGTCTAAGCAGGCTTTGAGAGAGGCAGTGAGCAAAATAATAATCGATGGTGAAGTTCCCGATGGATGGAAACTTAGCAGGATGAGCATGATCTATAAAGAAAAGGGGGACAAAGCTGACATAAACAACTACCGTCCTATAACAGTGACATCAGTGGTCTACAGGCTGGCGATGCAGATTATAAAGGAAAGACTGCAGGCATAGATAGAAGATGAGGGGGTGCTGGGGGAACTGCAGAATGGGTTTCGGAAACACAGGAGGTTGGAAGACAATCTGTTCTCATTGACGCAGTGCATCGAAATAGCAGAAAAGGAACACAGGCCCCTGTGGCTAGCATTCTTGGATATCAAGGAAGCGTACGATAGCGTGGTTCAAGAGGAATTGTGGGGAATACTGGACACACTAGGCGTGGAACATGTAGTCACTAATCTTTTAAAGGGTATCTATAAAGGCAACAAGGTAGTTATCAAGTGGGAAAAACAGGTATCCAAGCCTGCAGAGGTAAAACGGGGGCTTAGGCAGGGGTGCCCCCTGTCACCCTTATTATTCATGATGTACCTACAAGGATTTGAGGCAAAATTACAAGGAAGTGGGCTGGGCTTCAACCTCTCTTTACTCAAACAAGAAAAACTTATTGATCAGGCACTACCAGCATTAATTTACGCAGATGATATAGTGCTAATGGCCAACAACAAGGAAGATTTGCAGAGATTGATGGGCATCTGCGGTAATGAGGGAGATAGGTTAGATTTTAGATTCAGTAAGGAAAAATCAGCAGTCATGATTTTCATTGGCAACGAAGGTAGTGAGCTTAGGATACAGGAGGTCACGCTAGAGATAACAGATAAATACAAATGTCTGGGCGTATGGATAAGCAATGGGACCGAGTACCTCAGGGAACACGCAATATACGTGACGACTAAAGGTAACAGGAATGCAGCAGTGATGAAAAATAGGGCACTGTGGAATTACAATAGGTATGATGTTGTGAGAGGAATATGGAAAGGGGTCATGGTTCCTGGGCTGACGTTCGGCAATGTGGTCTTGTGCATGAGATCAGAAGTTCAAGCAAGATTAGAAATTAAGCAACGTGGAATAGGTAGGCTTGCTTTAGGAGCTCACGGGAATACACCAAATCAGGGAGTACAAGGTGATATGGAATGGACATCATTTGAGGGCAGGGAAGCTAGCAGCAAGATACAATTTGAGAAGCGATTGAGAGAAATGGGGGAAGAGCGTTGGGCTAGGAAGGTTTTCAGCTACTTGCACATGAAGAATGTCGATACAAAATGGAGGAGGCGAACCAGGAAGTTGACTGGTAAATACTTAGAAAACAGCAGGTGGCCAAACCAAAAAGAACTATCGGTTAAGAAGAAAGTGAAGGAAACGGAGACTGGCATGTGGAGAATGGGCATGATTAAGAAGTTCGCACTAGAGATCTATCGAACTTTTAAGCAAGAAATTGCCAAGGAAAGGATCTATGATAATACTCGGGGTAGTTAGTTCTCTACTGTTTGAGGCCAGGACGGGAGTACTGCGAACCAAGACATATGGGGCCAAATACGAAGGGGTAGACACAGTATGCAGTGCGTGTGGAGAAGAAGAAGAAACTGCCGAACACTTGATAATGTTCTGTAAAGGGCTTCACCCTATAGTTCAGTATGATGGCGCAGAGTTTTTCAAAGCACTGGGGTTTAGGGACCGGGAGGGCAAAATAAACTTTAAGCGGGTAGACTTAACTAGAAGGAGGTTATCTGATTGGTGGCTAAAGTCAAGGCACGAGTGAAAATTAAACTCTTCACTGCAAAGTACGAATCCTCAAACTCACGTTTTAAGGAAAAAAAAATAAATATAGTTTTTGGTTCATTAGGTATTACGGCTTGGTGGCGCTAGCCACCGCCCGATCTAAAGGGTACAGCCATATCCATCCATCCATGTATATGCTCCCTACGGAAGCAGAGTTGCGCATAGGTCCGCCATTAAGTTCCATGGTTGTGCAGTGAAGCCACTCGTCGCGCGTGCAGGAGAAAAATGCGGTGCGATGTAGCGGCGCGGCAGCGTGCCGCAGACGTATTCGCGCGCGCTGAGCAAGATTGCACTGTTGCAGTGAGGCGGTATATTGCCAGGGCAGAGACTGCTGCGCCACGCGGCGCACGAGCCACTTCCACACAAAAACGGCTGCTGCGCCACACGGAAATGACGTCATGCACTTTTCCGGTTGGGCGCTTTGTTTGAATAGTCGGGAATGTCTAGCGGTACGTCTAAACGTAACGATAAAAGCCGTTTATGTTACGACCAAACGTAAAAGTAAACGAAAATGTTAGTTAGGTCCAGCGTGACAACAATACAAAACCAGCTTTTTTTGCCATTCAAAATCGATCGGCAGCTGTGGCGTAGTTGGTTAGAGCTGCACATCAAGAACTGGTGAGGTCGGTAATTCAAGCCCCATTGCAGGTTTTGTTACTTTCTCTTGTGTTTTGTTCACGCATGTATTGTTTTAACATTTTCGCCCCCTCATCAGTCTCCCGTCAGCCTGACTTGCTGCTGGTGGTGGTGGCCCTATCCACAGGCCCTTTAATATTGGACGTTTGATGACTCTCGCAGAATTCGCTATGTTTATTGTGATTAAGTGTTTTGCGAATTATTGCTTTTAATAGGCCAGATGCAAAAGGACACGAAAAACTAAAATGCAGCGGGCTGCATTGGTTTCTACGGCACACGTGTCAGGAATGTTGATTTCCACGGTTTATTAAAGTTTTGATGAGAGAAAGGCTTACTGCGATGTAGTCTAAAGAAACTTTTTTATGTCGCTCAGTGTACCATCACCTGACGAGGTAACCGGCAGGCCGCTTCAACGTGCCACCGCAATGGTCTAGGCGATCAGCACTTGATAAACGATGCCCAAGAGGAAGTGCCGACAGCGTTAGCCCATCTAACTACAAAACAGCTTGTCTGCCTTTCTGAACAACACGCACGGCCTGTGACAGCACGGGAGCATTTAAGTAGGAACGGGTGAGAACGGTCATACGTGTTCGCGCTTAACAAAACAGCCGGCAATGCAGTAGCTTTGGCCTTCGGAGATCACAGGCTTCGTAAGAACACTACAGTAAAGTTGTTTCCATTCATCGTATGAACACTTCGCCGACGCAGTGGGGTTTCATGCATGTGCGTCCGGTCAGTCACACGTTCATTGTGCAAAAGCATTTATTTCATCGTCGACGTTGCTCTTCGCGACAAGCAAACCTTGGCAGCAAAAAAACTTTCACCTTTGACAACACCGCGCTGGGCACTGCAACCTAGAAAATGCAGTACGTCCAACAACAATAATCCGCACTTCATAGTAAGAAACTTTATGGCACACACACTCAAAAAAAGCTGTGGCACGGTGGACGGCCGCGCTAGCTCCAAACCCCAGGTTCAACTTGGCATCCAGCAATTACATGAAGCAGTGATGACACAGGGTCTCCGGTCCTCCTTGTCGGCGGCCTAGGCCATGGCCACGATTTCATCGGAGTGTTCAACACCTACACACATCGCAGGCAGCTACCATTTCGTATTTACCTTTCGCAGCCGCAGCGCCCATGGCGTCCCCTGTATTTAAAATACGTGTAATATGTGTTTAATTAACAAACATAGGCTGATTGACTCGTTAAACACTTGCTTAGTAAAAGTTTTGTAGGTTTAACGCATTACACATCAATAATTTATACATCTAACTAGCTTTATGTAATACTTTTTAAAGTGACATCCCTTCCGTGTGGTGCAGGAGCCACTTCTGTGTGGGGCTGGCTGCTGCACCACGCGGGGCAGAAGAAATGCCTGAGACCCGTGTGCTTAGATTTAGGTGCACGTTACGAAAACGCCAGGTGGTCGAAATTTTAGGAGCCCTCCACTACGACGTCTCTCTTTATGATGTGGTTGTTTAGGGACGTTAAACCGAACAATTATTTAACTTAGGTGAAAATGAAAAGGCAACTCATTCGAAATAAAGCCGCTGCACAGTTTTTACACCGAATATACGATGCACAACGTTTCTCAAATAACAATTTTGAGTGCTCGGTACGTTTTGACCCCAATAGCTGGCGCCACCTATTCAGCCTGTCGGGGGCAAACCCGTTTGCGGCTTCGGTGTTCTGGCCATTCTAGTTTTGGTAATGCGGCTGAAACAATGTAATCGCTGGGTGCTCGCACTCCTGCTTATTATGACAGAATGTCTGAAGTCTCCGCAGTGCGGATATCACAAATTCCTACGAACAAATGGGGATTTGCGAGATAGCGCCGCCAACGTAAAGCCTATCCGGCAGGCAGTTTACGTTACGTAAAGGTTTACGTTCTGTAAAGACCCACCCGAACATGCACAGATTCTATCCGGTGACACGGTAACGTAAAGAAGTAAGTATACGTACAAGCTAAAAGCCACTCGCTCGCTGGATTACGTGCCGACCGGTTGTGCCCCGCGATCTCCGACGACAGCGCAGCTCTGGCCGACTGGCTCACCCTACGCCATCTCCTGACGCCCACAAGAGCTCTCGCCGAGTGGTGCTCTGTCCTCGGACTCGTGCGATCATGTCCATCTTTTCTATCGTCTCCTTACTTCCGTATGAGCCTGTCCCTGCGCCTCGCTCTCTCCTTCCATTCCCTCTATCTCCATACCTTTTAATCCTATCATTTTAATCTCTCCTTACCCCCACCCCTCATGAGCTACAGTTGAAGTGTCCCCCCCTAAGGGACAGTTACGGGGCTCACTTTTCTATTCTTTTCAATTATAATCCCCCCCCCCCCCTCCTAAAGGCTGTCACAATGAAGTTGGCGCGGGCAGAAAACGCACGGGTGTTGCGCCATCCGGCATTTAATGTTGGCTTTGCCGCGAAAAATGGAACATTTCACGTCACTTTGCACCACGTGACAGCGCTCGCCGAATAGCAGCGTGAGTGGCGAAAGAAAAGGTATGCGCAACTCTGCTACTTAAAGGTAGCGTATACAGTAACTCTATAGGAAACCTAAGGCACGTTATAGTTACTGTTATCTCTTTTACCTTACTGCAAACAGCAGATTTGCAAAAAGATGTAGAAAATGTATCATACTATTTGGTGATCTACATGTGGCTTTTATAGCAATAAATCATGGCTCGCGCGCAGACATTGACTGTAAAACTTGGTTTAGCATGTTGTCTAAGGAATGTATATGGTAAATTAGCATTTTTTTTATAAAGCGTTCAATGATGTCTTGAAAATGAAGCGATCACACAGCTTTACAACAATGAGCAAGCAAATTGCATTTAATATGCGGCTTTCGAATGCCACAGCTTCATTTGGACGACAACTTTAATATATTTCAAAAACAAGCGATATAACTCACTGCAAGTTAACCGCAGCGCATGTCTTGCTTCCACTTCTACTGGTTCTCGTTGTTTCGAGCTGGCGCAGGTGAATGCGTTGCTTTACTACTCATGCATAACTTGATATCAACCTTTTTTTTCCTGAAGACCCTTTGTGTTGCTGGCATGCCTGCACGCTGCACTTCGCCCTTTTGATTAACTATTCAGTTAAAGATTTGAGAGGGGGCTTCAGGGTGAACAGGTTGTCTGTCCAGGATGTGGTTCCTTTAAAGTTCTTTCAACAAGATATGAGCGAGGTCATAACCTCACCACTCGGATAACACAAGTTCTCACCATCCTGAACATACCTACTCCTTGAGTGCAGTTCAATATGCGTGTCATTGGCTCACCAAGCTATTCATTGCAGCCCTGAACTGCACACAGTCCGTTTTCTTCAAATTATTTACACAAGAAATCCACCTATATGGTGCAAAATGCTGCACTATATTGTAGTCAACGTTTCAATGAAAAGAGTTTTCCCATAATAAACTTCCGCTTCAGCATCTCCACGACACACTATCTTCCCTTCGGCAATCATGTCAACCAGATGAGTCATAATCTTCATTACTAGAGTTCTCCGGCGTGTGCAAAAACTCGTTGACGCATGCAAACTTCAAAGCGCATTTCATGTCGTAGGTGTTAGGAACGGGCGCACAGACGGATGGACAGACGCACAAACGAACCCAGGGACGGACGAAAGGACGGATGCACAGATCGACGCATGAATGAACACATGACGGACGGATGGACGCAGGAACGAATGGATGGACGCACAGATGGACGCACGGACAGACGCGAGGATTGACGGACGCTTCGCCCCACTCATCATCTTTCACTCCGTGGATATGCTGAGACACCGTTTTTATTGACATGCAATGCAATGCGACCGGTTACTACGACTACGATGACACAGGACATACGACCCACGGCGTAAGGGGCTTTGCCTCTAAAAGAAATGGTTGAAGGCGGCGGCAACAGTTAACAAGCGCACAACGTATAGGCGCACATTTTCGCGCAATTGCTGCTTGTATACAAGAAGTGATTAAGAACAACGCATTTTGTGCCATCTAAAAGGAATGAGTTAAATACGCATGTACACATTATGCAAATGAACGTGTATTGCACCAGGTGCACTGGTGTGTGCAATTAAGCCCAATCGGAATCAAATTTCTCAGCAGTGGCTGGAGCCCTTCTGCAGCTGGTGTAAGAGAGTCAGTCACATCAGGAGTTATCATGATAGAAAGGGCCCGTATGAGAGTGCATTAAGAACTCTCGAAATGCTGAAATCCGGCATAACTCGCGCTGCACAAACAAGAACGCTCCGTCGGATGCCACTTCTCGCGCCTGATCTTCACAAGCCACAAGAGTTGCCTTTTCGGATCTTTCGGAAATCTGAACACCCTGTAGCCATTTCGAGAGTGGTTTGTGCACTGTGGCACGCAACACCCAGGTATTTCGCCCGAGGAAACGCCGCGCACGTGTCTCACTCAACCAGCCGCAATGAGACGGGGGAAGCCGAATGGCCGCTGCATATCCGAAGGCGGCTCTCCACCCTCCAAGGGGGCGCGTGCATCGAGGAGCCCCAACGTGCCTCAACGCGCTTGTTCGCCTTCACTGCACGGATCGAGACTCACTGACACACTGCTTCCAGAATACATTTCATCGATTTTCTCGTGCCGAACATCAACGTTTTGTTCACTCTCTCCACACGCAAGACTATCTTCTTTCAACCACATTTGGAGTGAAACGTGCAGATACGGGGCCAATGTTTTATATGCTTTCCAGCCAATCGAAGATCTGTTGTGTTTCAGAAGTTTTCTCGTGAATACAAATCAGTTTTGCAAACTCCTAAACTATGCAGAGCACACGCTACACCAGAAAAAAGTCCTGCATAGCCAAGAGGAAATGAAACAATTGAAAACATGCATTAGGTGCCCGGCTGCCTTAGCAAAAAAAAAAAAAAAAAAAGACATTCTCTTCAGCTGACGTTAACGAGAGAGCAGGGGGAAGCTTATGCCCTAGTGTTTGATTCACTTTGTTCTCATAGATATTTTTTACTTGTTATTCACATTCCATACACCTTAATTTAACATTATTTCAAGTTCCATACACATTTCATTCACCTTAAATTACATTTTATTCACGTCATACTTTTAATCATCACTTTAATGGACCTTAATTTAATTCTCACCTGGGAAACGTGGTTATGCGCCACACTTGACTTTTGGTATATTGTTCGTGTTGTCAACGTTGGAGGCCAGATTTTTTTTTTTTTACTCACGAGGCATATGAGGCTTTCGCCATCATGAGTTGTGAGGAGAAGCCAAGCTAACGGTCCGCTCACGAACGTAGAGTTCTAGTAAACTTCGCCTTAAGAACCAGGCGAAAAGTTCCATGCAACTAACTTTAATTGAACTGCCTTATGGGCGCACAAGGCTACGTTTCATAATGCTCTCAATTGGAAAAGTCGGTGAAGCCTGATACGATGCATATCGAGTCAAGATTAAAATTTTCACTGCTTGGTAAATAGTAGACTCGTCTTTAAATACGTAAAAATGTCTCTCTAATCACAAGCTAGCAAAAAACAAAGCAAATTTAGTGTCCCTGACGAGAAGTGTGACACCATGGTTTTTTTTTCTTTTAACCAAGTAGGCTTTGACTTCCGTTTTATTTATGCCTCCGGCAAAACTCCCTCTTTAACACAAAGATGGCGCTAAGCTTGAGTGATTGATTTATATGTGGGGTTTAACGCACCACAACCACCATATGATTATGAGAGACACCGTAGTAGAGGGCTACAGAAATTTCGACCCAATGGGGGTTCTTAAATGTGCACCCAACTCTGAGCACACGGGCCTACAGCGTTTTCGCCTCCATCGGAAACGCAGCTGCCGCAGCCGGGATTTGATCCCGCAACCTGCGGGTCGGCCGCCGAGTACTTTAACTAGTAGACCACCGCGACAGGGTTGCATAAAGTGCTCATAAAATATAATTTTCGGCACGCATGAGCTTTTATGGAAGCTTCGCTATAGGCGCTTCCGCTAAACAGGGACGACAGAGATCCGCAGACTCATGTGGCGACGGCGTTTTGCGCTAAACTTAAAAGCACAACCGAAAGATTGTTGCTTCCCTTTCGTAAGCAGGCTAGCATTAGTTGTCATTGTTTAAGAATTTACGTGAACTAATATATTCCTTTAGGTAAAAAACCAAGCGGCCCTAAGCTACTCTGGTGTCCCCTACTTCGACGCACTCCATAATGATATCGCGAATAGTGACGACATTATTATGTGGTTTATTAAATGAATTTCAGCTGGTGTAGCCGATTATCGAACCTAAGGGCTACCACGTTCTCTTGAAAGTACGTTATATTGAAGCGTGAACAAAGCGGATCGTAGCAGTGAAGTGGTTGTCACACTCTATTTCGTAAGGTAAATAGATGTGTTAGGACTCACATTATAGTCTTTTCGATTCTCACTGATGAGAAATTCCAAACTTAAGAACGCGATATAGGTTCTATGATTTTTAGAGACTAAAAAAAGTTACTTGACGATGTATCTCTCTCTCTCACACACGCGCGCACACACACAAAACAAACACAAACACACACAAACACACACACACACATGCACGCATACATAGGGAAGCAGTCCCAAAAAGACCAGATAAAGATCACCACTGCTGCCACCACAGCGTCCGTAACTGCAATCACACACAATGGAAAAAATACAAATCCAAGATTCAGCGGGATTTGAACCAATTCCTTCTGCGGGGTGGTCAAGTATTACCACAAAGGCACTTTGCTAAGTTTTTTCCCCGTTTACTGACCATACAGCCCGGGCTGCTTGCAATTCCTTCGCAAAAAATACCATGTGCAGGCATTATGTCAGACAAAGAACCGCGTTAACAGAGTCAATAAAGCGTGATAGAAAAGTAAAATGCCAACCATGCAAGCGTCACAGAACGCGAATCGCCTTACAACTCGGTATAGCTTAAAGCTTACCACGAATTACGCAGGGTTCAGCGATAATTTTTCGTAGTTGTTAGCACAGAATTAACAAAGTGCGCCTAAGACCTCACAGATGCCTAGTAACACTTCGATTCTTCAGAGTGATTAATAATGATTGCTGAATAGCAATCATTATTGGGTACTGTCTAAATTTAAATGCAATGGGTACTGCCTAACTTTAAAAATTATATATGATTTAATGCGGTATCGTGCTATCTTACCGGTGCCTTGCCACTGTACAGTAGTGCTTTTAAAGAAGCGAACAAGCAGGCCTATGATTTCCCACCAATGCATTTCAGCGACGATCAAGACAGCCAACAGCACCGTTCCATTATTTATGGTCGATTGACGATATGACTGGCTACTAGATTTTAGCAATGGTGTGCAACAACAACATGAACAACAACAAAGAGAAGACAAAAGCTGACTCGCCATGGTGGTCTAATAGTTATGGTATTCGACTGCTAACCATCAGGTCATGGAATCGAATTCCGGTCGCATTTTCGGTGCAGGCCAAAATGCTCGAGGCTGGTATACTTAGATTTAGGTGCATGTTAAAGAACCCCATATGGTCAAAGTTTCTCGAGTACTCCTGTACGGCGTCTCTCATTATCATATGTTGCTTATGGAACGCTAAAACCCATAAATAAATAAAGACAAATGCTGCAAATCTAATGCGATGGCTTTGTGCGTGGGGCGTTTAGTACGTCAGGTGCATTTCTGTAAAGAATAGTGTTGAATGTACGCGATGAAAATTGATTGGGACAAGTATAGCATGAGGAACAAGTTGTTCCAGTCAATGATCTACGTCGGATGGTCGGTCAGACCTGAGGCCCGTTGAGCGGTGGTGGCGAGACGGTTCAGATATATGCACGGCAAAATCTAAAGTAAGCGAGTTAACTGTCACTTCCTGCGTGTCACTGTTGCAACGGTGACGATGTACCGGCCATGGTCGTATATAACCTGGCGTGAGCGTAACATCAATACAAAGTCTCGGAAAAGTTACATCGATGCAAATGCGGTCTTTGGAGCACGTAATCGTGTTAGAGCGAAAATTCCCATTTCTCACACCAAAGCTGTGGATTTTGAAGTTGGAATGCCAGGACTCCTACAGTGCTTCACTTCATTAGAAAACAGGGTGCAGTTGAACTGCGGATAGGAGTGGTTGCGGCTATGCATGGCCTCTATCAATGCGAATGAGAGCGCTGGCCTCTTATGAGCCAGAATTTCGCCTCTTAATAAGGCATGCCGATCCATTCATGCACACGTCGCCAGCAGCTGCTACAAGTAAGAATTCCATTGTCTCGCTGATGTTTTTTGTTTGGTCAGTGCACAACCACAGAAGTGAAGTCAGCGGAATGCGTTCAGAAACAAAAGGCGTGAAGGAACGCCACTCGTTATTCGCCTCTGTACTTCCACGAATTCTGTTTGCCTAAAGGAAGGACATTCATGACAACAGCATCTGAAAGTTTTGAACGCTAATTCCGTTTTGCACCCTTCCATTGTTGGCGAACGTTACACAATAGGCCAGAAGAAACACGCTCGGACTGTCAAAGCATGCTACTGCGTACATTACTATATTATTATACTTGAGTTATGCTATATTTACCGATAAGCGCTTGATGTCGGTGGCAATAGTCACACCCGTTCATGCAGAGATTCTCCAACCTTTACAATCTTCAAGGTTCCACCGCGATTTGTGGAGATATGCGCTTTCCGTTTTGATTTTTGGCGAGCCTTCTTCGTTGAGCGCCCATAAATTCAGAATTTAATGCTGGTTTCGGAAGTATAGTTGATTAGTTAGAAAAGTTGTACTCAGCCACATAGCGGTTAATGCTTGGCCTAAACACACATGCTATGAATAACGCGTAAGTGGCTTCAAGCAAGCTTTATTTTTTATACGGCCGTGCAGTTCAGTGTGGCTTGGCACCAGGCTCCTCGGAAAGCATGGAACCGGTCCATAGAGTGCGGGAACCCGGCCCCCACATGTTTTTAAATTATCCATTTCCGCTCCGCGCGCACCTGCACAGACGCTCGTTGGCAAAGAAGTGCGCATTCGAACGCCTCCCCAAGGTCCGGAGTCGCGCTCTCGTGGTCTTCAGTTACGCCTCCTGCCGATCGAGCGGCCAGCGTTGACCTCCTCTGCCACCCGAACTCTGGAGCGTGAGAAGAATCAAGTCTCTGCAGACTTGTTGATTGGCTTGGAGGGGGCTCCCTTTGTTATGCGTTCCTTTCTGGCCAGATTACAGCGCGCACCGCTCGTGCGCCGTCCCGGCCCATAACCGGCCGCCAGTGGACTGCCCATATGGAACAGCGGTGAAATCACCGCCTTTGGTTTCAACTGTTTCTCGGGAGACGAGATGTACGCTGCCGTTTCACGACGGCCCCGGAGGCGGGAGTCACCTTCGCGCGCGTCGTCGGCCAATCAGTCCTGGTGGTATAGTTAGCGCACGCTGTTGCTTGGTGCCGTCGCTGGTATGCATCTGCTTACTGCCAGCACGGGCTGGATTAAAGGAAGAAGGTCGAGATGCACCACAGCCGGTGTTCCCACCTGGCCTTGCTTCCGAGTGCTGCTCGATGATTATCGGCCCTATGCAGGCCACGTTGTCAGGAGGGACAATGGTGGCGTCACCCAATGCCGCATCGTAGCGGCCGCCCTTCCCCAAAAGCCCGCGGGGAGGCTCCCTACGCTGCCACCCCAGAAAGGCCGGCCTGCGTATCTAGTCCTCTTCATCGACGCCCGCAGCTGCGTAAAGTTTCCGCCGCCGAGAGCGCGGCCCGAAAGTTGGCACGGGGTGTTTACTTTATCTCCGACCGCCGCGAATAAGTGCAAAAGGATCTTGACGCCGGCATTTTCCTCCTCCTAATTCGCCCGCTTTGCCCCCGTGCGCGGACACCGGAGCTTTATTTGCGGCCGATGGGCAGCCTCGATAAGCGCTCGGCATTTGCGGAAAGGAAATGTGCTGCTCCCTCGCCCCCACCGCAGAGTTCCCTCTCTCTCACGCCGGGGCAGCGCTCCAGGTATGCAGCGCACCTGCAAACAATTATTGGCGATTTATCTATAATGCTCGCCCCTTGACAGGCGCTTATGTGAAGTTAATATTTTTATGGGGGCAGCCTTGAACCCACCTTCGTGTGTCTGAACGCGTAATCTCGTGGAGCTGCTTCAGAAGACAGTTGGGGCAATCGTAGTCACACCGGAATCAAAACCAAAGCTGAGAAAGTCGTTCGGAGGAGGAGCTGGCGGCCAGATCCTGTGACTCCTCGAACAGCCTTTCCTCTTGTTTTCATTTACTTACGGGCCTCCGCTCGCGCGCGGAAAGGGCAAAAGACACGTGCTTCGACTCCCCGTGCTTTCTGCCCCGGAATTTCACGCGAAGGCCCTATTCACTTATTTCTGTCACGCTGCCGGGGCATCCGCGGGCAGCGATTTCGCACTTTCGTTTGGCCCGCGCATTTTGTGCTCGCGGATGATCTAAAAGTCCGTCAGTATTTCCTTTCACTCTTGCTTATGCGCACATTCAGAAGAATCGGCACCGCTTTTGAGCAGCAGCTTCGTGCAAACGTGCGCATTCTTTGGCATGACGCGGCTTCCATAATGATAAGTTATTAATGTCCCGCGATTTAACGCGGAGCAAAAACGCACGCAGCACCAGTGGGTGTTTCAGAGGACGAGGTTTTGTAATATACAAGCTGTGGGTACAGTTAAGTTTTTTTTTTAGCTCGGCCACGGTAGTGTGATGCGAACGGCAGATAGCACACTTCTTTTTATATGTAAAAGTTTACGTTTGACAAGGGTTACATTCCGGATGCCTTAAGTTGCAGAAGAAGCGATAATAACCACCCGGAGCACGCGTCTCCATCAGGTATTCCCCAGATTATTTGGCGCGATCACTGTTGCGCACTGCGTTGATTAAAGGCAGGCAGAAAGGAAGGTTTGAATCGAAAATGTCTTGAACAAACTAATGCTGCGTTGGTTCTGTATTAAAGATGTGACTGCTGTCAGGGGGGCATGCAATGGTATTATGCAATGCCATCCTTAAATAAAAATGCAGCTTCGCGCGCTCAGAGAGCGGGTCAGCCGTCAGATAGCGAGGGTCGATCGACCATGCGGTAGGAAAGTGTTTCCACGAAACAAAGTATAGGTATCTAGATTGACGGTTGATAACGACGCTCGCTTATTTCCCTCCCGCAATGCGAGAGAAACCAAAGTTCTAGTAACATTGAGAGAAACAGTGTCGGGCGTTCTCGAAGTGAATGGCAGATGCGCTCATCGCTGCATCGGTTTCGGTTTCACCAGCTGAATTAGCCAGATTTCACCGTTCCTCTGTGATTATACCAGAGGCCGTCTTTAAGAAATGTCAAAACAGCTAAAGACTATTCGCGGGAAGGACTTGGATCCGCCCACTTGACTCGACCGCCTATTTCCAGAGATTAAGAACCTAATTGTTTTGGTTTCTCTAATTAGGGGGCGTAATTAGGGCGTAATTAAAGTTTGTATCTGTCGAGATGCCCTCTGCCTCAGTAAAGGTAACGCCGCAAGAAGCACGCAGATACGTGCGTTCTGTAATTTCTAATACTATCGAACACCTTTCTCGAAACTTATATATATATATATATATAGTACGACGCACGTTGGTTTTGCACGGTATATTCTGACTGACACTGCGGAATCAGGGCGTCGATGAAGTATATATAAAGATCCTGGAAGAAATCTACAGGGGATCAAATGCTACCATAGCGCTTCATAAAGAAAGCAACAGAATACCAATCAAGAAGGGTGTAAGGCAGGGGGACACCATCTCCCCAATGCTATTTACCGCGTGCTTCCAGGAGGTTTTCAGAAGCCTAGAATAGGAACAGTTAGGGATAAGAGTTTATGGAGAATACCTTAGTAACTTGCGCTTCGCCGATGACATTGCATTGCTGAGTAACTCAGGGGACGAATTGCAACTCATGATTACGGAGTTAGACAAGGAGAGCAGAAAGGTGGGTCTTAAAATTAATCTGCAGAAAACGAAAGTAATGTACAACAACCTCGGAAAGGAGCAGCGCTTCGAGATAGGTAATAGTGCACTTGAAGTTGTAAAAGACTGTCTACTTAGGGCAGGTAATAACCGCAGAGCCTAACCACGAGATTGAAGTAACTAGAAGAATAAGAATGGGGTGGAGCACATTTGGCAAGCACTCTCAAATCATGACAAGTAGATTGCCACTATCCCTCAAGAGGAAGGTATATAACAGCTGTATCTATTGCCGGTACTTAGCTTCGGAGCAGAAACCTGTAGACTTGCAAAGATGGTTCAGCTTAAATTGAGGACGACGCAGCGAGCAATGGAAAGAAAAATGGTAGGTGTAACCTTGAGAGACAAGAAGAGAGCAGAGTGGATTAGGGAACAAACGGGGGTTAAGGACATCATAGTTGAAATCAAGAAGAGGAAATGGACATGGGCCGGGCATGTAGCGCGTAGACAGGATAACCGCTGGTCATTAAGGGTAACTAACTGGATTCCCAGAGAAGGCAAGCAGGTTAGGGGGAGACAGAAGGTTAGGTGGGCAGATGAGATTAAGAAGTTTGCGGGTATAAATTGGCAGCAACAAGAACAGGACCGGGTAAACTGGCGGAACATGGGTGAGGCCAGTCAGGCTGATGATGATGATGATTCTGACTGACGTTTCGGCTGGTGGACCAGCCTTTGTCAAAGTCTGCTCCACCAGCCGAAACGTCTGTCAGAATATACCGTGCAAAACCAACGTGCGTCGTACTCTATTTTTCCTTATTCTACCGGGGCCAGTGTTACTTCCTTGCTGCACATATATATATATTTCTGAGACAGGCCTAGAACGCTTCACCCAAACACACAGTCCAAGCGCCGCTCCACTACTCTTCTTCTTCCGCGCCCCGTAGCTCGCACATCTTCGTTTCATTTTCCCCGGCGGCAGACGAAGCTCGCCGAGCGAGTTAAATAGGCCTATGATGGTATTCTTTGAGGCGGGCTACGTGAACAATTAGCGCAGTGCGCGAACGCCGGTTATTGGCTGCCACTCGGGCGACAACGTAATTCACGTCACTGAGACGAGTGACTATCACGAATGGGCCGGAATAGTTTGCTAGAAACTTCCTGTACAATCCTTTTCTACGAACAGGAGTCCACAGTCACACGTATAGTCACCAGGAGAAAACTCTACGGGGATGTGCTTGGCATCGTAGCGACTCTTGCTGTGTTCTTGCGAAGACAATGTTTGAAGGCGCGCTAGTTGACGTGCTTCTTCAGCGCGACACAACGTCTGAGCGATGGACAGATCTTCCTGATGCGAGAAAGGTAATAGAATGTCCAGAAAACTCGGTGGATTTCGTGCGTAAAGCAGAAAGAAGGGCGAATGTCCAGTAACTTTATGCTCGGCGGTGTTATACGCGTAAGTAACAAACGGTAAGACGGCGTCCCAGTTCCTGTGGTCAGCATCAACGTATGTTGATAGCATATTCGTGAGAGTTCGATTTGTTCTCTCATTGAGACCGTTAGTTTGCGGATGGTAAGGGGTGGAGTGGCGATACGAGGAGCCACAGAGGCGCAAAATTTCTTCAACCACATCGGCGATAAATTGTCGTCCACGGTCACTGATGACAACCCGTGGAGCACCGTGACGCAGTATGACCCGTTGTAACAGAAAAGAAGAAACAGCGGCTGCTGTGGCCGATGTCAGTGCGTCCGTTTCCGTATAACGCTTTAAATAATCCACGCACACTATAACACATCGGTGGCCCGATGGGGTCTCAGGAAGGGGTCCAAGCAAGTCGATGCCGACTTTTTCAAAAGGGGATGTCGGTGGAGGGATGGGCTGCAAATAACCTGCCAGGGCAGTGGTGGATCACTTGTGGCGCTGACATATAGCGCAGCTGGCGACGTACTGTTTTGTGGTCTTCCACATTTTCGGCCAGTAGAACCTCTCACGTAGTCGATGTAGCGTACTTGTGAAACCGAGATGACCGGATGTTATGTCATCGTGCACAGAACGAAGGATGACCGGGCGCAGGCTTTCTGGCACCACTAGAAGCAACGGGAGGCCATCGGCTGAATAGTTTCTTTTACACAGCAAGACATTTCAAACTTTAAAGTGCTCGTCGACGGAGTTATGTGCAGCTTCGAGCAAGGGTTTCTGAGTATATAGGGTCGCGCTGCTGCTCACATGTGAAACTGCTGGTATCTGGGAAGTCGGACGAGACAGAAACTAAATAGTCATCAATGTCATCGTCGTCAGCGTGGTGTGTACTGAAGGAAGGCGGGATAAGCAGTCGGCATCTGTGTGACATCGTCCGCTCTTATAGGTAACAGAAAAGCTGTACTCTTAGAGGCGCAACGCCCAACGAGCCAGCCGGCCAGACGGGTCACGAAGTCCCACAAGCCAGAATAGTGAGTGGTGATCGGTCACTATTGTGAACTCGCGGCCATGTAGATACGGTCGGAACTTCTGAATGGCGAAGACGACTGCTAACCACTCGAGCTCGGTGACGGTGTAGTTCTTCTCTGCTCGGGTCAGTGTCCGACTGGCATATGCTACGACGTGCTGACGGCTGTTGCAGAGTTGGACCAGCACAGCACCAACACCTAGCCTACTAGCATCAGTATGAAGTTCAGTCAAACAACATGCTTTATCAATATGCTTTAGGGTGGGTCCTGAGGTCAATAAAAACTTCAGCTGTTGAAATGCAGCCTCACATTTATCATCCCCCAAGTACGGTGTGTCCTTATGAAGAAGGGACGTCAGTGGGGAGGCAAGTTGTGCGAAGTTCTTAATAAATCGACGGAAATATGAGCACAGACCCAGAAAACTTCGCAGGTCCTTCACTGTTCGTGGTGGTTCAAAGTTGCGAACCACTGCGGTCTTCTGTGGGTCTGGTCGCACGCCTTCTTTATCCACGAGAAAGCCTAATACGAGGGCTTGACGTTCTCCAAAATGACACTTCTTTGAGTTTAAAACAAGGCCAGCTTCGCGTAAGCATTCAAAAACAAGCGACAAGCGGTGGTTATGCTCTTGAAAAGTCTTGCCGTAGATAATCACGTCATCTAAATAGCACACGCAAATTTCCCATTTTAATCCACGGAGTACTGTATCCATAAATCTCTCGAATGTCGCTGGAGCATTGCACAAACCAAAGGGCATAACGTTAAACTCAAAGAGACCGTCTGGTGTTACAAAGGCCGTCTTTTCTTTATCTGAGGGATGCATAGGAATTTGCCCATACCCAGAACGCAAGTCAACAGAAGAAAAATAGGAGGCAGATTGCAGGCAGTCCACGGCGTCATCTATACGTGGCAAAGGGTATACGTCTTTTTTTGTGATGGTATTTAGGCGACGATAGTCCACGCAGAATCTCCATGAATTATCCTTTTTCCTGACTAGAATGACAGGAGCTACCCATGGACTACACGATTCCTGTATGACGCCCTTCTTCAGCATGTCTTCAACTTGCTCAGCGATGGCTTTCCTTTCAGAAGGCGATACACGGTAGGGCTTCTGGCGTATTGGTGGTGCTTGGCCTGTATAGATGCGGCGTTGCGTACGTGAAGACGGTGGCGTAACGGTAGACGTCTCGTCTTGGGCAAAGTCAAAGACTGAGGCGTAGCGTGCAATCACCTCCTGCAGCAGCGACCATTCATTCAGTTGATGGAAGTGACTTGTTAATCATACGGTCAATGCTGGCAGAATAGTCGGGGTACAAGTTGGTGTGGGGTTTCTTTACATCCACCGACAGTTGGAGTGACCATATGGTAAGAGTACTCTGCTCTTGAAAGCTTGCCAATTCAAGACTTGCAGGCAAATATATGGGCTGCGCGGAAACGTTCACAGTCCACAAATCGGCACAACCATCAACGGTGAGCACGAAGCAACGAGGCACAATAACGTTTTTCTTAAGTGCGTTACTGAATTTCGGCTCGGCTAAACCGTAGTAAGAACCCGCACAAGAACGCGAAGAGTTTACACGCACAAACATTGCGCTATGCGGGGCCAAGCAGACGTTTTCAGACACGGAAAACACTTCCAAGCAGTCATCAACGGTATTATTCGTCAATAGAGACGGCAACACGGGACGAAAATTAATCCCACCACTACCACAATCTAGAGTTGCACCACATTCCCGCAAAAAATCTATACCTAGAATGACGTCGTGGGTCGCTCGTGCAAGCACCGTTAGTTCAGCTCTAAACGTTTGATTTCCTACAGAAAGTAAAACAGAACAAACTCCAACCGGGCTCAACGTTTCTCCCCCTACGCCGCGGAACGTAGCACTCCGATTCCAAGCAAACATTACTTTCGTCCCAAGGCGATTTTTAAAAGACATGCTCATTATGGAAACGGCAGCATCGGTATCAACTAGTGCAGCAGTACTCACATTGTCTACAAAAACACTCACTCTGTTCTCAACCATTACAACACAAGGGGGTCTTGCGGAAGATGATTTTGCGGCCTCGCCCCCATTGGTCGCACCAGTTAGTTTCCCAGAGGTGGTGGCGTCCCCGAGCGGCGACGCGGAGACGGGGATCGCCGTTGGCGTGCGGGTGGTGGGGTAACGCTGCGGTCGGAGCAAGGCGAGTCAGCACGTGCTGCAGGTTACTGGCCCCCGGAGAAACACTGGCCAGCCACTGACACTGGCACAAAAGCGATAGTTATGCAAATGCAGGCTCGACTTTGTATTTCATTCGAATCGCATGGTGATGGTCTGGTGCCACAAATGTTAGTAAACGCAGGCACAGGTCATTGCCTGGTTCTGCTGAACGATCGCAGCGCCCAAGTTCCCACAGTCATTTTTTGTGGGGAAGCTGGTTGAGACAGCGGATGAGGAAGTGCAATGGAGCCTTTTTAAACATTGGTACGGTGAAGCGTGTGACGTGAAACGCAGAGAACAAAACACGCATGATTGAGTGGTTTATACTCGCTCTCATCGCACGTGCTAAATGACGGTGCTCGTTGACCGTAGGGCAGTCTGCAGCAGCAGCAGTGACGAAGCGAGTGATATACATCGGCCATAATCTGTGGTCACTAATAAATCGAAAAACAAGCGGTGGGGGGCTTCGCCCTCTGCCGCTTTATTTATTTTGAGAAAACGGGAGCAGCGTGCTTATTCTCGGTAAAGGCAGCAAATAACGGCCACTCATTAATTAGCTTGTCACTTTAATTGCTTTTCCGGCGGCTAAACAAAAACTTTCCAAACCGTTTCCGCTAGTGTTTTGGCAACTGCG
The DNA here is from genome assembly GCF_043290135.1 of Rhipicephalus microplus. Classification (NCBI taxonomy): domain Eukaryota; kingdom Metazoa; phylum Arthropoda; class Arachnida; order Ixodida; family Ixodidae; genus Rhipicephalus; species Rhipicephalus microplus. The sequence continues at coordinate 54,240,935 of NC_134710.1, read as the reverse complement.
TGGCGGCCGCCTGTGCCGCAGGACTCTCAAAAAAACAGGCGTCCTACTTCGGAGCATCAAGCGCTTAAGACGCACCGGGGAGAGCCACTCGCGTTTAAAACACTTTCCAGTCCGACACGCTTCTTTATGTCCTATGTCCTTGCGTATAGATGGCTTGAACTGACGTCACTGAAAGCGCCACGTGAGAGCATCAGCATGCTGGGACGGGACGTTTTTGATTTCACATTAATCTTATCAAGACATCACAAGCAGGTTCTTTCATTATTCACGCACAGAGACGTTCCTGAAGTGGCGTTTTCACCTACACACAAGTTGTTTGTCATCAAAGCCGCCATCAAAGAGTCTCCGCTCCTTCGGAAAGCTGCGTCCATGACGACACGTGCAAGCCATCTATGAGCACGTTAAATATGCCATATTGCACTTTTATTGTTAGTCTACTGGACTGTAAATCAAGTTATGCGCATACGTTAGTTTTTCATGCCCACAACTACCCACCCTTAGAGCACTTCGTCAGACTGCACCACTATCACGGCCGCTGGCGCTTCGTCATCCACCGGCCGTGGTACCATATATATGCCCTCGTAAAAGATGTCATGCATCTAGAAAATCACTTCTTGAGTGCGTACGTTATTTTTCTGTCAGCGTCAGATTCCTGTGTGTGCATATTCAATACTGACATGAAATAAAATTAGGTTGAAGGGATAGTACTGCTCTCACCAATCTGCATTCTCGGCTATGAGAAATATCAACCGAGAAAAAAACAAAGATTTACAACGAACATGACATCTGAGAGTCTTTTGTTTTGCATAAAACATGGCCACTGCAGCTGGTAATCAAGCCATCAACCTGGTGCTCAAAAGGAAAACGAAAGCCGCTTATTCACCACAGCGTGACTGTGCTAACTGTGCTCCAGTCAGTCACAAATCCAGTGAAAAGATCAACGCACTTGTAAAGCCTCGCGCCTCATATCGAGCTTAGTTCTCCTCCTTTATTTTAAATAAACTCTCTCTTTACTACATATTGAATAAACATGTATTAGTTGGCTATTAGTAATTAACAGTAATAAGTAAAAATCAACACAATAAATACACAATCCGACAAAATATGTACACTAGTGGTAGTCCTTTTGAGATGTTTGTTAGACCGTGTTTGAATTAGCCTTGCGTTTTCCAGATGAATCCGTACCAACGAGCAGTCATTTATTGATTTCAAGGTGTTTACGTGCTTCAACGAAGAAATCATTACACTCATCAGCATCACCAATCAGTTCGCTAGCAGTGCTAACAGAGCACACTACGCCTGATGTAGCAACCTCCAGCAGTAAGAATACAATGGCCGCAGCTAAATACTGTATGATTGCGTTCATACACTGGAGGGGCGCCCATATTTCCCCATGTTGAAGGAGGCGAAGTGCAAGAAAACCTGTTTACTTTGATTACAGCGCACGTTTAAGTACCCCAGGTGGTCATAATTCATCCTTACGAATGCTACGGCGTGCCCCTCGATCGTATCCTGGTAGTGACGCATGAAACCCTATAATATATATGCTGTCTTTTTGTGTCGGTGAAAAGCACGATGGTTTTATTATTTATGCCTCATGTCGGAACATGCTTTCATAAATAATGCTTTGACGCTCTCATCCATGCTGCTCTATAGTCAAATAAGGCCCACACAACTTCAGGATTTCAAGAATATGACATAGTATAGTATCTGGAGTTTAACACGCCAAAACCCCGACATGATTAAGAGGCATGCCATTGTAGAAGGCTCCGGAAATTTACACCATCTGGTGTTCTTTGACGTGTACTGACGTCGCACTGTTCACAAGGCTCCAGCGTTTGGCCTCTGTCGAAATTCGACCAGCGCGGCCAGGTTCAAATCCACGACCTCCGAGTCAGAAACCAATGACCGGTTTCGGTGCCACTTCGGTGGACAAGAATACGCATAGGTGTGCGCAGAGTTTTTTTTTCGGGGGGGGGGGGGGGGGGTTCGCTGACGTTAGTGCCGGGGCAGACTTGTGCTCGGGCAGACTTTGCGGAAATGCTCAAAGATGACAGCTTGTCGTTTAGGGGTATAACACCTCTGAGAAAATGTTCTAGGCAGTGAAGGATGACGATATGCCCATGACAAAGAAATAAGGGATTAATCATAACGAATAGGAGAGAAATATTTCGTAAATTGATGAGCTGCATTTTTTTTTAACTGAGGGCACTTATAGTGCATCTATAACCGTTCTTTAATTATTCATGCTCTGCATGTATAGTGAACAACTATCATGCAGTCAATAACACAAACTGTAAAATGTGACATCGTTATTTCGTCAACTAGGATTTGACTTATAAGATTACGCATTTCAACAAGAATCACGCGACATACATACTATGGCACGTAAACTACCGATTCTTCTAATACCAGCGCAGTTTTACTGTCAACCAGTGTTGGCTGATATTGGCTTGGCTTCACTAGCCGTTCGCACGCGGGCTATCAGTGCCCGCGAGTGTTGCGGAATACTTGTTTTTGTTGCCTAGTGGTGGCTGACTATTGACTACCACTGATGAATGATATAGACTAATGTTGGCTATCTGCTATTATATATGATCCCAACGTAATTATTATCGTATGCGTGCTGTTACGCATCAGCCTCGCAGTACGTTGCTCGTCCCCGCAGGTAGGCGCTGACGAACACTGGTTACAACAGGTACTATCAGCGTCAAATGAAACCCGAACAGCGCCAAGCCTTCGCGATAGTATAGTGTGCGCCGTCCACTTATCAATACGAAGAGGCACGCGTATATGCGCAAAGCTGCCGAACAGGATGCGCGCACCTGTCGATCGTGATAACTGGACGACACACACTATCGGCTTTCGCAAAGGCTTGTCGCTGTTCGGGTTTCATTTGACGCTGACAGTACGTGTAGTGCATTTGAAGCGTTCACCTCCACCCGATATATGTGATGTTTCTAGCCGCGCGCGAGGGGTGACAAGACGTCGAAGTAAAAACCTGCTCAATTTACAGAAAAGCGGATGTTAGTTTCTTTAAAAAATTCAATCAATGCTGCATGGGCTGCTTTTTTTTTCTTTTACCTATTCGCAGAAGGAAGCAAGGCTCCGGAGTTCTTGAACGTGCACTGGCATCGCACACTACACGGGCCTCTGTTTCGCCTCAACCGAAATGCGACCGCGGCGGCCGGGATGGAAAGCGCGACCTTCGGGTCAGCAGCCGAGCACCGATACATCGCCGCGGCCGCCAAGTGGTGCAAAATGCAAATGAGGGTGGGGGAAAGGATGAGATGAGTACAGAGAAAGACAGATTGATTGATTTGTTGGGTTTAACGTCCCAAAACCACCATTTGATTATGAGAGACGCCGTAGTGGAGGGCTCCGGAAATTTTGACCACCTGGGGTTCTCTTTAACGTGCCCCCAAATCTGAGTACACGGGCCTACAACATTTCCGCCTCCATCGGAAATGCAGCCGCCGCAGCCTGGAATCGAACCCGCGACCTGCGGGTCAGCAGCCGAGTACCTTAGCCACTAGACCACCGCGGCGGGGCCAGAGAAGACGGATAGAAAGAAAGAGGAGAAAGAGAGAAAAGGATAGAAGGCGAGACAAGTACTACAGAGAGGGACAAAATAAAAAAAAAACAGAGAAGGGAAATAGATTTTAAAAAACGAAGAAAGAGAAAAGCAGACAGTAGGAGAATAACTGCAGAGAGAGAGAGAGAAAGAAAGACCAAGAAGGCGAGACAAATACAGAGAAAAAAAGAAAAAGAGATACAAATAGAAAGAAAGACATGGAAAGAGAGAAAGAGACAGGTTCACAAAGGAGTGAAAGAGAGAGAGAGTGAGAGCAAGAATTGCCGTATATAGTGTACTATATTGACACAAGGCAAACGCAGTATTCAAACTACGCGCGCTAGTTCGTGCGCCCCCCAAGAGACCAGCGGCTTGATGATGAAACAAGAAAAGGCCGTGACGGCGCGCACCTCCTCAGGACGGGATTTTTATTAAAAAGAAGTAGTGCACCGCTCGAGGGTCTCTCGGAGATTGATCCCCTTTTGCTGATCGTCTGTTGGAAACGCCGCTACATTTTCCTTTACTTTTCGGGCACAAGTTAGCCCCAATAAACAGTTATTCGTACACCATTTGGATTGTACCTAACAGTTCTGCATGGTGGAGGAGCCGGGTAATGATCCCAAACCCAGTTGGACTTCGAGGAAGCAGCCCGGAACCACGAGCAGTCGAACCAACTGAGCTCACGCCAGTTCATCAGTGCTCCAGCCGTCGTCTACGTGGCGAGCCGCCGGAATTTCCCCTGCCACCAGAGCCCAGAGTGTCTCCAGCTGTCTCCGGTGAGATTATCGAAATGTCGTCTCCAACCACTGCCGCACACGTCGTTTCGTCTCCAGTCGCTGCCACGCATGTCGTTGTCGATGAGCCACGGACGCCGGACCCTTTTTATGGCGATCCTCATGAAGACGCCGAGGATTGGCTGGAGGGTCTTGAGCGCGTTGCCAACTGCAACGGATGGACCGAAGAACGGAAGCTCCGCCGAGTTTATTTTGCATTGCAGGACAGCGCACGAACGTGGTTCGAAAACCATGAAGGTACCATTCGATCGTGGGACGTTTTCCACCGGGAGCTACTGGCCACATACCTGAGTACAGACCGCAAGGAAAGAGCTGAAGCTGCCTTGCAAGCAAGAAACCAGCGCAACAATGAAAGCGTCGCAATGTATGTGGAAGACATGTGCCGGTTATTCCGCCGGTCTGATCAAAATATGAGCGAGGACAAGAAACTTCGGCACCTGATGCGTGGGGTGAAGCAGGAGATTTTGCTGGTTTGCTCCGATGCCCCCCACGGAACGTCGCTGAATTTCGCACCGAGGCGACAGCGGTTGAAAAGACTCTGCAACCGCGAGTGAGGCACTGCAATCGAGATGTTAACGTCGCATCCGTAGACGCGGTGTCAGCAGTCTTCGGAAATGGCATCAACGTATTACGAGAGCTCATTCGATCGGTGGTTCGAGAAGAACTCCAGAAGCTAAACGGTAACCCCTCAACGGTCTCGTCATTAGCGGAAGTTGTTCGGGAGGAGGTGAGACAGGCAGTCCGTGAGCAGCAGCCACAAGCCCAGCCTGTTCAAGCGTCAGTTCCGATGCAGCCCGCAGTCTCGTACGCCGAGGTGCTGAGAGGCGCACCTGTACCCCATTTCGTCGCCTCTGGACCTCCTGTCGCCGCCCCTCCATGGACCTTATTTCGCCGCAGCAAACACGCATCTGCCGAAACCTTGATTTACGCCGTGCCCAGCCGAGACTATTAGGATCCGAAAAGCTGATATATGGCGCACTCCTGATCGAATTCCGCTTTGTTATCACTAAGACGAAGCTGACCATCTTTACCGGATGTGTGAATATCGCCGAGCTGGACTTCGGGGTTTTCCCGTAAACGCTGCCTGTCCACGGAATGGGGAGCGACCTTTTGAAATCGAGGAGTACTTGTCAACGCGTCAAGGTGTTCACTCCTCGCAGCAGCATCAGTCTCGGTCGACAGCGCCACTGAGGTATCGGTCACCAAGTCCGCGCCCATCTTCAAACTCTCCAAGGCGACTTCCTCAAAGCCCGCTTCGGGAAAAATAGAATCGGCAACCTGGGGAAGTAAGGCCGCTGCCGACGCAAGAAAACAACCTCCAGTGCCAATTTCAAAATGTGATGATGGACACGAGACTACGTGCGGAAACGGTAACGTCGCTTCTGATTTGTCAATAATTATAGACGGCTACGAAATGAATGCTTTGGTAGACACAGGCGCAGACTATTCCGTCATGAGCAGGGGACTTGCCAGAACGCTGAAAAAAGTGCTGACCCCTTGGATAGGACCACAAGTGCGAACCGCCGGGGGACACCTTATCGATCCGGCAGGCATGTGTACCTCTAGAGTCGGGATACGCGGTTTCACCTACGTCGCCAGCTTCATTGTTCTGTCGGAGTGTTCAAGAGATGCAATTATCGGAATGGACTTTTTGCAGGCCAATGGCGCAGTGATAAACTTGCAGGAAACATGCGTCTCGTTCTCGACGAAACACGCCATCATGGCATTCGAGAGTGAAAAACGATTCGATGCGCTCCAGATTGCTGGTAATGATGTAACAGTACCTGCAAGATCCATCATCGTTGTCACCGTAAAAAGCAATGTGTACAATGACTATGAAGGAATGACAGAAAGCAATGCTGGGCTATTACTCGAGAAAGGGATCTGTGCAGCAAGAGGTATTGTACGACTGCGTGATGGGTGTACGAGTGTCTTCCTGACAAATTTCCGAAATGAGGTGCAGCATCTTGCGAAGGGAACTGTTGTTGGTCACTTGCAAGATTACGTTCCGATTACGGATTTGAATTTTTCCGAGACTGCACCACTACACCCTGACGGTATAGATTCCATACTCGCATCTATCCACATCGAAGCAGCCCTATCACCGAACCAGGAACAAAAAATCGAGAGCCTTATACAGGAGTACGCCTCATGTTTTTCCACGTCATCGAAAGTGCAAAGAACATCTATCACCAAACACCTCACCATAATCGATCAATCTGTTAGACCTATTTGCCAACGCCCGTACCGAGTGTCACCAAAAGAGAGAGAAGTCATCAGAGGCCAAGTTGACGAAATGCTCAGAGACGACGTAATTCAACCGTCGGCCAGCCCATGGGCCTCACCTGTAGTACTGGTAAAAAAAAAAAAGGACCAGACCTTGCGCTTCTGCGTTGACTACCGAAAATTGAACGTCGTCACAAAGCAGGATGTCTGTCCCTTTCCTAGGATCGATGACACCCTTGGCAGACTACGAGATGCGAAATTCTTCTCCTCTCTAGACCTCAAGAGCGGATACTGGCAGATAGAGGTGGACGAACGAGATCGCGAGAAAACTGCTTTCGTGACCCCAGATGGGTTATACGAGTTCAAGGTACTCCCATTTGGCCTGTGTTCCGCACCCGCCACATTTCAGCGGATGATGGATACTGTGTTGTCCGGGTTAAAATGGCAGTCCTGCCTTGTTTATCTCGATGACGTCGTGATCTTTTCGGCCACCTTCGATCAGCATGTGGAACGACTACGGACTGTGCTCGAAGCGATTAGTTCAGCAGGGCGGACGATAAAACCCCAAAAGTGCCATTTTAGTTTTCATGAACTGCTTTTCCTAGGTCATGTGGTTAGCTCCAAAGGCATTCGACCTGATCCCGAAAAGACAGCAGCTGTAGAAAAGTTTCCTTGACCGACGGATAAAAGGGCTGTGAGACGATTCTTAGGACTTTGTGCCTATTACAGAAGATTCATTAAAAATTTTTTGAAGATTGCGGAACCACTAACCCGACTGACGAAAGAAGACACGCCTTTCGCCTGGACAAGCGAGCAAGGAGACGCGTTCAATGAGCTACGACAGCGACTCCTAAACCACCCCGTCCGGGCACATTTCCACGAAGAAGCCGAAACAGAGATTCACACGGACGCAAGCAATATGGGACTTGGCGCCATCCTTGTGCAGCTGCAAAACGGAGAGGAAAGAGTGGTCGCATATGCTAGCCGCACTCTTTCGAAAGCTGAAATGAATTATTCGGCGACGGAAAAAGAATGTCTGGCGGTAATATGGGCCATACAAAAATTCCGACCGTACTTATATGGTAGACCATTTCGAGCAGTGAGCGACCATCACTCGCTGTGCTGGCTCGCAGGCCTAAAGGACCCTTCTGGGCGACTTGCTAGATGGAGCCTTAGGTTGCAAGAATACGACATAACAGTCGTATACAAGTCGGATCGCAAGCACAGCGATGCTGATATCCTGTCACGTGCACCCATAGAATTTGCACCTGTGGAAGATGGAGACAACTTTCCGTTTCTTGGGGCCGTCAGCACCGCAGACATGACTGAATATCAACGATCTGACGCGGAGTTGCTTAAACTGATCAAGCATCTGGAAGGGCAACCCGTGCGTGTTCCTCGAGTTTTCATCCGGGGATTGTCCTCGTACCTGATGAGAAACAACGTTTTATACAATGAAACTTCGAGCACAGCAGGGAGAAATTCCTAGTCGTCGTTCCTTCGGCCTTGCGACCCGAAATCCTAGAAGCCTGCCACGATGACCCAGCAGCAGGACACCTCGGAGTGAGTAGAATATTGGCTTGCATCCGCACCAAGTACTACTGGCCAAAGTTACTGGATGCTGTACAGCACTATGTAAGGACATGTAGAAATTGCCAGAGACACAAAACGCCTCCATTGAAACCTGCAGGATTTAGAATCGAACCAATCGAACCACCTGAATCTCCGTTTGAACAAGTAGGAATGGATCTACTTAGTCCATTTCCTACGCCATCAATGGGCAACCGATGGATAGTAGTGGCGACAGACTACTTAACCCGGTATGCCGAGACAGCCTCTCTCACCAGGGGCACGGCTATAGAAGTCGCTGAATTTTTCGTCACTAACATTGTACTACGGCATGGTGCCCCAAAGGTGGTTATCACGGATCGAGGAACTGCATTCACAGCCAATCTGACGCAGTCCATTATGAAACTTACCCACACATGTCATAGGAAAACAACGGCTTACCACCCCCAAACGAATGGGCTAACTGAGCGACTCAACAGAACTCTAACCGATATGTTGTCCATTTACATTGACTTGAACCACCGTACGTGGGACAAGATACTGCCGTACGCCACTTTCGCTTACAATACTGCTGTGCAGGAGACTGCTAAAGTGACGCCATTCCAGCTAGTCTATGGTCGAATAGTTACCACACCATTAGATGCAATGCTGCCTGTAGGCGACAATACAGAGCACAAGCCTGACATCAGCGAATTCATTCAGTGAGCCGAAGAAGCACGGCAGTTAGTGCGACATCACATAAAACAACAACAACGCGTGGATGCAAATCGTTACAACCTTCGTTGGAGAGTAGCCGACTACGCACCAGGCGACCGAGTTTGGATTTGGACTCCCGTGCGGACGCCTGGTCTTTCCAAAAAGCTCATGCGCCGCTATTTCGGCCCTTACCGAGTCCTTCGTCGCGTCAGCTCCTTGAACTACGAGGTGTCACCGGAAGGACAAGTGAGCTCATCAAGATGCCGAAGGAGCACAGAAATCGTGCATGTAGTCAGAATGAAGCCATATTATGACAGGCAATGAACATCGAACTATACACACCCGATCATGAGGAATACCTATTTCTCCAATGGAAACCACGCATTCAGACCATCTCAGCAACACTGCTTTTACGCATCGGGACGATGCGTTTTTGGAGGAGGGATAATGACGCAAGGCAAACGCAGTATTCAAACTACGCGCGCTAGTTCGTGCGCCCCCCAAGAGACCAGTGGCTTGATGATGAAACAAGAGAAGGCCGTGACGGCGCGTGCCTCCTCAGGACGGGATTTTGATGAAAAAGAAGTGGTGCACCGCTCGAGGATCTCTCGGAGATTGATCCCCTTTTGCTGATCGCCTGTTGGAAACGCCGCTACATTTTTCTTTACTTTTCGGGCACAAGTTAGCCCCAATAAACAGTTAATTTTACACCATTTGGATTGTACGTAACAATATTATGTATAGTAGGGGGTAGGAATAAGAATAAGAATGGGGTGGAGCAGATTCGTCAAGCACACTGATATCATGACTGGTAGATTGCCACTATCCCTCAAGAGGAAGGTATATAACAGCTGCAGCTTGCCGGTACTGCACCTACGGAGCAGAAACCTGGAGGCTTACAAAGAGGGTGCAGTTTAAATTGGGGACGACGCAGCGAGCAATGGAAAGAAATATGGTTGGGGTAACCTTAAGAGACAAGAAGAGAGCAGAGGGGATAGTTGAAATCAAGAAGAAATGGAGATGGGCCGGGCATGTAGCACGTAGGCAGGATAACCGCTGGTCATTAAGGATAACTGACTGTATTCCCAGAGAAGGCAAGCGTCTTAGGGGGAGACAGAAAGTTAGGTAGGCCGATGAGATTAGGATGTTTGCTTTTATGTGGCAGCAGCCAGCACAGGACCGAGTTTACTGGCGGATCATAGGAGAGGCCTTTGTCCTGCAGTGGACGTAGTCAGGCTGACGACGACGACGACGATTATGATGATGATGATGATGATGATTAAGGAGTGGGAAAGAGAAAGTTCTGGGTATAAAAGCTAAGACAGGACCAGCCATATGCCCACAAAATCTGCTGTGACCCAGCCTCGCGCGATTTATTTCAAGCTGCTCTATTTAATTTTTTTTTTGTCAGAAGTTTGAAATGTAATTGCTGAGCTTAAGACGCAGTACGACAAAATTGTGTTTTGGCATTTAAATAACTGCATTGTCCACCGACAAACTTACTGAAGCATGTAAATTTCTCAGCACTAGTGTATAGGTTAAATTGTCTGTGCTAGAATTACTATTTCGACACTGCTTACCGCCATGACTTACGAGTGAATGCCCAGCAGACCGGATAACACGCGATAAAGGCAACGTCCGGTATGCTCACCTGGCCAACACCAGCGTCTGTTACCTATAATTGTTACCTAAGTTGCGCTGTAGCGCAATGCGATGGGCAGGCTGAGGAAACAAGGATTTATTTAGCAAAATATTTAATGAATAACGTTGCATTTTTTTTTTCAGCCGCTCTGAACGAGAATGAATTACGAACGGTGCTTGCATTGAGCCCTTAAAGGAACACTGCGCGCGTCCGACATAATCGTGTTCTCTCTTTCATTTTCACTCTCTGTAGCGAGGGAGTAATGCATGTGAAGCAAACGCCATCTGCTCCTCTCCATTCAACGCTACTGTGTTGAAAGAGCGGCGACGGATGAGACGAGTAATACTCCCTCCTCTTTTGAAAGCGACTCTCATTAGCTGGAGAGAAAGAGAGTGAGCAAAGCCTTTTCGAGATCATGCTGCAGCAGACATACAAAAGCTGCGAAGGCTAATGGCGCAGACGGACAGTGATGAAGTGGGAGGCGAGCTGAAGCGATAGAGTCGTCTGCACTGCCCACAGAGAGGGCGCTCGGGGAGGGTGGCTGTTCCCGAGTTGATGGGCAAAAACAAAACCACTGCGCACCGCGCAAGCGACGACGCACTGCGTCTCAACGCTGCGTGAGCCGAAGGAGCGGTCGGACGATAAGAAGACCTGCGTGATGTCCTCGCGCATTTGTCTTTTCGACTCGTTAGTCGGGGACTTCCATTCATAGTCAAGTTACCACGTGACCAAGTGTGCGTCATAATTGGTCGCGAAAGGTTAGAAAAAGCGAAGAGTGTGTCCTCTGTCGAGGGCAGATTGAGAAAGAAAAAAAAAGGGGGGGGGGGCGAAATTGATTGCCCAACGAATGTTTCCCGCGTGAGCGACGTGGTGGCGCTTTTGCTAGGCGTGATAACCGTGAAAGCGAATTCGCAGAAGTACGCTACGGCGCGCACAGTCACATTGCACAGCGTTTCCTGTACGTAGCCCGAAGAATGGCCAGATTGAAAGGCTTTTTTTTTTCTATTATTGCCATTATTTCCCGCTTCTCCGCTTCTCGAACGGAATACGCAATGGCGCATTCTCCTCGCCACCCCTCAGCAACGAACAACTTCATCAGCGAATCGAACAAAAGGCGCTACAGGCCCAGTGACGACGCGTGTGGTGCCCTTGGCGGAACGTGTTCATTTCTAGAGCTGCCATGAGGGGGGGGGGGAGGCGAACGCGACGCTGTGCGAAGCGCCCTGAGTCCTTTTGTCTGCGGTCTCCACACAGTCGAGGAATCCGCGCCCGCCCAGGAAGCTGACTCCGGTGTTGACCATATCATTACGGATGCCTCCCCAGTGAGCCGTAATAGCATTCGCCGGACCTGCATTTACAAGCGCCGCAGACCAAGCGTAAATGCAGGGCGCCCCCCGCTTTTGCATACCCCGTGCTCCGGTGAAGAGCTTGCGCCGAGCACCTTGATAGGATTGTGTCGTGCCCCGCACTTGACCGCGGAGGTCAGAGATGCGAGTCACTCCAACTGTGAGTGACACACCAGAGCGCCTGACGCTGCTTTTCGAGCTAGAAGAGCTACGTCGCGGGCACGGCATGAATCGATTTGGGAAATGTGGGCGAGGCAGCGTGCATTGAGGCTGTCGACTGGTTTCGACAAGCTGAAAGCCTTTTTTTCGGCTACTACTTTCACCGACTGCCTCATCGGAGCGAAATAGTCTATTGCTCCCGTGCACGGACGTCTTGGTGTGAAAATGAGCTCGCAGCTTCTAATCGAATTTGAGCACAGAGTTATTGTAAACTGTTTTGCTCAACCAAACGATTATTCTGTTATTTTTATCGAACCAAAACAAATATTTGTGTTACATAACTCGAGCGGGAACCAAATCCAGCTGAATTTAAAAAAGCTCGCTTCCTTATTCTCACATGCACAGTAACCTAATTTCCGAATTTTTTAAACAGCTTTTCCTTTGAACTCGGTGGGCCTTACCTTTCAGTGACACGAGCTGTGGTCAGTAGAGTCGGGGTCTGTGTCGACGCTATCAGTGGTATTTCGTCAACAAAGCAGGACAAGTTTTCGGACGTATGAAATAAACTTGCGCATTGTATCGCGACATTTTGTCAAGCATTCTTCATCCCAAGCATTACAGAAACATGATAAGCCTAAGATAACATTTCGAAAGAAAGCGTGAATCACTGGTGCAAGCGTGGCTATATCCTCTATGCCAGTAAAGATGGTTACGCTAAGGTGGACGCTACCAAGAATAGTTTAGATATCAGATAGATAATATTATGCTCCTCATCACTGTAAAAGACTGTTGCAGCCGGCTTCCCGGGTTGCGGGTGACCCTTCTTGTAGGGTTTTGTTGTAGAGGGAAGCAACCGAACTCTGATTTATTGATATGTGGGGTTTAACGTCCCAAACCACCATATGATTATGAGAGACGCCGTAGTGGAGGGCTCCGGAAATTCTCACCGCCTGGGGTTCTTTAACGTGCACCCAAATCTGAGCACACGGGCCTACAGCATTTTCGCCTCCATCAAAAACGCAGCCGCCGCAGCTGGGATTCAATCCCGCGACCGGAGCAGCCGAACTCTGCAAATCAACATTTATACGGTGCGTCACAACGAGGATAGCACCCAACACCATCGTGAAATGTGGTACCATTTAGCCGAATTTTCCTTTCCGCAACTTGGAAACATACATTAGAAACAACTCCCGGACATTGCACGCTGAATGTTTTGTTGTTGTTCTTGTTGTTTGTTGTTGTTTGTTGTTGTTGTAACCGCTTGCCTTCCCGTTTGTTTTGCTTGGACAGGTGATGTCGCAGCGTGGACCGAGTTTGGGCGGCGCGAAGCGTTCAAGAAGCAGCAGTGGCCACCTGTGGCGAATCGGGTGACTTATGCGGCGCGGAAGGCCCTGTCGTCGCGCGCATGTAACGGCGATTGCGCCGTGGAGCTCGCAGGGGGGCTCGCTGGCGAGTGACCGCCGTGTGGACAGAGGAAAGGGAGCCTGGGAAAACAGGCCGCCGCGGCCACCGGCGGAGGCGAGACTCTCGATGCTGCAGCCCAGGTGAAGCCCGGGGAGGAGCGCTCATTACCTCATCAAGCGGCCCTTTTTGGCGGGTCCGGCACTTCGTGAACGACGGGGGTGGCGCACCGCCATTGACCCCCGCTTGCTTGTTTGGTCCGCCGCTGTCTGCCCCAGGCGAGCCGCCTCATGTCGTTGCTCTCCGGCGAGCCCGGCGGGGGCCACTAACCCGCTGCGCAAATAGATACACGCCGATCGGCGGGTTCGTGCGCTCACCGACAGCCGGATTACGAGTGACTGGGTGATTGAATGGCCGCATGCTCCGCGCCCTTGTCCACCGCTTCGCCGACTGCGCCGCGCTCATCCCTTCGCTGGCGAACGTGTGGTGGCGTGAGTCCGAGCACTTTGCTGAATTTGTAAGTCTGGTGAGCAGCTTGGCTTACCGATAGACTCCTTAATGCCCTTTGGCTGTCAAGTAGAGTGAAGGTATGCTTATACATATGCGTGTATGCTATTATATCAAGCAGCCTCAGAATAACAGCTATTACACTACGCACATGACACTACTGTGTATAACATAATGCAAGTTGGAGCAAAATTGCAATATCTATAGCAGGGAAACAATACATTTACATATAGAATCTTAAGAGGCGGAGTCGTACACTACTCGGCGTCTGTTTGTTTCTTCTCAGAATGGTATCACCCATATTAGATCTGAAGGGAAAGCGGAACCATTCGTGCGCTTTCTTGCAGTTGCAGGGACGAGGACACACAAATACTTCTTCGTTGATATAAATTCGTTTATTGGATAATCCAAAAAGGTACGCCTTTTGCTTAGCTCTTCAGCGACAGAAAAACTTTACGAATTGCAAAGGTGCTTTATTGATAATTTTAATGCTTGCAAAAACGATCTCATATTTAGTAGTGATGCATTTTATTGGGAAAAAAGAAAATTCTGAAGGCAACTCATCTTAGAATTGCCAAATTCTGTGACAACACTGGAATTATTGAATTTTCTTTATTTAATACGTTACTTCGACTTGATGGTCTACTGATGTTTTTTTTTTATTTAGGTCCTTCGCGCACTCTCACTTTTGCGTGTGAATCTGACACATCACCTACATGTGAAGGTGTAAGGTACAGTTATATATATATATATATATATATATATATATATATATATATATATGACATTTACAATGCAATTTGGTTTAATAACTTCCCCTATACTTTCCTTGGCATTATTGTCTGTTAGATTCCATTAATATTGTCTCAAACACGGAAAAACGAGCGTCTTTTTGTTGCGATTCCTTGGAACAGCTCCACTGAAGACAGAACAAGGTTGCCGCACCCCACGCTATTCGTAAACCCATTTTTCTCTTTCCTGGAAGCCCTTTTTCTTCCAAGTTTTTTCAATAAACTTCAGTTGATAGTTTGCGCTTGTACTGTTCACTTCATTTCTTGTCTCCTGACTAACTTCGTTCTCCGCAGCAACTGTAGCGCAATTTTTCAGTCACGAAAAACCAAGTAGCCCAATACCTCACTTTGCCGATATCCAAGACTTCGACATGAACCGATTCATGGCCTTACTGGCAACATGTCAAACATACAACATACTCTACGATAAGCACTGTCAAGACGCTTTTTTTCAGTCTGCTTGCGCTGCACATTTATTGATTCGACACGGAACTGCGTGTGGATGTTTCTCCGGGGCGGGAACGGTAACGCAACTTGCTGACGCATGGAAGGACGCCCGACAACGTCCCACCCGTTTCCGGGATGCTCTGGTACGCTGTCAGTCAAGTGCTTGCATGCTCACTCTCCGTGTGTAAGAGAAGACACAATCAGTCGTTGACGGATAACCGGAGAAAGCATCAGTTCCATCACGACTCTCGGCAACTGCGATCGTTGTCGCTGGTGAAAGCGTTCGCCGTGTACTTCGAGGAGTAGTTTGGCGACGGCTCGTGACGCGCGGGGCAGGACGCGAGGAGGATGTGGCGGCGCATTCCGCGTGGACGCTGGAGCGAAAGATGCGCGTTCGGTAACAAGGTCTCGGGGTGACTGCGCAGAACGGAAGCCGGCCAGTGGCTGCCCCCCCTGCGGTCATTTGGGCCGGACCCCCTCGCTCTGTGGCGGGGGGTTTCTGCCGCCGCTGGAATGCCGTCCCGCGCGGCCTTCGGAACGCGGATCCCGCCGAGTCACGCGCGGGGCCCCTTGTCTTACTCGCCGCCGCGGTGATCGGCCCGGGCTCGAGGGGCTCTCCCTTTCCGCCAGCGCTCCTCTGTTCTCCAACGGCCCGCCTCGCGAAAGTGAGGAGCAGGTGGGGGGAGGCAGCGTCCACGACCGCGAGCTGAACTGCCAGACGATCGCGGGACCCCCGAGCAAAACCAAAAGCGGCCGGCTTACAGGAATCACCGTCCCGCAGCCCTGCTCGGACGTCTCTCAGGCATCCTGCGAGGAAAAACACCAGCAACAACTGCCCGAGAGCGAATCCTCAAATATCCGTCGTCCTTTTTATGCCGCCGTTTGCTTGCCCGGTGTATATGAAAGGTGAATGAATGGCCACGACCCGATCGTTGTACGCTTAATGCCCCCGGTGGTTTTTCTTTTTCGTTGGCGGTGCTCCGATCACTGTATCACTCAACATCGCTTTTCCCCGGACTCGGCATACTCTCTCTCTGTCTTGCCGTTTTTTTCCCCTCTCCTCGGGTGTTACGCCTCGGGTGTTACGGAATGTGTTCTTTTCGCATTCCACCGGGTCGAAATATTTTCTCGCAGCTGGTGGTGCTATTATGTAAGGCTTACATCGGCAGACTTCTCATTTCACTAAGTGAATGAAGTACACAATGTGTTGAGAATAAAAAGGAAGAGAGGTTGTAGTGACTATTCGGGAGAATGTCTTGGCAGGTGGGTAGTCATTGGGGTTCCTTCGGGTGTTTGATTGCAGAAGGTCCAAAGGCTCCAGCTTACACAGAATTTTTCCCACGCGAATAGTATCTTATTGCAGATTTGTCCATTACACTCCCAAACCTGGATCATGTGCACAATACAGTGGGTACTGTGGGGTATCATTCACATATCCCTGAAGCAGTGCAGTCGGTCAGTCACTTTGGAGCATAAGATCACGTTCGCTAAAATTCCCCTGACGCCTGGAACGCCTGCCATTCCGCACATGCGTGACATCAGGGATATATCTCAGTCCCAAGCACGCACCTTAGCGCAGCCATACTAGAAACGTTGTCTCTCGTCGATGATGAGGCACCATATTGTGCTAGTCGCATAAACTACTACAAAAGTGATTGTGGGCGAGAAAGGGCACGAACTACTGCACCGTTTGAAATATTTACATGGCTTTCGACGGCAAACTTGATCCAGTCATGCGACGTGCATGCAGCAGAAGCGAAAATCACTATCGCGTTGCATTTGGCATCTCGTAAATAACCGTTATTCACGTCTAAGGTACAATCATGCGAAGTGAACTTCCCCACGTTCTTATCTAATCACCACCACGAGTGTTATGTCGAGATGCGTAGCAGAGATGAATTGTGATAGTTAGTGGAACAGGTCTCGATAAGGCAACGTTAAAGTTCAGTGCTATTTGAGGAACTACTTTTTTACAGTGAAAGCTGTTATCAGATCACAACAAGGGTCGCATCGCCATAGTTAACCACCGCTGCCGCCGGTGTCCGTACCGACTATCGCGTGAAAAAAAAACCTAAATAAATGAAAAGTGAAGAACCTAACGGGATTCGAACCCGGGTCCACTGCGTGCCAGCCCAGCATTCTACAGCAAGCCACGCCGGTGCTGGAAACTTCGTTGCAAACTGGTCTTAGACAGGCTTGATGTCGGGAAAAAAAGCGCGTTGATATGAGTAGTAAGGCATTTTAGAACAGCAAAGAAACAAGCAGGCGTCACACAATGCGAACTGCGGCACGAGTGGGACATCGAATGCTCCAACACATTACAAAAGCTTCAGGCATAAGTTCTCATCTTCGTCAGCCATAGCATAAAAAATTGCGCACCATTCCTTGGAAGTTGATATATCTAGTGGATGCTATGCTTCTCCAAAGAATGACGAAGTATGGTGTAGTGAGTGTCTCCCTGCCATACAAAAATTAGGATGATTTATGTCATAGGGGGTACCCTGCAAGTGTGCTTGTAGGAATGGCCCGAAGAATGTTTAACGTTTAACAAAGGCTCTGAAAGGCTTTCGGTGTGAGTGGGCTGCACATTCCACGCAGGCCTGGTGTGTTTGTTTTTTAATTTTATTCACTTGCTTTGAGCGTTTTTCAGAAGTATCGTATTTGCCTGTGTGGCAGAGTTTGTGATAGTGGCAAGGCGCCCGCATAGCTCTTGGTTATTTTGGTGCCAGAGAGCCTGCAGGTTCAGTTGTACTGTGAAGTTTACCATTCATTGCTTTACGCCTCTTTTTTTACGTATATTTTTGTTCCTTGAATGGAACCACCCGCTGATAGTCAACGCTCGTGACGCACTCTTCTCGTGTCATGTTGTCCGCGCTATTTTTTTTTTGTTTTTTCCAGATTTACACGGCCTCAGCAGGGTTCTCAAGCTCACATCGGATACCGGGCCCCGATCGTGATTTCACTCCCTCTGGGAGCCGGGACAGCAAACCTTTGGAAGTTAGAGAGGGTGAGCTTGAACAATACGAAACCAAACGTTGAAAGCCGACCTTTGCCATATCTCACATATGGATAATTTCTGACATGTATATGACGCGATGGTTCACAAGCACATTGGTACCTATCTCCACAGAGCCTAAAATCTGGGCTCAAGTGTAGAGTTATTGTTTCGGGGTGATGTTTCAACAAAAGGTAACGGAATGGCATGCCGCAAAAAAAAAAAAAACTGCTTAAGACTGAACACGTGTGCGTATATTTCCCGGACAAAGCGTTAGCATTCCCGATAGGCCAGAATATAATGCGAGCACCATTTAGTAACGTCACAAAGACATAAATTCCATGAGTGTCACGTGTGGTTAACGTCGAGAGGCGCCACTGATCTTATCGTAGCATGGGAATGACCCACGGCGCGTTCTTCCACCACAACACTGCCGCGCCTGCTTCACAGTATAGAATATTTTACAGCGCAACGGGTTAGATACGGACAGAGAAGGGACACAACGTGCTGTCCGTATCTAAGCTGTTGTGCCGTAAATATTCCACGATGAACATACACCAACTTACCCAACTCGCGATTCCGAGTCCCCCAGCTTCCGCGCACGCGCAGAATTCTCAGATTGGATCTGTTGTTGTTGTTAGTGGTTCATGAGAAAAAGGAAGAAGGCACCTAATTTCTGTCTGCCTACAGGCGACACGGCGCAGTGCCTTTGGGGTGGGGTGGAGGGGGATGAAAGAGGATAGGAGAAATAGTGTGCGGTGTGTAAGGAGGGATGTCCGGTCCGCTTCAGCGCGAGCAGCAGCCCGTCGGCAAGGGCAAGGGCAACATGGCTCCTGGGATCAGCGGTAGGCAGCAATTCCTGATTCCTCCACGAACTTCGCCAGGCTGCGGACTGCTGCTGGATGTGGACGAGACGGGAACAGCAGGTCTTCCAGGGTGGAGACGGGCAGACCTTGTCTCCTGTAGGCCGTGTAGGCCCTCGAGTGTTCCTGGGCCAAGCCAGGGCAGGCACAGAGGAGGTGTTCGAGGGTCTCTGGGTCTCCGCAGCGGCTGCAGGCCGGGGAGGGACAGAGGCCCTTGGCGTAGCGGCGGGCCGCTGTGATTGGATCTGTGGGACGCAACAATGTAACTTTTGCTGACTAGCAGTGCTCCCGGCAGACTGAGGAGTGTGCGCGCGCACGTGATCCTGCGGCCACCGCTGCCAAATCCGGTGACAAGCCGCCTGCAGCGTCTATCCCCAGTAACACATAGCTTCGCCGCGCGAGCATTCCGCCCAAACTTGAGCTTGGGTTCCTTATTGCGGCTTCATCGCGACTCGTTTAACCTGTGTTGCGAACGCGAGCGAGACTCATCGTCGTCTAGGGTTACCAGACGGAGAGGCGATGGCAAGTGATATGCGAAAATAATGCCCAAAGGACGCCTTGTGGAGATCGTTTTGGCAAGAAAGACGGCATGCGCCTGCGCGGGTAATGCTTTGCGTGAAAGAAACTGCGGAAGGAATCCGCCGCGCTCCTTAGAAGCAAAATTGAATTACTGCTCCTGATAGAAAAAAAAACTTTCGTAGAGAAGTGGTATGTTGTAGGTGCACCACGTGAAAATGAGCGTGGTTTGGCGATGTGCACATCAGTATAAATACATAACAGTAAAAACAATTAGTTTCATTGCACGGAAACTGAGATACGCGCGTAAAAAAGTGGCTTTCTTGCTTTTCTTCTTTCTTTCTTTTTTACTTTCTTTCTTTTTTTTTCTTTCTTTCTTTCTTTCGTGTAAAGCTGTTGTGCGAACTTCCGAGGGGCTTTCCGCTATGATAGCTTACAGTGTGGCATTGCTAAGCTCGAAGGCACAGGTTCCATTCCAGGCCATGGCAGCCGCATTTCGATGAGGACAAACTGCAAAAGAGAGAAAAAAAACGCATGTGTTTAGGTCAAAGGGACACTAAAGAGAAACAATGAATGAGATAGATATGTGGGGTTTAACGTTCCGAAACCACCATATAATGACGAAAGACGCCGTTATAGTGGAGGGCTCCGGACATTTCGACCACCTGGGGTTCTTTAACGTGCACCCAAATCTGAGCACACGGGCCTACAGCATTTCCGCCTCCATAGGAAATGCAGCCGGCACAGCCGGGATTTGATCCCGCAACCTGCTGCACCAGCAGCCGAGTACCTCATCCACTAGACCACCGCGGCGAGGCAAACAATGAATCAGTTTCAATCGATAAATAGAATAGATAAATAAGATAGATAGATAAATAGAATAGATAGAATAGATAAATAGTCTTAGAATTCTAATGACATTATTTCTTCATCGTAGGTTTATTATTGGAGGAAAAAAAATCAAGCTCGAAGATTCATTTATAAATTTCGTGCCGAAATCTCCTCACGTGGCGTCCCGAATTTCAAAGGGTATTATCGTATTTTGGCTCCACTGGCTCCAGGGTTGCCGTTGGATGGAATAAAAAAAAGCTGCCAGAGCTGAAGCCAAGTGTCACCAAAGTGGCCGTCATATAATACTGTTCCCGAATTGGTCACTAAAGAGAACAGGACCAGTGTTATGAAGAGAGTCTATACTATTAAGGAAAAAATAGAATCAATTTGAATAAGTAGAGCTGGAAATTCAGAAGTGCGATGGCCAGCAAATAGCCATGACGCTAACTGAAAATTTTCGCCTCCAAACTGGCTGAAAAGCAGCCACTTTGGCGCACCAACGGCAAACCTAATAGTCTCATTATTATTTCCCTAATATGCTAAATTCGTAGCCCTCTCAGAAGACAACGCACTCCGTTTTCACCCACTGGGAACTACGTAAGACCTATAGCGAACAGTCAATACATGTGACGTGACGACGAATTTCGAGGAAACTTCAAGTTGACCTCGCCACACGCATTTTCTGTTTGCGCGACGCCTCGCTTACGAACCGTCTTTTCGCGGCAAGTGATCAGTTTTTGGTATCGTCAAAGAGCAGTTCAATACACGAGAACAATATTTCTACTCATTAGTGTTCCTTTATAAGGTGCAAGTTGCGGAACCTCGTGATAAAATTAATATGTGCGCTTTTACGTCCCGAAGCTAAGATATATGATTATGAGAGGTGCCGTAGTGAAGGGCTCTGGAAATTTCGACTATTTGGTGTTCTTTATCGTGCACTGACATGCACGGGCTTCTACCATTTCGCCTGTACCGAAATGCGACCACCGCGGCTGGAGTCGAACCCGTAACCTTTGGATCAGCAGCCGAACGCCCCGCTGCTTCACGAATTCCTGCTACAGCGTGCGCCATAATTAATGTCATAATTTTGGCACGTAAAGCACCTTAATTACTATTATTGACAAATGAGACGCTTGGGTGGAACGATCGATGGATATTTATGCCAGGAGGCTAATTACGCCTGCTATACAAGTATACCACCACATCATTCCTAACATGCTTAATTGAACTTCGCTTGATAGCGTTATCTTCTATCTTTGAACTATATACGGCTTCGCACTCTGCTGGAACACAGAGTCATTACAGCGCATCTGTTCAGCTGGCTGAGTGATAGATGGTAACACAGTACCGAACATTGATTCATATGTAAGGTTTAACGTCCCGAAACCACTATATGATTATGAGAGACGCCGTAGAGGAGGGCTTAGGAAATATCGACCACCTGGGGTTCTTTAACGTGCACCCGAATCTGAGCACACGGGCCTACAACATTTCCGCCTCCCTCAGAAATGCAGCCGCCGCAGCTGGTATTCGATCCCGCGACCTGCGGGTCAGCACACCCCACTGTCGTCATTGTCACAGCGTTGATCACTCGTCATTACCAATCCATTCTCATCGTAATCCGGGTTTCGCCCTTGATGCTGTAGATTCTTCGTGACGTATCACCGGGAGAATTCATCCCGTCGGAACACTGCTCAGAGCGGGTGTACTAAACGATGCCGCAGTATAGTTCTGAACCGGAATACATCACCGGGTTAACCATATGAGGATCCGCCTGAAGGTACTAGACGTCGTAAGTGTTAGTAATTTTGCAGAAGATAACGTATACTACTCCACGAAAATTATAACAGACGAGAATATGCTATTTAGTAAATCATTATTATAGATTTGAATCAAAGGTCGGGAGTCTGGAACGAAATCCTGGGGTATACCTGAACATGACACTATCGGAAGAAAATCAATTTCATTAGTGGATACAAAGTGTTTACGCTTAGGACGATATTCTTATATCCACTGGAACAAAAAAAGGGTAAATACGTAAGTGTAATTTTACTAGAAGCAGTTGATGACCAACCTTATATTCGCAAGGTTTCATAAATACAAACAATCGCCGCACGTATATGAAGAGCCGTGACCATGTGTGCACACTAATGGACAAATGGGCTAATTGGTTTACGAGCTCATTGGCGGAGATTATTCGTTTACGTACGTTATTCCAAAATAGTGCGAACGACGAGACGGTGCTTTGCCCGGCTTGTTCGTTCACTGTCTCGTTCTTTGCGCTGATTTGCTAAAATGTAGAATTATGGAACTATCTATAATAATGCTCTTATAAAGTGACTATGCGGTAGAAAAAATAGTGCGTTGTTTTTTTTTGGGGGGGGGGGGAGGGGGGGATAGTTTTGATGTAAAGTCCAGCGTGGTATTTTTTAGGAGATATGCCCTTCTGCCTGAATTTCGGTTCTCAATAGGTATGGAAAAACAACTGACCACTGCTGCAAACAAATGATGCCACTTGACAAAAATGTGACGCATCTGAACGCTGGGAACACCGGTGCGAAGCTATTCGGCAGCTATACATTCTTTGGAACCATTTTAGAATGCCAAAGGTTACGCGAAGACTGCTGCCGAGCAACGGCCAGCTGGAAGTGAGTCAGTCAGCCAGTATGCGGTGCCTTAATCGTGCATTACGTCCTGTGAGTCACGCGTGCACGCCTGCTTGCGAGGACGGTAGGGGTTAGTGGTCCTTTAAGAAGTGGCATTTATACACGCAACTCTGCAGCTGCGGCACACACACAAAAAAAACAATTGTTTGTGTATGTTCTGTACCCTCTCCCCTTTCTGCCCTTCCACTGAGATTGTTCAGTTAAAGGAATTTTTCTTAACACCGAAATGCTCACTTCGAAACCACTAAACTGGTCGGGGCAAAAGTATAATGTCATTCTTATGTGTGCGCAGGTAACTCTCTCCCACTTTCGGGTGAAGGTGGAGGAAGACACAACGATGTGCAAACAAGGGTGACTATAGACGGAATTTTCCCTTTTCACTTCAGCAATGAAGAAAAACTGACTTTTTAATGAGTCAAATGTGAATAATTGAAAGGTTAACTGAAGAAAAGGCTGACCTATGGTACCCATATCTATACACCAATTTATTTTCCCTATTTTCCTGAGAAAAAGGGAACTCGGCTATGCGTTTATAACCACGACAAAGACGCTGAAGTCTTCTTGTCAAAACATCATTTAGCGTTGTTTTTGTCCGACATCTCATTCTTTTCATGCGTCAACATGGTCTGGCGCTCTTGGGCCATCAAATGGTCCTTGCTCTATAAAACACCATATATCAATCATCATCAGCACCATCATCATCATCATCATCATCATGCTTTCCATGACGGGAAAGAAAAAAAAGAAACCACCCTTACAGCTTTATCTTTGGCCCTCTTCCAAGCAAGTGAAATGTTGTATTTAAAATGACAAACGAACTCTCATTCCCACGTGCGCCCGCTAGTTTCTTCGCAACCTCACACGAGTTGAAGCTTCCCCGAGGACTGAGAATTGAAGCCTCAATTCTTGTTGTCAACTGCGAGTGGATGGATGAAATGAATGTATGAGTGAAAAAAATTGTTGAGGTCATCAAGGATTCCACTGCAGGTTTTAAAAATGGTGACACCGCCCACCTGCCCCACCTTTACGACCGCCCCGCCGCGGTGGTCTAGTGGCTAAGGTACTCGGCTGCTGACCCGCAGGGCGCGGGTTCGAATCCCGGCTGCGGCGGCTGCATTTCCGATGGAGGCGGAAATGTTGTAGGCCCATGTGCTCAGATTTGGGTGCACGTTAAAGAACCCCAGGTGGTCTAAATTTCCGGAGCCCTCCACTACGGCGTCTCTCATAATCATATAGTGGTTTTGGGACGTTAAACCCCACATATCAATCAATCAATCAATCAATCAATCAATCACCTTTACGACCGTCGATGCCCGCGTATGTGCGATGTCAGGGCAAGTTAAAGAACACCATGCAGATGATGGAAATTTACGGAGCCCTCCACTACGGCGTCTCTCCTAATTATATTGCGGTTTTTGAACATAAAACTACAGATAATATTATTCTTATTACCTTTCTGATCACAACACAAAATGCCTAATTGCCCTACCACTAGCAGTGTGGACTCGCCTGGACAAGAACATAGCCGGAAGCTTTTACTCGTAGAGCCCGGCCACCGCCCTGAATGACTGGCTAAGTACTACAACGTTGTGTCAAAGAGATTCATATTATATATGCGTTTTTACTGAAGTTCTCATCCAATGAGTAGTTGCATATCTTCACAATATTTTTTTTTCTAAATGAGGGTACAGAAGATTGCTTTATTCATCGTAGAAGATGGCTCCCAGCTCAGCGGTGCTTCTGTAGTGCTGCCACCTATGTGTGCCCATGTCATTCGTTAACCTCGCAACCTCATGGAAACATCAGCAGGCACACGAAGTGGCTAACCCGCTGCGACCAAAACGTGAAGGGATACTGCGACGTGTCATGTAATCAGAGCGCCATATCTGAAACATCGTAGTAGAGACGATGCTCGATTAATGAAAAGTGCTGACAAATAGAAATGGTAACACTTCTTTGAACAAGATTCTGGCATATTGATTAAAGTAAGCCAAAAATTTCAATTTCAACAATAATAATGAACTGAACAATGCTTGTGGAGAAACTTTGTATAATATGTTTCTCGTTCTTCCTTGTTTATTATTTGTTTTTCTGAACCACCGATGTCTCTGAAAATTGCCGCCACCATTATAGTTCTGTGTCAAACGATGTCATCTTCATTCGACCGCTTCTGTGAGTATCGATGCGATTCCGTGAGTGTATCGTTCTTTGCGTGAGGTGAATGACGTGGGGCGCAAGTCAGCCGCAGACGGTCGGCGACAGTTGGCCGGCATCAATCACCTCTGGAGAAATTGTTTTGGCAACGGCAACGCTTGGCCGTTGCGCCAACTTTTGGGCGTGATACATGTACCACGTTGTGCAACTGCGCTACACCGACGGTTCGCAGTTCACACCTCGGTGCGCTGCGTATACTCCCCCCTTCAGTCTCGGCGAACCATTGTGCGTATAACAATTCCTCCGAGTACATCGTGCGGCTTTGTGGTGTGGCCAACCGATTTACTGACACTGAGACTGCCGGAGAGTCCGACAAAAGCGCTCTTGTAACAGTTTGCAAAGACTTCTTAGTACAGAGCGTCATGCCTTTCTTGTCCAGTATGATTGCGTACCTGTCCAGTATATCACAAAATCCAACACTGAAACTACACGACGAAGTTACTTATTTATTTCATGGTTGTTTCTTCACTTCGCGAATGGCGCTACGGATTGGTGTATTGGAAGTACACGACTAATTTTCTATTCGACTGTGCGCAATGATAACTCAGCTTCGTGCTCACTTCGACTATTGAGGCTCAATATATGGATTCGTCTATCCCGAGTACTAGCCTTTCTTGCAAAGTTTACCGCATACAAATGCTCACCTTGTCTGCTGGACATGGAGGAAAATATTCTATTGATAAATTATTCACGCCCGCCTTGTTACTACAGTGGTCGCAGTGCTCGTCTGCTGACCCCAAGGTTACGAGTTTGATCCCGTACACACCAATCGCATTTCTATACGGTGGCGAAATGCTACAGAGACCCGTGTAGCGGTCAATGTCCACTTCAAAGTACACCAGATAAGCATAATGTCCAAAACTATCATGTCTCTTAAGCAAAGCGTTTGTTTTTGTACGTAAAACTGTTGAAATTAGTAACTAATTATTCAAAGAAGAGTAATAGATTCACTCGCCGAAGGAGGAAAACATTGGCTGCGACAGCAATGTTCAGCGTCTCTGTTTTGAGCTGCTCGGATTGTGCAACAGTTCGTGCACGCGGCTCAGTTGCAGCGAAAATATATCCCAGCCTTAAAATCTTGTTATAAAACCGTGCGGTCGGGTCTTGTAATGACATCGTGCTAGCACTACAGCGCTGCAGATAAAGAACTCTGGGGCTGTCACCACTGAAATTCCATCATTATCAGATTTTCATATCGTGAGCTCCATTGTCTATTTTACAATAGTTCCCTGTTTCAGGAGATTCGGCGTCGAAAGTATGCGCCATTAATTTTGTGAATTGTGCGCACGCTGCAATTTTCAGAAACTCTGAAAGGCTTTCCAACGGCGCCAACAAATACGTTTTAACAATACAATATTCGTAGTGAATACACCGTAATAATAATACGTAGCATAGAATCTCTGCACATACAATTGGCATGCCCTACACATAAATGTACACTTGAGATCACGGCTACGCCAAAAGATTCACTTAAAGTGGCCACGTATATTTTCTATCGCAATGTTGCAATGTGAAGAAAGAAGTAAAACAATCGAATACTTCACAATGCATGGCTGTTTTGAGCAAGTAGCAACAAATGACAAAGCGTTACCTTGTTTCTAGGCAAATTGTTTATGGTAACAAGAAAGGTAATTGGTGGGAAGTCTACGTGCGTAGAAATCAATTTGGGCTTGCAGTCATTGAATATTTTTCTCTTTCCGTGTATGCTTTCGCTGCCGCAGTGGATGGTCCAAAGAATGAACGAGAGGACGTTTTATGCCAGATGTTCCGCGTGGATGCCGCCAGCTGAAATCAAGGCTTAATGAACATTATTTGAATTTTCAAAAATAGTTTCTGTTCACTCATTGGGATTGATGAATTTGACCCGTTGAGTTCTGGATGCCATATAGAATGAATTTTCGATACAACGCCCAATATTTATTTATTTATTTATTTATTTATTTATTTAATTTATTTATTTATTTATTATGACGGCCCTCTAAAACGTTAGCTGCCGACAACTTGAATCAATTGCCATGGTAGTAAACTCAAGAAAAGGCCCCTGAAACTGTTTACATGCCTAAGTCACATAACAATAAACAAAAGAAAATCACAATAACGCATGCTGACTTAACGATGAACTACGCATAAATAATGAATAAAGCTAACAAACAAAAGAAAACTTTGTAATATTATTAAGTAAACGATAAATAAATGGCGTCCATTTTTACGTGTCCGTTGCAAGTTTAATGGCCGAGTTCTACCTTCACAAAATGTTTGTGTAACAGCTTCTGTGAATGTCGCGATGCAAAAGACGCCATGGTATTACCGTGAGGGTGCACGTTAAAGAACCTCAGCTTGCCGGAGACCTCCGCTATGGCGTCTCTTGTAATCATAAGGTGGTTTTGGGACGTTAAACCCCACATATCAATCAAATCAACATTAGCGTGAGCATAATGAACGAAGAGGCCAGCCGATATCCGAAGTAATGAGACGTGAATGGAGACTAGTATGCTCCAGTAAAGCTCCTGGCCTTCCCGCAACTCTCGCGCCCCGCCGCGGTGGTCTAGTGGCTAAGGTACTCGGCTGCTGACCCGCAGGGCGCGGGTTCAAATCCCGGCTGCGGCGGCTGCATTTCCGATGGAGGCGAAAATGTTGTAGGCCCGTGTGCTCAGATTTGGGTGCACGTTAAAGAACCCCAGGTGGTCAAAATTTCCGGAGCCCTCCACTACGGCGTCTCTCATAATCATATGGTGGTTTTGGGACGTTAAACCCCACATATCAATCAATTTCCCGCAACTTTAAAAAAATTAGGCCATCAGTTAGAGGCGCTCAGCCTGAAGGTAGAGTGGAGCTGGGTGGGCCTCCTTGTTTCTCACACATTTGTCAGAATGAGCTCAATCAGGCATTTTCAACAATTTATTGGTTATTGTTCGATTACCAATTTCTTATCGATTGGCCATTACGAAGTATTGACCATGCATTTTGAGCTAGGTTGAGCTCGACCAAGCATTTCGTAGAATTCATTACTTCATGGTCTATTATCAATTGACCATTGTTTGGCTATCCCATATCTAGGCTAGGCAAAGCTGGTCGAGCTTTTGCGATTACTATATACATAGATATCTGCTGCTAAATATAGGCACTTCTTTTGGGAACTCCTTGAGGCAAGCTGTTAAGCTTTTCTTCAGGCTGTTCGGAGTCACCGGAGAAATATCATCGACTTTTTTCATCTTCTGCTCGCTCCCCGGACACGCTCGCCCAGCTCCAAGCCTTCTCTTTGTCATCTGTTTCATATTTTACTTCGCACATGGAACACGTGCGTCGATTTGTTCGACGAGTAATGTAATCCATGGTGATAAGGGCTGCTGCAGCGCGAGCACGAAGGTGCTAGAAGAAGCGATAAGGGCTGTGCTCGCGCTGCAGCCCTTATCACCATGGATTCTCACCAACTAGCCCAAATAGCCGTTCTTCAGTAATGTAATAACTCTGATGGGAGGGAGGACGAGTTCAGAGAGAACACAAAAAAGGAAGATAAAAACTTTTGGTGCAAAAAAAGAATGTTTTGCTTTCGCGTGGCTGGATGCCAACCCATCATCCGAAGGCGAGCGTTGTAACCACTCGGTTATCCAAGCAAGCTAGCTGAGTGCATCATAGAAATGTAGAGTATAGTGAGGAGACGGAAAACGCAAATGAGGCTTAAGAGGAAAGATGTGCTGATGAGGTGGAGGGGTATGTGCAAAACATAGCATAGAAAGAAGAAAGGAAACACACAGAAAAGTAAGAAGAAGCGATTGAGAAAACAGAAAGAAAGGAAGAGAGAAAATCATAGGAAAATCGAAAAAATAAAGGGAGAAAAAAGATAAAAAAAAGAGGAGGCAGGAAATAGGGGAAAGGAAGAGAAAGAGAGCTAGAAAGAGCGAGAAAGAGAAATGCATAAACAAAAAATAAAGTGAAAAAAAAACCCAGACATAAAAAAGTAAAAACGAGAGAAGACGAAAGAGAAAACAAAAATGAAGAGAAACAAACACTTTGACTTGGCACCACAAGTGCAAAGCTAGCTGACCACGCCCACTACGTGGCGATGACCTCTCCCGTGTTCTGCCAATCAAGCCTCGTTCCTGAGCTTGGTGCTTGCTGCTGCCACGTTGTAAATGTAAAATGATGACGATAATAGTGTGCGAAGCTGCCTGGAAAATTTTCAGATTCCCGTTAAGAAGAAGCAAAACACACCCTTCTGGGTGTCGACATGATGATATGGCAATTGGATAGCTAAAAGTTTATTTACTATTCAGCCGTCGGTGATTCACTCTCAAAAGACAAACATTTTTATTTGGCCTTTTGCCAGCAATGTGTTGATTGATTGATATGTGGGGTTTAACGTCCCAAAACCACTATATGATTATGAGAGACGCCGTAGTGGAGGGCTCCGGAAATTTAGACCACCTGGGGTTCTTTAACGTGCACCCAAATCTGAGCACACGGGCCTACAACATTGCCAGCAATGTATATATATATATATATATATATATATATATATATATATATATATATATATATATATATATATATATATATATATATATATATATATATATATATTTATATATGTGTGTGGGGGGGGGGGTTAACGTCCCGAAACCACCATATGATTATGAGAGACGCCGTAGTGGAGGGCTCCTGAAATTTCGACCACCTGGGGCTCTTTTAACGTGAACAGACGGGCCTACAACATTTCCGCCTCCATGGGAATTGCAGCCACCACTGCCGGGATTCGATTCCGCAACCTGCGGGTCAGCAGCTGTGTACCTTAGCCACTAGACCACGGCGGCGGGGCTATATATATATATATATATATATATATATATATATATATATATATATATATATATATATATATATATATATATATATATATATATATATATATATATATATATATATGGTAGAAAAAGAGGCTGAAAAACGTGCGAAATTACAAGTTTTAGTAACGTTTCGGCAGGTGGGCCTGCCTTCGTCGGAGTGTATATATATATATATATATATATATATATATATATATATATATATATATATATATATATATATATATATATATATATATATATATATATATATATATATATATATATATATATATATATATATATATATATATATATATATATATATATATATATATATATATATATATATACGCCATGACAACTGATCGCAGACGCCACTTTGAAAAATTGACCGGGTACACTTGATATGGAATGACCCATACATCCATATGGAGGAATGTCTGGGAATGCTTTTGCCACAGTCTCAGCAGACATATCTCGCATGGGAAAGGCTTTTGGCTAGCGGGGGAATTGGTCGACACAGGTAAGAATGTAGCAGAAATCTTGAGAAGTTGGCAAAGGACCAACTTTATTAATGTGAACCTTTCTGAACCGAGCATCTGGAGGGAGAACTGTTGACAGCCGAGCGGCAGTGTGGCGCTGTATTTTTGACCGTTGACCTTGAGTACACGTACGCGACCGATTTCGAACGTCTTTGTTCATTGATGATCACAGGTATCGTGCGGTCACAAGTGCTTGCATGCGTTGCACGAATTCCTGGTTGTGAAATTGAGTGTAGAGAGTCAAAGACGGAGCGGCGAAAAGGTTTTGGTAAAAATGGACGAGGCGTGCTAGTGGACATGCCACATGGGAGCAGTTGCGTGCAGGTTTGCAATGAAATATTTTGGAATACGAGAGTGTATGAAGAATTCCTCAACTCTCGGAGCTCTTCATCTGCCCTTTGTGCCAATGCCATTTTGTGAAAGTCGACAGAGGTTCAAAGCAAAGTGACACCGCTTACGTGGGAACGCGAGAGCGCGTCAGCTGCAGCGTTCGCAGAGCCGGTGACATTGCAAATATCAGTACAGAATTCAGATAAAAATGCCAGTTTTCAAATTTCTCTCGGCGACAGTCCGTCCAATCGAGTCGTGAAGGCATGAGTCATTGGCTTGCGGTTAGTGAGAATATAAAATGGCCTGCCTTCCAGCAAGTGGCGGAAATATTTCACTGCCAAATAAACAGCGAGAAACTCACGTTCGCACGTGCTGTACTGGGTTGGGGCTGGCGACAGCGTTTTGGAAAGAATGCGAAAGGCTTCCAGTCATTTCCGATGCATTGCTACAGTATAGCACCTACGCCACGGCTAGATGCGTCTAACATTTGGCGGGTTGGTGCATCAGGCCGCGGTTGATTGAGGAGAGCTGCCGTCGCGAGGTCACTTTTGATCGTGTCGAAGGTGGCACGAGCATTGTCCGTCCACTCTAGTGGTGCGGTTCCCGGTCCGGGGGTTGACAGGAGATCATTTAATGGCTGCAGTGTGCGTGCACAAGCCGGTATGAAGCGTCGTGAAAGTTAACTAAGCCGAGGAATTGCCGAAGTTTTCGCTCGTTTTCAGGTACAGGGAAATTTCGAACAGCACGAACCTTGTCGTCCAGTGGTTTGATACCTTCGCCTGTGAGACGATGCCCTGAAAAGTAAATCTCTGGAACTCCGAAAAGGCACTTGCAATGGGTTGTCGATGGTCCCATATTTTTCGACGCGAAAAGAGGGGCCGCAGATGAATAGCATGTTCTTCTGGCGAAGCGCTGGCAACCAGGATGTCGTCGACGTATGCATAGCAGAAATCCAAGCCTCGGGTCACCTCGTCGATAAACCGCGCTGGAATGTTTGGGATGCATTTTGCATTCCAAATGGCATTCTGGTGTACGCGAATAGGCCAAATGGTGTTCTGACTGCTCTTTTCGGGACGTCAGTCTCTTCTACCGGGATCTGATGATATGCCTTTACGAGGTCAATTTTAGAGAAAATGACGGCACCTGAAGTGTTCGAATGAAGTCATGCAAACAGGGAATTGGATAGCGGTCCGGTTGAGTCACCTTGTCAAGAGAACAGTAGTCACCACATGAACGCCAGTTGCCTGTTGTAGACTTCGGCACTAAATGAAGAGGTGATGACCAAGGACTGAAGGATGGGCGCACAATACCCAGCTCGAGCTTATGTTCAAACTCACGCCGAGCAATGTCCAGCTTCTCAGGTGGCAAGCGGCGAAGACGGGTGTGTATTGGTGGTCCTGTTGTCATGATGTAATGCGTCACGCTGTGCTTGAGCGGAGATGTTGTACTCACAGGAGACGTGATGAAAGGAAAGTCCGTCAGCAAGTCTGTGTTGTAGAAGTTGGAATTCGGCACTTCTGGTCGAAGCAGCGTTGAAGTCATCATTTCCATGCATGACGTGATGCCGTGAATGCTCAAGTGTGTTGTAGAATCTCGTTGACAGCAGTTTTTCAGGTCCACAAGAAGTCCGAAGTTGCGAAGAAATTCAGCTCCGATAATCGCGTGCTTCACGTCGGCTACCAAAGACACCCAACGAAAGGTTCGGCACAGCCCGAACTTCATTGTCAGGGAGTGCTGGTCGAACGTTGCAATTCGCGTGGCGTTCACGGCTTGCAGGTTGTATATGTTGGTTGGCGTTAGGGCCGCAGGAATATGGTGGAATTTGGTTACCTGAGACACAATTATTTTTGTTGTGAACCGGGCCTCCACTTGCGCGAACCAAAGGGCAGGGTTAGCAGGCCAGAAACACGGAAGCTTGAGGGCAGCCGCGGAGATGGCAGGATATTGCGGCACTTGTAGGATCTCTCCGTCTGGGTAGCGTCGGTGGTCGTCTTTGTGCTCACCGTTGATGTTTTGCGAGAAACTGGCCAGATGTGCAGAATTTTTTCAGGTTTGAAGCACTTGCTGTTCTACTCCGGGTCACCGATTTGGTAAAGGAATGAATCTCGCCTACATTACACTAATTACTGATTATATAAAAAGCTAGTGATACGAGACCCCACGACCTTTTGTATTCTCTTCGCGTTCCTCAGTTCCCCAACAAGAGTAAAGTAGGAAACAGGAGAACACAAGAGGTAGGCTGGAGAGGAAAATGCAAAAGAAGGGGGACCAATAGAAAAGCCAAATGAAAGTAAAAATGGAAACAAAAATTGTCTGTACATAATAATCACATAAAATGGAAGTCACATATGTGGCACTTGCACTCCCATCAGAGGAGTTAGACTGTCATCTCCGTCACACTATGGCACCTGAGCACATGTTGTGGTCAGTTTGCGTTGTTTTGCATAAGGCCTGTGCATGTCATATCTCTCCGCCGTGAAATTCAGCAAACTGTGATGCGCCACTTTCATTATGAAAGTGCATGACAGAGGGAGCTCATTTTGTACACTAAATATAGCAGCCTCTTGTGTGTGTGTGTGTGTGTGTGTGTGTGTGTTTGTGAGTGTGTGTGTGTGCGTGTGTGCGTGCGTGCGTGTGTGCGTGTGTGTGCGCGCGTGTGTGTGCTTGTGTGTGTGTGTGCGTGTGTGTGTGTGTGTGTGCGTGTGTGTGTATGTGTGTGCATGCGTGTGTGTGCGTGTGTGCGTGCGTGTGTGTGTGTGTGTGCGTGTGTGTGTGTGTGTGTGTGTGTGTGTGTGTGTGTGTTTGTGTGTGTGTGTGTGTTGTGCCTGGGGGTGGTTCTTGAGTAGCGTAAATGGAGATCTTCTGCTGCATGGCGTTCAGGAAAGGTTACTGTGGGCTGAAAAGAAGAAAGCAATTCACACCTCAAAGAAAAGCTCGCAGACCTTTATAAGCAATTTGGCATATATGTGGGCTTTGTCAAGTAAGCGGTATGCAATAGAGACCCAAAAGTGATAACAAAGCCAGTAAAAGAGCCTTTCGTAAGGTCAACAGCCAGAAGAATAAATTTTTCATTCTTTGAAGGAAGGTTGTGCTGGTCTCTTCCTTTTTACCCTTTTGTAATCGTCAAAATATGGTCGTGCTACAGTTTTATTGTTAAAATGTGCAAGCAATTTATTCATTTGCATATTTATTATGAACTGGTGAAATCAGGTACTCGTTAGATTAGTCTGAATACTCTACTTGAAAGTATAGTTTTTATCATGCTGAGCCAAATAAATGTTTTTTTTTTGTTCTTTTGCTCCTATCGAAAGTACGCTTCATTCAGTGTTTTCAAGAAACACATTTCGCGTACTTGACAAGTTAGCATTGGGTTTCGGGCGGCACTTCTGATAAGATGAACTCCTATAAGACGAAAAAAGTATCGTGGTTCCTCCGAGTACGTCTGAAAGGGAGTCTACTTTGTTTCATACAAAATAAAATTGTGCTGCTTAGAGGGCACTTTAAGCATTTGGAAACCAAGTGAAAGCAATTACTATGACACAACGTTTTCTTGATCACAAGGCGTTACTCTTTCAGGGTTATGATTGGCTATTGAGTTGATTTTTAACCTTTCTTTATTCGCCTTGTTGAAAAATTTCAATTTGCTGCATCTTAAGCGTTTTTTTATGAAAAGCACAAATACTTTACGCAGTAATATATAGTCATTTTCTGTTGTTTTAGCTTCTTAGTTATATTAATAAATTACTTCGGGAGCAAATGAAGTAAAAATATTGCCCGAATATTGTGACAAAGTTGGGAAGACTAGCATTACGACTCATATTGGGGATTATTTTCGCAATGTAGCGCTCAGAGTAAAAATATCGCGTATATATTGTTGTATTGTATGGTTTGTTAGTATACGAAATGCTGGAAATTTCAAAAGAGGAGTTCCAGTTTTAAGGGAGAAAATTGTTTCATCTGAAGAACGACAAAGCAGTAGAAAGCCTGCCTTTGCCTCACCTTCACTGCATGGCACATCAGTGTGAGGAGTCAGCGGGGCTTTTCGGCAGGGAATCATGCATGTCACAATATTTCTTGTCACTTGTTTTATTTATGATACTGTATAGAAAATCGAAAAGGGCTATAGTGC
Organism: Rhipicephalus microplus; assembly: GCF_043290135.1. NCBI lineage: Eukaryota > Metazoa > Arthropoda > Arachnida > Ixodida > Ixodidae > Rhipicephalus > Rhipicephalus microplus. The sequence goes on along the minus strand of NC_134710.1, from coordinate 54,205,871 downwards.
TAGCTTTATAGAAGGTTATCTTCCCCCTCGGGTAATTAAAGGACGGGTTATATTCAACCGCTTTACAGTATCAAGGGGCAGAATTATAATGCAATATATGGCCGGCAACACAGTATTAGAACGTTGTTTTTGCCTTCTGATAATTTACGCACATGTCTTAATAATAAATAATGACATAACTGATGTATAGTTTACGCAAGCAATTTTCATGATGTTTCAGATATAGGACGATGCGTGTGATCGGTTACCACTGGTGCGCATGATGACAGGCTGTATACTAGGTGTACAAGTTACAGTTGATTCGATATCATGCACATAAATGGCACTTAATTAGCCATTTTCGGTTGTCATTTTAACTTTTCATCCATCTTGTTTTTTAATAATCCTAGAGCATTGAAAAAGTTAAAAGCACGTCGCCACTACCCGACGGGTAATGGCGGTGTGCTTAAAATATTTTAGATACGTATGTGGGGTTTAACGTTTCAAAACCACCACATGATTATGAGAGACGCCGTAGTAGAGGGCCCCGTAAATTTTTACTATACCTTGGATTCAGGCCCAATAGAAAAGGAGCAAGGCCAAAAAACTGGAAGCCTTTATCAGAGGTAGACATTGTACTTCACACCGAAAGTGGCGCCCCCATTCCGAGAGTGGATGCTATTAGAGTGCTGGGCACGATTATAGAGTCGCACGGGTACAACGGACAAACCATCGCTAACAATTCGACCAAGACCGTGAACATGATCAGGTTGATTAATAGGGTTTCGAACAGAAGTAGGGGGGGGGGGGGACTCAGAGAGGACAATCTACTGAGGCGCTTTCATGCATTCCTCATTAGTTACATAACGTACGTTGCTGCCATGCACTCTTGGTATGGATTCGAAAAGAAGGAGCTGGAAACTCTGATCAGAAAAAGCGTAAAGAGGGTGTTGGGCCTCCCCGTGTGAACAAACACTGAACGGCTTATGCAGCTAGGAGTTCATAACACCTTAGATGAGATCATTGAAGCTCAAGAGACTGCACGGCTAATGCGCCTGTCGTCTACGCCGGCTGGTAAGAAGATTCTGGCCGTCCTAAGCCTCAGCTCGGCGCTCGTAGAGGATCACCGTCTTCCACTACCGGATGAACAGCGTACTGCCATCCAGGTCTCTTCGTTTCCGCGAAACGTTCATATATATATATATATATATATATATATATATATATATATATATATATATATATATATATATATATATATATATATATATATATATATATATATATATATATATATATATATACCGTGAGCCTAGCAATGTTCCTCGGGAGTTTGCAAGCGTTGTATGTTTATAATGCGGGCATTTGTAGTCAGCCTGCTTCTTGTTTGAAGAATTCTAAATTTTGCATTCCCTATGGTTTACAAAACTATGAGCCACCCCTCCCCTCTCGGCTTTTTTTTTTTCACTGCCTACTTCTAACCGCTTGCGGAGTTTTGGAAAAATTTGTAGCACTTTACTGTTTTTTATGGGCTTTCGATAAGCAAGATATTTGTCGTTGTGGTATCAGCTTTTTTCCTATGTTATGCAAAAAGGTGAAGGAGGAGTAGCCCGGTCAGAGGCGCGAACATCTTATAAACATATTTGTAGTGACAAATACGGGCTCTGCTATAGAAACGTCGAAGAAGAGGTTTGTTGTGGCGGAGGCTTGTGCTTGAGACCACTGGCTGCTGTCTCGCTGCTGTTAGGCCCATTTAATGGTTGCTTCACCCCGGCGTGGCATCTTATAGTATTCTTACATATCAATCAATAGTGGGGGAAGAAATTAAGTGGCGTGTGTCATTTTTCTGTGGCTTGTGTACTGTTGTACTTCAAGCACTTTCCGCGTTCATCTTTCACGAGGATATCTTATACTTTGTTTACTTGTTGAGCTTTATGGCATGTTAAGATGGGTTTGAGTTTGTTTTATCGTGTATAATGACTTCATATATATGTCTTAAACAGAGCCACGGACAAAAGCAGATTGAATAGGACTGAACAACACGAAAGCTGTGTTGTTCAGTCCCTTTTGGTGTGTTTTCTCTTTCGCGCTTTTTAAAACATGAACCCCTACCGACTGACCTCAACCTTCCTCTTGCTAACTCCAAGTAATTCTGTTTTTTTATTTGGAACGAAAATATCAAGCGTGAAGTAGCCAACACAGTGTCTACATGTGCGTGCTCTTTGTTTAGTGATTTGAATGCAATGAGTGGAATCGTTCGGGCTGGGGCACTATAGAATCCAAAGGACAGGTTCTACCTCAAATGTTTCGAGAACAAATTTTTACCAACTGCTGCTATTATCAGCCATCTTGTCTCTTAAATACCATCACAAGTACCAATCCACTTAAAGGGAGTAGATTTCGTTTGCTACCTGGCCGATCTACTGATTGTTCAGCGGACGAATTCCTCGATTTAGAGTGAGGGCAACACCATAAGTTGGAGGCGTAAAGGGAGCGGCTCGTGGTTTAGAGACTATTAAACTGGATTGGAAGGGGCGGACTGGTCGCCGAATTGCAATTAGAGACGAACGTGCCCTCGAGCGAAAGCTAGGCGACGTCCGATGCTTCTTATGCTGGGGTCAGTGGTGGTGCCGTCGTTACTCCACTGCCCGAGCTTGTACAGTTGTACAGCTTGTACTATCGGCATCAAACGAAACGCGAACAGCGGAGCGCGTTGCAGAAGCCTTATCAATGACATAGTGCGTGCCGTTCACCAGTCATTGACGCAGACAGGCCCGCACACTCGGTGTGGCAGTACTGCGAGATCCGCCCATAGTGCAACATTTCTGCTTGTGTTTCAGGTATGGTGGTGGTATTTCAAAGGAACAAAAAAAAAAATACAGAGGTTAAACTACTGCAGCGGATCGAAGGCGAGTATTGTAGCACGATTTGTCATCACGGAGTTCATAATCACGAAGTGCCTGGCAAATTCCATTTATAGTAGACAAAACTCGGTTCACAATGCCGGCAATTTCACGCTGTTTCACTTCGTGCCGATAAAGCGGAACAATTTCCGCTCTCTCTTTCGAAGAAACGCTCGGCATTTCCAGGTTAGTGGTTTAGCTTTTTCCGGTCGGTCTCTGAAAGAAGGCGATGGAGGCGGAAATGTTGTAGGCCCGTGTGCTCAGATTTTGGTGCACGTTAAAGAACCCCAGGTGGTCTAAATTTCCGGAGCCCTCCACTACGGCGTCTCTCATAATCATATAGTGGTTTTGGGACGTTAAACCCCACATATCAATCAATCTCTGAAAGAAGGGTGCAGGTGAAGCAGCGCTGGCGAATTAGATACGACGATCATTTAAAAATCAACTGCAAGCCGATTACATTTCTCTTTTTGTTTTATCTTGCAAAGACACTGATTGCTCTGCGACGCTGGAGTAAAAGCAAGGAATTGCGAGTGATACGATGGAAAGCCCTTGGCACGCCCACGATGGTCACCATTATCACCATACGAAAACTAGGGCAGAATAGAGACAACGCACTCTAGAGGGATCCCGCAGTGGTGTCAAACCTGATGTGCACGCCTGTCAGTGGTGATGACTGGATGGCACACACTATACTCTTTCTAATGCTTGAAACACGCGCTCCACAGAGAAACATGCTATACAAAGAGTGGCCACTCGAGTCTCCTCGCGGCCCAGCAAGATAGGCTCTGACCAACCGCTAGATGACGCGCCCATGCTCGCTTCCACTCTTCTGTTACGGTGCCCTGCCATGGTGGTCTAGTGGCTAAGGTACTCGGCTGCTGACCCGCAGGTGGCGGGTTCGAATCCCGGCTGCAGTGGCTACATTTCCGATGGAGGCGGAAATGTTGTAGGCCCGTGTGCTCAGATTTGGGTGTACGTTAAAAAACCCCAGGTGGTCGAAATTTCCGGAGCCCTCCACTACGGCGTCTCTCATAATCATGTGGTGGTTTTGGGGCGTTAAACCCCACATATTAATCAATCAATCAATCTTCTGTCACGGCATATAATAGCCGCCTCAGGGGGTCAATGAAAACATAGGTTTAGCATCAAGTTTTTTTTTGCACAGAAAAAATTTCATTGATTTGTGCAATTTTGCACATCCACTTTACGACGTGTCCCACTGAGGACGTTTAATGCTTTACCACAAAAACCTGTAAAGCTTGACTAGAAAGGGTTGTTTTTCTGCATTTATTTTGCACAAAGTGTACAAATTCATGTGGTTTAGATGTACTGTAGATGTATTGCTTTCATGCACGAATGAATGTGTAGCCTAGTGGTAAAGACACTCGTTTTCGGAGCATGAGCGTACGGGTTGAAATCTCAGCATCGGAAAGGAAAAGTTTTGTTATTTTATTTATGCAAAAGACATTATCAGGTCTGACCAGCCACTCGGAGCGCTGAAAGCAGCGCAGTAGCTGGGTTGTAGGGCTCTACGGGAGTGTCCGCTCTTTGTGTAAGCATGTTTCTCTGAGCGCGCTCCACTGCTCGGGTTTCATTTGACGCCGGTATACAGTATAGCCCACTGCACGCGTCTCTTGTTGAGGTAGGCGCTACTTCGTATAGCTGGCTCATCACAGCTTCACTCAGACTTCAAAGCACCATCGTTGCCTCACATTCATCATGGCTTCTTCGTCATGCTTGTGTTGTCGATACGCTGTTCTGCCACATGTGTGTTAACTTAGCGAGAACGTCGCTAAATTTAGCGCCTGTTCAGTCATCCAAGCGACATTTATATATTTATGGCGTCTTAGCAAGTTTCCTGGAGACTTTCATGCGTTGAAGTATGCCATTCTAGCTTTAAATTATCACGCCTTCGAAGTATGATCACCGTTATAAAAAAGTTGGAAATTTCTGCTCAAGCTTAAAAGCTGGTAACGTCCTGTGGACAACTAACAATAGGAACACAATGTGCCAATGTAGGTGCGAATTTTTATTGATTGATATGTGGCGTTTAACGTACCGAAACCACCTTATGATTATGAGAGACGCCATAGTGGAGGGCTCCGAAAATTTCGACCACCTGGGGTTCTTTAACGTGCCCCGAATCTGAGCACAGGGGTCAACAACATTCCCGCGTCCATCAGAAATGCAGCCGCCACAGCAGGGATATAGATGCGAATTTCATGCGAAGTTTTTCTCCATAAAGGACAATGCCACCACCATCCACAAAATGTAATCCAAATCATCATGCAGTTCTCAACAGAAAAAACTCCCATTTTCAGCCTCAACCAAGCCTTCCTGTACCAAAGGGAAGCCTGTCTCTGCCTGTTTATACGGGAATAAAACAGCCTTGCCTATCGCTTACCAACGCGGCATAGGCCCCTTGATAAAATTTCGCTACCTTCATAACGCGGGAAAAGCGTGGCGTACGGAAGTTTGCCCACACTACACGTTCTTCTGCTTCACACTATAGATAGTAACACTATAGAAATTATTTTCACATTTCACCTATTGACTTCACTCACCACAACAGAAAGCAGTCCAAAATATTGTTTTGAATATAATTACTTGGACGCAAACTGAAAAGAAAAATTTTGAGAAACATTATCATCATCATTATTGAGATATGATCATCATCAAGCAGTGACTTTTCGCTAAAACTGACGACTTTCAGAAAGCGTCCTGGCGACTTCAACAACAAATATATTACAGCACTATGCCTGCTGCAAAATAACGACGATAGATTTTACCGTCATCACGAAACGCATTATCGACGCGAGAAGCGCAGTAAAAGCGAGAACATTTGCTTCACTTCACATTTCGCCGAGGTTTTTTGTGCGTTTTTAACAGCGAGGCCGCTAAAGCACTCGATAACTTGTGCTGCATCGTAAAAAAAAGCTATAGTAATACGAACCAGCTCGCACTGTCTTCGTTGTCTTTACAGTGAAGTGCCAAACTACTCAGGCAAGTATTTGCAACAGGAATTCGGTAAGCCCCACAACCGTGTGCAAGAGGTGCGAGAGTCCAACGAAAACGCGCACCTGAAAAAGGGCGAGAGAAAGAAATAGATAGAAAATAGAGAGAAAAAAGCGATAGAAAGAAAAATGAAGAAAAAATAGAAGCTAGGGAAATAAGAACGTATAGAGATATGTCTTTATTGCTTTAAAATTTAGGGGACCCCAAAGCTTCGCCTTTATGAGTTGAACGCGATAGCGATATCCTGTTGTTAGTACGTACTTCAAACACTTTGTGCACCAAACCTTTTCAAAGTTGCCATACACACACTACGTGGCCTTAAGGCGCGGTAGCGTGTGTGCCCTTCGTAGTGGGTGACAGGCTTTAAACCACGAAGTCAATATGATAATCGCATGTTCCGACGCCCGCTGGCAATGGGCGCCTGTATACCACGCATTATTACTGAAATATTTCATGTTGAATTGTGAAGCATGTATAAAGGACGCGTGTGTTTGTAAACCATGAAAACTATACTGGCACTGTATTTTCGAGCAGAGGAAAAATTTTTGCGCTATAATCACAAGTATACGCATGGCCATGTGGTAGAGTATCTGCTTGCCACGCAGACTACACGAGTTCGATTCGCACTCGGACCCAAACGACCCTGGTTCAGTCCCCGCTATGACCTAGGATTTTTTTTCTTTGGAAGAAGCTTCATTTGTTAGGAACCTTCTTCATTTTGAGTGGATCAGTGGTGAGTAGTTACCCGCCCATGTGCTTTATTGTAATTACTTTTTTTTTTGGTTCGCAGGAAAAGAAACAATTTTCTGAACAGCTTCGCTGATCAGATATCGTTGAGGAAATAACCAAAATTTCGGCTCGTTTTTGTTAGGAGGCCGCACGTTTGTGCCTATGCCTCATATCGCCACCAAGAAAAGCCGAAGCAAATACAGGGTGGCTCAAACAAACGCTTGCGAAACTCATAAAAAGTCGCTGTAGAAAATTGAAACCAATCGGATAAACAAAAAAAGAACAGGAAAAAAATAGGTTGATTATTTCACATTCAGGAATAAATTCTTCTATTGAGCATGCTGCCAATCTACGAGGCTTCTTGAATGCCTTTCAAACACAGAACGACGTGATTAGGCAGTCAAGAATGCATGTGTCAATGATACATTTAGTGGCGTGACCAGTAAAGAGAAACTATCTGAAAAACTGTGCCCTTTTGCTGTCCATCCTTCCCTTTCAACCTAAGATGCCAATGATCATTTGAATGCCTGAATTTGGCAGCAATCAGGTGCCATTAAACTATCACCAATTTCATTAACGTCTCAGTCATGTAAAGTTTCAGAGCACATATACTTTATGTATGTTATGGGGTTTCTTGAAAACAACACCTTTAGTGATGCTCAGCATGGTTTCCGCCAAGGTTTTAGTACAAGTTAGCTTGTAGAAGTCTCACATGACATTTCCCACGCTCTAGACTATTCATACCAAATAGATGTAATTTTCATCGACTTTTAAAGACATTCGATACTGTTACATATTCATAACGTCTGCATAAACTTTGCACCTTTCATAACAATTAAAATTAAAAACTGTTTTAGCATGTTTCCATTCCGCAAATTAGGCTTCAATGAATGTATCATCCGGAGACCACCAAGGTTGGGTTCTGTGACCACATTTGTTGTTATTACACATAGATGGTTCATCAAATTAACAGTCCACAAAAATCCACCTATACGCCATTGACTGTGTACTATATAATGTAATTATTACGAATGATGACCAAATTTTACTGCATGATTCTTTTGCCCAATTTTGGAGATGGTGCGAGAAATGACTAATGAACATAAACTTTCTTAAAAGAGTCACTCTTTCTTTCTTTAAACACACCTCTGTTTTTCTGTCCAATTACTCTTTCAATTGTTCCTCTCTGAAACGTGTGTCTGATTACAAGCACCTAGGCCTCATCTTCATACTTAGCATGTCAGCTCACACATCGAATACACTTGCCGTAAAACTTTGAAGAAACTTGGCTACCTAAATTGTACGTTAAAAGATGCTCCACGCGAAACAAAATTGTAAACACGTAAATCTCTCATCCGTTCAACCCTCATAGATTATCATTTCATCAGCATGCTACAATTCCTTCAAAAAAAAAAAATAAACCTATTCGTTTCGTTTTCTGCCGTTACGACTGGAATTTCTCAACCTCCTCTCATCTTGCTACGCTAAGTATACAAGTACTGCTCGAGCAACGCGATGTAAAATACCTAAAATTGCTGCATATTCTTGTTATTACTAAGCGTTACACATTAGCTAACGAGTATTTGTCTCCCGATAAACAGAAACCTACAAGGAATAGCCACAAACTCCACCTTCCATCGCACCAACCACGTAATAACCTATTGAAATTAGGCTTCTTTCCACACGCTATTGAAAATGAAATGCATTGCCTTGTTCAACCAGATCATTGCCTTTAGAAGACTAACGTGTATGTGCTGATTCCCACTTTGTTGTTCAACTTTTTGTTACCGTGCCAAAATGACTGTTTCTTTTATATGTTTCGGGAAGATAATTTTTTTTTTCTGTTTGGAAAGCCCTCCAGCGCGCATTGCAACATACCAAAGTTTGCACAATGAAATGCTCTTTCAAGAACTTATTTTGTAGAGCAACAAAAATGTTTTAGAAAGACAAAAAATTGAAATATGTTAAATTTTCGGTTGTCAGCTGGTAAACAGTGAAATAAAAATCGCTATATCATGCCAAAACATTCAAAACAAAAAAAAATCAGAATATACATAATGTAGATAAATTACCCAAGAACAGTGTAAAAAATACTGAAATTTGTACAAAATTGCTTCTCTACTCATAAACAAAGAAAATCCGAAGCGAGGTGCAGCTTCGTTGCTCGTGCCATGTGATGAAGCATTGCATGGCTATTCGTGAGACACAAGTGTACTCGTACTCTTTTCTATGTAAATCTTTGTTGTTTTGCGATAAGAGTCTCCAGGTGTTCTACTATAGATGATTATCTGTGATATAAATAATCTCTGTATGAATTAGATGTCCAAAAAAGTTCGCTATTTCGTCTAGCGCAACCTCTTTCCACGAGCCACTTCACTCTGCTGAGGTTGGCATTCCTATATATGTGTCCAAGAATATTTTTTCTTAGCATTTTGTACATTGTATTACAAAGTAACAATATCGCGCGCAGTTCTAAAACGTTTCGCGCTATTCCGTAGAGTGGGCCGATGTACTCCGGTGGCCTTCTTGAGAGGAGAAGCACAGCAACCGGTGCCAGCCCACCGCGCTCCAGCGAAGTAGCTATAAGATTGTGCACAAAGGTCAGCGGTTACGCTCTTGCGGTGAAGGACGATTCAACTCGAGGCCGTAAACATAACAAACACAGGAACGGCTGCGGATGTCTCAGGCTCACGCAAAACATTGTCTCCATAAAATTTGAAGCTGAGGTGCTGTCCTCCTCGAACTCTAAGCTCGTCCTCGTTTAATTCATGTGGGATTGCAAGGTAATTTCGAGCAGCGCATGTGTTTTGCAGCGCTGGTGCGCACCGATGTGCCCGTGACGACCACGTCATAGGAGCGACTAGTGGCACTAAATGCGACCCCGCGTCTAATATAACAATTAAGCAAAACCAAAGCTTTTGAAAACTGTCATAGAAGGCCACGTCGGCATTTTAACATGCGGTGGACCTCTGTAAATATTTTTTTTTGTAGAACAAAATTTTTCTGATTCCTAGGAAAAGCCCTCAAATGAATAGCCAACATAAATTTCTGGCAAATATTACTGCTAAAAATAATCGAATTGCAAAGGTGTAATTCTAATTCGGTATTTGGTTTGCAAAGTTTCTTTTCATCACAAAACTTGCACGTTAGTGTAGCATAATTATGAGGGGCACGCACTTGTGTCAAGTTTGCCAGCCTAGTGCAGTTTTCCAACAATTGGTTCGCTCGAAGGTCTATCAAAAATCACTATGTTGCCAAAACAGGCAAATCAAACAATAATTCTGGAAGTTGGGTGGCTGGGCTAACTACTAAAACGTGCTGGGCGCACGAGAAACAAGTTTAACAAGCCAAAATTGACGATCCGAACACGTCGATCACCGGTTATCGATTGGAGCAGGCGTGGTAACGAAAGAGTTAAGAGTTAATGTGTTCTCATCTCTTCTCTCTCTCTCTCTCTCTCTCTCTCTCTTTGTTAGCTTTGCAGTGTTGCGTTGCTTTTCTGTTGTTGTCACTGGTGCCGTAATTATAGAAGCAATTGCCGAGATGATTCCAAGAGCAGACGTGTCGGCCCCGGAACACGCCACGAAAACCAAAACAATTGATATTTATTGATATGTGGGGTTTAACGTCCCAAAACCGCCTTATGATTATGAGACAGGCAGCAGTGGAGGACTCAAGAAATTTTGACCCTCTGGGGTTCTTTAACGCGCACCCAAATCTCAGCACACGGGCCTACAGCATTTTCCCCTCCATCGAAAATGCAGCCGTCGCAGCCGGGATTGGACCCCGTGCCAGGCGTGTCAGCAGCCGAGTACCTTAGCCACTACACCACCGCGGCGGGGCCAGCGAACGCCGGCTGTGGTCCAAAGAGTGAGGCAAAGCCGATCGTTGATAACAAAATCAAAAATATAGTTTAGATATAAGGCAGAACCAATAACACACAAACATGCACACTCGGCAACAACCTAATGCAATACGTCACCAATCACAAGTTCTTCAAAAAATGGGCTACACAACACAAGATGCACTCAGAACAACGGGCACAAACAAAAACATGCGCTACACTGCAATCTTATGCATTAACTAACCAAGACACTTATAGGCTGAAATGTTCGTCAAACGTGTTCAGTTGAAAGTTCTTAGAAGAAAGCTTGAAGGTTTCCCTTCAAGGAAACATTTATTCAAGCTCCAGCACTAATTGTCGCCCCGTTGCATCCGAGGTTTCTCTTTCAGGAAACTCTCGCGTCGTCAAATGTCCGCACTCCAATAACAGAACTTTTTTGCCAGTAACACGTCGGGAAGACGTGCTGCGACTGCAGAACACGTCTTCGCCCACGGGAGGTATACACACACTTTTCTTCTGTTTGTAAGACAAGCCTTCACCCGCAGGTGGAACACCTCTTCATCTCCTGATGAGACTCCCTCCACTGCTGGCTTATATGACAGCTGTTCATAAACAAAAATAAATCTATTCCTGTGAATTTGCCAAATTCGTCAGAAATAAGTAAAATAAATTAACAAATAAATTGTCTGTTATCAGGGCCTAAGGATAATCTCGTGTACTTATAATGGCGTAAATATGGCGCAAATATGGAACAAAATACGGAAAAGTTAGATAACAAGCAGTTGCTAACTCTTGTCAGCTGTTTAGTTTTGTGAATGACAAATGGATAACAGACATGTGCTCAAAGAACCGCCTGTTCCCTCGCGCAGTGCGCTACAATCAATCAATTGGATGTTTAGACGTCTCGCATCGTATGAATAACAATAAACTGAAAGACGATTGAGACGATTGTGAAAGACGAGTATGAAGCCGGCAACAGAGTGTCTTCGATTTCACCCTATAGTGTATACCCCGGGGGAAGCTTGGGGCGCATTGTTATTGTAAATTCAGCTGGCCGAGACAAAAAAGAGGAATGAACTGAGCCACCCCCTTCCCCCTTCTTTCATCAATATCGACTATCGCGTGAGATATTGCGAGTATTTTCAAGTTTCCGACCTACGTTCAAGTAATAGCAAGGATGATTATTTGTTCCCCCCAGAAGCTTTCACCCATTCTTGCTTTAAATTCGCAGCAATTGATTCGGTCCTCTGAAAACACTGATTACACTTTATTCAGATTACGTATGAGCTGCCGTTCACCGACGTGGCTTCCGCCATTCAAGCGTGGTTTAACTGAAAAGGATACGTTTTCTAGCAAATTCTTCTACAGTAAAAACTAGTTAATTCGAACTCGAAAGGACATATGAAGTTGTTCAAATAAAGTAGAGTTTGAAATAACCCCCCCCCCCCCATACAAACAAAAAGCTCTGGACTCATTATCGCGAATTAGGCGCTACTACATGTTCCTGGCAGGATTTCGTAAACTAAGTTCATGGAGCTCCCACAGCAAACAGAATTAGTTTGTCAGTCTCTGATACGCCAGAAACAAGCACCGACATACATTCACGTGAGAAGTGAGCCTTGTTGTTGAAATGTACGATGCCGTATATTTATACTCCTAAACACATTTATTTACATGACAAAGCTAAGACCCTCAAAATCGAAGTAGCAAGCAAAATGCATTTGCTTACGTTTTTTTTTTCTGTCACGACTCAACGAGCATCGCTCGCAGCATGTCCGTGAGCTCTACAGCGCAACGTCCGAATTATCAACTGCTGAAAAACGCTGCTCTTTCTTTGCTTTGCATCTATAGTTTGAATCAATCGTTCCCGACACTCGCGCGTTTTAATTATAATTCAAATCTCCCAGTTCGAATAAACCGTTGTCGATACCCACGTTTTCTAATTATCGGTAGTTTTCTCGCCCCTGCAAATACACGGGGATTTGTCGGGTGCCTGTTCGAATTATGAGCTTTCACTGTATAGATGCGCTTTGAATCTCTGCATTGACGCGTACGAAGCCCCTTGTTAAACAAGGTGTTCGGGACAAAAAACGATCTGTTGTGCGAGATATCTGACTCGAATCCCCGCGCCGGGCGAGCACCGATAACCAATGCAGGTAACACTCGTACAAGGCGCATACGGCTCATCAGGAATGCGTCCTGCTCGCCGTAGAATTCGCAGAGACCGTGCTTGACTGCTGGCCCGAAGTTTGTGAAATGGAATCCCGGCTGTGGCGGCCGCACTTCGACGGAGACGAAGCGCTAAAGGGTTCGCGTGCTTACGTTTAGGTGAACGTTAAAGAACACCATGAGCTAAATATTTCCGGAGCCCTCCACAGCAACATATCTCATAATGATATCGTGGTTTAGGAATGTAAAACTCCAACAATTATATTATGCCACACAGACCGCTGCGCTGGAATCGTAAATTAAAATAAGTTGGACACGTCAACTCACGGAACAACCGAATGAAGTTACCAGACAACCACGAAAAGGTAAGTTCAAGGGAAAACATCAGAATAAACAATAGCAGACCCACGTACAGTAGGAATCGATGATATGCAAAGCGCGAATGAGGAAGGTTGATATGCCACTTCAAATTCGGCCCAACGTTACGAGGCGGACGGACGTAGTACACAATAAAGACAAGTAGAAATTTTATGTGCACTCGCCTATCTAGATAACATGCTAGATTAGATTTGTGGAGTTTAACGTCCCAAAACCACCATACGATTATGAGAGACGCCGTTGTGGAGGGCTCCGGAAATTTCGAAATTTTGACCACCTGGGGTTCTTTAACGTGCACCCAAATCTGAGTACACGGGCCTACAACATTTCCGCTTCCATCGGAAATGTAGCCGCCGTAGCCGGGATTTGAACAAGCGACCTGCGGTTCAGCAGCCGAGTACCTTAGCCACTAGACCACCGTGGTGGGGCGATATAACATGCTAGTAAGTTCTTTATAGTCGCGTAACGACGGTACCACTAACGTTTGCAATACCAGCACCAACAGTGGTAAGCATGTAAATTATGCCGTACATGACTTCCATGTAATGAGTATCATGCTTTCGCCAGTGTTCTCTATCCATTCAGGTCACGTGATGTCAAGTTTGGTATATGTGAAGCTAGCGAAACAGCCGCGAGCGCTGTGAGCGTAGCATGTAGTCATGCTTTACATGACACGCACGTCATGATTGCCATGTTTGAACGTGTCTTTTACCTTCGTCGTCTATTCACGTCACGTAATATCGAATTTGGTATATGTGAACCTAGCAGAACGGCCGCCATCGCATCATGAGTGTGGCATGTAGTCATGTTCTAACATGACACGCATGTCGTGATTATCGTGTTTGCACAAGTCATATACCTTCGTCATCCATACCAAAGTTGGTATGTGTGAAGCTTGTGAAACGGCCGCGAGCGCGCTATGAGCGTAGCATGCGGTCATGTTTTACATGGCAAGCATGTCATGATCATCATACTTGTACGTGACATTTACCTTCGTAATTCAATCAAGTTACGTAACACCAAATTTGGTATACGTGAAGCTGGTGTAATGGCTGCGAGTGCATCATGAGCACGGTGTATTGCCATGTTCTTACATGACACGCATACCATGCATGATTATCATGTTTGCACCAGTCATATACCTTCGTCATCCATTCACGTCACGAAACACCGAATTCGGCATATGTGAAGCTAGGGAAACGGCCGCAAGCGCACAATGAGCGTAGCATGTAGTCATGTTTTACATGATACGCATAATAATATTATCATGTTCGGACGTGCTATTTAGCTTCGTCGTCCATTCGCGTCACGTAATACTAAATTTGGTATATGTGAAGCTAGCGAAATGGTCGCGAGTGCATCATGAGCGTGGCATGTAGTCATGTTCTTACTTGACACGCATGTCATGATTTTCACGTGAGGGCCTGTCACTTATGTTAGCCAGACATTCATGTCATACCATATCCAGTTTCGCCCCGCCGCGGTGGTCTAGTGGCTAAGCTACTCGGCTGCTGACCCACAGGTCACGGGATCAAATCCCGGCTGCGGCGGCTGCATTTCCAATGGAGGTGGAAATGCTGTAGGCCTGTGTGCTTAGATTTGGGTGCACGTTAAAGAACCCCGGGTGGTCGAAATTTCTGGAGCCCTCCACTACGGCGTCTCTCATAATCATATGGTGGTTTTGGAACCTTAAACCCCCCATATCAGTCAATCAAAACTATACAAGTTTTGCAATATGTGATGTGAACCAAACCACCGCAAAAGCGGCAACACTAGGACATGTAAATCATGACATTCCTGACACACGTGTCATAATTTTCATGTTATAAGTAGTCAATTATTCTCTTCATACAGTCACGTTATGCCATATCAATGTTGTTATAAATCCCGTTATTGAAACGGCCAGGAGAGCTAAAAAGTCGGAGGTGGCTAGGTAAAAAGATAGATATGCCAAAGTCGCCAAAGATCGCTAAGAAATTCTTCTCATTTAAAAAACGCCAGGCCTGCACGGAAGGCGCAGCACAGTCACGGCGAGAGCTAGAAAAGCTGCCTTTCAAAGCCTGTTCAAAACACTCATTGGGTAACTGCGCTGCAAGTACAGTAGGTGGTACCCACTACGACACTAATAGTAATTTCTGGGTAGTATTGGCCAGCATTCGCTATGCTATCCTTCGTAGTTCTTCTGAGAAGTGTCGTATCCGCTAAACACTTTCAAGGAATTTCGTGCCAATTGTTTTGTGGCTGACGACGATGAGGAGCTGTGCCTCAAATGGGTATGCGCCACAGTTAATAGGTGATCAAAAACAAGCTTTTCAAATGGGTTGGAGCATTGGACGGCCCACTCGTTACGCTATTCGCATTGTGTGACGCCTGACTGGTCCTTTGATGATATAAAACGGTTATTACACATATTAACGCCATTCCTTTCCTGACATAAACCCTGCCTAAGGCAAGTTTGCAGAGAACTTCCAGGCATCAGCGTGGTTCAGTGGTAGAATGCTGGCACGCTGAGGACTTAAGTTCGAGCGACTCTGTGTACCTAGTGTTTTCTACTTAGTATGGTTTCTCTCTTTTTTTTATTTCGTAGACTATAGCGATTACGGGCACCAGCGGTGGCGGCGCACAACAATGGCGCCGCGCGTGACCAGAGTTGTTATCAATTAACAGCTTTCGGTGTAAAACATTTAAAGCAGATCTAATTATATTTTGATTTCCTCTTTGCTTTTCTGAAGGTTATTGTCTGTTTATGGGGCTTGATGCTTTCTGTTTAGCCCCCTACTCTCCCCCTTTCGCTCTCCTCTTTGATTTATATAATATAGAGTTCGGAAGGTTTTTTGCTGAAGTCTGAAACGACGAAACACTCGACGTTTCGTGAAGGCGCTGATCGAAGTGCTGAATATATAGTTGTAATGTAACCTATAATGCACGTCGTGAATATGTAATGCGACATTATCTTTGAGAACAATTTATTACACACGAAGACAGCAGCCTCATACGGATTCTCGCTATTACTGAGCCGGAAGCAATAATGAAGCGTTTCAGAAATGCACACTCCCATCAGCTTGGCATCGATGTGATATTCACTTGTTTTCACTAAGTTATGCACCGCGTGACCGTCGCACGCCGCGTTTTGCGTTGCCCGAAACTCTCGTCCGGCTGTGCTGCTTTGTACATCATTTCGCCCAGAACGCTGCCTTGTCGTTTCATCTGTTCTTTTGCGTGGCCACTTTTTTCATCTTTGCGGTAAAGACGTAGCGGCAGTAAATGTACCGAATAAATTCAGAGCGCAGTGCTCATGACTCACAGCAGCGCGAGCGCGGCCACCTCCAAGTCAATAAAAGCCAATGACTTGGACGCGAAACAACAGACTCTGTGCGTGGGCCGCGACCGTCGCCGCATTGATCTGGCCGAGTGAGTCATGCCGCCAGTTTCCTGGGTCAGACGAGCACGCTTTTTGTTTCTGCGTTTCACCAGACTGCCGGGCTCTCCACTTCGTCAACGCCGTGACGGAATCGCCTCGTGGAAAACTCGTTCCCTATACTTGCCCCAGCGCCTTGGGCAAGTCCTCACGATGACCGCTTGACCCGTCATCGTGGCGAGGCGTTGTCGGTTTTTTTGCTATTTGCTAGCCAGTATATTCTGCGGTAATAGCTTATACACGGTCCACTGGTAACCCTTTACACACGGGTGAACCTGCCGCGCTTGTTGCGGCAAGCGCAAACTGCGCCTCATATTTGATGCATTATTCTAGGCAAGAAAATTATTTCTGAAAGGGAGTCGAGCACCTTAAAATAGACATAAAAAAGCAAGGACATTATAGGAACTAAACAGGCAAATGTTAAAGTAAGCCGTGTTATTAAAGCGAAGATGCGGTCTTGTAACTTAATCCCTCAGCGCCCCGCCACGGTGGTCTAGTGGCTAAGGTACTCGGCTGCTGACCCGCAGGTCGCGGGTTCGAATCCCGGCTGTGGCGGCTGCATTTCCGATGGAGGCGGAAATGTTGTAGGCCCGTGTACTCAGATTTGGGTGCACGTTAAAGAACCCCAGGTGGTCAAAATTTCCGGAGCCCTCCACTACGGCGTCTCTCATAATCATATGGTGGTTTTGGGACGTTAAACCCCACAAATCAATCAATCAATCAACTTAATCCCTCAGCACCACAATACCACCATCTCCGGGGACACTTCGTTGAACACATGGAAAATACAGTCTCTGTAAGTAACATATCTATGTCCTCGTGTGATATAGCAATCGATAACAAAAGTTGTTATTTAGTGAAAATGATGACGCTAAGTTTAAACTGTTACACAAACTTCCAATGCACCCACACAACTCGTGAGCACTAGATACTTATGTAGAAAACAACTCATTGTCGCGCAAAATCAAACTAACAATAAAAGTAGAAGACGTAAGAGTGAACAAGATTCGAGGTCAATAAATGTCGTCATTTGAAAGTTTTTTTTTTTTTGCGCATCGCACTAAAGCGCGCGTGTCGTCGAGCCATGGTACGATGTCATGCGGTGCACACGACAACCAAGCACACACACACACAAAAAGAAATTTTGTAGAAACGCAGCAGTAAAGAAAGGGCCCATTTGCGTACAAACATACTTGAAAGGTGGCCTCTGTCCATGAGACCGCCTTACACCTGTACTCCGGCATCACAAATTCCGCTCGAAGGCTGCATTTCAGCTCAATAATATGCGGCGGGCCGCGTTACCTTGTTCCGCTTGCATCTTCGAGTGTCACCAGAGAGGGCGCGATGACAGGTACCAGTAGCGAGCTGAAAGCCCGTGACGCGCGGCTACGGGAGCGCCTTCACCTCTCCTCACTCTACTTTGGGTCGCTGCAGCGCGCGTGCTGTGCAGCTTCGCCGCGGTTTGCGCGAGTGTTTTCATGCCATTCCCTGAATGGACGTCGATAGCATGGACAGAGGTCTTTCTCGCCGGGTAGTTTACGTGCGCACAAGTGCTCCGGGCTCTTTTCCGTTTCGCGCATACCACGAATACTGAGACGAAGAATTCGCCCTCGCAAAAAAGGAGCCGCTCCCTTAGGCCGCCATTCCGAACCGAGGAGCCCTTCTTATCTTCGAGTCGAAACCATCAAAAGACATCGGCCTCTCCTGCTCTCGTCTTCCCACGGCTGTCAAGACAACGTGCTCTTCGTAAAGGGGACCTGTGGATGACTAGTGCGCATCTTCTCACCGCTGTTGACTGTTTAACCTTTTTTTTATATACCTCTGTTCTTTGGCTCGGTCTCCAAGAATCTTTATCTCGACCGCAGTGAAAGGAGGCCACCCGGCACCCAGAGTCAAACCTTTCTTCCTCCACCAAGCGCAACGTCTACATTAGAGAAGTGCCGTTCGTGCGTGGCATAAAAACGATGGCTTTTAATCAGCGCTGGCTCTGAATGATATTTACCGAACCGCAGCGAGACCTCACAGAGCGCGCACGAGAATTGATATGTCGTTACGAGCCAGCTCGTGTAGATGATCCGCCTGCGATGATCGCTCGCCAAAAACATTCTGCAGTTCTGATGTGGTACGCTAAAGAATGGCAAGAACCCGTGGAAATAGTGATTATAAATTTTAGTTATCTGTGAATGTGTTAGCTTGAGAAAGTTTAGTGGTGTAATGATCTCAGAGCAAAAATCGATATGTTGTATTAACTGACTATTGCTTCACAGGCTACCCACAAGAACATGACTTGAATGCAAGCCGAACTAGAAAAACGTTAGACTGCGATATCAAATAGCATTTCATTGCAGTTTCTAGACATCTGCAAGTAACAAATGTCCAAACAAGAACCCAGTGACGCCATGCTTGTTCGTATTTATACCCCGTAGTTACAAGCAATACTGGCCGTTATTGTGCCGCATAAAATTAGCAACAAGCGGTACCTTCTCGCAATGTAGACTTTTTGCATTTTTTACAAGGTGTGTACTTCGAAATGCAGTTGTCACATTTATTGAATTATTCCGGCCATAATATGGCCACCTTGGGATGTTGAGTTTGTGCTGGTTTCGGCCAAAGCGCATCCTCGAATTCAAGTTGATCTCCACCTTTTAGAATGCTTCGCAAAAACGAAACAAGCATCGTTACACATTCGGGTGACTACAGTACATGTTCACAAACTTCCCAAAGTTGACAGAGAGGCGTCTTCGGTGCTCGATTGGGAGAGCGTGGCAAGTGTCGCGCTGGTTGTCGGTGCGATTCCCAAAGACGGCAAGTATTATACTGTCGTGTTTTCCTTTCACCATGGACCAGTATCTTGTGCCACTGTGGAACAAAGAAGACAACAAGGAAGTGGAAAGGATTGCGAAGTCGTGTTCTCAGTAATCCGTTCAGCTGTGATTACATGTGCACTGACGACGAAAACCATATCAATCGCACAAGCTTACGCAGTCGAAACACGCATTACTGTTGAGATAATGCGTATGCACTTTCGACATTTCTCTCACACTCTTTTACTCGTCCGCTTAAATGCACCACCGCGCCCCCATCGCCCGATGGGTGCGATGGTTTGCGCTTGTTGAACCTGACTCATTCGAGCGCTTTTGACAGCACTGATTTCTGGGTATGCACGCATTCGCCGATTTAAGCTCCCTCTCTCTTCATTGTAGTCCCGTGTTCCTTCCCAGCGTAGCGTAATCAACTGGAACATTTCGTGGTGACAATCCTATGCATCTCTCTGTCTCTCCTCTTCGCTTACTTGTCTTTTTTTTTGAGAGTATGAAGCACATCTTACATTTAATCATCTCTATAGTCACAACAGAAACACTTCATTTCATAATGTGCTTCTCTTCGCTCCAATATTGATTTATTATGAATAATGGTAGCGCAATCGCTCATGCGAAGCAAATGTTCTGGAAAGAAACAGTATGCGCTGTCCGCTCTTGCTAAATAATTCTAGAATATTGGAGAATGTGCAACATTAAGCTACGTATGCAGATCAAGCTGGTAAGACGAGCATAAGTTAGTCATGGTTTATTAGTTCGGCGGCCGTGGAAACTGAAATCACGAATGTAATCATGATATTGTGACCAGTGGAGTTTAAAGAGTGCTTGGCGCTCAGAAAGCCTTAGTACCGGTCGTCTCGAGAAAGTGAGGTCCTCTGCTCGTTCGCCACGCAACGTTCATTGCCCGTAGCGATGCGCTGATACGCAGAAGCTCAACTTCGTCTCGAACGACGCTACAGCACTGTTTGAGATGAAAGTTATAGAGCTGGCGTTGCACTAGCATTGCACTTTTTGCGACACTCGCATTGCTTTGGCTCTCGCAGCGGTTGTCATTTATGGAGTGGGCTATAACGGGAACACGCGACAAAACAAGAACCAACGAATCAGCGCTAAACAGGACAGGAACCCGTCTAGACAGGAACTATACTACGCGCTCCTCGAGAGCGTAGACGTCTCGGTCGAGCCTTGACCATCGATTGAGTAACGAAAAACACAACAATGCCGGATATGAGCAAATAAGCAGAACAGTGTAAGCGACAGATTCTTCAACGTCGATATCGTTAAGTGCATGACCTTGCATTCTCGTCAGTCCGTCAAGTGGATGATAACAAGAAACGCTATCGCGGCAGGAATCGTTTACATGAGTCTAGACTTGTAGTTTCATCTTCCTGCCTAAGGCCCGTGCACAATTACAACGTGCTGTTTATTCCCACAGTTCTTGCCTTCGGTGCAGTACCTGGCAAGGTGCTGCACTGAAGGCAAATATTGTTGGCAAATCTTGGTTCGGCAGATGCACGACCGTATAAAGGTGGACAAACCTCAAATAATCAACTATGCAGGGCAACTGCTCCTTTGACGTTGTCACTGTAGTCATTAACGTTGAAGTCATAAATGAATTGAAATTGTTATTGCTTACGTTACTTCTAACTATGCCGCTAAATGCTTGTCCCGAATCTTCGTTCAGAACCCGTAAATCTCTTACTGATATCTCCCATGCATATTTGATTCCAAGAAGTTTGGTATCGACTTTGTAGGGTCATAACATTTTTTCTGACTTAAAAATGAAACATGTGCATAACTATTATCGGCTGAAAAAAAGTGTGTGTATGTGTTGGGGGGGGGGGGGGGGCATTTGCGAGCTGTCTGCATGGGTTAAGCATGGTGCCCTGGGCGCCGGCATAATGCTTTTTGGGCCTGCGCTAAACAGGAGTGACCCCTCGAAAATGCACTGCCGAGGTTGTGACGTCAACCTTCGTACTCGCATGCGTGGCCCAGCATGGTGGTGTTTTTTCCCGCTTTTGAAGAAGCCTATAGTACTTACATAGTATAGTCTCCCCACACGTACCCTTTTTAGTTCGTTTTCGCACCTGCTGTTCTCTTCACATCTATTTCAAACTTTCTTTCCGTGTCTGCCTAATGCAAGGTAGCGAACCAAAATGTATGTTCTAGTTGTGTCCCTTCCTTTATTTTTTATGTTTCTCTATCATGCTTTGTGTTCAAAGAGAACGAAAGAGACAAGTAAAATTAGGTTGAGTTTGTAAGGTACCGCTTCATATATAGGGTGTTTCAAGAAATGAGTCCAATATTGCTTAAAAGTCAGCAGAAGACGCTATTTGCTCGCTTTCATGACAGTTGCTTTTTCTGTAGCGGCAGACACCTTAACAAGCTTGAATACATAATTAGAAACAGTAATTAGGAAATTTAAATTAATTACCTTTTAGATAGTGTAGTTAGGGCGTGAAGTCAAATGGGAGAATTGAAGTCTCATGCGAAGAGCCGATTGCCACGTTGAGGCTTTGGAAAAGTGGCATCTAGTAGTAACTATGAATTGATCAATGTCTCCCCAATTGTGCGGCGAAACCAACCGAAACGCGAAAAAGCACAACTGAAATGGGAAAGCGTTGTTATATCAACCATCAATCGACTTCGTCCTGTGGGTGTGTGGGCTGCGCTTGCAATCATGACGGATGACGCACATACGTTAACGAACAGGGAAGAACTGCACCCCTGTAACCGCTGTTTCGAACAGTGAAGTCATTGTAGTCGTCTCCTTGTTGCGCTCATCGGTCCTTTGGTTTTGGTTTCACCGCAGAATTTAGAAAAATTTCATTATTTCGCAGGTATTAATAGAGGCCGCTTTTCCGAAATATCAAAGTGATAATGGGTTCTTCGCATCAAGTACTTTCATTTTCTCATTTGACCTAATAGGCTGTCTCCATTATTAAAAAGATAATTAATTAACTGAATGTTACTAATTAGTGTTCCAAATGATGTCTTCAATCCTCTTAAGACTCCTGCCGATACAGACAAATCAACTGTAAAGATAGCGAGCAAATAGCGTCTTTTGCTGATTAAAAAAAACAATATTGGACACAGTGCTGGAAACACACCGTGTATATATATATATATATATATATATATATATATATATATATATATATATATATATATATATATATATATATATATATATATATATATATATATATATATATATATATATATATATATATGGGATATGGCACAACGGGAGCGTTGTCAACAAGGATAAATATATTTATTTCCCAACAGTTTCGGGAGGGGACCTCCCTTCATCAGGGGACCCCTGATGAAGGGAGGCCCCCTTCATCAGGATGAAGGCCAGACTCTAGGCCGAAACGTCGAAATAAACGACGTTGTGACCGCTCACGGAGGATCCACTGGACTATATATATATATATATATATATATATATATATATATATATATATATATATATATATATATATATATATATATATATATATATATATATATATATATATATATATATATATATATATATATATATATATATATATATATATATACATATATATATATATATATATATATATATATATATATATATATATATATATATATATATATATATATATATATATATATATTGGCTAGTTTCCATTGTAGATCCTCATGCAAACGGTCGGTGTCTCATAGAAGTGTGTAAGCACGCCAAGGCTGTATTCAAGTGGCAAAGAAATGCAGTTGTTTTTTTTTGTTGACCCATGATGCGTCTTGAGTTCTGATAACATGTACGCGTGTATAAAATCAGGCTTCATGCTTTCCAATGAATGTAGTTGGAAGTCATTGCCAGTCTGTCATTTATGTGTCTTTGTTGTCGTTTCATTGCGCTGCACATGCTCTGTAGATATCAAGAGGGACGAACTATAGCCCACCAGTACAACCTTCTCATAGAGACTGTAGCTCTGAATCGCGGCAGTGCTGGTGGTTAACGTGGTGATCATGCACTTTGCCTCAGCGTCCGCAAGGCACAACAATGGCCAGCGGACCACCCCTGAACATGTATACATGGACCACACCGGAACAGCTTGCCGTATGAAGTTGCACTTGCGATGGTCAAAAGGCTGGAAGACAGTGATGGCCTTGTCTCCGCCTTAAGCAAACCAGCGTGACCAGTGTCGCCACACCACGTCAAGAGCGGTGGTTGTACCGGTCCTTGTCTGTTCCACTATTGTTCGGTGGCTCGGCGCCCGTGCGCCCCCCCCCCCCCCCTGGTCGCCGTTTTTTCCAGAGCGATTTGGTCTTCACTTTGTCATCTCGTCCGACGGTCGGCACGGGAGCACGCCAGTTGAAGGAAGAGTGTGAAGCACGCGACGCGTTAGCCCGTGTCAGGGTCTGATGGAGTGCCGACAGGACAGAGAGGGACAGAGGAACTGTAATGGCAGAAAAGTGGCGAGGTCGTCCTGAAGTGCTTTTGTCCGATACCTGCTTCGGTGCGTTGCGGAGGAAGGGATGTGCATGGGAGTGGAGCGGAGGCTGGGAGCACCGGTATCGCTGGCATGCCTGCTTTCACTATCTATCCACCCACTGTCTGAGATGGCGATGCGCGAGCAGTTTGAATAGAAACACTTTCCCTGCAATAACAATAACTACTCCTCCCACCCACAACCCCACGTGCACTTTGCAGCAGGAACCAAGCACTATTCTGCTTGTCCTTATTTGGCTTCAACAGACGTCAAGAAAAGCTGTTCAGTTCGTGATAAGAAAACGGAAAGAGAAAAAAGAAGAAAAAGCTCGATAACATGAAGAGACCTTTCGTGAACACGATAGTCCAATGCTGATGTTTTGCCATTGAATAAATTTTCGGTGACGGAGTGGAGGTGATTCGTTTCTATCAGTAACAATATTGCGAAGGCAACCTAATCTTCCTGCACAACGCATTCTACGACCTCACACGAGCAACTTCGCTTCAACATGATTCAATTGGGCATTGCCACAAATGTATTTACGGCAGGGCTGAGTGGGGCGCACTTTCCCTCTGTGTTCGCTTTATGTGCGAACATGTGTTTGTATGAGTGCAGAAATTTTCATATGAGTGAAAGGAAGGATTGAAAGTTCTTTCAACTCCACTGCTGGCAACAAAATTGAATATATACACGAAAGTCTTATGGAACTATCCGTACAAATCTGACCTTACCGGTAAAGTAATGCCGAACATAAAAAATTATTAGATACATATCATCGTTCATTCTTAGAAAGGTCTAAATTTGGATCCTGGTGGCAGAAAGGCAAGGCAGGAGGAGGCGATATGCAAATGTAAACAATATCACCCAGTGCCATCGATGGGATGCGGACATCTGTGTCGGGCCAGAGGTTTTCAATTATTCAACATAATGTCAATACGTTTCATACGCAAACAATACGCTTTTGAAAAGTAATTATTTTTTCCCCTTTCGTTCACTTTGTGAGTGTTGGCTGCAACTGACAGCTGTTGTGTCTAGTAGACGCAAAGCCATTACGTGTACCAATAATGCCACACTTGCCAATGTCCTAATTATGCTTCTCTGCGACGCTGGGGTCTCCTAGATGACGCAACAGTGGCGTCACAACTAAAGTTAAATATGTTTCCTTTTTGTAGAGATCGATGTGTAATAACTGTAGTGGTAAGTTTCAGTTTCTTGCAACGTTGCGCAGCCAGAGGCAACATGAGTTAGAAAAGGTCACAATAGAAATAGAGAAGCGTGAAGGTCACTTGCAACACGATAAAACAAGTATGTGAATAAAAAAATGAATCCAAGAGTTGAGCGTCGGCGGGATACGTGCTAAAAAAATCAAAATGAAGAAGGAGGTTATGCTGCAAAGCGGAGTTCAGAACGAGAGATATGCGCTAGCTCGATCGATATGTGGGGTTTAACGTCCCAAAAACTACCATATCATGTGAGAGGGTATGTGCTAGCTCGTAATCGCGAACAGGACTAACGATGCTCGCTGATCACAACCAGAGAGCGGCATGGGCAAGACTACACCGACACTGATGGGAGACATGTACAGTGTGTGACTTGACAGCTTTCGCTCTAGCCCGTCATCACTGCTCACCTCGATAACCGTGTCCATGGTATGGCGATCCACCAGGTGAGCGTCGGAGAGCTCAACAACGTGATATTTTAACGTTTCTATTCAAATGTAGTAGTTATTGAGGTATACGTGCCGGTTCTTTGCTTTGACAAGTCAATGAAAACAAGAACACAATCAAGAAGATGAGGAGTCATTAGAGCTCCGCGAATAATAATAATAATAATAATAATAATAATAATAATAATAATAATAATAATAATAATAATAATAATAATAATAATAATAATAATAATAATAATAATAATATATTATTATTATTATATATTAATTATATATATTATATATATTATATTATATATTATAATTATATTATATATTAATAATAATAATAATAATAATAATAATAATAATAATAATAATAATAATAATAATAATAATAATAATAATAATATATTATTGTTATTATTATTATTATTATTATTATTATTATTATTATTATTATTATTATTATTATTATTATTATTATTATTATTTGGTCTTTTCAATCGCCACTTCGCAAATGTGTTTGGTGGACTTCCTTCGGCGGCGAAAGGCCGTTCTGGTTTAAACAATTCAACACCTGCCTCGGCCTTCCTTCCAACTATAGCAATAGATGACCTCACTAGAATAGTTTATAAAGTGACTCTTAAAAAGGAGAAAAGAAGAGACAAGTGAGCCCCGTTATTGTCTGCTTCAGTGAGCGACACCGCCACAGTAGCTCACGAGGGATGGGGGTGAGGAGGGATAAAAAGGATAGGAGTAAAGATGTAGGAAAGCCGAAGAAGGAGAAGAGAAGAAGAGACGTGAGGTGGTGAGCCAGAGCGAGCGACGACAGGATGAGGGGATAGAAGAGATAGGAAAGATGAAGCACGGTCACTGGAGTCCGAGGACGGGACGCACCTGCGAGAGCTCCTTTCGGCGTCGGTGGATGGCGTAGAGCAAGTCCAGTAGGTCAGAGCTGCACTGTCGTCGGAGGTGGAAGGTCGTCGGCGGCAGGAGGTGACGTAGGGCGAGCCCAGTCGGCCAGAGCCACGCTGACGCCGGAGGTCGCAAGCGCGCGGAGCGCGCGACCGGTCAGCCCGAAATCCAGCAAGCGAGTCCCTAGAATAGTTTCCGGCTTCAAAAGGCAGAAACCAGCAGGTATTGACGGTATCTCTGTATCTTTGCTGCAGCGGAATCTGGACGCATCATCGAAAATTCTGCTTTTCATGCTTAATGGATTCCTGGAGACGGCTTCTCTCCCATCAGACTTAAAAACAGCAATTGTAAAGCCACTATTTAAAGGTGGACCAAAATTTTGCCTTTACAGTTACCGACCCATTTCAGTTTTACCTATCTTATCCCAAATAATTGAGAAATTCTTATTGCAATGCATGAATTCGTTTCTAGATAAATTTTCGCTCATTTCAAGCCGCCATTTTGGTTTTGTCGCAGGTCGTGGCACAACTGATCTATTTGAGGAATTTTCCGATGAGCTCAATGATGCTTTGGAACATAACATTTTTGCCTGTGCTTTATTTCTTGATATCTATAAAACATTTGACACCGTAAACCACTCTATATTGCTTCAAAAAATTTATTTTCTCGGCTTTAGGGGTCCGTTCTACGACTTTCTTGAAAATTATCTTTCTGATCGTTCCCAGGTAATGCGGTTACACAATCAGTTACCTTTCAGTAATAGGCTTCCCTTGAAAGCTGGTGTACCACAGGGATCCATTTTATCTCCTCTTTTATTTAATATATCCATGAATGATTTCAGTGCTGCTGGTTCAAAATGTCTTGTATTTCAGTATGCAGACGACACTGTTTTGTTAACGAAACATGTATGTTACAATAAACCGTTGTCACTTCTACAAGACAAGGTTTGTGAGGCTGCGTCATAATTTACAGATAATTGCTTGGTGATTATTCAGAAAAAAACGAAATTAATCTGCTTTAAAAGTCCATTGAAAGCAATTGTTACGAATGCACCCCTACTTTTTCCTGCTCGTCATTGCGCCTCCTGTAAGTGTACTCCCATTGAATATGTTAATTCTATAA
This sequence comes from Rhipicephalus microplus, assembly GCF_043290135.1. Classification (NCBI taxonomy): domain Eukaryota; kingdom Metazoa; phylum Arthropoda; class Arachnida; order Ixodida; family Ixodidae; genus Rhipicephalus; species Rhipicephalus microplus. The sequence goes on along the minus strand of NC_134710.1, from coordinate 54,178,457 downwards.
AATATCTTGGTGTATTCTTCGATAGCAACCTGTCCTGGAATGATCATTTGGCTTACATTTGTGACAGACTACGAAAAATTTCGTGGTTACTTTTCAATATTAGATCAATTGCACCCACCAATATTAAAGTGACAATCATGCTTGCTCTTGTGTATAGTATATCCTACGATATGTCATCACTTTATTTGCTTTCTGTTCTTCGCGATGGCAGCGTCGGGTTGACAATATTTTAAAAAAGTATGTTGAAATCCATTTTGTATAATCGTTCTTCAGCAGACAATGTGAATTTATTTTCTCTACTTCGCCTCCCGTCTTTCAAAGCGTCCTTTAACCAAACTGTTGTATTATGGCATTTCTGGGGCTCTCAGTTCAGAAACGAATGCATTACCCCTCGTATATTTAGAAAAATTGCCCGCTTTTCTGTACCATTCGTCAAAACACGATATGGCAAAGCTACTAGAAAGGTCTATGTCCCTACTGTTTTTAATGACATCCCTGACAGTGTTTTTTCGGCAACGACTAAACGCAGTCTGCGAAAGAGCGTAAGGTCTCTTTAATGCTGCATCAGTTATCGCATTATTATTTTTTTCTAGTTTCTTGCATACTGGGTATAATCTGTTTAAAATTTTTCAATGCTTGTCTTCACATTTCTGCTGTTTAGGTAGTATTGCTTCCGCTAATTTGATTCTCGATTGTTATTGTGTTTATATGTAGCGTAATTGAGTTACATGTGTTCTTTCTCTGATTGTTTACATGAAAAGCTTTTCAATATATATGTCATCTTTCGTCTGCCGATGTGCCGGGCCAAGTCCTCCAAGCCACTGTCTGGCTTTGACAGGCCTGTTATTTGTTTTGTACACTCAAGATGACAATAAAGATTATTATTATTATTATTATTATTATTATTATTATTATTATTATTATTATTATTATTATTATTATTATTATTACTACTACTACATCTCTTCATTTTGCCTCATTTTCCTGAAGATCCCTGAAATTGTGACCCTGCTATTACATTTCATGCCCCACCGACATAAGAACCAGTCAGAGGAAGTCAGTTCACAGTGCAACAAAAACATAAATATGAGAAATTACCACATTTACATGCAACCAGCTGGTACTTCCAGAAAACCAAGTTATTTTGCTGTTTATCGATTGGAAGGCGTATACCATATACAGGGTAACCCGCATGTCACCCAGCTTTTCAAGGACTTCTGCTTCAGTGACCACTACAGCTTCAGCCAGTAGATAGTAAAAAAGCAGGTGGTTTGTATCGAAATCTCTTAAAACGCACCGAAAAAAAAAAAAGACTCTAGACAACACCCTCTACATTGCAACAATGTCACCGTAACCAGTCAATTATTTGGGAACAGCTGATTAGGGCGACATAATTGTAGCCACATGACAATCTATAGTTCTTATTGTTATTGAAGCAGAATTGATTGATTGATTGATTAATTGATTGATTGATTGATTGATTGATTGATTGATTGATTGATATGTGGGGTTTAGCGTCCCAAAACCAAGCAGAACCAAAACTCGTTGGCATGTCTCTAAGCGTGCCTTTTTCCGTGTAACAGCGAGATGTCATTTTTTTTCTTCGTATGCCAGCATGCATTCCGCAGATTGGGTAGTTGTCGCTTCTTTCGTTTTTTGTGGCGCTGGTATATCGACGTACTTTGGTTATGGTGATGTCTTTGAGTTGTAAAGTAGTAACATGAGAATGAATTGCTTCTAAAAGTTCATTTTGTGTGTGGGCGCACGTGTGTGTGTGCATGGGGGTGCATTTGTGCGTGCGGGCGTGCGTTTCCCGCTTTCTTCATCTTCCATTTAACACAACAGCGTGCCCATATTGCCGCCCTTGTCTCTGCCGTAATGATAAGACGCCTGTGCAGCCGTGTCAGACGACGCTTTGAACTCGTCGGAACTCTTGCGGTGATTCTGAGCGCTGACATTGTGGACGGTTCGCCATGGCAAGAAACTCTCTTGTAAATGGTTATTTCTAGGAATATCATTAAATTGGTATACATTTTTGGTCAGAAATGTTATATTTATATCAAGTGCAGAAGAGCGATTCCGGGGCATGCGTTCCTAAGGTTAAAAAAAAAGAAGACTCACCGTGGTGGTGTATTTGATCGCGTCGTCACTTCATAGACTGCTGAAATTATGCGAGATATATTACAGATGAAGGATGAACATTGATATGGCCCGCTTGGGCAGAGTACATGTCCTGTATATGAATAATTGCACGGAACAGTCTTTTTTTTCTAAAAAAAGCTGGAACGTCAATCACGCAGTTAGCACTTATCGCTATGTGTGCGACGAAGCTTACCGATCGCGAAGAGCCTGACGCCCAGGGTTGCCGTTGTTGGCTACCTTACACCAAATCCGCTACTTTACGTCTTCTTGTGACGACTAAAACTTCATGTGGCCGCCATGGCTACTTTCTGGTTGTTTTTTTTTAACTTTGGCTCGTGAGCATTAACGAGCTATTTTTTATATTCATTCCAGATAAACCAGGCTATTTCTGGGCGGCGCACGGCGCGCGCTGCAAATACGAAATGGTATACTTACATGCATGTTGGCAAACGTGTAAATAGCTCGCAGCTCACGCTACCGGCCAGCTACACCGATACTACGTGGAAGTTTTTAAGTCTAATGCACAGCGCTTGTTCTTGCATGAATTTGACTAAAACAGATACACAACAAAATAAAGCTACACTGTTCATATCGACAAGATTTAGCCATCTAAAATTGGACTGGCAGTACATAAGTTCTACTAAATAAATTCACTCTGCGGCACGTAAAAACTGCTTCAACGTGGGATGTTCGAATTACTAGTTGGCTGGGATGTTCAAAAAGTATTCAAGGTCTCTCAACTTACTCTGTCTATTCTACATAAGCTATGTACACTATATGCGTATCACACTGAATTTTTTATAATTTATTTATTTATTTGTAGCTTATTTGTGGCTTGAAGACCAAGAAAAAGGAAAAAAAAACTGTACTTTTGTTTCTATCACCTTCGTATTTTAAAATTCAAATATTTATTCTTCAATAATAAGACCCCTACTCAAAGTACCATATCTGCTATACTTGGCTACAAATTTGGCACTAAGATTAAATCATAGGGCTGCCTTGGCTACGTTTAGCATTAATCCTGGCTACTTTTCAAATCCAGACAATTGCAAGCATGGTTACATCGTCGCCATACGTGTGCGCAGAGCTCCGCTTCAGTTTACCGCAGTGCTTCGCCGCCTCCCTCTTAAGGTAAAGTATATGGCAGACTTTGTGCCCCCGTGTGCACGCTTGTCTTCGTTCCACTCTAAGTCTGCATGAAGCGTGGATCCACATTTACTCACACATCGCTTACCAAGAACAAGTGTCAGGGAGTTATTTAAGACAATTCATTTAATTAGAAAGTGTCATACGAGCAGATAATTTAGCAGTCGGCCCACTTGACGCGCAGCAACCGTCGAACGTATACCCTGAACAATGAAGACATTTCTATAGTGGCTAAACTTGAAAAAAAGTAAGATAAGAAAAAGCAGTGCCTTAAGGAGCACACATCTTACGCTTCGGAAAGATAGGTTAAGCTAGAAAATGGAAGCTACCTCCACTTCCGTCACTTCAACGAAGTTGAATGCCCCTAATGCTACCTATAAAAGCCCCCTAACCACTCCGCGTTCAACGATGAGAGAGCGGTTTTTTTCCCGCCTTAGCTACACTGCCTTCACGTGCTCTCTCCTCCTCTCCTTTTATTTCCAAAAGCGCTTGTACAATGCCTGCACTATAGATTTCGGGCTTCTCGGCTACACGCTGTTATCTTCCCTTGCGCAGTCGAAACCACACAAAATGAAGTGAAATCAGTCGATTGACCTCGATAGTCACGCCATACAAGGAAGATCAAGTGGGCCACTGCACGACCAAGCAGCGAAGGATGCGATTCACAACTGATATTTTGCGTATATGATCCAATGCAGGGTATCTACCGTAATGACGTCACGTGATTCACTGTTTTTGCGCGATGAAGTGCACCAAAAAGACAAGAAACACTCGAAGAGAGTAACGTGCTCTTTTGTTATTACTTTTTTGCATTTTCCATCTTTAGATTTTGGTGAGGGGCCCCCTAAGTATGGCGATGGCTGTACTTATGCGCGTTAAATGGTCAGAGCTCGTTACAGCAACGTTCACCGCCTATTAGTGGAACAGCTCGGGCGCAGCCAGTTTTGCAACCTATGCCGGCTTTGCATCATAGTGCAGATCTGTTTGCCCGTGCGTTGAAGAGTAAAAAAGGTTTTGTCCGTTATTAGTTCAGTTAGACGGCAGAGGCAAGCGACCGTGCTTCCGTTGAGCGACAGGCTTTCAGATGCACAGATGGGCCCCACAGGCAGAGTGGCCATTTGCAAGAACAGCGGATGATCGGGCTGTTTTTATCGACCCTTCTGCCCTCTCAACACAAATGAGGAATGACGCTCGCTTGTCCAAGCGTTGACGCCCGTGGGAAACGGTCCTGATGGCTTGCAGCTTGGCCGGCGAAGACGGCGCTAACACATACTGCAGAGAGAAGCCCGAGGTCGATAAATAAGGGGACTTATCAAAACGTGCTTATCATTCTTCCGTGAATGTCTCGGAACAACTGAGCGCGAATCTCTAAATTTTTTTCATTTCATTGTGATATACTAGTAAATAAAATGCTAATCTCTATTGACTGCGTGGATCCGCCTGGACCTGCGTACGTTGAGCTGCCGGGCGTGGTCACTCGCAGCCTAGATTCACAGTGATCTGCACAGGGCTCATGCCTTTATGCGGCCTACCTTCTCGCATTTCTGTTTTCTTTGGAACAATGTATAGTATAAAGATTACGTCGCTCGCTGTAGCTGTCATGCTTCTTTTTGTCGGTGTTTTGATGAATTATGCAACGTCATATGCGAAAAAACAAAACTGCTGGCCTAAATTGTTAATTATCGTCTTCATTATGAGCCTCATGACTACGTCCACTGCAGGACAAAGGCCTCTCCCATGATCCGCTAGTAAACTCGGTCCTGTGCTTGCTGCTGCCACTTTATACCCGCAAACATGCTAATTTCATCTGCCCACCTAACTTTCTGCCTCCCCCTAAGCCGCTCGCCTTCTCTGAGATTACGGTCAGTTATCCTTAATGCAACAGAATCGAAAGTTGGGCTAGTTGGATATGCATGGTATAACTGTCAGTTCGAGCGCACGAATAAACAGAAAGGAAGAGAGGACAAGCGCTTTCTCGCAACTAAACTGTTTATTAGAAAGGGCAGAATATATATACAGGCAATTAAAAGCAACGCATGCGTGTGCAGGCAAAAAAGTACACCCGTGGCACATCGAAAACACAGGGTAAAAGAAGACAGATTATCTCGGAACATAATCTAGAAAACCAAACTCTTTATCGTGCAGCAAAACCGAAGACTGGCTGACGCATTGTTCCCCTATTTTTCTTATGTGAAAAGCTTCTGTCAGTTAATTTATTTTTAGATCAAAAAACCACTTCGGTATCCTGAAAAAGAGGATAACAACTGCACTCTCTGCAATTACCCGCGAGATGCGATGCACCCAAAGATTTCAAAGAAGAATCATGCTCTCTGAGACGAACATTGACGCACCTTCCTGACTGACCGATGTACACTTTACCACAACTAAAAGGAGTCATGTAAACAACACTCATTGCGCAGTCCACGAACTTTTTGCTGTGTTTCATGCGACATTGCGGAAACTCTCTGCGCATGCGTGAACAAATAGACTGCAGTTTGCTTTTGGCTCAGAAAAGCACATCGACTTTATGTCTATTTGCGAGTTGCTTAAGTTCATGCGGTGTCGTATGAAGGTAAGGAATCACTGCTATCCTCTTACCTTTTCTACTCTCATCACGACGCCCCGAGTGGTTCCCTTCAAATTTAAGTTTCTTAATCATGTTGTTACAAATGGGCGTGATGACATCATTAGGATACCCTGCTTGTGTTAGTTTCTTTACTTGACTATGAAAGCTCATTTTCATTCTGTGTTGACAGGACATTTTTAGAGCAAAACCCAAACTCGTAGTAACTATAACTTTTCTGTCCTTGTTTATTGCATCCTTTGTACGCGAGTAACTTTTCTTTTGAACGGCCGCGTCTAAAGCAACTGCAATTTCTAGATCTTAACTTGGTCTTCGAACCCCAGCATGTTTGCTGGTATTATTGTCCTAGATCCGTAAAGCCTATACTCAATTACAGATCGAGCCACTCTAAGCTAGTGAAGAGAGGTATAGTTACTACGTGTTTGGGTTTTGCTCTAAAAAAGTCCTGTCAACAGAGAATGAAAATGAGCTTTTATAGTCAAGTAAAGAAACTAACACAAGTAGGGTACCCTAATGTTGTCATCACGTCCGTTTGTAACAACATGATTAAGAAACTTAAATTTGAAGGGAACCACTCGGGGCGTCGTGATGAGAGTAGAAAAGGTAGGAGGATAGCAGTGATTCCTTACCTTCATATGACACCGCATGAATTTAAGCAACTCGCTAATAGATATAAAGTCGATGTGCTTTTCTCAGCCAAAAACAAACTGCAGTCTATTTGTTCACGCATGCGCGGAGAGTTTCCGCAATGTCGCATGAAACACAGCAAAAAGTTCGTGGACTTCGAAATGGGCGTTGTTTACATGACTCCTTTTAGCTGTGGTAAAGTGTACATCAGTCAGTCGGGAAGGTGCGTCAATGTTTGTCTCAGAGAGCACGATTCTTCTTTGCAATCTTTGGGTGCATCGCATCTCGTGGCTCATTACAGAGAGTGCGGTTGTTATCCTCTCTTTCAGGATACCGAAGTGGTTTTTCGATCTAAAAATAAATTAGCTCGTGAGTTGACAGAAGCTTTTAACATAAAAAAAAAGAGGGGAACAATGCGTCAGCCAGCCTTTGGTTTTGCTGCACGGTAAAGAGTTTGGTTTTCTAGATTATGTTCCGAGATAATCTGTCTTCTTTTACCCTGTGTTCTCGATGTGCCACGGGTGTACTTTTTTGCTTGCACATGTTGTTTTTAATTGCCTGTATATATATTCTGCCCTTTCTAATAAGCAGTTCAGTTGCGAGAAAGCGCTTGTCCTCTCTTCCTTTCTGTTTATTCGTGCGCTCGAACTGACAGTTATACTATTCTTAATGACCAGCGGATATCCTGCCTACGCGCTACATGCCCGACCATCTCCATTTCTTCTTGATTTCAACTATCCACTCTGCTCTCTTCTTGTCTTTTAAGGTCACACCTATCATTTTCCTTTCCATCGCTCGCTGCGTCGTCCTCAATTTAAGCTGAGCCCTCTTTTTAAGCCTCCAGGTTTCTGTTTCGTATAAATACCGGCAAGATACATCTGTTATATACCTTCCTCTTGAGGGATAGTGGCAATCTACTTGTCATGATTTGAGAGTGCTTGCCAAATGTGCTCCACCCCATTCTTATTATTCCAGTTACTTCAATCTCATGGTTCGGCTCTGTGGTTATTACCTGTCATAAGTAAGTCTTCTACAACTTCGAGTGAGGATTACCTATCTCGAAACGCTGCTCTCTTCCGAGGTTGTTGTACATCACTTTCGTTTTCTGCAGATTATTTTAAAACCTACCTTTCTGCTCTCCTTGTCTAATTCTGTAATCATGAGTAGCGATTTGTCCCCCGAGTTACTCAGCAATGCAATGTCATCGGTAAAGCACAGCTTACTAAGGTACTCTCTATTCAATTCTCGTCCCTAACTCCTCCCATTCTAAGCTTCGGAAAACCTCCTGTAAGTACGTGGTAAATAGCATTGGGGAGATTGTATCCTCTTGTCTTACACCCTTCTTTATTGGAATTCTGCCGCTTTCTTCATGGGGCACTATGGTGGTAGTTGATCCCCAGGAGATTTCTTCCAGGATGTTTATATATGATTTGTCGACGCCCTGATTCCGGCGTGTCGGCACGACTGCTAATATTTGTACTGCTGCATTGGTATAATACGAATTTCAGCAGTCGAAATCGGTATTATAGCATTCCAATTTGTTGATTGCATTCATTGCTTTTCCTTTGCTGCGAGACAGTGAATTATTGTTCTCCACCACTTTGCAGCAGAAAAGCCAAAAAGCACGATGTGCCCGACAGCAAAACCAACAAAAAAATTAAGCAGATCCCAGTAATTTTGGGAGTTGATGTCATGCGAAGCTGAAGGTGAGTCGATCATAGCCTCCCGAACACATTTTTTTTTCTTTTTACAGCGAAAGGTGTTATGAGATCACAACATGGGTCGTTTTTGGCGCGTAGTTGTCCGCCACCGCCGCACCACTCGTGTCCATAAGCACTTTCGCGCGAAATAAGAAATAAGAAAAAAAGCCAGTAAATAAAAAAAAACACCAAGGACCCAATCAGATTCAAACCAGGGTACGCGGCGTGCCAGCCCAGTCTTCCACCGCTGAGCCACACCAGTGTTTCAAAGTCCAGTGCAGGCTTAGGCAGGCTTCATTTCGGGAAAGCAATCGGGTAAATAGGAGTAATAAAGTGTTTTAGAACAGCGATAGAACAACCAGGCAACACGCAATGCGAATTGCGTAACGAGTGGGTCATCGAATTTTCCAACTGATTACAAAAACATCAAGCATAATTATTCATCTTCGTCCGCCACAGCAAAAAAATGCACAAAATACCTTCCAAGTGTGTAGCAGGTACCATGGTTCTCCGAAGAATGATGAAGGATAGCATGGCGAATGTCTCGATACTGCACAAAAATTATGATTTATGGAGTAGTGGGTACCATGCAAGTGTGGTCATAGCAGTCCCCCAAAGAGTTAAAAAAAGGCGCACTCTTCCAGCCTTTGTTGTGACTGCTGCGCAGCCGGCGCAGGCCTAGCGGCTTTCTTGATTTCAGTAAAGCTATGAAATGTGGAAACTTGGGCAAGTTTGGTAGGACATAACTGACTGATTGATATGTGGGGTTTAACGTCCCAAAACCACTATATGATTATGAGACGCCATAGTGGAGGGCTTCAGAAATTTTGACCACCTGGGGTTCTTTAACGCGCACCCAAATCTGAGCACACGGGCCTACAACATTTCCGCCTCCATCGAAAATGCAGCCACCGCAGCCGGGATTCGATCCCGCGACCTGCGGGTCAGCAGCCCGCACCTTAGCCACTAGACCACCGCGGCGGGGCCTATCGACACTCTGGTGCTCGCCTTGGGTTTATTGTGTTGTCAGTGCGTCTTCCGAGTTAGCACTTATAATGAAAACATGCACTGTTAACTTTCTTTAAAATAAAATGGTGTCACCGTATCGGGGTGAATTTTCAACGAGTGGCGTGATGGCCGGAGGAAAGCGTGGAAGAAATGATGTCGACAAGAGGAGGAGGGGGAGGGGAGGTCTTGGCGCTGGTAACATGACGGCCAGAAGGGGAGCCGGCTCGGCCCGTTTACATGAAGTCGTCGTGGTCAGTGAGTGAGCTGTTCAAGATCTGGCGCATGGCGTGCCAGGGAAAAGAGAGAAATAGAGAAAACCGAGTGCGGCGGGCTTCGACTTGGCCCATGGCCATGTTTCGGTCTGGCTGTTTTCACCACAGGCGGGCACGAGACCAAGCGGCGGCAAAACCAGGATCCTCGCCACCGGACACTGCTGACCCTTTTGTGGCAGCTGAGCGGAGGGGCCAGGTCTGTGAGCGCCCCTAGGTATAAGACGCCCTCTAACTATAGCATGCGCGTTTTTTTATAACGCGCCTATACCTACAAATAGTGAGAGAAAATGCATCCTGAAAAAAATTTTGGTCGAACACGTGCATTGACGCACGCGCTGCGGAAACCTTACCAACATTATTTTCACCTTGTCTAGGCTATATGATACCCGTCGCAAGAATAGTCAGGCAAAGTGTAATGATAACCCGGAAAAGTAGGATGTATGTAGGGTGACACAACCATGGCAGGCGTGCAATATAGTATCTTGACCTGCATCTCACAATAACACATTCTTATGCCACTGTTCGTAAAGACAGAAATCATCCAATTGTCATCTAGAGCATATTGTTAGCCAAGGCGGCCGAGTAATCGCAAGCAGAACTTTCGAGTGAGGATGTCTTGGACATCCAACGGTAAAGGGAATCATTCGCCCATTACAGCCCCTTCATTTTCTCCTCTTTTTTTTCATAAGGCACACTCTAAATAAAGAAATTTCTTGCCGCATTATATGTGAATATTCTTCCCATCTGATTCCGTTAATGCCTCGTGGTCGGTCCTGGCTGACTGAAATGCCGAGCACGACTGCTAAATTCAAGACAGAAAAAGAAATACTCCTAGGCTCCCTTGTGCAGCCGCTTCTATCTACATGAAGTCGAAATATGCCAACTTTTTTTTTGAAAAGTCGACGTGGGGAACCTTTCGCATCCGCCACCGAAAGTTTTTTTTTTCAAGTAACGTGGTTTTGCAAGGCGGAGGCATTGTGTCTTTCTGCTCCTGACCTATTTTTGCACTGCCTCCGGAATGGGCCCATCTTTGACGAAGCAATGACCTCATGTGACACGATGACGTCATAGCTATGTCACATGTTGCTGACGCTGCTGACAGGGGATGCCGACAAGAAACGTCGGTGAATTTTCGCGTTTGAAGAGGCTTCTAAGGCTTTCGCTTTTAAAAAAGTGAGAATACCCATGAAGTTCGCCTTACCCGGACGTTTCTACTATTGCGGTCATCAATCATATGGCACTCATTGTATAGGCTTGAGACGTGCGCTAACGTGCAGTTATTGACATGGCAGTTGTAAAGACACACATTAGTGACATTTTTGAGATGAGCATGTGAACATAAGCAATTGTATTGCCATTGCTGAATTGTCTTTGTAATTAGTGCATTACGCTGCACTAATCACGCGGACTTTGTACTTTAAGTTACGCTGTCCTGTGATGTTGAATAACATCGCAGTGCAAGCGCAAGCAACATAGTTACTCAAGAGCCTGCAGCATGTATTTTATCGTATTCCTATCCTGCGAGTGACCGTAAGTCTGGTCCATTGAGAGTGAAACATTACAAACTCTTATTCTTCACTCTCTCTTTTTATTATGCTGACGAACGATTTGTGGTGGTGTTACAGTATGTATAGTTTTTGTGCAGGAAGTTCATTAACAGATGCTGCTAACAAGCGCAAGCTAAGCTATTGGTTTTTCTAATCCTAAAAACAATCTGCAACGCTTTCTTAGCATGGTTACAAAATACTGCTGATCGATAGTTGAGGTTCCTGAGAAGATATGAGCCAAACGTTACGACGAAGCACGTGGTCTGGGACTTTATATCTCGGAGTCAGCTTTAAATCACTAGCACTTCTTTCGACAAATGACGCCATAAATGCAAACTACCACGCCATTAACGAAAGGTTCATGACCATTGGCTCGTTTGGGCATCTCGTGAGCTGCATCGTTACCGTAGCCGCCGCGGAATGGCGCGACTTGCCCATGCACTCGTTGGTACGCGGGTTGAATCGCTACGTCGTCAAGATATTTTTTGCCAAGAATTTATCATTCTCTTTCTTTCTTTCTTTCTTTCTTTCTTTCTTTCTTTCTTTCCTTCCTTCTTTCTTTCTTTCTTTCTTTCTTTCTTTCTTCCTTTCTTTCTTTCTTTCTTTCTTTTTCTTCTCTTTTGTTCTTTTTTTCTGAGTTTCTGCACTCGTTCTCTCACACATCAGAGTTAGCAGAAGCATGCGCCCGACAAATCGGCGCACGTGTTCTGTGAGCGATGCAGAAGATGAAGAGGACGAAGAGCGCCTGCTAGTTTGTGATGATGATAACTTCCGTTCACATATTATGGCCTGACGCTGAGCTTAAACAGCCCCGCAATAGAAACCAAAGAAACGGCTCGAGGTCATGACGCGCGCGTACGAATGGGCGTAGCTTCTTGGCCACTGGTCATCCCCTCCAAACCCCGGCGAATCTTTCAGCGTGCTCGATCACACGAACGTAGAGAGGAAGCACCAAGTCACTGCAATTCCACTTGTACCTCACATACTTTAACAAATTTTTGTGATGATCTATTCTTGAGGCAACACGTTCCTTTAATGAAAGCATCCGATGATTAGTTGTAAACGTGTCGCAGGCATCCTTTAATTAAGGAGAGTATGAGATAGGCTGTTAGCAAAGCTTCTTACGTTTCTTACTCTACTACAATAAATTGCCCTGTGTGCTTGAAATAACCAGTATGCACTAATGTATACGCCGGATTCTACGCAGGAACTTAAGCTGATAGCGTGCCTGAAAATTATGGGAACGAAATTAGGATGGGAAACGTGGGAATATAAGGTGCACATAGCCTAATGATGAAGTTTATTCATGAGCACCAGTACAACAGTATTAAGCATCAAGTTACATTGTGCACATACCATGTACAGCCGTCAGCACCTTTGACTCGAACGCTCCGACGCCTGGCCGAGGCTCGCTTGGACTGAGATCAGCGCCGCCAAGCGTTCAAAGTGACATGCTTGCTTCAGTTAACGATATATGGGGTGTGCGTTGGTTCCACTAGTAAATTTCTGTTTCCAGTTCACTTGACAGACGGGCTCGAATGCACTCACTTGGCATCCTGTTTTCGGCACGTTTTACTCGTGGATATACTTCTTCGCGCGCGCCCATGGCGTTCGTTGCCACACATTCACCTCGACAATGTGAACCATTGCGTGTGACAACTTACGCACCTTTCGAGTTTGAATTCGCAGCTGCTTCTCAAAAGAAATCACAAGTATCAAAAGCAGAGCAAACGCACGTTCATGGCGTTTGTAAGAGTTACACAATAACCCGTGTGCTCATATTTGGGTGCACGTTAAAAAACCCCGGGCGGTGAAAATTTCAGGAGCCCACCACTGCGGCGTCTCTCATAATTATGTGGTGGTTATGGGGCGTTGAACCCCACATATCAATCGAAGTTGCACAATAAATAAATCTCAAATGCGGTGGCGTTGTTCATGTTTGGATTCATTATAATCAGACAGCGTGAATTGAATTGTTCTCGCAATTTAGAGTGCACGTACCTTCCTGTGAGGCTCACGCTGCACGGAAGGTGCGATCTTAACGCAATGTTTTTGCGTATTCTAAGCAAGGAAGACGCGTGGATACAATGCAAACAAAGCTATTTTCGTGCGTAGTTATTGCATAAACATTGAAATTGCCATCTTATGAAATGCGAGACTGATTCGTTCAATAAAAGAATACTGATCGTAAATAAAATATACCAGACAGTAGCAGTGTGAATCTGCAGATACAGTAACTGGTTGCCCCGTCATATTTTCCTGATGCGGGTCGAAATTTCCGGAGACCAGAACTACGGGACCCCTCATAATCAAACTGTGGTTCTGGGACGTTAAACCCCAGATATTATTACACGCACAAATATTGTGCTCCAGGATTACATCTTCCGTGCAGCATGAACATAAAAGGAAGGCACACTGTAAATTGCGAGAAAAGTTCAATTCACGCCCTCTGATATAATGAATCAGAATATGAACAACGCCACCGCATGTCAAATTTATTTATTGCGCAACTTTTACAAACGCCACGAACGTGCGTGTGCCTTGCTTTTTATACTTGCGATTTTTTTTTGAGCAGCAACTGCGAATTGAGGCTCAAAAGGTATGCAAGCTGTCACACGCAATGGTTCCTTGTTAAGCTAAGTATGCGACAAGGAACGCCATGGGCGCGCCTGATAATGTAGCTACGAGTAAAACGTGCCGAAAACGGGATGCCATGTAAGTGCGTTCGAGCCTGCCGGCCATACAGACTAGAAACAGAAATTTACTAGTAAAACCAACGCGCGCTTCGCAACTATCGTAACTGCAGGAAGCATACCCTTTTCAACTATTGGCGGCACTTACCTCTGTCCAAGTGAGCCGAGGCCGGCGCGTCGGAGCGTTCGAGTTAAAGATGCTGATGGCTGTACATGTAGCTGAATGTTTGTGCACCATGATATATCCTGTCGTGCTTTCGCTTTTGCTCTGGGCCAACCAGATGCTGTCAGTATTTTTATTATTTGACTTTCTCTAAAAGAGATCCCTTTAGTTTACGGGCACCGATCTGGCGACGCGTTGAGCGAGTGCCTTCAAGCTTGCGATTTATGACTGCCCACGACCGATTGGAGGTGGCCGGCGTAAGGTCGACGTGAGCGGGCTTGAAAAGGTTTGGACTTTGTTTTCGGTCGCGCCTTGGGTCAGCACAGAGCTGGCCCCGTGTGTGCATTGCCCTAGCCTCCGAGTTGATGAAAACGACGGCTGGGGCCCATGCTCTTAGCAGGCGCTATACTGACCATGAGATTGCGAAAGTTGTGTGAAACGACGGGCAGACCGAACACCGCGCTGTGAATGATTCGGCGCAAAGCAGCCATTGCTTCACGCACACGTATCCAAGGCAGGCTCGTTTATTTGTCCTGTCCGTCGCGCAGGCTTTCCTTGCTACGTGAGGATTAAAAACGGGAAGCACCAGGAGACGGCAACAGCAAGGCATGTCTGTTTTCCCATAAGCCTCGCAGCTTTTCCCCTTCAAGATGAGGTGTAGAGCAGCGAACGTGAACGTCGTCGCAAATTTTCCCCGAGCTCCCTCACACTTTGAGTTATGGTTTGAGCAACCTGTGTTTCCAGGTGGACTCAAGTTTGTGACCGTCGCAAGCCTTAGCGATACGAGACTTGGCTTGTGCGGTAACGGTGGTCAATGTCAATTGTCAACTCATGCGATTCTTCTACTATATATGCGTATCGCCAAGCCCGATCTGCGTCAGATATTCAACATTGCGCGTGAGTGCAACTGTTTCGAGGCCGTTCCTACCCGTAAAGCATCCGACGAATCGGAGCGGTTGGCAATTCTAGGCAAACAGCTTCGGTGTGTTACGAATGTCATAAAAGGCATTCTACAAAGCCCACATTTGCCACGTGCTTCGCGCGGTACCAGTGCAGATGCCGGACTAGATATTTGCGAGTTCAGGTGGAAAAATTGTGCAAGTCCAGTACCAGCGCTTTTTAAGTGCGTGTAAATCAGAATGCCTGAAGAGTGCTTCAAAACTGTATTGTTGTTCCTTGAATGATCCAAGATTTCACCGTTGCTCTTTAACGGTGCCTTGTCCCAAGTGAATTACACATATTGAGAATATTCTAGAGACCAATGACTTGTCTTAGATAGACGACACGGTACTATTGGCTTTCTCTGTATAAATAAATAAAAACGCTGCTCATCTGAAGTGGGATACCATTACTCAGGGTGCGTCGGTAATAATCACCTTCTTTTCTATTAAATTATAGCTGCGCGCGTGTAGTAATGCACATGCAGCTGAAAAAGCAGATGCTGGGCCTTTGCTTTGGTTGTGCCCTGAAACACGTTCGATCAGACTAAACATTTTAGGAAAGGCTGGACTGGAGCCAGGCATACCTGAAAACCACAGCCGTTGGGTGACGGACAGCAAGTGTGTTGAGCCACTTCTGCAGTTATTGCACGATGCATGGTTGGAAGCCATGTGGCTTTTATTTATTTTCTTCATTTATATTCATTTATGCTTCATTAAACTTGCAAAATTAAAAAGCACACACGCCAAATACTTTTGTTTTAAAGAGCTCCCATGCAGAACACCGTTCCTGCCATTCATGAGTTCGAGATGCAGCCTTGTCGAATAACCACAGCCCGTAAATCTGTGCAAACGTGCTCACAAAATTCATCAACGGCAAAAGTTGACATGCATAAGTGCATAAGTGCATATGCATAACATCGGTTCCCAAGGTGTGGTATCTGCCAATTTTAAATGCGAAGCATTTCTTAGCGAACTTCATTGACTTTGAGCGTATCTATTTATCCGTTTACGTTTGGGTGCTCTCATGGTCACCCTCTCAACTTGGCGTGAACCAAAATTAGCATGAGAGGGTAAGATTGTTTGACGAATATGACGTGCTAGTCACGACATGAATATTGTCCCAATCCTGTCACGTACGTCGTCAAACACTTCCCGCCAGACAGCGGAACATACCCACGGGTGGGTATGTGCCGCTGGTATGCGGGTATGTGTCACAAGTGATTGATACTTAGTATCTACCCAGGAACGACGAGAACCCCGCCGCGGTGGTCTAGTGGCTAAGGTACTCGGCTGCTGACCCGCAGGGCGCGGGTTCGAATCCCAGCTGCGGCGGCTGCATTTCCGATGGAGGCGGAAATGTTGTAGGCCCGTGTGCTCAGATTTGGGTGCACGTTAAAGAACCCCAGGTGGTCGAAATTTCCGGAGCCCTCCACTACGGCGTCTCTCATAATCATATGGTGGTTTTGGGACGTTAAACCCCACAAATCAATCAATCATCAGGAACGACGAGAACACACACGGGCGATTTTAACGCGGGAGTGTCAAGAAATACCCGACATCGATAGCGTACACCCGACGAATGCAAAGAATAAATGTCAGGGTCTGAGCTAGAATTAAACCCAAGTATTCTACGTGGAAATGAAGTATTTTACCACAGAGCTACGGCAGGTCTCGGAACTACTTTTCAAATAGACGCTAACCTTCGTGAAACGTCAATAGTGGTTACAGTGCTGCCTACCCAATTTTATAAACATTACATATGTACTCCTTTGATATAGCCGTCACGTCGGGTTAACATCAGTTGCAGTTAGTTACCATGCGCTGAAGTTGATTTATGTAGCAGTGTCCAGGGCCAGCATCCTCGCGAGCATCAGCGCATCATATCAACTTCTGGTGTTGCTAATATGCCTGTTCCAGTTGGCATCGTTGAGCAAGTGCAAACAACTGGTTATACAAACATCTAAGACTCTTCAACATAAGTCTGTGCGTGCAACATTTGCACATATATTTAGCGTCATTTCATGACGTTTCGCTCAATAAAAAAAATGCCACACGGTCACCTTCCCTCTGCATGTTTCGCATAACGTCGATTCTGGGATCTGTCATTTTTTTCCCTCTTTTCTATGGATGTATGCTATGAGTGAGGCCAACGCATGGACTAAGGTAGACACTTCGCATTGCGTTAAGGCGAGGACGAACTCGCACTTTTCTTTCAGAAACGTTTTGAATCGGACGGGTACACGATGTGTTGCAGGAGCTACTCGCGGATTCCACGGTCATAATTATTTACTTCACCGCCAACCGATAGCACTGTGAGAGGAAAGATCCCCTTGAAAAGTGTACTTGCAAAGCCTTCAGAGTATGTGACCATGGCGCAGTGGATAGCGTGCCCCGTTGCTGCTGTAATGGATGAAGAGGTCATGGATTGGACACCCTCTAACGAAACGTTTTTCTTTGTGATCTGATGGTGCGCATTTTCTTCATGTCCTTTCCGTGATGAAATACGTCTTTGAAGCCATGGCCGACCCGGGCATAAAAAACCTTCGTGTTAAAAATGTAGGCTGTTATATACCAAAATCGCCATAAGAAACAGAGGGGAAAGCTGTGATGCGTGATAGCAACATGTTCCTATTTACACTGTTCCTTGTTCGCATTCTCTTTTCAATGTATAGGTTATACAGCTTACTAAGTTGCTTATGAGTCTGCTCATGAAGAGATTCAGAAAATTTATAAAATCACGAAATGAACAAGCACGTCACTTTTTCTAGCTATATGCATGCAAGTAAGGATTGTGGTCAGCGTAACGAATTAATCTGAAACAGGTTTTGTTTTTATTTTTATTTTGGTTTTCCTGCAATTTCGCGATAAACTAAGTGGGTCGCCTATTGGAAAAATAGCGAAAATGACCCATGTTTTTTAGAGAAATAATTGCGGTCGGCGTTTCCATTCTCGTTAGCGATGCGAATTTGCTTGCATTCATCGATCCTCCCAATCATATCTCGTTGCTCGAGTGTTTCTCCTTTTTCTAATCTTTCGTTGTTCTTCGCTTCAACGCCATTTTAGAAAACGCTACGGGAAAGGCATCGGAGCGACCGCACAGCCCTCATATCAATCAGTCGCACCACTCTTTCTATTAGTTCGGAATGCCGTGGAATATTTCCTTTCTGCCGAAGCCGTACAGTGGCGTCCTGTTTAGCATAAGCAAGGAGGTCGTCCGGATTTCACTTTGGTAATTGGGTTCAGCCGTGTCGTTTGAATGACAAGCCCATTGGGGAAGAGCGGCTTGAGGGGGCGGGTGGGGTTGGAGCGTGACCGCCTTCTCTGGGCCACCAGAGAGCCGTCCGCGAAAAACAACGTCGCGGAGACAATTTATGAAAGGCGAGACGGCTGCCTCGATCGCCCAAGCAATCGGGCCAGCCACAAACGTCTGAGCAAAAACACTCACACTAGCCAGAAAATACGCGGCCCAGTGAGAAGCGCTTCCCCCTTCTCGGTCGCGGAATTTTGTCCTTTACATGTGCAAAAAGCGACACATGTGGGATGAGTGGTTCGCGAGGATCGTCCGGAAAAAGGGTAACTGGAAATCGACAAAAAGGGAGAAACAAGCAGCGACACCCTACCCACGCAATGCGAGGAACTTGTTCAAAGCCACGGGCGAAGGGGCGCAGAAGCAACACATTTATCCCCCTTGAGCTGATTGACGTGCCTTAACTCCTCTTTTTCTGTTTTCTTTTTCAATGAGTGAGACAAACGAAGAAACCCAGCTCCGCCTCTTCGGTATAGTCTAGCTTTCGCCTCCCTATTGCGCTTTTCCGTCGCTATCTCTTGTAGTACACACGCGTTTCTTTTAAATGTGGCCTTCAGCGTGCCTGGCCGATATTTTGGCGCGGCGTTTTGAACGCCTGTTAGCGTTGAAAAAGAAAAAAAAATACTGGGGCCCAGCAGGCTGTCACTGTAGTGTGAGAGTAGCACTCGGTGTGCTCTAGTTTGGTAAATGTGCGATGCAGGCACGTCTCACTGGCACCCGTCCTTGAGGGAAGTCGAAATTCCTGTGGATGCAAGAGCTTCCTCGCAGGGGACAGCCCTCAAAACTTGGCTAAGGGGGCAGCCCTAAAAGCGAAATGCCCAAGGAACGACGAGCGACAGTGTTGGCGCGTGCGACATATTTATTCGCGAGGCGTAGACTGCCTCAGCGCGCGCCAGTTTTCTCCAGCCACAGCGGATTTCCGCGATCGCATTCCTTTTCTCTTTGCATTGGCTCGGTTGGTGGTTGGAGCTGATTAAGTGCAGTGCTTGTCACCCTCAGGCTGGATTGGAAACGGAGTTAAATAAATAAATAACTTCTAAGAAAAATAACAAAGAAATAAATGTTGATGCGGTTATGGTTTAGAATCGCACGCATTTCCATCACAGAATGTTTCACTTCATAAAAGGCAAAATGCCCATTTACAGAGAGCAAAAAAGCCAAGAGCACGAAAAGTTCTGTAACTGAAGATGCTGAGTGACTGCCTGAAATTGAGGTCAGCACTTGTCTTTTTTTTCTTTCTTTTTTTATTCTGCCTTCTTCATAGCTGTCACTGTCTCTTTTACCAGAAAGTGACGACTAGTGCGCGAGGAGAACTGCGAAAAAATATCAACACAATCTCTTCGATTCGCGGAAGCTTCCGTGACTTGAAAGCCGCTGCGACATGCCCACGATGAGGAGTAGACGAAGTGGGCGTTTAGGCGATCGAGTGCACCCCTCAACTTACTCAGCTGCTCGAAATGTGGCAGTGCGAGTGAATATAGACGAGACTTCCTATTTTAGCTTCGCTGGGACGTCTATTTCGTGATTTGCATGCAAAACTTCTGCGTGTTTTCAGAATTGATTCTGAATTCTCGAAAGTTTTATTTCGTAAGAAAGGTTTATCATTCGTAAGCGGGCTTGGCTAAAAATGTATTTCTATGTATCGAATGACTGACATCTCCCTTTGCGGTGTAAAAGTCGCTTCGTGTATCTTGGGTTTCGGAAACGCGTTTGTTACTTGTCTCGCACAGACCCATTTTCTCACTAGCAGACACTCGCGTCGAAGCCTTCGCGACGCTTGAAAGCTATGGTGACGAAGATTCAGGACCGCCATTGCCAAAGGAGGTGTTTTGCGATTATGGGCAGTGGTCATTATAGATTGGTGTGGAAGATTTTAACAGCATAACTGAAAAAAGAAGAACACCGATGCGTTGTCCATGGGGAGGAATGCTCTGCTTAACAAAAAGCAATGAAATAAAGTAACACAATTTATGACAGATCTGGAGCAGTTATTCACGCTGGGATACCTACAATGGACAGAAGTGAGTTTGCTAATGATTGGCTGCTGCTTGTGTTAATGAGAAGCGTTATACAAAACGGAGGTAACCGATGGTTGGTGCACTCTATCATTACAAACACACGAAGGAAGCTTGATACGAACCATCATGTGCATGTTGTTTCACCCCAAGACGGCTAAGTAGTGAGAGAAGTAGTTTGTACGAACCGAAATTCGCAGATAACGCATAAAATTCCAACGCGCGAAGCAATGTCCCTTTGTTTCATCGGCGTTGTTAATTTGCTTTTCAGTATAAATGACCGATAATGATCTATCGCTGTCCCGCCGGTGCAATATTTACATGCCGCGACTGGACTCACTACTGCGTTTGTTTGTGGTTGCAGTTTCTGCAGCGAGGAAGGCAGTCGCCACATATTGTTTTCGTTGCTTCGATGCTCTGGAAGCAATTTACTCGGGCACCCAATGATGACAAGTAAATAAAGAGTACATCCCAATGTTATGATTGTCCCGGCCGGATTGAGTCACTACGGGGCCACCCAGCAATCGTGGTCGACGTGCTTGACCCGCCGCTCCGAATGAAGGCGGCGCCAGATGACCGTGGTGGCTACGGGGTGTGAGGGGGGGGGGGGGGGGTTGTGCGCGACAACACAAAAGAACCGAAGCAGGCACACTCAGCCAGTTTATCAGACCACGCCATCGTCTGTTGTCTTTATGGTCCCGGGTCGGGCTAGCAAATGCGTGGGACGGCCAAGGGCACTTTTGGTGTTTTTATCTTCCCTCTTCACCCGTTACGAGTAGCGCCGTCAACAAACACGCCAATATCAGGGCGTTGTCGCATAAGCAAAAGAACGAGGCAGGGGCTTCCTAAATGAGAGGGGCCTATAACTGGTGGTTGTCTGGAGAAAGTAAAATTTAACGTTCGTTTTACGACTCCAGCATGCATGAAGCATTCGCGAGTTTAGTGGGTCGTACACATGTAAGACAGATTTGTGTTTTTCAACGTCTGTAATATACTCAATAACAACATATTTGCAAGGAGCACTAAGTATTTCATATATATTTCAAACGATTGCTGCGTTACATTCCATCACAGCAACAACGGCCTAAACGCCGCGCCGTTGTTTTGTCAATCGCGACTGCTTTTTTCGGTGCCGCGCCATCGGTGGGTCTCAGCGTTACGCAACAAGTGCAAGGGACTTGAAACAAGGGGGAGAATGCGTGGTCGCCTGGGACCTCCGCGGGTAAGCTCGGTGAAATGCTTCCATCAACCCAAATAGAGTAGGTTGCGTGCCTCCTGCAAAGCGTCCTTCCTGTGCCCGTGTGTCTATATAGGAAGCCTCTGAGCGGCACTCTCAGTGCAATTCGGAGATGGCTAATGCGTTCTGCAGAAATGAGCATATTGAAGGGAGATTTGGAATCTAGAGATGTGATCGTCACACCCAAGAAGCCACAGACGAAGCTAAGCGCTTGATTTGTTTTTTTAATGCTGTTATAAAACGAATCGCAGCTTTCTCTTCCCCGAAGCATATCTCTTGGAGAGACTGCTGCAATGCGCATGAAGTTTGCCTATTGCAGGCACGCCCTGTCGTGCAACTGCGATTGATATCATTGAGTATGGAACCATACGCTTTTCATTTTCTTATTATACCCTGCCTTTCGTCTTTGTTTTATCGGAACATTTGCTGTCTTCCCTTTCAATAAACATGCACTCGTGCAAGCGTTACTGACAGAGCCGAGTGACGAGGCCATGAGAGCACGTACGATGTAGAGGAAAGTAGAGCCCATGACGTTAATACGAAATCAGTATGTGAAATTTGCTTAATGAGGGTGTGGGTGGGTAGAAACTTGGTCAAAAATAAAACATTAGAGCACATTATTATCGCAAGTCTCTCTCACTTACAGTCTCTCTCTTTCTCTCTCTCTCTCTCTCTCTCTCTCTCTCTCTCTCTATATATATATATATATATATATATATATATATATATATATATATATATATATATATATATATATATATAAATATATATATATATATATATGATGACTTCCATGTTATGATTATCATGTTAGACGTGTCACTTACCTTCGTCGTCCATTCACGACAAGTAATAACGTATTTGGTATATGTGGAACTAGCGAGACGGCTGTGAGCGCATCATGAGCGTAATATGTTGTCATGTTCTTACATGACACGCATGGTTATAATTTCCACGTTAGGGTCTGTCACATGTGTTTGCCATGCAGCCATATCTTACCATACGAGTTTTGCAGCATATAGTCGTAGATAGATAGATAGATAGATAGATAGATAGATAGATAGATAGATAGATAGATAGATAGATAGATAGATAGATAGATAGATAGATAGATAGATAGATAGATAGATACGTTCAAGGTCACCGAAGTTCGCTATGAAATGCTTCGCAATCAAAAAGTCAGAATGAGCTGGCGTATCGAAAACGTAATATGATATCGTGAACTGAAACTCCTATCTTAATGTCCTCCTACTTGCGCTTCTATGGTCCGCTCGTTTGTGACCCAGTATGTTGTTTTTACTTTTGAGCCACGTGATTCCACCAGCTTAACGCTTCGTTTATTTTTTTTTCAATAATATATTGGGGGATACATGCCCCGACTCGTCGGTATCACGTGTTATCAGCTAAAGTTCTGGCCATGAGAGTGCTACGTCTAACATTCAGCACCTCGTGCCTCTGACGGCAGAAACGTCGAGCTGCCATCACATCTGCCATCAGCGTTGCCATTACAAACAGCAGAGACATCGCACTGGACGGAGTTCTCAAATAGCTTTTTTTTAGTAACCGTATCGGACATCGAGTATTTAAAAAATCAACGAAAACATTTCCTTCTGTTTGTCAGTGAACCCGAGGTGACGTTTTCTTGGGTGATATTTCAAAACTCGTGTCGCAATCTCTCCAAAGCAAAGTTTTCTTGTCGGTTTCAACATGGATATATACATGACACCATCTGTTCCCATAAAGTTGTTTGTGAGCCGTTTCGAGAGTCTACGTGTATGTGTATCTTTCTAGGGTGTCTAACTGCTCAGTTTTCTCAGCAAGATGAAGGTAAATAATGTTCCAGAAACTTACGATGTTCCGCTTTTTATTGTATAAGGGAAACAACGATAACTGGAAGACTACAGTTTATTTGTTCCGTCTGGCCTGCGCGCCAATCGCGATGTTTTCTGGAAACTTTAGCGGATATTGCAGGCGTGTGCTGCGTTGCAGCAAGTTCTCAGCCGATGTCGCGCTGCAACCTAACGTTGGTTCGTTGAGCAATGCTCTCACTCTGTTAAAAGCTACTACTGTTGTTTGTACGGCCTTGTTACAATCTTCACATACTCACAAATAATTGCAACTTGCGTCATACCTGCTGCTAGTTTACGAATGTGTACAGAGGCGTTGGTTATCCTGTTTTCCGAGATAGGGAGGGGGTTGCGCGACACAACCGGCATCAAGAGTGAAGTTGGTCTTAGTGTGCTTTGAAAGTGCAGCACGCAATAGGTCTGTTAGTGCTGGGATCAAACTTTGCTCGTTTTTTCTGTGAAAAGTTCAGTCCAGCATTGTAATAGATGCGTACTGTCACTGTGGCAAGAAGTGCGAACAGCGTAGAGCGTGGGTTTGAGCCCAGTCGAACTCCCACATGCCTTATCTGTAGCTTGAAATGTGTACTTTCAGTTGGTTTCACTGTAGCGCAAGAATCTTGCTCCAGCTGACTTTATCATGCCGCAAGTGCTTATTATCTGCCATTCACGCCTGACACTGGGAAAGCACATGCGGTGCGACAGCGCCAGCCCTGGACCAAGATTCAAGCGCTACAGTGACGTCGGCTGAAAGCGGAAGTTTTCCAAAAGGGACACGAGGCATGTCGGTGTTCGACTGGGCTGAACGCCACACTCTCAGCTGCTCGCGTATTTCCCCATAGGGACAGTACAGCGACATGCACCTTCGAATTAAGACTGCTAAGTTAGGCAAATTGTGGGAAGAGGAGGGACAAAACGGGCGCTAATCTGTAACCCCCCCCCCCCCCCCTCGCAACTGACGACTCTGAGGGTGTATAGTTGTGATAGAGCGCGTCTCGCCGATTTCGTTTGGACCCACATCGCGTGCAGGGCATCTAAACGCCGATGCAGGTCGTACTCGTACTTAGGATGAAGATGCTTAATACGGGAGGTAAACAGGATGTTAGAGGACGCGGAAGTGTTTAACAGTGGTGTGAACAAGAAATGGCAACGATGCGAACGTGTGCACAACAGTAACTTGTCTTCGTCTACACTTGCCCCTAGTCTAGCATTTTGCTTCAACGAGCTTCTATCACGGTCAATCAGGCGACACTATACTTGGAAGTTCGTGTCTCAGAAAAGAACAAAAAGAAATAAAAGAAAAGAAACTTTCCATTAGTTTTCGCTCCTTTTGTCTGGTGTGCCTTATTCCTATTTCCTAACGCCTGCCTCCCTCATACATTTTTTGTTCTTTTTTTTCGGCTTTCTCGTGCATTGATACGAGCGTAAGTGTGTTGTCCAGGCTGAAAACTTCCTTCAGGTTCACTTTCGGTGCGCATTATTTCATCCAATATCTGTTATCATTCTCAAGTTTATCCTCACTTATAAGCCTTGAATAGGTGGTTATTTTTTAATTTTTTTTTGTGGCAAAGCTCTTTAGGGGCTAGCCTTGTCCGGTGTCCAGTGGTGTACCAGCGTCCACATTCGTATCACAACACCTGCCACACAGCTGCGAAAAAACCACCTGCCTCACCTGTTGGTCCGTCCGTCTGTCCGTTCATATGTCTAATCTCTATACTAATCGGTGACTCCAACGAAGACGTTGTGGACCTTAGGACCAAGCTTCGCCCACTCGTCATCATTCACTTTGTGAAACTGCGTGGATTTTTTTACTCATATATACACTCGTTCACGCTTTGCGAGCGAGTGAGTAGGTGGCACTTCTGTCTCTCATATCTGCATGTAAAAAAACAGAAAAGACATAAGTCGCTCACTCGATCGCTGTTTTCCACTGCAACATTGTGGTGGTATGCGACGTGTTTACTCTAGAACCATGAATAGCGCGACGTGTTCACTTCAAGTTGACGGTGACAGTTGCGTCCTTCAGCTGATGTACCTACGTTATTATAGTGCTGTTGGGCTCTCTAAGTACATTACATATATTCTACTCGATTCTTTGCAGTCTAACAGAATCGCGTGCGCAGTTGCCAATCTTCCTCCTCATGTGGTGTGGCTGGCACACTCGGGCTGTCGGCCACTTAGCCTTTATTTGCCGTTTCCTCATTCCACGCGGCTCTTACCGAGACATAACAAAGATGACGTGCCTGACAGACGAAAAACAAACACTCGAACAATGGACGCAAGGGGAGCTCTTCGGCTAATTGTAGCTGAAGTATACGTCTTTTCACGCACATTATATTATTCTTCTCCGTATTATGCCTCCCGCAATGTGTATAACTGCGCAAGCGCGGCTCTTTTGAACTGCCTCTCCCGCAGATTTGTGTATTTTGAAAAGCACCAGGACTACGGCGTACTTCATGTCGGAACGCCGGCTCCGTTCTGGCTGTGCTCTTCTCGTGCTTTTTTTTTGTTGCTGTAATTGTACTCGTGAAAGTCGCCCCTGTTGTCTCTGTCAGTCAACGGCCTGGTTTAATACAGAGAAAGCCACGAGTCGCTTGAGCCAGTCGCAACCACATCAGAAGGGATCCTCATTTGCCCGCTTATGACTTGCCTTTTCGTGATGCATATTAAGTAGAATCTTCACGGAAAGAGATATTAGTAGCGCACAAGTGGCGAGCCCTCCTCCTGAACACGCAGCTTCATATTGTAATTCGTTGGTTGATACGAGCCCCTGCATCGCACGAATTTAAAAAGCCGAAGTAAAGAAAAAGAGAAAAACACACTGTAAGCTGCAACTATGGTGATTTTCTCTGCAATGTCTTCGTATTGATCGACCTTAGTGTAAACAGTATAAATTAACAAAAAAAGACTCGCGAAGGTGCCTGGTTACTCAGAGTACTTGCGTCGAATCGTGACACCAATCAATGTGGCGGCATAGTATATAGAAAAAGACATAGCAGAAAGAGCAAACAAATACCTATCTCTCGGTTTTAAAAATGCTTTACGCGTCATCAAACAAACATTGAAACAACCTTTTCACTGTTATCTCACGAGCACTGCAGTTAGCCACAAGGACAGCTTACTTGTCTAAAAAAAAAAAATGGCCTATGCAATGGTTCTGACCAAGCTCCTGCTATTAGCTGCTAAGATGACACGTTCGTTGCCACAAGAGCTTTTCGGTACGTCGACGACAATTTGATTACTTTTCGATCGGCACAAGACTCCGCCATTGTGAAATTCTTTGTCGACAGCTGTCGGAATCATCATAGTCGTGGTAGTTTTATCAGTCCAAAAAACAATCTTGCATTACTGCGCCAGACTGTCAACAAGGGTCACTTACGGCGATTCATTCATTCTGTTCGAAGCCTACAGGCAGTTATGGGTAATATTACCTCCCTATGTCTATCTATCGATGCAGTCAGTCTTGCATCGATCAAACTGGGCTTTGTGACACAGACCGGCTGCGAAAGCACGAAGGTTCACTGTAAAAACTGGCATATGATGGCGCCATCCACTTTGTCATTTGCGCGCGTCCGGAGGACTTATTGCGAGTAACGTTCGCGTTTAAAATTGCAAGGCTTTGCTATTTCTCTCAGTGTGACCACATGCGACAGCGCTGCATTGGTGGGTCTCAGCTATCGCGAAATTTATCACCTTTGCGAATACGGCAGAAGTTTCTCTTGCTCATCTTTGCTTTTTCTCCTCTTAAAGGAAAGCGAACCATTTTTCACAATGTAAACATTCAACTTGGTATATACTTGAACATATTGTTGCGAATGTATTTACTACTTTAGAGTAGAAAAGTACTCCAGCAGTCAAGATGGCAGCCGTTGTGTATTTTCGAACAGCCCAAAAACGTCGTCGTCTTCTTCTTCGCACCGCCCGCATAGCTGCATAGCCGCGAACCCGCAACATCGACCTCCGGCGGCGAAAAGCGCCGACCCGGCGCTTGTTAGCAGGTGTTGGACGAGATGTACGGCTTGAGGCGAGCGACGTGGACGATGTCGGAAGATGTGGAAGGTATCGAAGGGTTTAGAGGTGCTATTTCATAGGTAACATCAGTTACCTGCCGTAGCACACGATAAGGTCCGGAATACTTGGGTAGAAGCTTTTCAGCCAGACCAACATGTCGCGACGGAGTCCACAGAAGAACGAGGTCACCTGGACTAAAGTGGACGTCCCGATGGTGGCTGTCATAGCTACGTTTCTGACGGAGCTGCGAGTCCGAAAGGCGCTGGTGGGCAATCTGACGGGCTTTCTCCGCGGTGCTAATAGCGCGGCGAGCATATGCTGTGGACAGGTCGGCAGGGTTGGGTACAAGCGTGTCGAACGGCAATGTCGGGTCTCTTCCATACAAAAGGTAAAAGGGAGAATATCCAGCAGTGTCGTGGCGTGAGCTATTGTAAGCGAAAGTGACAAAGGGTAGCGCAATGTCCCAGTCACGATGATCCGTCGACACGTACATGGCGAGCATGTCAGTGAGTGTGCGATTCAGACGTTCTGTGAGGCCGTTTGTTTGAGGATGGTAGGCCGTCGTAAGCTTGTGCTTGGTTGCACAAGAACGAAGTAGATCGTCAATTACCTTAGATAAAAAGTAGCGACCGCGATCGGTGACCAGTTGACGAGGAGCACCATGATGTAAGATGACGTCTTGAATCAAAAAGTCGGCGACATCTGTAGCGCAGCTGCTTGGAAGAGGTCTCGTAATTGCGAAACGGGTCGAGTAATCTATGGCGACGGCGACCCACCTGTTACCGTCGGTAGAAAGAGGGAAAGGGCCCAGCAGGTCGAGGCCGACACGATAGAAAGGCTCGGCAGGTACGTCGATCGGTTGAAGGAGCCCGGCGGGGTGTACCGCTGGCCTTTTGCGGCGTTGGCACGACTCACAAGACCTAACATAACGTTGTACAGAACGGTAGAGGCCGGGCCAGAAAAAGCGTCGGCGGACACGGTCGTACGTTCTGGCAACACCAAGGTGGCCAGCCGTTGGTACATCATGTAGTTGCTGAAGTACGGTCGAGTGCAAATGAGTGGGTATTACGAGTAGTAGTTCGTTTCCCACATGGTGCATGTTGCGGCGGTATAAAATGCCGTCTATGACAACGAACATGCGAAGCGAACTGTCTGTACAGCCTGTGTTCAGGCGGTCGATTAGCTCGCGTAGGGACGCGTCACGCCGTTGCTCACATCCCATGTTGCCGAAAGCAGAGAGCGAGGAAATACAGATGGAGGCGTCGTCGGTTACTAGATCTGGAGCGTCAACGGGGTACCGAGAGAGGCAGTCGGCGTCTTGGTGTAAACGGCCAGACTTGTAAACCACTGTGTATGTGAATTCCTGGAGGCGCAGAGCCCAACGAGCAAGGCGCCCCGTTGGATCTTTGAGGGCTGAAAGCCAACATAGAGCGTGATGGTCAGTGGTAACTGTGAAAGGCCGGCCATATAAATAGGGGCGGAATTTACCAACTGCCCATACAAGCGCCAGGCACTCGCGTTCCGTAATAGAGTAATTGCGTTCGGCAGGAGAAAGGAGCCGGCTGGCATACGCAAGAACTCGATCGTGACCGGATTGACGCTGGGCTAAAACCGCGCCAATACCGTAGCCACTAGCATCAGTGCGGACCTCTGTTGGGGCAGACGGGTCGAAGTGGGCGAGAATCGGTGGCGTGGTCAGAAGTGTTATGAGCTGGGAAAAGGCCGTGCCTTGATCAGGACCCCACTCAAATGGTACATCTTTCTTCAAAAGATCAGTGAGGGGGCGTGCGACCTCTGCGAAGTTTCTGACAAATCGTCGGAAATATGAGCATAGGCCCACAAAACTTCGAACGTCCTTGACACAAGTCGGTACAGGAAAATCCAGGACAGCTCGGACTTTGTCGGGATCGGGGCGGATGCCGGAGGAGTCAACGAGATGCCCTAGAATAGTAACTTGGCGATGCCCAAAATGGCATTTCGAAGAATTAAGTTGGAGCCCAGCCTCTCGAAATACTGAAAGAATTGAGGAAAGGCGCTCGAGGTGAGACTTAAAGGTTGGGGCAAACACAATCACGTCGTCCAGATAACACAGGCAGATAGACCATTTAAAGCTGCGCAAAAGCGTGTCCATCATCCGCTCGAACGTTGCCGGCGCATTGCACAAGCCAAACGGCATTACCTTGAATTGGTAGAGACCGTCAGGCGTTACAAAGGCGGTCTTCTCCCGGTCGAGGTCGTCCACGGCGATCTGCCAGTAACCGGAGCGTAAGTCTATCGAAGAAAAATAGGTTGCGCCATGAAGGCAGTCCAGGGCATCATCAATACGAGGAAGCGGGTAGACATCCCTTTTGGTGACCTTGTTTAAATGCCGATAGTCCACGCAGAAACGCCAGGTATTGTCCTTCTTTTTAACTAAGACTACAGGGGACGCCCACGGACTCGATGAGGGCTCTATGATGCCTTTTGTGAGCATCTTATTCACCTCCTGTTGGATAACTTGGCGCTCTGATGGTGACACTCGATAGGGACGCCTGTGAATTGGAGCTGCATCACCGGTATTAATGCGATGTTTGACTTGCGATGTTTGACCTATGGGCCTACCGTCAAAGTCAAATATGTCCGAATAGCTCGTGAGAAGATCAGTGAGGTCTTTGACCTGAGACGGCAACAGGTCTGAGGCAATCATCTTAGTTACATTGTTGAGCCGTGTAGAGTTGGCTGCGTCGGTGCTATGCGGGTTCGGCGAGGCGACTGTGGCCAGTTCACGTGACACTGATGAGATCTGGCACTCGTGTGACGGTGAAAGAGTGGCGAGAACAATGCCTTGTGGTAGGATTTGAGGGCTGAGTCCGAAGTTCAGAAGAGGAAGGCACATCTTGTTCGCTGTGACAGTTAATATGGTGTACGGGGAGGAAACGTTGCGGGCCAGTAAAACACCGGGAGAGGGAAAGACCACGTAATCCCCATCCGGAACACTGGGATATGGTTCAACTGTGACACAAGTTAGGGCTTGGGGTGGGAGGCGAACAAACTCAGCGCACGAAAGCTTGTTCTGTACCATCTTCGACTCTTCGGTGGCCGCAGGCAAGTCAAGTTGCACGACGCCGGCTGAGCAGTCAATTACAGCGGAGTGGTCGGACAAAAAATCGAGTCCAAGGATGACGTCATGTGGACAGTGAGCGAGAACATGGAATAGAACGGACGTCTGGCGGTCGGCGAATCTCACACGCGCGGTGCACATTCCGAGCACAGCCGGGGTCGCTCCACTAGCGACACGTACAAATAGGGACTCTGGCGGCGTAAGGACCTTGTTTAATCGTGCACGGAGGTCAGAGCTCAGAATTGAAATATGTGCGCCGGTGTCAATAAGGGCAGTAACAGGAAGGCCATCCACTTCTACATCAAGCAGGTTTTTGTCCGTAGTCAAGGTCAGCAGAGGGTTTTCAGGTCGGGAGTCCAATGCAGCGTCACCTCCGGGAGCTGCATTGCTCAGTTTTCCGAAGAAGGGCGTCCACTAGGGTGGGGCGACGAATAGCGGCGGTGCTGAGGTGACCTGGAGCGACGGTCATGCGGGGACGGCGAACGGCTGGACCGGCGGACTGGTGTCGCAGGAGTGCCATTGTACGGTCCATCGTCACGAGCGCTGTACTGCAGGGGCCGGTGGTTGTCGTCACGTCGATAGCCAGGAAACGACCGAGGTGGATACGTGCGGAAACGACAGTAGCGGGAGATGTGTCCTACACCATGACAATGAAAACATATAGGCTTGTCGTCCTGTGTCCTCCACTGAGCAGGATCACGATAGCGGCGGAATCTTTCTGGTGCAGGAGAAGGCGCTATGGTACTGACCCGAGGTTCCGTCAACGAACATACAGGCTGCAGCCCAACGTTTGCCAGCTCCTCTCTCACGACCTGTTGGATCAACGAGATCGTTGGTCGATCATCAGATGGGCGGGTCAGAAAAGACGGAGACGCGGCCTCGATTTCTCTACGAACGATGCGAACCACACTCTCGTTGTTATGTGGTTGACTGCATGGCGGCTGAAGGTCCTCGCAAGATGACGTAGCGGCCGTGTTCGGAAGACGCAAGAAATTCTTGGCGACCCGGCGACTCTTCAGCTCTTCGAATCGGCGGCACTCTTTGATGATGTCATCAATGGTGGAACAGTCTTTGGAAACCAGTATGTTAAAAGCATCATCTGCAATGCCTTTAAGTAAATGGCTTACTTTGTCTTCCTCGGACATGTTGGGGTCGGCACGATGGCAAAGGGCGAGAACGTCAAGGATGTAGGTGACATATGATTCGGTCGTAGTTTGTGCCCGACCAGAGAGTTCTTTAGAAGCGGCCCGCTGGCGTCCGACGGCCTTACCAAACAGGTCACGAAGCTTCTGTTTGCAAGTATCCCAGCTGGTTATGTCCGCTTCATGAGCCTCGAACCACGCGCCAGCTGTTCCGCAGAGATAGAAGCCAACGTTGGCGAGCATCATCGTAGGGTCCCACCGGTACACTGCTGCAAACCGCTCGAACTTCGGAATCCAGTCGTCAACGTCAACATGGTCGGTGCCGCAGAAGTTGCCAGGGTCGCGCGGTTGCGTCAATACGACCGGCTGTACAGGCTGCGCCGGAGTCGCGGCTGAAACAGGAGCGGCAGAATTGGTTTCTGTTGCCATGGTCGGGCAGTCGAGAACACGTCCGCTTCGAAGTTCCGTCTTGCGTCGTACCCAGCGCCACCACCAAAATGTTGCGAATGTATTTACTACTTTAGAGTAGAAAAGTACTCCAGCAGTCAAGATGGCAGCCGTTGTGTATTTTCGAACAGCCCAAAAACGTCGTCGTCTTCTTCTTCGCACCGCCCGCATAGCTGCATAGCCGCGAACCCGCAACAATATTTTAACACAGCGCACGAGTACGCGGACACAAGAGAAGAAGAGAAAAACCGCAGCTCTGTTTGTCTCTTCATGCTCTCTTGTGTCCACGTAGTCGTGAGCTGTGTTAAAATACGTTCAAGTATTATCACCAACTGGCCCAGCTTTCAGTCATTCCACTTGGTAGTCAGCGCGCTGTCGCGTGTCTAGCGGGTCCTGAAGCGTGCAGTCAGAAAAGGCGCCCCATATTCATACATGCGATCTAGGGGATCAAGGCAAAGAGTATGGGGAGTTAATTCAGGCTCCAATGTACGCTGTGAAGATTGTTGGCCAGCGAAGCTGTGGTACCATCGTATACGTCAAACCAATGTGAAGCAGCCTTGAACAATGTACAACAAACCCGCCACGTCACGGTGATCTAGTGGCTAAGGCACTTGGCTGCTGATCCACGGTTTGCGGAATCGAATCCCGGTTGAGCCGGCTGCATTTTCAGTGGAGGCGAGAGTGTCTGAGGCCCGTGTGCTTAGATTTATGCGCACGTTAAAGGACCCCAGTTGGTCGAAATTTCCAGAGTCCTCTACTATGGCGTCTCTCATAATCATAAGGTGGGTTTGGTTTGTTAAATCCCAACAATTATTATTAACAATGCGCAACATAAAACGACTAGCAGCAAGAGAATTAAATGCACTTTTGTCATCGCGTTCGCGCTGCCCTTTGTGAGTTCCAACCACATGAGGACTTTCGAAGAGGTAGCACAAAACAAACAAAATCAGTTGCTAGGCGGGATCTCCACAAGATTTTTCCCATGATGATTCACCGTTGTTCTCAGGTGATCATTTCGACGCCGCTCGCATCGAGTACGCCGACAGTGATCCCGCAGCTTCACCTCTTACCCTTCATTGTCATTACAAATGGTGTCACGTGTTCACTCGTGATTCGCTGTTGTTGGTCGACTGACGCTAAATGGTTTTGAGATTCTAGCCATATTCGGTGTTAAAGAGGCACTGCAGCACTTTTCGAGCATAGTCGGAAAATGCTGCTGATCGATAGTAGAAGCTCCCGACAACACGTGAGCCGAATATTATAGCGCAGCACGTGGCCTGGAATTCACAATAAATTATCAAAGTAAGCTGAAAATTGCTTTCTCTTCTCTCGACGAGTCACGCAATAAGCCCCAAAATCCCTCGTAGCAAGCCCATGTAACAGCCATTGGCTGATTTGAACATGGCGCGCTGGGTCGTTACAGAGATCGCCGCGGGAGACCGTCACTTGTCCACGCGTGTGCGCGCAATCGCACTGCAAAATCTACGTACTAAAAAAAAAGAAAAAACAGCTCAAGGTCATAAGGCGTGCGTGGCGTTGTTTGTTTGCCCCTCCCGTCTCTCCCTGCTTAGGTTCCAGCGCTTTCGTCGGGACGAGAAAAGAGAGAATGCGATTGCAGCGTGTGACAAATCTTTGTAACTCCGCTCGTACTGGATGGATTCTTGAAATTTTTGCGGTGTTGAATTTGTGAGGCATTACGCTTTTCCACTGAACTAATTCCATGGTTACTTAAAAAATGTTTTAGGGCCTCTTCCATAAAGGCTGCATGACTGCAGATATTTCTACTGAATCAAATGCTTTCTCGTAATCTATGAAGGCTATATGTAGTGGTTGGTTGTATTCTTATCATTCTCCTCTTACCTGATTGATAGTATGAATGTGGTCGATTGTTGAGTAGCCTGTTCGAAACCCTGCTTGTTGCTTTTGTTGATTGAATTCTAATTTTGTCTTAATTCTGTTAGCGATTACCTTTGTAAATAGCTTGTGTACAATGGAGAGCAAGCTGATCGGCCTGTAATTCCTCAAGTCCCTGTCATCTCTTTTTTTATGTATTAAGATGATGTTAGCATTCTTCCAAGATTTTGGTACTCTTCCCGTCAGGAGACACTTCGTAAATAGGGTAGCTAATTTTTCTAGCACAATATGTCCTCGTCTTTCAGCAGATTTGATGTTGCTTTGTCCTTGTAGTGGCGGCGTGTGCCACCGGTGAATGAACGCCTAGACAACTTGAGTGCCCATCGGAACAAAAATCCCCTTTATTCCAACTTGCGCATGCTTATATACACAAACAACACTGGCGCCACCTGCGGCAGTGATCGTGGAACTGAAACCAAACAGACCAATATACAACACATTCCCTTCCTTAAAAACAGCTATATGGATTAGTGATTTAGTAGTTTAGTGTGTTAGCCCATATGCAAAAAAACACTATACAAAAATGCAACTTGTACAATGAACGTAACTATTTAGTACTACAAAATCACACAATTTACAAAAAGAATCCACCACACTGGATACGTCCGTTTTATTCACTTTAGCACAACTTCTCTTGCTACACCTTGTAGCCATAACACTCTCATGGTAGTCTCTTAGGGGTTGCACCCTGCGTTGTTGTGTGACTGCTCCTGGAGACTTGGCTGACTGCGTCGCAGCAGGAGACCCGTGCGCCTGCGCAGCCGAAGGAGACGTGGGTGTCTGCGCAGCGTACGCAGGAGACGTGGGTGCCTGCGCAGCGTACGCAGGAAACGTGGGTGCCTGCGCAGCCGAAGGAGCAGCAGCTGAAGTCCTGGTAGTTATCTCTGGGGTGGGGCCCCCGCATGTAGGCAGAGATCCTCCTCCCCTAGCTGTATCATTTCCTCCCCACGTATAAAGGGTGGCAGAGGCTCGTGGCACCTTTGAGAACTTGGATGCATTCCCCGTTTTGCCATCCGCCAGGCGAAAAGAAGATGGTCCCTTCCTGCTGATGACTTCTCCTGGGTAGCTGAATTCCAGGTCGCCTTTAAATCTAGTAGTGGGTCTTTTCCTTCTGACGAAGTCACCAATGTCAACTCTGGTTTCTCTTGCAGCCCCCCGAGCGTCCGTGTATCGTTTGCTGCTCTGTTGCTTTTGCTTTACCCGCTCACGTAAGCGCCGGAGTTCCGAGTTAGGGTCATCAAAGAAGGTTACCGACGGATGCCCGACGACATCCAGCCGAGTTCTTGGCAGCCGCCCGTGTAGCAGAAGAGCTGGAGCCCTTGCCGTTGTAGCATGTGGTGTGCATCGGTAAACACCCAGGTACTCTGTTACCGCCTGGCGCAAGGGTCGCTGCTCAAGAGCCGCCACTTGAATGGAGCTTTTTAGTACTCTGTTAAAGCACTCCACTTGGCCGTTTGCTTGTGGATAGTTGATTGATATGTGGGGTTTATCGTCCCAAAACCACCATATGATTATGAGAGACGCCGTAGTGGAGGGCTCCGGAAATTTCAACCACTTGGGGTTCTTTAACATGCACCCAAATCTGAGCACACGGGCCTACAACATTTCCGCCTCCATCGGAAATGCAGCCGCCGCAGCCGGGATTCGATCCCGTGACCTGCGGGTCAGCAGCCGAGTACCTTAGCCACTAGACCACCGCGGCGGGGCATTGCTTGTGGATAGTATACGGACGAATGTTTGACCTAGATGCCGCGATCTTGAAGAAATACCTCCAACTCCCGAGATGCAAACTGTGGACCGTTATCGCAAATAACCTCGGCTGGGTAGCCTTCGCGCGAGAACACAGCGACTAAGAAGCGTGTTACTGTGCTGGTTGTCGTCTCGCTACAGAAAAGCACTTCGGGCCATTTGGAATAATAATCTACAAGCGTGATTGCATATCTGCAATCGTAGGGCGCCCTCTCAAGTGGGCCTACAATATCCATGCCGAGTTTGAGCCATGGCTGCTCTGGAAAGGGGACCGGTTGCAAGGGTGTAGCTCGCACCTTGACGCTCTTGTCTGCTGCCTGGCATATGCTACACATCTGGATAGCTATAGCTCGACTTGGCGGTGCATGCCCGGCACCAATACTTTTCTCGCAGCCGCGCTTTTGTTCGCACCACTCCGGGATGCGACTAACGTGCTGCAGCGACTACCTGCTGCGTGAGTGACGTGGGAACCACAAGCCGTTCGCCACGAAAGATAAGATTGTCTACCACAGAAAGTTCGTCACGTACTTTGAAGAATGGCTGAAGCTTAGCCGATAACAATTTGTGTGCAGGCCACGACGATTGCACATAGATTTTGCTTCGTTGCAGTGCGCTATCTTGCAATTGGGACTGCTCAAACTGTCCTCTGGTAATGCATGAAGGAATTTTGAGAACTGATACAACCTCGTCAAACAGCGTTTCTTTTTCCTGGAAAGACGACGCAGGCAGGCCTGAGAGTGCGTCCGCAACTTGGTTTTGCGACCCCTTGCGGTACTCGACTGTATAGTTGTGCCGTAGTAGGCGCTCTGTCCATCGCGCTACCCGCAAGGCGCGCTTTCCTGTTCCTTGAGTTGAAAGCAATGCTACCAAGGCTTGATGATCAGTGAGCAATGTGAAGTGGCGTCCCCACAAGTACACGTGCCACCGCTTGCACGCCCAATTAAACACCGGCCAACGCTTCCTGTTCTCCTACCGAATATTTCCTCTCAGCTGGCGAAAGGACTCGAGACGCGAAAGCGACAGTGTGCAGTTTATGTCCGTCCACCTGCTGTAGGAACGCTCCAACTCCACACTCTGATGCGTCCATTGACACTAAGACTGGAAGAGATTCATCGAACATTCTCAGTATAGAGCTAGATGCCAGCACGTCTTTGGTCTTTCTGAAACTAGCGTCTATCTCGTCAGACCAAATGAATCGCTGCCCCTTTCTTAGCAGGACACGCATTGGTTAAACCATGTCAGCGAAATTGAGAATAAACCTAGAATAATATTTGACCAATCCCATAAATGATCGAAGGCTGGCTGGATCCGTAGGTGCTGGAGTGTCTCGTATGGAAGCAACCTTTTCCTTCAACGGCACAATACCGTTTGCAGTGATCCTGTGGCCCAAGAACGCAAGCTCCGGCGTATCAATGACGCATTTCGTGTTCAATTTGAGTCCTGCCTCCTTTACACAGCTCAGCACTGCGGTACGATTCACCATGTGCTCCTCTCTGCCCTAACCAAACACAATGATGTCATCGATATTGAACAAGACGCCGCTGCAGCACTGGCACTATGAAAAGCAGATGGTGCCGACGCGAGCCCAAAACACACGCGCTTAAAACAAAAGAGGCCGTCGTGTGTCATAAAAGCCGTTTAATCACGGCTCTCGGTGTGAAGCATAACCTGATGGTACGCTAATGCAAGTTCAAGCTTGGAAAAGTGGGTTGCCCCCACTAAACTATGCAATAGCTCTTTTGTATGAGGGAGGGGAAAGCTATCTGCTACGACGGCTTTGTTTACCTGTCGAAGATCTACACAAAGACGGATACCTCCAGTTTTCTTTTCAACCACAACAATGGGTACACTCACTCGGATGCCTCTATTTGCTCTATCACGTCCATTTTTTCCAAGCGGCGCAGTTCTTCCGAGACTCGTGGCTGCAGTGAGAGCGGAAGGCGCCTGAGTTTTGAAGCAACTGGCTGAACTGTCGACCGTGTTTTGACGCAATGAACAAAACCCTTTGCGATGCCAAGTCCTGGATCGAAAATAGCACCGAACTCTTCGACTAATTCTGATGGAAGGTGAGTGGACTCCTCCGCCCCTTTAATGACTGCGATGTGCTCCGTTCGAGCGCTAGTACGCACCGCTGTCGTTTCAAGGCACTGTAGTGACGACCCATCAATCTTCAGACTAAGCGCCCTAATTGCATCAATACCCAAAAGCGAGGTGCCTTGTTAAACGACATAAAAAAGAAGCTTTGTTGTGCAGATATTGTACGTGATATCAGCAAAGAAGCAACCGCACATTGGAATGGGTTTCTTCGAATAGTTCAGTAGTCTAATTCGAGCAGCTGAAAGCTGCTGACCTTCAAAATGCTGCCTAAATAGGGCATGCATCAAAATCGATACTGATGACCCTGAATCCACGAGGAAAGTTAACTTCGTTTCCCCAACTGCTACCAATACGTAGATTGCGAGACGATGTGGATGTGATCACGGCAAGAATGCTCAATACTTCAGTTATCGAACTTTCGTCGTCTAGTTCACGAACAGGAGCAGCGTTTCTGTTGCAGACTGAACAAAAATGGCCCATAATAACGCAACAATGACACCGCTTGTTTTTGGCGGGGCAGCGGAATGAAGATGCGTTGTGCCGAGGTGAACCACAGCGGTAACACTGGCCCTGTTGGCTGCGCGACCGCTTCGAGGGGTCGCTGGCAGAAGATGCGGGCGGAGGGGTGTATTCGCGAGCCTTTATGCTCTGAACATCTGCAGTAGCAAATTCTTTGCAATCATTGGTTGCCTGCTCAAACTGCGTCGCTATTACTACAGCTTGAGCGAACGAAAGAGAAGACCCTTCAATCAGTAACTGTTCGCGCACGTTCCGAGATAATACGCCTGCAACGAACTGGTCACGCAAGGAATCTTCCCGAGAAGGAAAAGAGCACGTAGCAGAAAGCTCACGTAACGTGGCAATGTACTCATTGATTGTTTCACCGACTTGCTGCACGCACTTACCAAACCGGTGTCGTTCGACCACAACATTTGTTGTTGTCGTGAAGTGCGCATGCAGCGCTGCGACAGCGGTATCGTACGACGACGCTTCATGCTGTGTCTGAGAAGTGTACTTGACATCTTCCGAATACGTATCAGTAGTTGGTTCACCGGACTTTGCGTTGGCCGAATACTGAAGCGGTAGTGTTTGAAATATGCGCTGGCCTTCTACGCCGAGGCTGTGGATTAGGAGAGCCTTGCGATGGTCCGGTGCAAAGTCCGACACACCAGATGCGAGCAGAAAATTCTCGAAGATGCGGATCCATTGTGGCCAGGCGTGGGCAGGAACGGGGGTAGTGGTGCCAGTCCTGAAACACTCATGGTGCGGGAAACAGTCGGCGAAAATGGCGAAAATGACGAATATCAGACCCCCTCCTAAACGAGCATCCTCGTCGCCATGGCGGCGTGTGCCGCCGGTGAACGAACGACTAGACAACTTGAGTGCCCATCGGAACAAAAAACCCCTTTATTCCAACTTGCGCGTGTTTATATACATAAACAACACTGGCGCCACCTGCGCAGT
This sequence comes from Rhipicephalus microplus, assembly GCF_043290135.1. Taxonomy (NCBI): domain Eukaryota; kingdom Metazoa; phylum Arthropoda; class Arachnida; order Ixodida; family Ixodidae; genus Rhipicephalus; species Rhipicephalus microplus. The sequence continues at coordinate 54,139,307 of NC_134710.1, read as the reverse complement.
GATAGTGGAACCGAAACCAAATAGACCAATATACAACAGTCCTCACCAGCAGTTTTCCCTCCCTGCATTCTCTGCAAGCTTAAATTGAGGACGACGCAGTGAGCGATGGAAAGGAAATTTATAGGCGTAACCTTATGAGACAAGAAGAAAGCACAGTGGATCAGGGAACAAACCAGCGTTAAGGATATCATCGTTGAAATCAAAAAGAAGAAATCGACATGGGCCGGGCATGTAGCACGTAGGCAAGATAACAGCTGGTTATTAAGGGTAACTGACGGGATTGCCAGAGAAGGCAAGCGGGTTAGGGGGAGGTAGACAGTTAGGTGGGCAGATCAGATTAAGAAACTTCCGGGTGTAAAGTGGCAGCAGTAAGCGCAGGACCGAGTTGACTGGCGGAACGTGGGAGATGCCTTTGTACTGCAGTAGACTTAGTCAGGCTGATAATACATACATACATACATACATACATACATACATACATACATACATACATACATACATACATACATACATACATACATACATACATACATACATACGTACGTACATACATACATACGTACATACATACATACATACATACATACATACATACATATATATATATATATATATATATTGATAGTACACCTTTAGTGGTGAGCAGAAGAGACGTTTACTTTGTGGAAAACGTAGCGGTAGAACCGACCAGCTGTCAAGCGGAGCGAGCGCGAGCAGCAACAACACTCTTCCTTCTCTTCTTCAGCTGGCGTTCCGGCCTGTGCCAAATATCAATGCTACAAATCACTCCCCCCTCAGAAAAGGAGCCATCCTGGCGACCTATGGAACGGGTACGACGGGTGGGTCGTAGTGCGGCTTCAATCGATCTACGTGAACAGTCTCGCGGCCTCGATGCCGTCGGTCTGTTGATGGTTGAACCGGCTCAACAATATAGTTAACCGGTGAGGCCTGACGTAGGACTCGGTAGGGGCCTTCGTACTTCGGCAGTAGCTTGGTGGAAAGACCAGGAACAGATGAGGGAACCCGAAGCCATACCAAGGCGCCAGGCGAGTATGACTGCGAAGACAGGTTTTCGTCGTGACGGTTCTTCTGGTACGCTTGATCTTGGGCGGTTAAGGAACGCGCGAGTTGCCTGCATTCTTCTGCATAGGTGGCGACTTCAGATAGAGTTGTGGATTCCGAAGCGTCTGGATGATACAAGAGAATGGTGTCCATGAATGAGGAAGGTTCGCGCCCGTAAAGGAGGAAGAACGGAGAGAATCCTGTCGTAGACTGAGTGGCGCTGTTGTAAGCGTAAGTTACAAAGGGTAGTATGCGGTCCCAGTTGGTGTGATCAGCGGACACGTACATGGATAGCATGTCGCCCAGTGAGCGGTTAAACCGTTCGGTCATTCCATTCGTTTGCGGATGGTATGCGCTGGTTGTCCGATGCACAACGTTGCATTCGCGAAGAAGGGCTTGTACCGCTTCGGAGAGGAACGTACGGCCGCGGTCACTGAGTAGCTCACGAGGCGCGCCATGGCGTAGAATGAGATTGTGAAGGATAAATAAGCCAACTTCACGTGATGTGGCCTCTGGCAGCGCAGCAGTTTCAGCATAGCGTGTCAAGTGATCAATGGCGACAATCACCCAGCGGTTCCCGTTAGGCGTATAGGGAAGGGGACCGTACAAGTCAATTCCGATGCGGTCGAAAGGGCGGGAGGGGCAAGGCAACGGCTGCAGTTGTCCATTGGCTATGTGTGGTGGGCTTTTTCGGCGTTGACATTTGGAGCACGAACGCACGTACTGTCGGACAAAGCGGTACATTCCGCGCCAATAGTACCGCAGCCGGAGACGTGCATACGTTTTTATCACACCGGCGTGGCCGCATTGAGGATCCGCGTGAAAAGAGTCGCAAATGTCGGCACGTAGGTGGCGAGGAATCACAAGCAACCACTTGCGGCCGTCAGAAAGGTAGTTGCGACGGTACAGGAGTCCATCGCGGATGGTAAAGTGTCGAGCTGTGCGCTGCAGTGAACGATTGGGCGTAACTTGGGACGGCCGAGACAGTAACTCTATCATAGAGGCTATCCAAGCGTCTTGGCGCTGTTCATAGGGCATGTCCGCGTACGAAAGTGCCACAGCATCGAGGCTGGATACAGAAGTACTTCCGTGTTCATGGGGAAGTGGAGAGCGGGAGAGAGCGTCGGCATCTGAATGTTTGCGGCCTGACCTGTAGACGACACGGATATCATAGTCTTGGAGGCGTAACGCCCAACGAGCGAGACGGCCAGATGGGTCTTTTAGTGACGATAACCAGCAGAGGGCGTGGTGATCAGTCACGACGTCAAATGGACGGCCATAGACGTAGGGTCGAAATTTTGTGATTGCCCAGACGATGGCTAGACATTCTTTTTCTGTGACTGAATAATTCTGTTCAGCCCTAGTAAGAGTGCGACTGGCATAAGAAACGACGTACTCGTCGTATCCAGACTTGCGTTGAGCAAGAATAGCGCCAAGTCCGACTCCACTTGCGTCGGTGTGTATTTCTGTAGGGGCATCAGGATCAAAGTGACGGAGAATCGGTGGAGATGTCAGCAATTGACGTAGTTTCGCGAATGCCTTATCGCAATTGGAAGACCACGCCGAAATGCCCTCGGTGTCAGAAAGTAGCCGTGTTAAAGGGGCCATGACAGATGCAAAATTACGGACAAATCGGCGAAAGTATGAACATAAGCCGATAAAGCTCCGGAGTTCCTTAAGTGTCGATGGCTTCGGAAACTGGGCGACAGCACGGAGTTTTCCAGGATCAGGTAGAACGCCGTCCTTGCTGACAACATGCCCTAAGATGGTGAGCTTCCGGGCGGCAAAATGGCACTTTTTCAAATTTAGTTGGAGCCCAGCATGTGTAAGGCAATGCAGGACACTTGCGAGGCGCAGAAGATGGGTATCGAAGTCTTTTGAAAAAACGACGACGTCGTCCAAATAGCAAAGACACGTCTGCCATTTAAGGCCTCGAAGTATGTTGTCCATCAGACGCTCGAAGGTGGCTGGGGCGTTACAAAGGCCGAACGGCATCACGTTAAACTCGTACAAGCCGTCCGGAGTTACAAACGCAGTCTTGGCGCGGTCAGCTTCATCCATGGGTACCTGCCAGTATCCCGATCGAAGATCCAGCGAAGAAAAGAATTCTGCACCTTGCAAACAGTCGAGAGCGTCGTCAATTCTGGGGAGCGGATAAACATCTTTGCGCGTGATCTTGTTAAGGCGCCTGTAATCCACACAGAATCGGATGCCCCCGTCCTTCTTTTTGACCAGTACCACCGGGGAGGCCCACGGACTGTTAGACGGCTGTATAACGCCACGATTGAGCATATCAGACACTTGATCGTCTATAACTTGGCGTTCGGCGTGGGAAACCCGGTATGGACGCTGACGCAATGGTGCGTGGGTGCCAGTGTCAATACGATGGACAATTGCAGATGTTCGGCCCAGACTGGTTTGTTTGAAGTCGAACGATGAGCGGAAGTGGTCGAGAAGTGTCAAGAGTTGAGTTCGTTGGTCAACAGGAAGGTCAGGATCAATCGATGGAAGGAAGACGTCGAGGGAAGAGGTGGCGGATGTGAGAGCGGAAGTAACACTGGCGATCTCAAGGCTTTTTGCTTGATAGGGCAGTTGACTGGTGCAAACACAATCGATGTCCTCAAGGCGGCCGATGCATTCGCCACGGAATAGGGTGACTGGTACAGAAAGGAGATTCGTGGCATAAATGTTTGCGCAAGTGGCTTCGACCGTCAGAAGAGCAAAAGGCAGAAGAACGTTTTTTCGAGAAGTGAAGTCTTCTGACGGCGTGAACATGACGTCCGAAAAAGCGGCATGGTCGCACGAGATCGGCACAATAACAGAAGACATAGGTGGAATATCAGTCTCCGCGGCGACGACAACACGAGAAATAGAAGGCTTATTATAATCGTCGTCGGAGAGCGATGACAATTCTAGTTCGGCCCGGGCACAATCAACAACGGCATGATGTGTGGAAAGGAAGTCCCAGCCTAATATGACGTCGTGTGAGCAGTGCGGAAACACGATAAATTCAACCACGTACAGAACGCCCTGGATGATTAACCGAGCCGTGCACGTCATAGAAGGGTTCACGTGATGCGCTGTTGCCGTACGAAGGGAGAGACCAGAAAGCGGAATCGTAACTTTTCTTAACTTGCGACACAATGCTTCACTCAATACAGACACGGCAGCTCCGGTATCTATTAATGCTTGAACGGGGATACCTTCAATCAAGACAGTTATTTCATTATTCGGTAGAGAACGAGGCCTTGTGGAGTTCGACGGTGGCGCAGTTCTTGCCTCCGGAACTGCGATGGTCAGTTTTCCGTTTGGGCAGGTGGTGCACGCCGAAGCATTGGTGAAGGCGAACGTCGGCGCGGGGAAGGCGATCGGCGTGGGTTGAAGGCGCGGCGGCTCGGCGGAGAAGTGTCCGAAGCTGCATGGAACGGCAGCGTCTGTGGTGGTTCTGTGGGGGCGTAGCCGTAGGTGCCATGAATAATGCCTGAGTGAGGGACGCGCCGGCGACAGAACCGCTCAACATGGCCAGGCTGACGACAGTAATAACAGATAGGTCTGTTATCCGATGTACGCCAAGGGTTGTTGGGAAGCGTTGAAGGACGGCGGTAAATGGGAACATGCGAGCCTGCCGGTACGTGTGTTGCGTAGAAGGCGTTCGCTTGGTGGGCAGGGTCGACGACGTTTGACGGCGCATGTACCTGCCTTCGCGCGACGTCAGCGTAAGTCAGGGGAGCGGACACAGGTGGTGGCTGGTACGTGGGGGGAAGTGCCTCGCAGACTTGCTCTTCGATGGTTTGGCGCAGTGACGAGGTCAGCCCATGCGTATTGCTGGGAAGCAAGGGGGCAAGGGACAACTGGCGTGCCACTTCCTCTCGGATAAATTGCTGGATTTGCGGGGTCAATACAGTCTGTTCTGGAGATATTGCACCAACGGTCAATGCTGGCGTGCTGGTCATGTCGAAAGTAGGCCGTCGCGTTGAAATGCGCTGTTTTCGCAACTCATCGAAACTTTGGCAGTGTTGGATGACTTCCGAAACTGTTTGCGGGTCTTTAGCCACCAGCATGTGGAAGGCATCGTCCTCGATGCCCTTCATAATGTGTTTTACCTTGGCGGTTTCCGACATGTCAGGATCAAAGCGACGGCAGAGGCCTACGACGTCCTCAATGTAGGACGTGAAACCCTCTCCCGACAGTTGGGCGCGATCCCGCAAGCGCTGTTCTGCACGGAGCTTGCGCACTGTCGGTCGGCCAAACACGTCCGCGAAGGTGGTCTTGAAAGTGGCCCAGTCGGTAAGCTCGGCTTCGTGGTTGTTGAGCCAGAGCTCTGCTACTCCTCTGAGGTAAAAGTGGACGCGGCCCAGTTTGTCGTTTTCGTCCCACCTGTTGTTGACGCTTACTCGTTCGAACGAAGAGAGCCAGTCCTCGACGTCCTGCTCATCGGTGCCGTTGAAGATGTCTGGATCTCGCTCTCTCGGGACGCCGGGACAGTGGACAGGTGGAGATGTAGGAGCCGTCTGCTGTGCAGCGTCGATGGACATTGTTGATGGCGAAGGTAGAGTTCGGTTGCGGAGTTCCAGGATGGAAAAAGGTACCCCGCACCCTCCACCACTTGATAGTACACCTTTAGTGGTGAGCAGAAGAGACGTTTACTTTGTGGAAAACGTAGCGGTAGAACCGACCAGCTGTCAAGCGGAGCGAGCGCGAGCAGCAACAACACTCTTCCTTCTCTTCTTCAGCTGGCGTTCCGGCCTGTGCCAAATATCAATGCTACAATATATATATATATATATATATATATATATATATATATATATATATATATAAAGAAGCGTAATTCACACAACGAACGTTTTAGCACACTACTTTTGACCTTTACACCTTTTTGGTCTAAAGTGTGCTGAAACGGTCTTTGTGTGAATTACGCTTCTTTTTACACTATCAGAGCCAGCGTGATGCTTCTTATAGCCCATATATATATATATATATATATATATATATATATATATATATATATATATATATATATATATATATATATATATATATATATATATATATATATATATATATATATATATATATATATATATATATATATTGTCGTATATCTTTCAGCTTTATGTTCCTTACTCTTGAGCTGTTTGTCCCACTGCTGAACAATAACACGCCTGCTGACTACAGCTGCCCCCACTGCATCACGCTCACGCAGTATTTCTCATTACGCTGCTTTAGGAGTATCACCACCATGTTGTTATTTATCATCTTAGTAAGTTACTTGATGAGTATTTTAGTAGACCTTTCTAAGGTTGTGATTGGCCTGCACGTTTGCCTGTGTTGCACCTTCATCACTAAACAATACTTCAGAGTGCCTTTAGCCGTTAGGGCATAGTAAAAATATGTATCAATACATTGTACTCTCGCATGCAAGCGACGTTCGGTGAATGAGCCGAATATTCTGCCACGCGCGCGCTTGTGTGCGTGTGTGTGCGTGTGTGTGCGTGTGTTTAGATGTTAGCAGAACGTGCGAAGGTTAAAAAATGTTAGCCTCTGACTTGAGTATATCTTAGCACACATACGGAGAGTCACACTGTATTATGCTTGAACGTGGCCTATCAGACCTTGAAACTGTGTCTCGTTTTAAACATTAAAACGAACTTCTGTCTAGTGAAAATTACCGTAGTGATCGACTCCGGCGAGATCTCTTTCGGCGGGCACATGTATGACCACCGCTGCAGCATTAGTCCCGTCACCAAGCCAACTTAAAACCCTTATGGCCAAGATTTCTGCGCAAAATGTCACAGAGTTTCGTTACCTTGACAAACACTGTGACACGTTTTTCCATATGCAGACATTATTCACTGTAAAAGCGCCCAAGAATGATATTGTGACAGTAGCACCGCTTAGTTACTGAATGATGTCAGTGCGAAGTGACGAAAACAAAATAAAAGGTGGGTAAGTGGCGAGTTGCACGAAAAATCGGCAAAAAATTTTGACCCATAACCCCCCCCCCCCCCCCCCCTTGGCTACGCCACTGCCCCACGATCCCCTTCGGGGAGATGGTGTAATTCTAGTTAACGCGCACGTTGCGATTTTTTTTTTTGAAAAACACACTGGAGAAATCTTCCGCCGGCACTAAACTTGAGGTACAGACACAGTGCCTATGTTGAAAGGGTGGCCAGTGAACAGTCGTGCAGCGCGAGCAGTCGGTTTTAAATGTGAATGCATTTCTTAGTCGGGCTATGTCAGGCGTCCGTCGGTATCCATTCACCGCCTTCTCCCATAGGAACACCTGCGTGCGCGCGCGTCCCTTGCAAACGGAGCCCCCACCATGTCACGCTTCGGCGTCGGCAGCTGTCAGCAACAGATGCCGGCACGCGCGCTTATCCTCGCCCCTAGGAACCGGAGCCCCCACCTGCTTGACTTGAACGTGACTTACTACCGACACAATGCCGCGTGTTTGAAAGGAGCTCGTAGCGTTTGTGCTGCCAGCGTTTGTGCGTCGTTTCTGATGATAAGACGCTCACATCATGGCCGTCAAGTACAATGACAGGTGCGGTGTTTCACCGCTCTTTCTCTCGCCGTTCACTCTCTCCTCCCTGCGCCCCATGTTCTCGTCCGCTCACGCCTCACCCTCAACCGTTCGCGGCCCGGGCACCTCTCAAGAGCTGTGAAACGACAATGCCGAGCCGAGAACGCTGTTTGTTTTCTTCACTTCATAGTATTTTTTGAACGGTGCATGCTAGCTACTAGAGCTGGAAGCGCATACCGCGTTTCTTGCGGCAGAAAAATGCCATATGCAGCGAACGGCGCTATTTACTGCACGCTGTAAGAAAAAAAAAACATTATTCTTCTAACGCTGGGTTGATTGATTGAATGATTGATTGATTGATTGATATGTGGAGTATAACGTCCCAAAACCACCATATGATTATTAGAGACGCCGTAGTGGAGGGCTCCGGAAATTTTGACCATCTGGGGTTCTTTAACGTGTACCCAAATATGAGCACACGGGCCTACAACATTTCCGCCTCCATTCTAGTGCTGCACTCTAAGCCAAAAACGGCCGAAATGGGAGCAACGGCTGTTTTTGGTCCTTCAGACCAACTGTTACACCCCGAAAGGACCAAGTGGAACACGATGGCTGACATGTTCGAAAACGGGGGAACAACTGTATTAGTCTTAAGTTTGTGAGAGAGCAACGGAAGGAGGAACCGCTGTAGATGCTCTCGTCACCCAACAGTTACTCCCCTGAACGACACCGCACAAAAATATGCATGTCGCCTGCATTGATAATCATGGGCCAGATTATTATTTGTTCTGTGTGCCTAACTTCACCAAACCAAAACGTGATTTATTTTAGCATCCGCAGATAATAAAATCACAGCGCTGGCTGAACACAGAAGGCCTGAGAACACACGCAGCATCAGCATAGAGAGTTGGCACGTCAAAGCGGACCAAACGCCGAACCACGTGAAAAACAAGTATATTAAAAAAAGCCTAGACACGCCATTCGTCTGCTAGAGAAGGGCGTCAAAGCCAATCAAGCACCGAAACACGTGCAATAGGAGCCCCCCCCCCCCCCCCCCAATGTATCAGAGAAAAAAAAAAGCTGAACCAGACGCGCTTTTCATCAGCCGTGAAACTTAGTAGCACGCTTCTACGTGTAGTTTGAGGGCAGAATGACAAATCTGCGCCATCTGCGCCCGCATGACAAGTGTGGCGCTAGCATAGCGAGCAATAAAATTTACAAAGTGATCATTATTCAATGTTTATGCGTACTAGCACTGAATAAAAAGTTAACTCAAATTTATAAATATTTGTAAATTTTAGTATATGTAAGATTATTTTATAAGTGTATTAGGAGAACACACTAAGAGCATTGCGCTGACGCCCGTGCTGCCGCTGCTCGACGTTTTTTTCGGAGCAAATAGGTTCGCGTTCGCACTACTCATATTCATATAGTTTATGGTCGGCGAGCTCATGGACAGGCGAGCTGGTGTGCGATGTTTTGATCGTGCATGTGTGTCGCAGATTTGCGTTCCTACTTATTCGTGATGAAGGTTAGTGTATATTTATCTTTAGAGAGCGCAATGTTGTTGTGGATTTTGCTGCTGGATGGAACAAACACAACGTAAAGACGTCTTCAGCTATCTGCAAACTTGCTCTCTCGTCGGACAAAAGACTGCGCATGCATCAGCTTGCAGGTGAGTGGCATTTCTAGCAACATTTGATGCTCTTATGGTGTGGGTAATTACTGTATAACATTGGTTGCGGCGTTTTAAACCCCAAATTTGTGCTTGTTCACAGCTTGTGAAAAATGGTGAGCTCTCGAACAGCTCGCGCATGGTTTTTTCTCCAAAGACAATGTTGAGTGGTTGCGCTATCAAAAGAGAAATGATTTGCTCTTGCTTATTCACCGTATCCACTGCTAGCCGTATCGGACTAAGTTATCTCTATTATTACCGCCTGCATACCCTCTTGCTGCCTCTGTCACTACTGCAGTGCCAGTGTACTTTTGCTGTTAAAAGTTCCTTTCCGCAACAATACCTAGTTCGAAAAACATAGGGGTGTGGTTGTAGCTGCTTCATACTGGTACTTGTCTATCATTGGCTTTATGTAACGTTAACGGCTGGGTGTTGGGGCCTTCGGCCGCATTTTTTAGAGCTGTAGAGAGTAGGTAGACCAGTAAGTGAACAAATCATTTTCACATCACTTGACAGGCATAGCCAGGTGGTGGCGCAGAGAGAGAGAGCGGAAACTTTATTAGAACTTGTCCGGCAGCTTGGTCTTGGTGGCCTCAGATGGCGGCGCTGAGTCCCTGAACTCGGGCGGCATTTTCGGCCTGCCGGACAGCCCAGAGCTGGTCGTTGAGCTCCGAGCTGTGGTGGCGCACAGAATTTTTTTCGGGCCGGGCATAGGGAGCCCGATATGACGACTATATTTGCTTGCCCGGCCTTCAGATAAGTGGATCACCCCCCTCCCCGCACGCCTAAAAAAGACATCTGCATACATCACTGCGTCATTTGCTTCACCTCTACGCTGAACGTATTATTTCATAACCACACCATCAAGCGAGCACCTTGCATATGAACAGAGCAATAGGAGGAGAAATGACCCAAATCTTTCAGATTTCTTTAGTGATCCGAAACCTTCGCAAAACTGAATATTGTGAAAGGCAATCATAAATGTTGTAGGTTCACGTTAGCCTTGTCATTGTTCTGCATCATGAAATCTTTATGTGCTGTGAAAACTTGGCAAGCCGTTGAAGTGCGTGCTTACACTGTTACCTGGCAAGCCGTGAATGTGTGTGCTTACACTGTTACCGTTAAGATAAAATGTTTGTTTTCATTGCAGGGATTGCTGTTTGTACTAGAAAGCCAACTGCTAAGATTTGTTTACGCTGGTGCCACTAAAAGTACGTTGTCCCTATTTACACGGGTTTTGGCTTGCACAAAGCATAACACTTGGACCTAGATTAACAAAGCTGTCTGTGCGCAGGCCTTCATACCAGCGTTTCTTGACTCGCCTTTACCCTGTTTTCTGCGCATGTTTCGTGGGTTTAAAAGTGCCACAGCATGTTGACCTCTCCCACTCTGAAAATTTCTCGTTTAAAGTTCTGCAAGAGTGTGCTTAATTTTCTTGTGCACCTCTTTGCTGTTCCAAGATCCTGAAGTGTTATACTCTTACTAGAGGTGGCAGTGTTCCTAATGTTTGTATTTTCATCACGTTGACCAAGTATGCGATGTGGGCTTGAATGGTAGCACATACTCAACAAATGTCTTTGTGGCACATGTAGAAGGCAGTACAAAATAAATAGGCAGAAATTCACACCAGGCGCTAACTTCTAATAATGCTTTTTTTTTGGAAACTATGGTGCACTTATTCCAATTTGTCCAACAGATCAGTAACCTGTTCGGCTGTGAACCAACAAGACGTTGAACTAATAAAAGCTTCACATATTGTGTCGCTCAGATGTATGTGTATCAGCAAGTTGTCTGTGACACTGTCAAGCAAAGGATTAGAATATCTGTGCTTGCCTTAAGATATATTGCCTCGTTCACAAATCTCGTGGCTGTGACTCGTCAACTGAGTGAACAAGTGCATCCTAGTTACCTAAATTTAAATCATTGTTTGAAAGTAGCATGGTCTATATTTATTTGTGTCTACAGCTTTGTCCAGCCGTTTACATCAGGTGCAAGGAAACATACTGAAGATTATCATGTAGCCTCTGCAAATGGTCTTTCAAGCAGGCTTTGCATGCTTGGCTTGTGCCTACAGGTATTGCACAATCCATGACGCAGCAGCGTATGATAGAACAGTAGAATCGAGAGCAACTATGTGCACGAGCTAAATATGTATTTTAACATGAGCGGGTGGTACGTGTTATTTGCCACGCACACGATCTCGCTTAGAATGCCCATTGGTTAACGGGCTCATAGAAATGTCACTCAGCTGTGTATAGGAAACAAGTTGCCTCAAGAAGGGTAGCTTTAACTGCTACAAATATGATGCCTTCTTGAGGCGCTGCACATCTTCTTCCAGAATATTGCTTTTTTAGACATCATGTGAACAGCGTCTTCCACATCAGCATTTATATGGCTGGCCAAGTAACGTTTGGCCGAACCTACCATTTTTTTTTTCACATTTCCTTTTGCAGTAGACTTCCTAGAATGTAAATGCTGCTGCAGTGTGTGTGACTCAATGTTATTTGTTGATTCTGGCATGTTAAGCCTCACACTTCTATGTTTTCTTGCAGCAATGAGATGCTTCACATATGCCTGCGGTGACATTCCACTGCGCTAGCCTGGTGGAAACACCAGTCCTGCGAAACTCGAGTCCTTCGCAATTGGAGAAGTTGCCCTTATATCTCCAATGATGACACAGAGTGCCCTATACTATAAACTCAAGAGTGTTTTTCCACGGACGACGCAGAAAACCTTTGATGTATTATGGCACTTGGTTAGTGCTGGCTGTGGTGTGGTGAAGTCTACTTCTACGTGGGCTCACACGTCGCCTAAAGAAAGAAAAACAATAAAGCATTTCTTTTCCTTTCAATATTGTCCAATTTTTGTGTTAAAAGCACCCAAGCAGTGCTCTTCCAAGGAGCTATCGCCATGTGTTAAGCGTGTGACAAGCATACTCGAGATAAATATTCATTTCCACAAGGAGTAACTGGAAGCATGTGCAGTTGGTCATCAGAAAGTAATTGCGAACACGCGCGAGGAACGGTAAAGACTAACCGTTGGTGTTAGGGAAGCAACTGGTGGGAGTAATAGTTGGTCCGCAGGGAGCAACTGGTGGGAGTAACTGTTGGTCCCCAGAGAGCAACTGGAGGGAGTAGCTGTTCATCCTCCGAAGGAGAAACTGAAAGGAGAGCAACGGTTCGTCCCTCTGCAGTTATTCCTTTTAGGGGAGTAATGAGTGTGGCAATGCAATTGCTCCCTGAAAGGAGCAACTCCTATACCCCCGTTGCTCCCTTTTGGCTTGGAGTGTGGGTTCTAACGTGCGATACGCTGTTATGGACGCTACGCAATGCATGCGTATTTCCTCACGATTCTCTTAGGGGAGGCGGTGGTACTTTTTTTTTCAGTGAAGAAACTCGCTTGGAGAGCGTACGCATTTCGAGACGCCGCGGGGAGAATTGCCTAAAGGAGAGGGGGAGCGAGGGTAGGTTAGCAGACGCTTCCTGCTTCGGCCTTGTGAGGCAGGAGAGGAGAGCATAGGAAAGGAGAAGGAAGAGGACGCGTATGCGCATTGGGGGAGTGAGTTAAAGCAGGTGGCAGGAAACAAGGGGGAGTGTAACATGCAGTTGTTTGAGAGAGAAAGGAGGAGAGTGAGGAAACGGGACAAACCCACGGGCAAGAGATGCTCCGCATCCAAACAACAAGAAAGAAACGTCGCTGTGGCTTGCGCTAGAAGTCGCTTCCGCACCTATACATTCATATTTCCTACCTTTTCAGTTGTATTCTGCAATAAGTGTATTAGTTTCCTAGTGACACGGCGCCCTGCTTTTTTATGAGCTGAAGAATATAGTGTGCTTCATCCCTTACCTTTTTTTTTGTAAGTGTTGGCAGCTTCACTAGAGCGGCAAGGCCGGACTAACAGCCGAGGTTGTGGCCAACCTAGACGATTAGTGAGGTTTAATTGGCAAGACCCTGACTGCAAATGTTTTAACCAATATAGTTCTGATTGGCGTGATCTAATGAGCGTCACCTTAATCAGCAAGGTACCCTCTCTGTTTTTCTTTCTCTTTTTCTCTCGATTTTTCTTTCGTCCTCTTTCCTTCTGTTTCCTTTTCTCTCTTCTCTTCGTCTAACCATTCTATGTTTCTCTTTTGTTGTCTGCAGAAGGCACACGCACTGAGGAAACGCCTACACTGTACACAAAACTACACCCATATAGGTGTAACATAGTGTCTATAATCACAGCCCTACACTCCACGAAATTGGTGTAACAAGCAGGACTACACCTATGCAATGGGCGTATTTTGAAATTTCCACCGTAGGCTGTGAACACTTTTTGGGGGATTTAAAAGCAAATGTATACCCAAGTGGCCATAAAGGTGTGAGGATGTAAAAGCAAATGTACTCCTAAGTGGCCGTAAGGGTGTGAGGGTGTATAGCAAGATTACACCCAAACAATAAAATTAGTGTAGGGATGTAATACACCCAAACAGCGAAAGGGTGTGGTGGTATTTCTGTAGAACTACGCCCCAACACTCATGTAAAAAATACCATAATTCGAGTGATACCCCCTTTTAGTAGGCCCCATAGAAGCCCCAGAAAGCTAGACCTTTAGGTAGACCTTTCAGACGCATACGTCTTACTGTAGTGGCTCCTGCCACATTGGAAAAATCCTGGCCCTAGCACCGATTTTATGGTGCATATATGAAGCACGGCTTATATGCCTCTCACATATAGCGTGTAATCTTAGCTGAATACAAATAAAAGTTTATCCAATCCAATTAGCTGAATACGAAGGCATCATTCAAAATTAGCTGTCACATATAATACGGCTTTTGTACTGTTATCCCATAGTGCAAAATGAAATCAATCTTTAGTTTATTAAACACAGAGTGCATACAAGCTTCAGAGACAAGTTGTAGCTTAATCAAAGACCTTTTTTTCAAGTGTGCAGAGCTCAAATCCTATTTGCTGCGAAAAAAGACAGGAAATCAGACGTGAATGGCATGGCTTGGAGCTCTAACGACCAAGCCATGTGGATCAAAGTACAACAAATAACCTTTATTTGCTCTAAAAATGGACTGATTTTAACATTCTTCAATGCAACACAAAAATGAAGTGCAGTGAAGCATACATACAGCAAAAACAGTAGTGCAATGCAGCATGTATAATTTCTCCAATATACTGAATAATAGATCAAAACACACTGCAGTTGCCACATTGATACGCCACAGTTTGCATGTGTTGTGAAATACTTGATGCATAACATGCAAAGCTAGTTGTATTCCAATGAATAAAATGACTACACACTCTTAAAATGGCATTTTCATTTCACAATAACCATTGTGTTTTCAGACATTTAGAGTACTGGAGAAACAATAACACAGTAGTGAAAAGAATAAGCAAATTCGCAAAAGCTTAACAGTGTCACTACATCCTAACCTGGCAGAACAGTTGATTTAAAGACATAAAATATTGAGCACATCACATAATAACATGTCGCCCTGAAACAATGCAACATCAAACAACATAAAATGGATACACGAAAGCAGGGTGAAAGAGTAACCAGTTACTGCTAGCAGAGGTAGGACAGCCAACTTAAGATCTGGAATAATATTTTGGAGCATCATATCTCGCATTTCCAGCAAGAAAATCTAAATTTGGAGCAGGTTTCAGTAAAAATAAACACAGCATTTCTGAGCCTGTAATTTCAAGTTTACAGTAGTACAACAAATGAGACTGAATTACACAAAAGAAAAAATGTATGTAGAAATGATTTAACATCTGCAATTCCATTCAAAATACACAAGAGCACAGCTATATAAATAGAAACAGTCTCTTGAACTGTCCCACAACGCAAACAATGCTGAAACTCTTATTAGCATTCACCAAGCTTGTGAACTGTTTTACAGGCAACCCAGAAATTTGAGAGAGTCGTAAGGGGAGGGGGGAGGGTAAATGGGGTGACGAAACAAAAAAAAAAGTCGCATACAATGATTTGTATAGTTTCTTAAGGCCGCAGAAACCTCATACACCACTTTGAAAGTCTGCCAGCTTCCACACTAGTAATCTTAATCGTATGGCATCTGCATGCTTCAGTAATGAAGATAAAAATATTTTGTGTCCTGAGGCAGCGAGTACTAGTAGCCACTTCCAAATTATAGAGCACTTTTTTGCAGAGCAGAGGGGCACTGTGAAAAAGTGACTTGAAAGGCGTTATGCACATTTTAGAACAAGGCCCGGAACTTTTTTTAAAAAAGCGCTCTACTTTCTTCTTTCCTTTTGTCATGAGGTTAGGGTGTAGCGAACTAGAAGTCAGGGTTACGGTTGGCGCATCTGCATTGGATTGGATGATGATGGCCCCACCGCCGTGGTATAGTGGCTAAGGCTAAGGCTAAGGCTGCTGACCCGCAGGTCGCGGGATTGAATCCCGGCTGCATTTATGATGAAGGCGAAAATGCTGTAAGGGCCGCTTGCTAAGACTTTGCTGCATGTTAAAGAACCCCAGGTGGTCCGAATTTCCGGAGCCCTCCACTAAGGTGTCTCTCATAATCATATGGTGGTTTTAGGGTGTTGAACTGTACACATCAATCCATTGGATGATGATGCACAAACTTACCATGATTACTGGATTTTATATTTCTTGTTGAAATAAACAATACTGAGAAAATATTGAGACTGGTTGGGAATTTTAGACCAGTTTTGTGCAAAATAAGAAATTGTATCTAATTAACACAATTGGCGCAGCTGTTGTACGCTTGAACACGCAAATATAAATACGATAACGACATGTAATATTGTGCTATGGACATTAAAGATGTACTGTAAATAGATATGAATTCCTGAACTGAATAGTTGAATTCGCGCCAAAATCACGACCACACGAAGAAAAGACATAGACAAGACAGGTGCTCGCTTGCATCTGTTAGTCTCATATATTCATAAGGTTACACAAAAACTTAAAAGTGGGGCAAGTCGGCATGAAGTACTCCTGGAGTTCACCACCCCTAACAAACTAGTGAAGTTGTGCCGTTGCATCACTGGAAATCATGCTCAACAGCTGAAAGGCTGCAAAAACAAGCATGCGCGGACGTTCAGGAAGTGTGCCACTGAAGTGTTTTACGAAATACCGCTTTCGTGCGGAAAGAGACATATTAGCCAGACGGAGCGCTGCGTAAACAATTGAGAGAGGGAACATGCTCGAGAGAGGTGCCCATTCAAGCGCGCTTGTCATTCATGTGTATTCACATCGCGAGAATTTTTGGAGGCCTTTCACGAAAGAAACGGGGTATCAATCGCGTTAGCGAAACTTCACTTATCCTGTATGATTCGATAGCACGATATCCACATTCTTAATTGCGTATCCTTTATATATACATTCACCAAAATGTATCCTTTATCCTATCGGTTACATGGGTCGACGTTTTTGTGTTTTTGTCTTTCTAAGTTTTAAAGGTTTACATGCTAATTCACAGAGGTTACAATCTAAATTTAAAGGTATATGCCTCGTGTATACCTTTAACAGTGACCTTTAGAGCTGTCAGTCTTCGCGTATACGTTTAGGCGTTTACATTCAGGAAGCAAGGATTAGAAATTCGGTGAGGGCGAGCGTAAATGCAAATCATAATTCTCCGATCACGCGCAAGCAGTCCTAAAATGGTTTGATGTTTTCGTGTGCTAGAAAACTGGCGAGTGCGCCGTCCACGGCGCGCGGCAATGTGGGCGAGGTGGCTGTTAGAGCGAAGGAATACTTAGAGGGCCGTGGCAATCTGAGGTGTGCTACCGCTACTCGGCGGTCCTGATTTGGAGCAAGGTTTGCCGAAGAGAACTGCTAAAACGCGACGGGTACAGGAAGACGAGGCGTTATTTCTAACGTGTGTCAATAACGATGGTTCATCGTGCGGATAGCTCTATCCTTGTTCACAAATTGGGTGTCAGACCATCTACCATATATATATATATATATATATATATATATATATATATATATATATATATATATATATATATATATATATATATATATATATATATATATATAGATAGATAGATAGATAGATAGATAGATAGATAGATAGATAGATAGATAGATAGATAGATAGATAGATACATAGATAGATACGCCAAACAAAAGCACCCGTTATCGACCGACAGCCAGCGCTGCAAGAAATTATGCCCATAAAGCGCTGACAGGAACGCTCTTATGCTCTCAATTCAGATTATGGTGGCTGAGACAAGCAATTTACTAGTTTGTCTTCTACAATCACCGCAAAATTGTGTGATTTGAAGTTTCACGGAAATAACTGCTACAGTTGCTATTCAGGAAGCTGTCTGCTCCATGATTACAGCACTTCTCTAGCACTCGGCGCCCTCTCCTGGCACCGTGAGTCTCTCAAGGGAGCCCCGCGTCGAGCCACTCTTCCCAGTACCTGAACGTGACGCGCTCTTTGTACACGTGTGGCGGCGTGCTCGGTATGATTTTAAAATGCCCGTCAAGCACAAAGACATTTGCAGCCTGCTACGTGCTCGGTGCAATGAGCTCCAATGTGATTCAATATATTGTGGTGTGCGCCGTCGACGATGCCGAGGTTCCCATTCGATGCACAGTCTCATTGTGACGTGCACAATTCCAGCGCCCCCAACATAATTGCTGATCTCGGTAAGCAAAGTTTGGTTTCGCAGCCGTTGTGCGTTTTCTCTTTTGTGCACCCTGGGAAATGCTGTTGCCTCTCGTATAAAAGAATCAGGTAATCTAGTATTCAGATCTACGTTTTCTGGCATTATTTTGTTAAAATTAGTGCACACTTGCTATTCGCGGACTTATCACGCGAGCACGTAAGACTTGCTTTGCCTGCACGTGTGAGCGTAGCATCTTTTCGCAACGTTTTAGGCAAAGGAATGTTACGAACCATGTTCTGGCTGATGTGGCGTTTTGCGGTGTAGTGTTTGGACTAAAAGCGTCGTCCGCCCCAAGACGTATTGAAACCTGACTCAGGCGCACGCGAATGAAAATGCGCTTCTGCGCTCTCTCGGTGGCACACTAGTGTGGCCCCTCGCGCTATCCACGACCCCCTTGTTCTTCTCATGTTACCACTAGCGCATTCAGAAAACGATGCTGAAATGAGGGGATAAAGATTTACTGGTGTATTTCTTCATCTAAAAACCGTGTTTACGACTGCAAAGAGAAATAATCGCTTCCGGTGCCGTCTACCGAAGCATATATATGGCAACAGAATCTGCGTACATGTGTGAGCTGCTTGTTGCCGGTGTTATATGAGCACATGAACGTACGCCAGCCGGCATATGGGCAGGAGGCCAGTCGGCTCTTAAACTGCACTGTTTTTTTTGTTTTGTTTTTGCGTAAAGCCACTCAAAGCTTTAACTATCATGCGTGAGCGCCGACTTTTCTGTGCGTCAACGTGGTACGACGGAGCCAAGTTGCAAACAGAGCGAAAGTAAGCCATGCCCACGAAGAGCGCTCAGCTGGGCCCATCGTCTGCTTGGCTGTTTCTTCGTGAGAACGTCGTCCTGCATTACCTCACTGCAGAAGGTCCACATTTGTCAGCTTATCTGATGAGCGGGGGTGCGAGACGCATCTGCGGATTTCATTTTCTCGGTTTTTTGCTCATCTTCAGAATATAAAATTCGAGCAAGACACGCAGGCTCTTTTGAAGCAAGTTAATGCTGGGCGAGGTTCTCACGAAGGAACTAAGAAATAGCCAAACAGACGAAGGAAGGGAGGAAAGCTTCATTTTTAGAGCTGTCGAAGCATTTACAAGGCGGCGCAACTTTACCGCAGAAACAACCCTACCTGCAACGGGGCACAGCCATGTAGTAAGACTTTCGCTCTTTAACTTCTCGCAATAATCTTACGCCGCATTCCTTGAGACGTGTCTACATAAGATCATTGACAGCGAAAACTCTTTTAGCTTTGAAGAAACACTGCGATTCAACGCCAAAGTCCAGAAACGTGAGCACAGCGTTCACGGTAGTGCTTCTGCGCTACGAGCGATGAAGCACTTCTTAAACAAAACGAAATCGAGAGAACTAAAACCTGCCACGTGCGCTGACGTTTTGGTCACGTGTTCGGCTGCGGCGGCTGCATTTCCGATGGAGGCGGAAATGGTGGAGGCCCGTGTGCTCAGATTTGGGTGCACGTTAAAGAACCCCAGGTGGTCGAAATTTCCGGAGCCCTCCACTATGACGTCTCTCATAATCATGTGGTGGTTTTGGGACGTTAAACCCCACATATCAATCAATTTGGTCACGTGTTGGGACGACTTGGTGGGCTTCAATCGCGTTGCGCAACACTCCCTCCTATATTTTTCTTTCCTCCATGCATCGGTCATAGTCCTTATCCACCTAATTACCAGGTGATACAGAAAAACATGGCTGATCCCTCCGTTATAGGAATCGGTATAACACGAAAGTGAAACGTGTCTTCATAGACGTATAGTTATTGTGCAGTTATATATGAGAGTTTGTACAGTTTGTATTGGCGTTTCGCAGTTACATCGTCGTTTGACATGGACACAGCCTCGTTAACGCCTAGTGGCATGTCTCTATCGCGACTACCTTTCACAATCATTATTCAACCATTGTAGTAGCTGAAGTTATTACCACATACCTGTACACAGCTTATCGTTATTTGCGCACAAAGATGACATCAACAATCACACACTGAACACTGATACTGGTCATGCTCGTCTTCAAAGATCACCAGTTATGGAGAGAAACAGCACAATGTCCGGTCCTGAACCCTGTATGCCAGCGCTAACGCACACTGCGCTTCAGCTACGCGGGACGCAGAGGTTGGTATTGCTCGAGCCGCGAACGCGCGCCGGCGCTCCACGTCCTGCTATAGTCTCTGTTTCGCTCCACCAAGGCACGACATTCGCCAGTCAACCATGGGCGTCCACATCGTTGCCTTGCTGCATAGCAGTTTTATTAAATAAAAATTACGGCATATTCACGGGGTGAATGATGATGAATGGGCGAAGCTCCGGAGGCATTCATCGGTAAACTGTGAATCTTCCGTGTAATTCGCCCAGTCGACCATCATGTAAAGACGTGAGAAACGCTGTGTGTGTATATACACAAATCAACTTTTATTTGTTCTTAGACGATGGATGGCTTGCGATGTCCCTTGCCTCGCGCGCTCGCACATCGGGATTCTGTCTGCGAGCGCGCGCTGCTGCCGCCTTGCGCTCTCTCCGCTGTGCAGCCTTATCCATCCGGCGACTCCGAGCGCGCGCCAACAGCGAACGGATTTTATTACAACGCTCCCCCTAGCGTACGTCGCCGCACTAAATCGAACGATTGCCTTCAACCAATGACACGCGCCATATGTGACATCATTCCTATTTTATAAGATCTCGCGTCTTTCATCAACTACAAGTACCGCTTTCTAGTTTATAACATCTTGCATCTTTTCATCATCAGCTACAAGTACCACCATCTAGTAAACACTACAAGAACTAAACGAGAGGTGGCTACATACAGGAGACGGTACCGCCATCTAGTGAACACTGCAAGAACTAAACTAGAGGTGGCTACATACAGGGGACGGTACCACCATCTAGTGAACACTGCAAGAACTAAACTAGAGGTGGCTACATACAGGCTACAGGGGACGCACAGCCCACGCCCTAAGGAGCTTCGCCCCTAATAAGCCAGTGCTATCACACTTGAAGTAGTCGGCGGTGAAGCATCGTTGGTGCATGCGTAAGCTTCACGACTCAGTCAGGGTTTTTCACTGCTATCAAGAAGCTATCGCCAAGGCTTCCAATACTGCTCGTAATCTCGGACTCCATGCTTTAACTGCGTCATGCCGCATTCCTTTTCTTTAGCACTCACAGGTGGTGGCACCACCCCGCTTCGCCAACAGAGAACACGGAGCGCAAAAGAATCTGTAAAATATATATAAGGCACGTTTATGGAAGGACATCCACTGCCTCAATAGCTCAATAGCTTCCTGAGCACATGTAGGACGCCTATGTTCACGAGGCACGGCGAGTTTGTGGAAAGGCCAAGACAATATCACAAGAAAGCTGGAGAGTATCGGACATGGAGCAAATGCACACGCTAAATCGGGATGTTGTTTTGTCTTTTGCTCATGGAGTTCGTGTTGCTGATATTTTTCCTATTCTTGCTGCGTGCGGAGTGCAAAGATTCGTCCTGATACCTGGCCGCCCACCACTTTGCCTTTGGGGCTGTAAGGTCGGACAAATCTGTCGAAACTACAGGACCCCTTGCTGCGACGACTGTCGACGCTTCAGTTACTCGGCCGAGGATTGCGTTGTGACATACGCCAACAAGCTGTGACAGCGCACACAACAGCCAGATGATAGCCTACAAGAGCATATCATGGACTCCACAAAGGTTCTGTATGCAACAGGAGACGCTCCATCCACTTCAGACTCTGCGGGCTCTACCAAAATGAATCCAGAAGTGGAAAGAAAGTCAGTCGCTGTCAACACAGTTGAGACTTTTGCGTGCAAAGAGCTAAATGAATCATGCAAGAAGCTGACTCAAAATGGCTCCACACAACCCCTAGCACAAGTAGAAGTCTCTATGAGGAGTGGCATTGCGCTAACCAATACTGGCGCAGAACAGCCGCTAGTACAAGCCAGAGACTCTGGGCAGGATCCCACTGAAGTTTTTTCACCTGCTTGTGCTGCAGCTCCGCAGCAGATTTTCTATCATTGTGTGGGGCTAGAAGATGACATTCAGGCCTCTATGCATGCAACAATACCTAAAGGACGCGTATCGTATACAGATCAGAGTCAAGCAAGGGGAGTGACCCAACGTCAATGACTAGGAAGTCGCGCCGTCGCCAAACGTCCATTCCGAGATAGAAGTGTTGGCGATCCCGATCTAGGAGGCCTGATGGGGGTTCATGGGAAGCCTCGCCATCAATTCTCGGGACTGATCAAGCGGGGCAATAAACGCTATAGGAGGCAGTCACCATGCCACAGTCTGAACGACTTATCTTTGCTACCATGAACAGACGCGGCCTTAGGTCTTCGCAGAAAGACGCGCAGCTCCGTAGACTTTTCAATCAAAATCATCTCGACTTTGTCTCCATCCTAGAGACAAATATCGAGAGTGAGGAAGAGACTGAAGTCCCTGTGGCCTTTTCTGTCTGAATGGATTGCGTGTGTTTCATATCCAAAAGGTTTATTTGCGGGCTCTTTCTGAGAAAGAGCATACCATGTTCAGCATGGCGCACTAGTCCGATTGATAATCAGGGCAGGTATATATGCTGTCATTTTTTGTTGCAAGGATCACCATGGCGAATGATCAATCTATATGCGTTTAATAAGGTTGCAAAACGACTTCAATTATTCGAAAAAGTGTGTAACTTAATTGAATCAGAGAAATGCACGGTACTTATGGTAGATTTCAACTGCGTATGTGATGCTAATTATCGTAATATTCCTTGTGGCAAAGGAGGCGGGACTGCCGAGCTTTTATCCTTAATTCTAGATAATGCAGGACTAATTCACATCGCGGTTTCGAATCTGGCAACGGCATATACAAGAGCACAGTGCAGTTCTCATGCTCGCTTTAACCGGATTTGTGTGTCCTCATCACTCCTCTCTCGTAAAATGTCTTGCAGCACCGAAGCTGGGTCATTCTCCGACCATTGTATTGTTATTGCGCAAATTGGGGGAAATCGTCCCAAGCAACTCCGTCCCCAGTGAGTTCTTTGGAAAGTTAATGCGAAGCTCACTGTAATCAGAAATTCATGAATCGTGTTCAGACAGCAATAAGGCAATCTTTTTCAATTGGTTTGCATATATTCGCTGTTTGGGAGCTTTTTAAACAAGAAGTTCGTGCTATAGCTATAGAAATTGGGGCTGTTAAATCTTTTTATAGAAAAAAATGATGAGAAGACACTCCCTAAAAGTGTTTGCAATCTCTATGAGATGGAATGCGAAATACCAGGAACTTACATCAATGACATTGAAAATATTAAACGACAACTTCAAAGCTTAAGTGTGACATTGTCTTATAACAAAAACGCCTACCATGCAGGCCTGCGCGGAAGGCACAGCACAGTCACGGCGAAAGCTAGAAGAGCGGCATTTCAGAGCATTTTCTAATCACTCATTGTCTAACTGCTGCAAGCACACTTGCTTGATGCCCACTACGGCATTAATAATAAAAAATTTGGGTGGTAGGCCGGCATTCGCTATGCTATTTTTCGTCCTTCTTCTGAGAAGCGTGGTCTGCGGTAAATTATTGGAAGGAATTTCGTGCCAATGGTTCATACAGTGGCTGACGACGAGGGGTAATTATGGTGGAAGGGGCTAAGCGCCAAAGTTAGTTGCAGAACAAAAACAAGCTTTTGTAATGGGTTCGAGCATCGGAAGACCCACTCGTTACGCTATTCGCATTGTGCGACGACTGCTTGTTCTTTCGCTGTTTCATAACGCTTTATAAGTAGTATTAACAGAATTGCTTTCCCGACATAAAGCCTGTCTAAGGCAAGTTTTCCAATAAGTTCCAAGCATCGGCGTAGCTCATGGGTAGAATACTGGGCTGGAACACAGTGAACCCGGGCTTGAGCTCCACCGTGTAATCAGTACTAAGCTGTGTTTTTTTTCTACTTTCGCGTGATATGGTTACGGACACCGGCGGCGGTGACAACTACGGCACTGCGCGAGACCCAAGTGGTGATCTGATAACAGCTTTCGCTGTAATATGGTGCTGCTCGCTACCGAGGGGCACGTATCACATCTCGAAACCGGAACACCTTAAATTCGAAACAACAGATGCGCCAAGCTTTACTTCATGAGCAACTCCATTAAACTTCTGAGGTGATTCTAGACTTATATTCTAACGATGTGCTTATAAAAGATACAAGAGACAGTGTTTTGGCGTTCGGAAAGTATCATGAGAGTTTAGTTAGCTCTCTCTCTGATGATCCTGACGTTCACCTCAAGGCTAGTTTTGTTTCTCTTGTGAACCTTTTGAAGGACGATGACTGTGCAGCCAATAAAGGACCCATTTATACACAGGAAATTGAGCAGGCAATGGACAAATTACCTTTATTGAATACACGCGGCCCTGATGGCATCTCAGGAGAATTTTAGAAAGCTTTCAAACAAAATGCTTTCTCCTATATTACCGGATATTTTTCAAATTATTTATGACATGGATACACTCCCCCGATCTTTTTGCGAAGGTCACACTGTAACAATGCCGAAAGCAACTGAAAAAGAAGAACTTCACTCCAACGAAGACTACAGACCGATATTGCTGTCAAACATGGACTGCAAAATTTGTGCAAAAGTATTATCAAATAGCTTGCGATTTGTGATATTGATCCTCGTTTGGTCTCATAATGCATGTGAAATTAGGGGTCAATTTATACAGAACTATATCCATGTCGCTCGTACAGTTGTTCAATACTGCCATGGTTATAAAAAGTATCTTGCAATGCTGCAGGTAGACTTTGCAAAAGCCTTTCATCGCGTTAGTCATTCGTTCATTTTTACTGTTCTCGATTATGCCAATGTTGGCAAAGTTGCTCTTAAAGGCGCTAAACTTTGTTGTAATGATTGATCAAATCATCTTATTGTTAACAGTCAACTCTCGACACCTGTTTCTATTCGCTCTTCTGTTAAACAGCAATGCCCGAGGCCACCACTTCTGTTTGCAGTTTATCTAGAACCACTGCAGTGCCTAAGCATAATACAGTCCAGTTGCATACGTGGCTTCAGTATATTAGGCAGTGAAGTTAAAGTGTTAGCTTATGCCGAGGATGTCGCTTTCTTTTGCACAGATTAGCCAAGCGTTGAAAATGTGGTATCTGCTATTGGCGTATTATCAGGAGCTTGTTTAAATGCCTCTAAGAGTTTAGGACTGTGATTTGGCTTGTGAGGTAGCATGACATATTAGTTCACAGGGATTGTTCGCATTTGACATGTTTAGTTCGCATTGGACATGAACTTCTCCAGCGTACCTCGGCGTACCATTAGATGCGTATAGATTCATTGCACATTACTGGAAGCAGCGCGTCCCTAAGCTTGAACGACAGACCCATACATTTGTTCCCTATCAAATTTCAATATAAGGAAGAGCAGAATCTTGCAATACTATGGAGTCTTGGTTTGGAAGACCTTTATTAGGCCCGAAGAACCGGCAGCCGACAGCTGAGATGATCGGACCAAGATGATGATGCTACGCGACAACGATGGGGATGCATGAGCCACACAGGATAATGATGATAATGTACCGGTGAAGAGGATGCGTATACTAAATGCCCACATCAATTCCCCCCACGTGAAAGCGGCCAGCCTGGCCGCGGCAAGTCAAGGGGACAAAGAACGTCGCATGAAGGGCTTCATACGGGAGACATGGACGACCTCTGTAGTTCGATAACGGCGATCTGCTGGGGTTACAAGTGGCGTCACGCGATAATTCACTGGTGAAGTCTCTTCAAGAACTGTGTACGGTCCGATAAACCGAGGCTGAAATTTGTCGCACAAACCAGGTGTGCGAACAGGCGTCAAAAGGAGCACTTCGTCTCCAGGTTGGAAGAATACATCACGATGTGATTCATCATAAACTAGCTTTCTGTCTTCCTGGCGGGCTTCAGTGTTTATACGAGCTCGTTGGCGGCACTGTGCGAGTCGTGAAACGTATTCCTCTGAAGAGGATGGAGATGAATTCACTTGGCAGGTAAAGAAGGAGACGTCCAGGAAAGTAGTAGGGGAGCGTCCATAAACTAGGTAAAATGGCGAGTAGCCGGTTGTTCGCTGAATGGCCGTATTGTAGGCGAAAGTGACGAATGGGAGAACAACGTCCCAGTTTTTGTGGTCTGGTTGAATATAGGCGGCGATCATGTCAGCAAGAGTGCGGTGGAATCGCTCAGTGAGGCCGTTAGTCTGGGGATGATAACTAGAGGCAGTCTTGTGAGTTGTGCCGGAGGCCTGAAGAAGTTCGTTCACTAGTTGTGAAAGGAAGGCCCTTCCACGGTCACTGAGCAACACACGTGGAGCACCATGACGCAGTGTAATGGCTCGGAGGATGAAATCGGCAATCTCAGAAGCTGAACCTGTAGTAACGGATGCCGTCTCGGCGTAGCGCGTCAAATGGTCAATGGCTGTTACTATCCACCGGTTTCCAGCAGCACTGACTGGGAGGGGGCCATAAAGATCGACGCCTACAACTTCGAATGGTGTGGCTGGGCACGGAAGAGGCTGTAGTTTACCGGCGGGAGCAGATGTTGGTAGTTTTCTACATTGGCAGGTAGTGCAGGACCCGACGTACCGAGCTACGCTAGTGGTAATGCCTGGCCAATAAAACCGACTTCGAAGGCGATCGTAGGTTTTATGGTAACCAAGGTGACCAGCAGTCGGATGGTCATGAAGTGCCCTGAGGACTTCGGACCGAAGCGATCGGGGTAGAACGGGAACCCAGCGCTGACCGTCAGGATGGTAAATTTTGCGGTACAGCACCGAGTTGTCCAGCTTAAATTGCGAGAACTGGTGACGGAGCCTTGTATTAGGTGGACGGGAACTGCCAGTGAGGTAGTCTATAATACGTCGACAGTATGGGTCAGCCAACTGTCGAGAAGGAAACTCGTGCGGGTCGTCCGAAGGCAGCTGGTCCATAGAGGCGAGAGAGGAAACCGCCGTAGACGTGGACTCCGAGGGCGTGTTGTGCAAATTGACGGCTGAAACCCCGAGTGGAGTCGCTGGTAGTGGGCAGCGAGAAAGAGCATCGGCGTCACTATGCTTCCTGCCACACTTGTACACGATCTCAAAATCATATTCTTGGAGGCGTAGAATCCAGCGTCCGAGGCGTCCCGACAAGTTCTTGAGTGTCGAAAGCCAACATAAAGCATGGTGGTCGGTCACAATGGTGAAATGGCGGCCATGCAGGTATGGACGAAATTTCTGTACGGACCAAACGATGGCGAGGCACTCCTGCTCGGTGATCGTGTAGTTCCTCTCGACAACGATGCGACAACGATGCGACAACGATGGGGATGCATGAGCCACACATGATAATGATGATAATGTACCGGTGAAGAGGATGCGTATACTAAATGCCCACAATACTTTTATAGCAACAAAGCTTTACTATGGATTGCAACTTATCCATTGCGCAAGATTTTACATACAATGTTTTCATCGAATTTTCGTTACTTTCATATGGTCTTCGACTTTTCAGCCCAGGTGTCGTGACAACATATTCAAGCCAGTTAGTGAGTGTGGGTTACGAATAAAACACCTTTATTTATGGCAATCATTGTCAGAATTCTTCTTTTTTCGAGACGATTCCCGTCCTGTAATCCGCTTATCCTTGCAGGTTACCCTTGATGATTACTTACCAGGCATAATTGTTTGATCCAACTTCTCTGAACGCCCATGTTTGTGGGGATTCATGCAGGAAGTTTACCTCGTGGTTCAGTCCCTTAAAGCTCGCTTTTCTGTAGAATACCTGTACACAGTATCGCCCAAGGTACTGTAAAAGGATCAACTAAGTGTGCCCTTCTCGCCTCCGCTGTACCGGTCATTGTACTCCGATGTTCCAGGCCACGACGTGTTGAAACCAGTATGAAAAATGTACATTTCACCGAATTTATAAACATTCTTCTGTAAACTCCACTCTCGCCGGTAAAAACGTGGTTAAAAAGAAAAGGCATTTTTGTTCCATCTGTTAACTGCCGGTTTTTTAATGTGCCGGAAACGAATGAACATTGCTTTGTTAGCTGCAAGGATGCCATTCTGTTTCTTCTGTTTTGGGACGTGCAAGGCAGTGGTTGGCAAAACACTCCTGCCGGTAGCTGAGTGAGGTGCAGTCGCTGCGTGCTTGAGGTAAGTTTTTGTTTCTTTTCGAAAAATTATTGTTTATCTCACATTGGAAACTTGAGCTGTGGTATGTATCGGAGAACATTAGTTGTGTGGTAAAGTGCCTGATGAAATATTTGCCACGCTGACTGGCTGTTCATCTCTGAGAAGTGAACACACGTGGCGGCCTGGGCGACGAACAGCGGCATCGTCTTGGAAAATGTGCAGTGTTGAATATGGTGTGTGGTGTGCGTTGAAAGGTATCTAAAATATTGGTTCACCTTTACGGACGGTCAAACTGGGAATATTGTGCGTGGTGTGTGCAGTGTGAATAACGCGATGCGTCCTGTTTGCGAAAACAATGCTATTCGTTGTGGGCCGGTTGCAGTAACCAGTTGTCGATGGCACTTCACGATCTTTTTAGTCAAAGTAAAAATGCATTTGACGCGATCGTCCGCGACTGGGTACATCTCAGCGTATGGGCGGCGTGCAGAGAAATAAAAGTTCATGATCTGCTGGTAATATGTACGACTACGCATGAGTCTATAAGCATGTTGTAGCGTTGCCGAATCTGCGTATACGCTTCACCACAGCTACAAATCGTATTATCCGATACCTCATACGTGTTAAGGCAAACAGCGGAGATTTTCGTTTCTTATCCACTTTGTACTTTTACGGCTCAATCCTTATGAAGTGACAATGTACATTAGAAGTTTGTGTATCAAGCATAAAGGAGCAATATTGTCACGAAAACACGTTATAAGTGTCAAATGCAGCAAGGTAACTGTGCCAAATAATATTATATATTATTAAGCTATCGGGTTTTACATCACATGAATTTTCACTGGGTTATTGAGAAACGCGGCGGCAGATTTTCACTTTAATTTTCACGAGGATATGTTAACCTCAGCCTTTCGCACGGCAAGAAGTGTTCATTTTATTTTTTCAATTCTCTCACACCAGACTTTTTTCTCAGTAAGTGAGAATCTTATCTGTGACGTTACGCACAGCAGCTCAAAAGCATGCTGCCGCCAATGCTAAACCTCGTTTAAAACTCCGTTGCACATGCCACGACGGAAATTGAATAAGCTTACATCCGTGCCATGCAAATATTTTTCAAAGTGCCAGTCGCCATGTGCATTGAAAACGTTCGCTTTCGAAAAGGATCAGATTTTTTTATGGCTGCCATCTACGTGGGTGAAGCCCAATGCGTGCTAGTCGCGTCTCTTCAACTCTAAATATAGTTTCTCTATCGACCTAAGTCGAGCAAATTTCCACGCTATGAGCAGTGACTCTTCCGCGACCCCCTTTTTTCAAAAGCTGTGACTTTAGAGCATTGCAATGTATATATTTCTGTCGAAGGAATGCAGACACACAGCTCTGCTTTGCGGAAAGATGCCCCCGGCGGAACTTTCTTGCGAACTAGCACCTGCTTCGAGAGAGGGTAGGGTGGGCGGGGTGCCCGCAGTGACGTCACACTGTTTACAAACAGGGAGAGGTCCATTCTCACGCCATACGTTGTCTCCTACCAGCATTACTTGATGAAGTGCCAAGTGATATGTTTTTCCACATGGTTTTTCACAGCTTATGGAAGACACGTATGCATGACCGCAATGCAGAACCCTCCACCTCTTCAAGCACACACTCAATTCAAATGGCTATTGACCTCAGAGACATTTACGACGACCTAAATTTTAGACCAGACTGGTACTCCATATTGATTAGGTGTTTCGCCTCACTCATGTCTTGTTTGTATAACCCGATGTGGGGAACTCTCGATGTGAAGAACTTAGCCATTGAGTGTTTATTAGTAATGCTTGAACGCTCATTGTCTCGCCATGTGGTTGTACTTTTGTTTGCTCCATTTTGTCTTATTACGCAGATAGCTTATTAAATACCATGAAAAAAAGCCTCAATAGCTCAGTCAGCAGAACGCCTGGCGCTTTTCATCGCTTCCAAAGAAGTCTGAGGTTCGACGTCTGGCGGGGTAACTTTGTTGAAAGATTTTCTTTTTATTTCTCATTTGATAGATTGTAATTTACAACGTCATATTCGGGAGAGAAATACGTCACTGAAGCCTTGGTGGAGCCCGGCATAAAACATTTTCGTGTTAAAATGTATTATATAACGGTCCTCACTTCACGAGTGTATACGTCGCCAAGAGCAAACAATCTTTACTTACTGCCAATCTTCAGATGAAGGAGAGGAGAAAGGTTGTGCACGCTGGTCGAGTACGTTTAACGCGCTAGGCACACCTAAGGTCACCCATGATGATTACATTTTTCTAGTCACGCAAACCGACGGAATGAAGAGAAGTTAGACAGCTCCGCTGTTAAATGTTAAAGCAAGAAAGAAAGAAAGAAAGAAAGAAAGAAAGAAAGAAAGAAAGAAAGAGAGAAAGAAAGAAAGAAAGAAAGAAAGAAAGAAAGAAAGAAAGAAAGAAAGAAAGAAAGAAAGAAAGAAAGAAAGAAAGAACAATTTTTCTTGTAATGTGTATATTGAAATGAAGTCTCGTCACCGTCGGCAGCACATCACTCTCATTTGTCGTTTTCGAGGAGCTGGGGAGGCAAAGTTGGTTGCTGTAACTTGCAGTTATATACAGACTGCAGAGACAGTAATAAAAAAACCACGCTGACGATAACTGAAAAAAAAAAGGATGGGATGAAGGGCTCTTTCTGTCTGTCTGCTTCCTTGTTTTGTGTATGTGTGTTTAGTTAGCACTGCATGTATGCCAGAAAACCAGTTGCTTTGAAGCTGTCACCCTTATTGTGTTCCTAACTGCTTACAAAAGGTCTCTTTGTTTAATGCATCAAAACCACTGCGCACGACTGGACGGATAATATCAATTCATTCCCAAGTTCATGTAATGTCACCTGTATATGTATACAGCGTAGGTGTCATAATATAAAGAACAAAAGTAATGCCAAATGTCAATCAACAAATCCGGGGTGAGAAATTATTCAGCGTCGATAAGAAAATAAAGCAAAAGATTAACTAATGGAACTGACACACAATTAAGCAAAGAAAAACATAGGAGTTATTGTTTTCCGTTTCTTAACTGTAATGCAATCATTCTTACTTGAATGAAAATAAAGTGGACAAAAAATCAGCTCACCTGTTGGTGGAATCCAGACCCACAACCTTCGAATTACGTGTCCGACCTAGAGCTACTTTGTTGGGCGCTCCCCTGTCCACCAATTATTATTATTATTATTATTATTATTATTATTATTATTATTATTATTATTATTATTATTATTATTATTATTATTATTATTTCTAGGGTTTTTATGTGTACTTCAAACCTATGCTAGTCAGCGCCCCCCGTTGTCCAGGCGGTGAGCTTGGAACACAATTTTTTGCCAGAGGGTGTCACGACGCACGCAATTTTCGCTCAAGGTGGCGGCTGACCAATAAGAAAACCTTGCATGCTACCTAAGGCATCAAGTAGGCCGAGACAAACCCCTCGATAAGAAAGTACGAAAGTAGGGGAAGAGCCTGGGGGGCTCGTTTTCTGCACCAATAAAGCCGACACACAATGAAGCCTTACTATGCAGTTAAGAAAACACAAATAGTGTTCCTTGTTCTCCCACAGAAAATGAGAGCCTCTGACTAGTCCCCCTGAAGCTAAAGATGCCTATTAAGATAAGGTAGGGAGCGAAAAACAGCGCGGGCAGTGTGATGTGTGGCTAGATTTCAGCGATGACCGTAGAAACAGTACACCATAAAAGCGGGCAGCATGTGTGCAATAAAAGGGTAACATCCTTGATCAGCCGGCGCGACGAGGATCAATTGAGTGCGACTAAACTGTTTACACCATCCTGATCCGCTAAGTCGAAGCGACACTTCGAAGAAGAGATCCCCGGTGGCTCGTCGTTCCTCATGGACGCTGTGCGGAGCGAGTCCGACAGCTTCGAGGAAACAAAGTGTTGCGGCAAGACTCGGATCGGATTGTCTTAGCGGTCAGTTCCAAGAAAATCAACACTTCGCGTGCAAACGTCCGCGGTCTTCCTATTTCTGAGTTGTGCCACTCCTGGAAGTGGAAGAGCCGGCATAGCGTTTCCGATTGACCGGACAGCAGTGTAGGGGCGCAGGAAAGCTGCTGTAGCATTATCAAGGACAAAACAGCTCACTATACTGGACAGAGAATGAGACCTGAAAAACACGATCGTTTTTGCACAGTTTGAGCTTGGGGTGTATGTGGTATTTATAGTCGTGACTACACAGTCGAAAAGTTACAGCACCTCATTAAGGAACTGACCCGGCAACACTGTAAAACAATCAGTAAATGTTCATATTTCAGAATAGCAGGCAAGACATAATCTCCCTCAGTTAAATCATCGTAATATAGTCTTTTATAAACTCACCCGACTTCTGAAGTTCCGCTGAAGAGAATGCAAAAGTGCTCGTCTACCATGCATTATGTGCACGTTAAGGAACTCCATCTGATCAGACTTAATTCATAGTCACCCATTATGGCGTGGTCAATAATCATATCGTGCGTGTGTCCTGTGAAATTTAAAAATGTTGTATTGCCCCAAAGGTGTAAGCAATAAAGTATCCGTATCAGCACGATGTCGCGTGTTCAATTACCCACCGCAATGGTCACCGTTTGCATGTTGGTCTAATGTACACAAACATTCATGTGCCTGTGGTGGACGTTAAAAACATCTCTAAAATATTTAGAGCCGTCCTCTATGTGGCCTCTCACATTCCGTATGGTGTTCAGTTGCTTCTGGTACGTAAAGCACCAAGTATATCTTGGCCTTCTTCGTCTCTTCTCGTTTCTTGCTTACTACCGCGAAGGAAGAAAGGTAAAGTGCCTCAATAGGTCTCATTTCATATGCAAATTTTAGAAAGCCATATGACCGTAACCATCTATAAACCCACTTAACTGTTGCAGCCATGCTGGTAGTCTATCTACGTCTGGTTGTTGCTATATTGACCTCTCCGCGGCAATCCTATGACTTCTGGTTTACAAATGAAAGGTCACCACCTAATCAATACTCTGCGACCCATGTGCATATTTTTTTTTCTTTTTGACTTGCCGTCCATTTCGTATGAATAAAGAAAGACGTGATATAACTTACTCCCGCATCCTTTATGGTATTGGAAACACAGGTGATAAAAACGGTCGAGTCTGCGCTTTCCGCAACAATAAAAGGCGGATGTATAAAACATACACACAGCGCTAAAAGTAAAATAGAAAGAAAGAATACCAAGAAGGAACAGATGAGTTATGCATTTTGCAGCTGTCAGCTTGTTCCCCTCTTTGTGTACACTGAATGGCGGGGAACATCTGAAAGCACTTAGCGAAAGCTGTATTTTCTTTCTTTTTTTTACTGCGGAACGTCGAAAAGCTTCACGCAGTATACTGAACGGTTAAGATGATTCACAAAGGGATCACGTACACGTGAGTCATGGGACATAGAAAAAAAAAACGATCTCATTTTTCTTCCGTGGTTCAAGGAATACAATACTATAGTACCCATGTTCAGAAGACATTACCAAGTGTTTACCATGTGCTGACTCCTTAACTGAGTGTTCAATTCTTTGTGACAGTTGCTCTCAAAAAGCATCAAATAATATGTCAATAATTTGTATGTGAAAAGCATGTTCTCGTAGCTTATACTTGAATAATATATGCACTCTAAATTGTTTGCAGTCACCTATGTCAGAAACCTGTTTAAGCAGTCTTTACAAGAAAAAGTGTGTCTCTTTTCCCCCCATGTTGTTAAACACTAAAATAAACGTACACAAATGTTACTTGGGCTACTGGAAAATCGTATTGAAAAAATTAGGATAGAATCACTCAATTAATAAATGCAAAGCATTTCTTAGCGAACTGCACACAGGTTGAGCGTTTCTATCTACCTATCTATCTGTCTCTCCATGAATGTTTTCGTGGTCGCCTCGTTAACTTGGGGCAGACCAAAAGTATTATGGGAGGGTAAGAGGGTTGGACAAATACGTCTGGCTGGTCGTGACATGCATCTCGCCCCGTACGTCACCAAACCCTTTCTTGCGGGCACGTGTGGTACGTAGCCATATTCCCCGGGCTGCGGTATGTGGCTATGCGCCACAGATGATTGACAGGTTACATCTGCCCAGGAACAGCGAGAACAGACATTGATAAGTTAAACGCACGGAGGAAAACTGACTGTAGCCGCCTTGAACCGACGAATGCAAACATTAATTATCAGAGTCCCAGCAGGAATCAAACCCAAGTGTTCCACGTACCAATCAAGTATTCCACCACAGAGCCACGCCATGCCTCAAATCTGCTTTGGGAAAACAGTATACGCAGGTGCAATGTGAATGAGACGTCAAATGTTGTTACATTACAGGTCATCTATTTATAATAATAATAATAATAATAATAATAATAATAATAATAATAATAATAATAATAATAATAATAATAATAATAATAATAATAATAATAATAATAATAATAATAATAATAATAATAATAATATGTGGGGTTTAACACCTCAAAACCACCATATGATTACCAGAGGCGCCATAGTGAAAGGCTATGGTAATTTCGAGCCCATGGGGTTCTTTAAACTGCAGCCAAATGTGAGCACACGGGCCTCCAGTATTTTTGCCTCGATGGAAAATGCGGCCGCTGCTGCCAGAATTAGATTTCGCGACCTGCAGATCAGCAGCTGAGTACCTTAGGCACTAGACCACTGTGGCGGGGAGGCTATCTATTTTTTTTTACATAAGCACATGTACTACTATGATAAAAGTGTCACGTCGGATGAACGTCAAATATAGGTAAGGGCTATCCACTGAATTCAGTCTACGCAGCCCTAGCTAGGGCTCTCATCCTTTCCAGCACAGGAGCTTCCTATCAGCTTTCCGCTTATGGTGTGCGTAATACCGGTGTTGCTTTTGGCATCGTTATGCAAATGTTAAGTGGTTACATATGTGACTGTTCAAGGAATTCCTCGAAGTGAACAATAACTACAACCTTCCACGACTGTTTCAGTCTCATAATAAATCAAGCAGCATTTACTATAGCAAGAGAAATGAGAAAAAAAAATATCAGTAAACTCAAGTGCTATTTCTTGGCGTGGCAGCCGGAATGCGCTTTGGTTTGGCAGCTTCCAACGTTCAGTCAAGAAAAGTCCCGTCATGGTAGCGGCACGCAACAGGCGTGTTCGCACCCCAACGGCCTAAATAAAATTATCGTATACTACTATATATACGTACATAGAAAAAAGCAGAACCATCTCGCAAAAGCACAACGTAATATCGATTGTATTTAGTGTAGAGGGGGTAATCGTAGCATCATGCCATGGTTACCGAATCATGAAAAGTGAAAAGAAGTGTGAAAAGCTGGGACGGTTTCTTTATATTTACATGCGAGGAAGAAAAAAAAAACAGCGAAACTAAGGACAAGGACGCAGAAGAGGCACACTCAGTCCGGTTCTTGAATAAATGCGCCTCTTTCTGAGTCCTCTTCCTGAGTATCACTGGGGGGGAGATGGAGAGGCAGGTCGCGAGATAGAATCTCAGCTGCGGCGGCCGCCTTTTCGACGGAGGCGAAAATGCTGTAGGCCCGTGTGCTCAGATTTGGGTGCACCCCAGGTGGCCGAAATTTCCGGAGTCCTCCACTACGGCGTCTCTCATAATATTATGGTGGTTTTGGGACGTTAAACCCAACATGTCAATCAGTCAATGAGTTTCACTGCTTTTTTCCTGGCATGTAAAGTGAACAGGAACCATCTGACGCCATTCAGTAGAGTTGACGTGCTTCGACACGCTGTTTTCTTTGTGAGGTCATACTTGGTTAGGATTTTAGTCATTTTGCTCGACTGCTGACCCGCAGGCCACGGGAACGAATCCCAGCCTAGGTGGCTGCATTTATGTTGGAGGCGAAAATGCTGGAGGCCTATGTACTTAGATTTACGTGCACGTTAAAAAACCCTAGGTGTTCGAAATTTTCGGAGCCCTCCACTACTGCGTGATTTGGGGACATTAATTCCCATTAATGACTAATTATTTATTTTGTTAGTTGATTAGTACATTAGTTATTATTTGTTTAGAGCATATTACGTTATCTTTTTTGGTGTAACAACAAGTGAGTAGACAGTTGCCTTGCGAGGTTTCGGAAGGTGACTGTCATTTCACTAGTCGCGTTGAACAAATTGTGTAAAAACGCGTGCAGAAGAACAAATGCGAAGCCTCTATAAGCAAAAAGAGAGAGAGAGAGAAAGAAATGACAAGAATAAGAAAAGTGGGAAACGTAATTAGGTTTTTTTCACGCGGAGACTAGAAGTAGCTGGGGAGCAGAGAGCGGACCCTTGAGGGCCCATGGGTGGCGCAACTGTATGACAATATAATGCAGGCATCCGAGCCTGGGCCTTCATATGTAGCGTGCACGTGATGGCGGAAGGGCGCGTGAAAGGTTCGGTCACTCGGGGCCGTGCAGTATCCGGTTGCCTACTAGGAACAGCAGCGCAACACTGCGGCGCACGGCCATGTTTACGCAGCCTTCAACCCGTTCCTGCCGCATGTGTAAACGGAGTGCCAGCCTAAAGGCCTTTGTTGCCTGCCACAACGTTCCAGCACGCAACGTCTGCAATGGCCACCTGCGCCTGGTGCACATTCTCTCAGTACAGTATCGACGGCCAGATGGTGGAGTCTCTCTCTCGGGCGCTCGACTCGACTCCGAGGTTAGCCGGGGGACCTTCTTGCCGCACTCTGTTTAGCTCTCAAGCTCGAGGCCACTCTCCCCCAGCTCTTGTCATCCCAAGCCAGTTCTCCTCCTCCGGCATCGTTCGCCTCTCTGTTTCGTACTCTTGCGCTTCCGTCTTTTATCAGCCGTGTTCTGTGCCACTCGTTTGCATCGCACAATGAACAGCAGTTTAGATGCGCCTACAGTCCAGGTCACGTATGTTATCTCCCCATTTTCTTCTCCTTTGCTCTTCCTGTCGCCTCAGGGGCCCTCCGCGATCAACTATGATTCAGCGTCGAAAGCGTCAATTGAGCAGAATGTTTTCTTTGCCGTTCGAGTATGCCACGGCTAAAAAAGTCTCTAGGCAGGTTTTTGTGGGGGGTCATTCGCGTAGGTTTGTTTCTGTTATAACGACTGGTTCATTTGCAATTGCAGAAAAATCATTTTTGTTTATAAAACGTGAGAGATCATTCTCGTCTAACCTAATTTATCCCTCGGAAACATTTGGAATGAGTAGCAAAGCCATAAAAAAAGAAATTCTGGAGGCAGTGAACAATAAAAAGAAAGTGTACTCTAAATAGCCACTTAGAGCTATCGCATCACTAGCGCGAGCACCCATATGGTGCACGTAAAAAAAAGAATAAGCAGCATTATCCGCACTGAGTAAACAGCTATGAAGTAGAAGATTGTGTTTAAGAACAGTAAATATATTATTAGACGATATGTGCAAATAAGTCAGAGTATCGCTCTGCAAGCAACAAAACCCAACAGAAATGCAACCCTATGGCGGCAGCTGCTCTGTGCTAAAGCAGTTTAAAACATTGAATAAAAGATAAGCTGTCTTGCTTACGCAATTAAAAAAATTAACAACAAAACTGCGACAAAGCAAGCAAGAGTGGAATTTACGATACATCTCGTGCGTATAGGGACTCCTTGCCATTCGCCGGCCACCTTCGTTGAAATCTCCAGCACTAAGATTGGCTATTGTTACCCTCCCCTCAAGTGTAAAACTTTTTTCGTGTGTGTGCGCGTGTGAATATTAGCCTGGTACTTTAATCACAACATCAAAAAAGTGTTCATGACGAATAAAAGGTTAGTGTGCATTATAGCGGCTTTCAATAAAATACGTTCTAAATACATTTTATAAAGCGTTTTAAAACAGTGAAACAACAACCAGTCGTCGCACAATGCGAATAGCGTAACGAGTGGGTCGTCCAATGCTGCAACCCATTACAAAAGCTTGTTCTTGCTCAGCTAATAACTGTGGCGTATACCCAGTTCAGGCCTAATTACTCTTTGTCGTCAGGCACTGCGCGAACAATTAGCACAAAATTCCTTGCGAGTGTTTAGCGGATACTACGCTTCTCAGAATAATGACAAAAAACAGCATAGCGAATGCCGGCCTACCACTCTAAATACCGTAGTGGGTATCAAGAAAGTGTGCTTGCAACAGTTACGCAATGAATGTTTCGAAAAGGCTCTGAAAGGCCGCTCTTACAGCTTTCGCTGCGACTGTGCGGCGCCTACCACGCAGGCCTGGCGTTTTTTTTCTGTTTACTCCTTTTTTGCGTAAAACAAAATAAGACGAAAACAAAGCCACCTGTTCGATGCATCAAGTGAATTGTTCTTCCTACAGTCACAGTCACATGAATGCGGAAAAGAGCAAGGTCATTTGTGAGTATTGCGCGAGAAATCGGATGCTGCTCACCCAAGCACGGCTTCTAGTTTGCCTGTCAGCTTTGACTCAATACTTCAACCAGATAAAATGTTACCCTGGTTTGGTCTGATCGTACATGGGTCACCCTGTGCCAGCTGTTTCAACCACGCTCGACCATCTTGATTGATTAATATGTGGGGTTTAACGTCCCGAAACCACCATATGAATATGAGAGACGCCGTAGTAGAGGGCTCCGGAAATTTCGACCACCTGGGGTTTTTTAACGTGCAACCAAATTGAGCACACAGGCCTACAACTTTTCTGCCTCTATCGAAAATGCAGCCGCCACAGCCGGGATTCGATCCTGCCACCTGTGGGTCAGCAGCCGAGTACCTATAGCCACTAGACCACTGCGGCGGGGCTCGCTCGACCATCTGCTATATTAGTTCATATAAACACAAGACAGTTATTATCACAGAAATAAAAAGACGTCTCGTTCCTTGACCTACTTGAGTAAATAAAAATATTCTACGTGTTATCCCAGCCCGCTGATATACATAAGAACGAGAATGGCATTTTTAGTAATGAAGACTTTCAGCATTATAGCTTCTTGACAGGATTTCCTATTAGAAAATAATTGAAGAGTTTTGCTCATTAGCTGCTAAAGTTACATATTTTTAGTTTTCTTTAGGTTATACGCAAAAAAAAAGATGCTTCAGTGAAAAGCATTAAAATGTTGTCATACGCATATCTATAAATATGTTATCTGGCAAAAAAAAATTTGGCGGTGTATGCTGCGTAAACGTGCCACAAAACCATGCTGTGTTTGGGAAATGCAGCATTTTAGTTTAGCTGTACGCGTCAACACAAATGTGACTAGCGGTTTTCATAGAGAAGTGTGTCAGTTACACGTGCGAAAAAGTTCAAAAGAGCACTTTCATTTCTACTGAACAAATTTACATTTTTAATGTTAGCACCCGCGTTGAACATTTTTTTTATGTTGGACTTCAATACATGACTTTTTTTTGCTAGAAACATATGCTCAATTTTTGAACATTGACATGCCGCATCTAGACACACTGCGTTCAAAGTAAATGCGACTGTGTGTTGAACTTGCTGTTTTCAAATTAAGAAGCTGTGCAGAAAATTATTACATCTTTTGCTAAATATCCGCATTTTGGGAATTTTTTCTTTGTATTTTAGTGTGTTATATTAATGTTTCACATTTTCTCTCTCTCTCTCTATATATATATATATATATATATATATATATATATATATATATATATTTATAAATTGTACCGAAGCATAGTGGGGTCAGCTCTCTGCCAGCGTGATGAAGACGTTGACGTCCGTGTGTGGCTCGTGCTTGCCGGGTTCCTGCCTGTACCAGCTTGTTGCGGCTAACGTTTCCGGAATAATAACCTGTGTTTTTACGCAACCTTGCTCGTTGCATTTGGTGGAAACGTGCTGGGTAACGTCCTGGAGCTCCGCAGCCGTAAGCTACCATCTCAGTCCGTGATGACCGAGCGCGTCGATCCCCCACAAGGCTCTTCCACGCTGCCACCTGTCATGTGTTCTGGTGTACTTCGTCTGCGTGACCCACCAGTATACAACGGCACTGAAGATCAAGATGTCGAGGACTGGCTGGCAGAGTACGAGCATGCCAGCGCGATTAACAAGTGGGATGACCCTGTGAAGCTGACTCACGTCATCTTCTACTTGACGGATTTGGCCAACCTATGGTTCACCAACCACCAAGCCGACATCCCCACCTGGTCGGTTTTCAAAGAGGCCGTCACCTCGTTTTTCGGTCGTCCAGCCATGCGTAAGCTTCGTGCTGAACAGGGACTGCGGGGACGATTTCAGCGAAATGGTGAGAGCTTCACGAGCTACATTGAGGATGTGATCAGCCTCTGTAGGCGAGTTGATGCCAGGGTGACGGAGGCTGACAGAATTAAGAATATAATGAAAGGCATTGATGACGACGCTTTTCATATGCTTGTGGCCAAAGACCCACAGACCGTCACGGCCGTGATTCAGTTATGTCAAAGTTTCGACGAACTGCGCAAGCAACGAGTTTCTACACGTCGCGCTAATACGCAAACAGCTGATATTTCGGCCTTGGAGTGCAAAAGCAGTGACCCCGACGACAGCGTGTTAATGCCTCAAATTCAACAGTACATCCGGGAAGAAGTTGCTCGACAGCTCTCTCTTGTCGCCACCATCAACGAGACCCCCACAACACTGGACCACTCACTTCGCCG
This sequence comes from Rhipicephalus microplus, assembly GCF_043290135.1. Taxonomy (NCBI): domain Eukaryota; kingdom Metazoa; phylum Arthropoda; class Arachnida; order Ixodida; family Ixodidae; genus Rhipicephalus; species Rhipicephalus microplus. The sequence continues at coordinate 54,098,643 of NC_134710.1, read as the reverse complement.
TGCTATTCAGACGCAAGTTGCCGAGGCTCTCCCTTCGCCCGCATCCCCAATATCAGTAGCTGCACCGCTGACTTATGCAGAAGCCGTCCGCCGACCTCCTGCCCAACCGCCGCTCCCTTCATACAGTCCACCCACCAACTACTACAGGTCACCAGTTTCAGTTTATCCGGTAAATCGGCCCTTTCCACCACCTCGAGCATCTGTAAACTCTTGGCGTACTCCCGATAACCGGCCCGTCTGCTACAACTGTGGTATTCCAGGACATGTCGCGCGCTGCTGTCGTCACCGTGGATTCTATTTTAATGATGTGCAGCATTTCGGCAACATCCTCGGCAATCAGAATCGCATGTGACACCTGATTCACATGACCCCCGCTCACGTCGACCAGACTTCAGCCGACGTCGATTTCCTTCACCCCGTCTTCGGTCTCCTTCCCCCATGCTTCGCCGTTCCAACCACGAAAACTAACAGTCGCAGTTCCTTAGGCAAGAGCTGCGCCACCGACGAAATTTCCAAGGCCTCATCTTTCGCTCCCTAACGAGATTGCCGTGTTTGTGGACGGTTTCGCCACAACTGCTCTTGTCGACACAGCTGCCGCTATTTGTATAATTAGTGAAGTGTTATGCCACAAACTGAACAAAGTGACGACACCACTGGTTGAAATTTCTTTACGAACAGCGAGTTCGCAACACGTCCAACCTTCTGCCACATGCACTGCTCGTGTTGTGATTCAAGGAGTGCTTTACATCATTGAATTTGTCGTCCTTCCGCATGCGTCTCATGAAATCATCCTGGGATGGAACTTTCTTTCCGCTAATCATGCGGTTGTTGACTGCGCTCGTGCTCAACTCCTTTTGTTTCCATTCAGCACGACATTCATAGATCTCCCTCGCTCACCCAAAAAGGTGATTGTCGCCGCTGACATCGTCATTTCTGCTTTTTCGGTCGCCGCAGTATCTCTTTTGTGCGACTCCGTTTCCGATTCAACTGCCCTATTTATGCCGTCACAAGAATGCGCTCGTCGCCGGAACCTTGTCGTCCCGTTTGCCGTCATAACACTTGCCGATGGCTCCAGTGCCGTGTACGTGTGCAATCCATTCCCTTGTCCCGCTACCTTATTGCATGGCGAATGCATTGGGAGTCTTGACACTTATGATGACATCTTTCCTTTCGATGCCCGTTCTGATACGACGCCGATGTCCGTGGATGCTGTCACAGCTGGCACCGCGCCCTCACTACCTGACGAAGACGTTCTGTCGCGCAGCGTAGACACCGGCCTTACGCAAGACCAGCGCAATCAGCTCATTCAACTACTTGACCGTTTCCGCACCTCCTTCGACCACGGACAACCTCCCTTGGGACGCACGTCAGTTGTCGCTCACCATATCGACACCGGTCATCATACTCCACTTCGTCGGCGCCCCTACCGCGTCTCGCAGGCTGAGCGTGACGTCATCACTCAACACGTCGACGAGATGCTGCAACGTGCCCCGCCGCGGTGGTCTAGTGGCTAAGGCACTCGGCTGCTGACCCGCAGGGCGCGGGTTCGAATCCCGGCTGCGGCGGCTGCATTTCCGATGGAGGCGGAAATGTTGTAGGCCCGTGTGCTCAGATTTGGGTGCACGTTAAAGAACCCCAGGTGGTCTAAATTTCCGGAGCCCTCCACTACGGCGTCTCTCATAATCATATAGTGGTTTTGGGACGTTAAACCCCACATATCAATCAAATCAGATGCTGCAACGTGGTGTTATTCAGCACTCACACAGTCCTTGGGCTTCGCCAGTGGTCCTCGTGCGAAAAAAGGATGGCTCCATCAGGTTTTGCGTGGATTATCGTCGACTAAACAACATCACACGCAAGGATGTTTATCCCCTGCGACGCATTGATGACGCCTTGGATTGCCTTCAAGGTGCGGAGTTTTTCTCTTCACTGGATATGCGCTCTGGATATTGGCAAGTGCCAATGGCTGAACCAGATCGTCCAAAAACGGCGTTTGTGACCCCTGACGGCTTATATGAATTTAATGTAATGCCCTTCGGTCTTTGCAATGCGCCTGCGACTTTTGAAAGAATGATGGACAGTGTCCTCAGTGGACTTAAATGGCACATATGTCTTTGCTATTTAGACGACATAGTTGTATTCTCGGCAAATTTCGAAACTCATCTTTCCCGTCTGGAACAAGTTCTCCAGTGCCTTACGGCAGCCGGGTTGCAACTAAACTTCAAGAAATGTCGTTTTGGCGCCCGCAAACTCACAATTCTCGGCCACGTCGTTTCAAAAGAAGGAATATCGCCAGACCCTGCCAAACTGCGTGCCGTTGCCGAGTACCCCAAGCCTACTACCCTAAAGGAGCTTCGTAGTTTCGTAGGCTTGTGTTCCTATTTTTGGCGTTTCATTCGCAATTTCGCCTCTATAATTGCCCCTCTGACTCAGCTTCTCTCCCGTAGCGCGGACCTCTCTGGCTGGAATTCCCACTGCGATGAGGCATCCACGGCGCTACGCCGGCTACTCACGTCTCCGCCAGTTCTCCGCCACTTCGATCCCAATGCACCCACTGAAATTCACACGGATGCAAGCGGTGTCGGCCTCGGTGCCATTCTCGCTCAACGCAAGGATGGCTGCGACGAGTAGGTTGTCGCCTATGCCAGCCGTACACAAACGAAGGCAGAGTCTAACTATTCCGTCACGGAAAAGGAGTGCTTGGCTATCATTTGGGCTATAGGAAAATTTCGCATCTACCTTTACGGACGCCAGTTTGATGTTGTCACAGATCACCATGCCTTATGCTGGTTAGCATCCATGAAAGATCCTACTGGCCGCCTCGCTCGTTGGGCTTTACGCCTTCAGGAATACGATATTCGTGTTGTTTATCGCTCAGGACGCAGACATTCAGACGCCGATGCACTATCCCGTTCTCCACTGCCTCCTGACCTTGCCTGCTTATCAACTGCCATTTGCAATTCGTCATCGCTGAGCATCACTGACATGACATCCGAACAGCGCAAGGATCCCTGGATCAATTCTTTGCTCGACGTCCTCTCTCACAGTTCGTCAGAAACGACTTCACGCTCCCTCTCTCGTCAAGCAAGACACTTTGCTGTCCGTGAAGGCTTGTTGTATCGCCGCAATTACGTGACGGACGGCCGTAGGTGGCTCCTTGTCATTCCTCGTCATTTGCGTTCGGACATCTGCGCTGCCTTTCACGATGACCCCCAGTGTGGCCACGCTGGAGTATTTAAGACTTACTCTCGCCTTCGTCTAAGATACTACTGGCGCGGCATGTATCGGCACGTTCGCCAGTACGTTCGGTCATGCACCACGTGTCAACGACGCAAGACGCCTTCTCACAGCACTGCTGGCCCTTTGCAACCCTTAACCTGCCCAGCGAGACCATTCGACCGCGTCGGAATTGATATTTATGGTCCTCTACCCAACTCTCTTCGAGGCAACCGGTGGATTATCGTCGCCGTGGATCATTTGACACGCTACGCTGAAACATCTGCGCTGCCTGCTACCACTGCGAAAGACGTTGCGTCTTTTCTTCTTCATCATCTCATTTTGCGACACGGTGCACCTCGTGAATTACTGAGTGACCGTGGACGCGTGTTTCTCTCGAACGCCGTCGACGAGCTACTCAAAGCATGTCGCACTGTTCATCGGAAATCCTCGGCATACCATCCTCAAACCAATGGCATGACGGAACGCTTTAACCGTACCCTTGGAGATATGCTTGCCATGTACGCCTCTGACGACCACACTAATTGGAACCAAGTGCTCCCTTTTGTCACGTACGCGTACAAATCTGCGCCACAAACAACCACTGGCTTTTCTCCTTTCTTCCTCCTGTACGGACATAAGCCATCATGCTCCATGGACACCATTCTCCCTTACAGGCCTGATGTTTCCGAAGCGACGCCTGTTTCCGAAGCAGCTGCTTATGCCGAAGAGTGTCGTCAACTCGCTCGCTCATTTACCGCAGAAGACCAATGGCGCCAGAAAACTGATCACGATTCCTCTGCGTCTACTGTACACTATAACCCAGGAATGCTGGTTTGGCTCTGGGTCCCGTCTACCCCTCCCGGTCTTTCCCCGAAGCTTTCGTCGAAATACCATGGCCCCTACCGTGGGGTGCGGCAAACATCTCCTGTCAACTATGAAGTTGAGCCCATTGATCCACCTTCGGACCAACGCTGCCGTGGGCATGAAACAGTACACGTATCACGCCTCAAACCGTGCTATGACCCCCTTGTCATGTCCTTTCCCTAGGTCGCCAGGTTGGCTCCTTTCTGCGCGGGGAGTAATTGTACCGAAGCATAGTGGCGCCAGCTCTGTGCCAGCGTGATGAAGACGTTGACGTCCGTGTGTGGCTCGTGCTTGCCGGGTTCCTGCCTGTGCCAGCTTGTTGCGGCTAACGTTTCTAGAATAATAACCTGTGTTTTTACGCAACCTTGCTTGTTGCAATATATATATATATATATATATATATATATATATATATATATATATATATATATATATATATATATATATATATATATATATATATATATATATACATTGTTACCAATAAATAAAGCACCTGGTACTATAAAAACTGATTATTTAGGGAGAACCTGTGCCCGTAAACTCAAAACTAAATGGTCAGCCAAAATGTCTCTTGCTCGCTGTCTCAACTTCGTCGGTCTCTTCCTCTTCCCCTAGAGTCTCGTGCCGGTCCCGTGGCGTAGCATCGTGGCGCGTGCAGGATGGCGTTTCATGGCGCGGCTTTCTTGCTACTTTTGTGGCGGCTTTTACGAACGCAAATTGTTGCACGCGTCTTCCGCGAATGTCGAACTGTGGCATTAGTCCCCCTCCTAGCACGCATCGCCGCGATGCGTACAGCCGGCTGAACGTTTCTAAACAATAAGACTTCTCTTTGTGTTAGACGACGTGAGTCAGTTCGCTTGTTCAGTTTCTGTCGTAGTACGGTTTCATCCGTACTACATGTACAACTTCCGGGATATTCCTGCGTCGTGTTGTGCATACTTGACCTTCAGGGATCACTTCGTAGTTTAATGGGCCTAGCTGACGAAGAACCCTGTAAGGGCCAAAATAGCGCCGCATAAGCTTTTCTGATAGGCCACATGTACGTAAGGGCGTCCAGACCCACACTTGGTCTCCAGGGGAGTAGTGAACGTCCCTTCGTCTTATATTGTAACGGTGCGCGCCGACGTGCTGCTGTTGAATGATGCGGTTCCTTGCTAGTTGTCATGCCTCTTCTGCCCTTTCTACATATTCGCTGATGTCAGGGTCCTCTTCATTCGTGCTGTTGACAGGCAGCATCGCGTCTAATGTCGTTATTACTGTCCAACCATAAACAAGTTGAAATGGCGTGAAATGAGTTGTCTCTTGTACTGCGGTATTGTTTGCAAATGTAGCATACGGTAATATGGTGTCCCAAGTGCGATGCTCGACGTCCACATACATTGCGATCATGTCAGCAAGCGTCCTGTTCAGCCTTTTGGTTAAACCGTTAGTTTGCGGATGGTACGCTGTAGTTCTTCTGTGGTCGGTGTGCGTTAGTTTCATGACAGGCTGTACTAGCTTGGCAGTGAACGCAGTTCCTTTGTTAGTTATAATGACTTTAGGTGCGCCATGTCGGAGCACTATCTGGGTCCAAAAAATTGAGCCACTTCATTTGCCGTTCCTTTTGTGAGAGATAACGTCTTGGCATACCGGGTCATGTAGTCGGTTGCTACAACTATCCAGCGCTTTCCGAACGATGACATAGGAAATGGTCCTAGCAAATTTATTCCGACCTGCTCAAATGGGACTTTCGGTGGCTCTATCGGTTTCAAAAGACCTGCTGGTTTTGGGGGCGGCACTTTGCGTCTTTGGCATTCTCGGCATGATCTGACATAGTGCTGTACTGAATCCATCAATTTTGGCCAGTAATATCTCTGGCGGATTCTTGCCAAAGTCCTACTAATGCCCAAATGACCTGCCGATGGGTCATCATGACACGCTTCTAAAATTTCCGCTCGCAGTGACGATGGTATCAGAAGCAGGAATGTTTCACCGGTGTGTTTGAAGTTTCTCTTTTAGAGAATGTTGTTGCGGAGGACGTAGGAACGTAGTACACGGACGAAAACTCGCGGTACTTCGACTTGCTGCCCCTCTAAGTATTGAATGAGCAGAAGTAATTCTGGTCCATTCACTGATCATGAGCCATCTCCGACACATTCGCGGCTTCAAGAAGTGCGGAATCTTGTTCATGCTCAGAAGATGAGGGCTTGACTGGTGCTCGTGACAAGCAATTCGCGTCATTGTGCTTCTGACCAGACTTGTAGACTACGGTGATGTCATATTCCTGCAGACGCAGGCTCCATCTAGCAAGTATTCCGAAGGATCCTTGAGGTTTGCAAGCCAACACAACGAATGATGGTCGCTGATGGCTCGGAATGGTCTACCGTATAAATATGTACGGAACTTACTGACAGCCCATATAACAGCGAGGCGTTACTGTAGCTGAATAATTATACTCAGCTTTTGACAGAGTGCGGCTTGCGTAAGCAATAACTTTTTCTTCCCCGTTCTGCCACTGAACAAGAATAGCACCGAGGCCAACGTTGCTGGCGTCCGTATGAATGTCTGTTTTGGCATCTTCATCAAAATGAGCGAGTATGGGAGGTGAGTGCAAACGCCGTCGTAACTCAGAGAAGGCGTCTTCTAGCTCTTGCTGCCAGATGAATGGTACACCTTCCTTTGTAAGCCGTGTCAGTGGTTCCGCAATCTTGGAGAAGTTTTCAACTAAGCGCCTATAGTAAGCACAAAGCCCCAGGAAACGTTGCATAACCTTTTTGTCTCTTGGCCCTGGGAAATTTTCTACCGCAGTGATCTTATCTGGGTATCGGACACCGTGATAACTGACAAAGTACCCGAGGAAACGAAGCTCACGGAATCCAAAGTGGCACTTTTTGGGTTTGATCGTAAGTGCAGCAGTGTGAATCACGTTCAGTACCATTCTCAATCTCTGTACGTGCTGCTCGAACGTAGTGGAAAAAACTACTACGTCATCAAGATACACAAGGCATGACTGTCATTTGAGGCCGGAGAGCACAGTGTCCATCATCCGCTGGAAGGTAGCGGGGGCAGAACACAAACCAAATGGGAGTACTTTTAACTCGTAGAGTCCGTCGGGTGTCACAAACGCTGTCTTTTCGCGATCTCGTTCGTCGACTTCTATTTGCCAGTACCCCCTCTTTAGGTCCAACTATAAAAAAATGTGAGCATTCCACAGTTTATCTAACGTATCGTCGACTCATGGCAGTGGGTACACGTCCCGCTTCGTGACAAGGTTGAGTTTTCTGTAGTCAACACAGAACCGCACGGTGTTGTTCTTTTTCTTCACAAGTACTACCGGCGATCCCCATGGGCTTTTGGAGGGCTGTATGACATCGTCGTCGAGCATCTCCTGTACTTGCTTCTTTATCGCCTCCCTTTCTTTCAGAGCTACTCGGTATGGATGCTGACATACTGGTCTAACATGTCCTTCGATTACAATGCGGTGCTTTGCTACAGGAGTACATCCGAATTTCGATAAAGAGGAAAAACACTCTGCGAATTCCTTGATCAACTCCACAATCTGGTCTTTCTGCAGAGGTGAAAGCTTTCGGACAATATCTATTTTCTTGAGGACACTGTCCACTGTTGAGGAAGTTGTTGGTGCTTTTTCTATGATGCAAATATCTGAGACTTGTGCGTAGTCATGAAGTGATGCTATGGCTGTTCCCTTCGCCACATGCTGTGCCTCGTTGGTAAAGTTAGTCAATAGCACATCAGTGTATGCGTTCCGCAGGTTCACTAGACCTCTCGCCACGCATATCCCCTTTGTGAGTAGCAGTTTGATATTTCCATCAGCTATTCTGGCATATTCACGAAAAACGTCGCTTTTCACAGCAACTGTCACGCTAATACGTGGCGGCACTCTCACACCTTCATTCACAACACGAAGAGACGAAGCGATTGGTTCCTCCACATGACACACGTCAACAGCGTTCTCTGTAGAGAAAGGAACTTGGGATTTCTGCAAGTCGATGATGGCACTGTTTGTTTGCAGGAAGTCCATGCCCAGAATTGCCTCACGGGAACATTCGGGGAGAACAATAAAACTGCAGACGTACACATGGCCTCTTATTCCCACTCTCGCTGTGCACAATCCTACGGGGCTACTTAGGTGCCCTCCGGCGGTGCGTATCTGCGATCCGGCCTAATGAATGAGCACTTTCTTCAGCTTCTTTGCGAGCATGCTACTTATTACTGAGTAGTCTGCACCAGTGTCTATTAACGCTACGGTCTCGACGTCATCGATTCTGACTTGTAGCTCGGATGTCACGTCGCCATTACTGCACTTGTCCGTCTTATCCGTTATTGTGTCAGTGTCGTCGTCCGATCCGGTTAACGATGGAGGGTTTTAAGTTTTCCAAAAATCAGCGGCCCTGCCTCCACAGGTAGCTGGTTCTAGTTTTCCCGTCGCGGGATTGGTGAACGACACCTCGGGAAAGTAGATGATGGGCGTGGACTCGGCGACCTATTGCGCATCGGTGCAGTCGACCGCGATTCATGTCGCTGAGTGTTTGGGGAGGCATAGCGCGAAGATAAAAATTCTTCGATTTCATAAGGGCACTCACCGTTATGAGGGCAGGGTGCATTCACTGGGAAGCCACGTAGCCCGACCCGACAGTAGTGGTATGTCCGATAAAGATGACCTGCCTCCCCACAGTGGCAGCAGAGGGGCCGCCGGTCTGCAGTGCGCCATATATCACTTCTACGGGGTCTCGCTTCTGGCATCGGCGGTGGCGTACTGCAAGGAAACGTCGGTGGCATAACGCGAGCTTGTGCAAAGTTCGGGCGTCTGATGTTTTGCCGAACGACTTGCGCGTACGACAGCTGTGGCTGAGGTTCTGGTTGCGTGCGGTGGGGCACCTGAGGCTGTGGTTGAAGAATTGCTTGCCGCACTTCTTCACGTACAACGTCCGCGATTGAGGGCATCGCTGGAGGACTTTGGGTGAGTTGCAGTTTCTGGAGCTCCTCCTTAACGATAGCCCTCACCATTTCTCGGAGGACGTCAACGTTAGTGGTGAGGGTTGTTGACTCCGCCCTGAGACGCCAAAGTCTCTGTTGTACAGTCGCGCACGTTGCTGTAGTGTCCTTTCCATGGTCGTTGCCTCGGACCGGAACTTCGCCACAGTTCGCGGTGAATTACGCACTAGGCCTGTGAAAATCTCTTGTTTTACTCCGCGAATTAGGTGCCGCAACTTCTCCTCGGCCATGTTTTCGTCGGCTCGGCGGAAAAGCCGCGACATGTCTTCTATGTACATGGCCATGCTCTCGTTATTCCGTTGGTTCCTCGCCTGAAGAGCAGCCTCTGCCTTCTCTTTGCGGTCCGTGTTCGAATAGGTTGCGATCAACTCTCTTCGGCAGTCGTCCCACGACAGCAAGGACGCTTCGTGGTTCTCAAACCACGTACGTGCCGAATCTTGCCGGGCGACGTAAACGTAACGAAGTTTTCGGGCTTCGTCCCAACCATTCAAACGAGCAATGCGCTCAAAGCCTTCGAGCCAGTCCTCGGCATCTTCGAAGGTGTCACCGTGGAAGACCTCTCGTATACGTGGTGAATCCACGATGAGGTGAGATGGAGATGGCATCGACTGGGTGGCCATCGCAGTGACTCTTGTGCTTGAGGTCTCGACAGGTCTTGATGGATCAATTAGGGGGCCGAAATCGGGCTGCTCACCACGTAGTCGGCGACTCATGTGTTGGTGCACAGGTGTCAATTCTGCTGGCTCCAATCTTCTGGGATCTGGGCTTCTCTCCCTTACACTGCTACGACTACGTCTTGTGACCTTCCAAAAGCTGTTAATTAAACTTCCCGGGCAGTGTAAGTCCTTCCCTGGAAAAGCCCTTCGCGGAAACTCGCAACAGGAATCGATCCCACTTGAGGGTTACACTAAATACTTTATAGGGATCCTCGACCTCCTAAGCAGGAAGGCAACAAAATCATTCACATTGGACGCTCTGGGCGTGAGTTTCAGCGTTATTCGGTCTGGCTGAATGAATAATTCCCGGTTACCCACACCCTTCGAGGACAGATTTTGTAAAGCAAACTCTCCCAAACATTCCTGTCTGTACACAGATGTGTCCCGTCTATCGGCTCTGCGTAGTCTGGTCATTTAGACTACTTGTCACTTGGTCTTTTCGATGGGTGCAGTCATTGCAGCTGCTCATCGCAAACTGTGGAACCTACCAGAAGAAATGGTCGTTAGATAGATAGATATGTGGGGTTCAACGTCCCAAAACCACCATATGTTTATCAGAGACGCCGTAGTGGAGGGCTTCGGAAATTTCGACCACCTGGGGTTCTTTAACGTGCACCGAAATCTGAGCCCACAGGCCTACAACATTTCCGTCTCCATCGGAAATGCAGCAGCCGGAGCCGGGATTTGATCCCACGACCTGCGGGTCAGCAGCCGAGTACCTTAGCCACTAGACCACCGCGGTGGGGCAAGAAATGGTTGTTGTACTCTCGGATTGAAAGTCAACAATTGAGCCACTGAGCATGTTCCATTTTTGCTTATTGTAGAGAGGAAGAAGATTATGTGCCGCAGTGGGTCACGCCTTAAGCGAGAGGAGCCAAGCGCGAGCGTTTGCCCGAGTGCTGTAATTCCTAGGTCCGTTGCTGCCGCCCGCTTTCCGCACCAATAGACCTGCTGTGCAAGTACTACTTGCGCCAATAAACCCCGTTTCAGAGTGGTGGAGGTGCTGGGTAACTCAACCTGGAACTCCGCAACAGGAAACTACCTGCCATCCCAAAAATGGCTGAAGAAAACACCCAGCAAGGTGCGACCCAGCCTCCGATGGTCATCATGCCCACTGCGCTACGCGTGCGCGATCCACCTTTTTTCGACGGTACAGATGAGCAAGACGTAGAAGATTGGCTGTCGACATTTGAAAAGGTAGGCGCAAGCAACAAGTGGGACGACACATCGAAGCGGCAATATGTACCTTTCTACCTGAAAGAGGTAGCGAGTCTCTGGTTCAACAACCACCACTCGGAATTCGCCACTTGGGGTGCTTTTAAGCTACGCATTACCGATGTATTAGGTCGCCCCGAGGTACGCAAGCTCCGTGCTGAACAGCGTCTACGGGGACGCGCACAGCTTCAGGGGGAAGGCTTCACAAGCTACATCGAGGATGTGCTCGACTTGTGCAAGCGCCTTGACCCTTCAATGATCGAAGCAGACAAGATCAAACACATCTTGAAGGGGATAGACGACGACGCCTTCCAGATGCTGCTGGCCAACGGCCCCCGTACCGTGTCCGAACTCACCACTCTTTGCCAGAGCTTCGAGGAATTGCGCGAACAACGGGTCATGACATGGCGGCCAGCGGCTACCGACGAAACTCTCGCGGCATTGACCCTAGGTGGAGACCACAACACAATCATGTCGGAAATCAAACGATACGTGCGCGAGGAGGTGGCCCGACAACTTTCGTGTCTGTCGTATCAACCGGCAACGGAACCCTCTTCTGAGCGTCTCGCGCCCGCCATCAGACAGATAATACAGGCGCAGGTCTCTGAGGCACTGCCGCCCGTCTCTCAGACAACACCTGTCACCGCGCCATTGACTTACGCTGCTGTTGCTGCTACTCCACCACGACCTCCATTTCGGCCGACTCCCCAGCCTTTACGAGTACCAACGACGCCATTTCCAGCAACACAACAGCGCTATAACGGAAACCCTTGGCGCACAGTTGCCAGTCATCCAATCTGTTACGCATGCGGATATCCAGGTCGCGTGGCGCGCTTCTGTCGCCGGCGTTTCGCAATGGGCCCGGCTGCAGCTCTGAGGTATTCTGACGACTCTTTCCCGGCCCCGTACAACGCGCAACGAGAAATGCCCCGTCAATGCGACCGACAATCAGTGCAACGCGACCCGTCCCCATCCGAACTAGACCACCACCCTGCTGCCAACTACCGACCATTCGGTCCCCGTCGCTCATCCTCCCCACGCCGCTACCGTTCTCCGTCCCCGCTGCGTCGCCGACCCAACCCCGTGGAGACGGAAAACTGACTGCCGCAGCTCCGGAGGCACGAGCTGCGAAATCGTCGCGTTGTAGAAGTCCTCGCCCGTCCCCCACAAACGTTCTGGAACTGTTTGTTGAAGGTCTACGAACTCTTGCGCTTGCTGACACGGGTGCCGCCGTATCTGTGATGAGTCAAAAACTCTGCCGTTTGATACGAAAAGTAACGATGCCACCTTCCGGCGTATTGTTGAATACCGCGAGCGCGCAACCTATTCGACCAGTCGGAGCATGTAAGGTGAGAGTAATCATTCAGGACGTCCTGTACCACATCGAGTTTCTCGTGTTGGCCACTTGTTTCCATGACGTGATACTTGGATGGGATTTTTTGTCACGCAACCATGCCGTAATTGACTGCGCTCGCACGCAGGTGGAATTTTCTGTGTTTTCTGATGCGCCATCTACCGACAATGAGCTCACTAACCTTGGCAAGCTTCTTGTTGCTTCCGAAATAGATGTTCCCCCTCTTAGTGTCATCATTGTCCCCGTCAATCGCACTGAATTGTCCGGCTCTACCGTTCGTTGTGTTCTCCCCATCTGACGTTTTCAGTCGCCGCCATGGTACGTCTCTGCCATACGCCGTTCGGCCACCTCACCAAGATACTTCCGGAATTGTCGTTTGCAATCCTACCTCATGCCCTCTCACCTTAAGAGCTCACAAAACACTGGGCTATGTTCTTCTTGTTGATGACAACGTTATTGTGCCTATTGAGTCCCACGACCCTGGCCAGCAACTTCAACTGAACGCTGGTACTCCTCCTTTTACGCGGGATAACTACTCCTCGGATATCTTCGATCATTCCATCGACAGCAAGCTTCCTCTGGATCAACGGGACCAGCTAATAACCCTTCTGCATGAATTCCGTGATTCATTTGACCTTCCTCAAAAGGCACTTAGTCAAACTAACACCATCGCTCACACAATCTACACTGGAACGCACCCTCCTTTGCGGCAACGCCCCTACCGCGTAACACCCAAGGAACGAAGTGTAATTGCAGAGCAGGTGGATGATATGCTTCAGCGCGGTGTCATCAAACCATCTTCTAGCCCCTGGTCTTCACCTGTTGTGACAGTGAAGAAAAAAGATGGTTCGATTAGATTTTGTGTCGACTACCGGTGACTGAACAAAATTACACGGAAAGATGTGTACCCTCTTCCCCGCATCGACGACGCTATCGATTGCCTACAAGGTGCCGAATTCTTTTCTTCGCTGGACTTACGTTCAGGTTACTGGCAGGTTCAGATGGCAGAGTGTTAGCGTCCCAAAACAGTGTAACGAACGCTGTTTTGGGAATTCACGGTTATGCCATTCGGTCTGTGCAATGCACCGGCAACGTTTCAACGAATGATGGACAGCATTTTACGCGGCCTTAAATGGCAGATATGCTTATGTTACCTTGATGATGTTATCGTATTTTCTCCTGATTTCCCTACCCACGTCGACTGTCTGCGCACAATTCTTCAGTGCCTTACTAAGGCAAACCTCCAGCTTAACCTAAAGAAGTGCCGCTTCGGGGCTCGCTAACTTACTATACTTGGTCACGTTGTGTCAAAAGATGGAACTTGCCCCGACCCGGACAAACTTCGAGCCGTAGCCAACTTTCCGAAGCCGACTTTACTCAAAGAACTTAGGAGCTTCATCGGCTTGTGTTCGTATTTTCGCCGTTTCGTCAACAACTTTGCATCAATAATAGTCCCACTTACGCAACTACTGAATAGTCCAGCTAATCTTTCTAACTGAACTCCAGCATGTGACGAAGCCTTCCTTACACTGCGCCGCCTGCTTACGTCGCCACAGATTCTACGCCATTACGACCCAAGTGCCCCCACTGAAGTGCACACAGACGCTAGTGGCGTTGGTCTGGGAGCAGTACTCGCGCATCGAAAGCCCGGTATTCCAGAGTACGTCGTCGCATGTGCAAGCCGCGCACTCACGAAAGCGGAAATGAACTACTCCGTAACTGAAAAAGAATGCCTCACAATCGTTTGGGCGTTAAGCAAGTTTCGTGCTTACTTGTACGGACAGAGTCTCAACGTTGTGACAGACCACCACGCACTTTGTTGGTTGGCGTCGCTAAAAGATCCTTTAGGTCGCCTTGGACGTTGGGCTCTTCGCCTACAAGAGTTCGACATTCGTGTCGTCTACCGCTCAGGACGAAAACACTGTGATGCGGACGCCCTCTCACGATCACGAGTGAGATCCAGTGCAGACCTGCATTCGGACGCCAACTTTCCAATCGCTCTAATTTCCGTCTCAAGCATTTCGCCTGAACAGCGGAAAGGCCCATGGATAAAATCTCTCCTCAACATTCTTTCCGACTCCTCAACGTCTGCGTACCCACGCGCTCTTCGCCGCCAAGCCACACATTTCGAGATACAGGATACGCAACTATACCGCAGAAACTACCATGCGGATGGTCGTAAATGGCTCTTGGTTATATACCACGCCACATGCGATCTGATGTCTGTGCGTATTTTCATGCCGACCCACAACATGCTCACGCTGGTGTGTTAAAAACATATCACCGTATCCGCTAGCCTTACTACTGGCGGGGTATGTACACCTTTGTACAAAAATATATTCGGTCCTGTTCATTATGCCAACGACGAAAGACAGCGGCCCATTCACCCGGATTATTACAGCCTCTACCGTGTCCGGCGCGCCCTTTCGACCGCGTTGGAATCGATTTATATGGTCCCCTTCCGTACACTGCCACTGAAAATCGATGGATCATTGTCGCGGTCGACCATCTGACGAGGTATGCTGAAACAGCTCCACTACTTACGGCTGGTGCACGTGACGTAGCCAATTTCGTCTTGCGACGTTTTGTACTGCGTCATGGGGCACCACGTGAACTGCTGAGTGATCGAGGGCGTGTCTTTTTATCCGAAGTTGTACAACAACTCATTCGGGCATGCCGCACGGTGCACCGCACCTCCACAGCCTACCACCCGCAGACCAACGGTATAACTGAGCGCTTCAACCGAACGCTAGGAGACATGCTCGCCATGTATGTCAATTCCGGCCAATCGAACTGGGATGTTATTCTTCCATTTGTGACTTATACGTACAACACCGCGACGCAGTCAACCACAGGCTTCTCGCCTTTCTTTCTTTTATATGGGCGTGAGCCAAGCTCCACCCTTGACACCATTTTGCCGTATCGCCCCGACGTCTCAGAGTTCAACCCTCTCTCTTAAATTGTGCACCACGCTGAAGAGTGTCGTCAGTTGGCCCGATCATTCACCTCGGACAAGCAAGCACTCGAAAAAGACCGCCACGACCGCGACCAGCAAGTCGATACTTTTGCCGTGGGCTCACTCGTCTGGCTCCGACTGCCCTTCCACTCCCCAGGTATGTCCTCTATGTTTGGCCCCAAGTTTCACGGTCCTTATCGCGTGGTCGAACGTCGATCTTATGTAACATACGCGATCGAGCCGGTCACGCCATCTACAGACAGGTGACGCCTTGGTCGTGAGACTGTCCACGTGAGTCGTCTCAAGCCATATCACGACCCACTCCTACTCTCGTCACCTTGACTTGCCAGGATGGGTCGTCTTCGTCGCAGGTGTATTGTAGAGAGGAAGCAGATTATGTGCCGCAGTGGGTCACGCCTTTAGCGAGAGGAGCCAAGCGCGAGCGTTTGCCCCGAGTGCTGTGATTCCTGGGTCCGTTGCTGCCACCCGCATTCCGCATCAATAGACCTGCTGTGCAAGTACTACTTGCGCCAATAAACCCCGTTTCATTATTATCATCACTTGCATAAATTGCCAAAAGTTGGAACATGATAACGTTTCAGTGGGTTTTATCTGATGTCGGTGTCACTAGCAAGAAAAAAACAAGCCCGCATTCACAAAGCTTGCATGTAAGTGTATTCTGTCACAGGACGACTGACTTTTCTAATGATACGTCCCGCATCAGGATCGGCTGAAATATTTATTCATTTATTTATTTATGCATTTACTTATTTCGTAATACCCTCCGGGTCAAAGGCATTATGGAGGGAGTGAAACGTGATTTTTTACTCATACAGTGCTAGATAATAATAAAAAATAAAAATAGGTAGGAAATCGCAAAATATAAGCATTGTGTGCAAACAGAATAAATAAGTAAATGTGGGCGTTTATACAATGCTAGTTAGTGCAGAACGAAACAAGTGATGATCGGTCAAGATGGCCAGAAATCTGGGACGGCGGTTCTAGTCTACTGATGTTCTGGGAATAAATAAATCGCTGCATGTTTTGGTTAGACATGACATAACCCCAACTTTATTTGGATGATCAATTCTAGATGATACATAAGAAGGTTGAAAATAAGTGACTCGCGAAGAGTTGGAATACGATGATAAATTTTGTGAAATAGACAGGGCGCAAGAGCATACGACGAGAGGCAAGAGCCGGCAGTTCGAGTGAGTTTTTCATGGCAGAAATGCTAGCGTGATGACTATAGTTGTGAAGAATGAAGTGAACAAAACTGTTTTGGATTATTTCAAGAGCATTGATTAAATTAATTGAACTCGGATCCCATACTGCAGTGGCGTATTCTATCTTGCTACGAATCAGCGTCTTGTAGATTAGTAGTTTAAGTGAGACAGGTGTGGAAGAGAAGTTGCGACGAATGTACCCAAGCATGTGGTTTGCATTAATAATAATGAAGCAGATATGGAGTGACCAGCCTAAACAGGTGGTAATGTGTACGCCTAGATAATGGTAAGAGGTGACTGATTTGAGTGGAATGCTGTTAAGTGAGTAAGTGGCAGGAGAGGATGATAGGATGACTGCCAGTTGGGCGTGTTGGTAAAGGTTCATGATGAAACAAGCACAAAAATACACACACTCAGAGAGGACACACACAATAGATGATATTCGAGAAATTCGCAATACCTTGCATTTGGAAGAATTTAGTTCCATTTGCCAAGTCGTGCACCAGTTAAAGATGGTGTCAATGTTATTTTGAAGGGTAGTGACGTCATTTAGGCAGTTAATTTCGCGGGACACATTGTAGCGAGATAGAAAGTTGTGCCTCTCTGATTACGTTTTTAATTGGAATTTTATTTAAGTGCACCGAAAACACACAGACAAAAGAGGCTGGCAGAGACAACGCTCATCAGTAAGCGCTGTCCTTGTCAGTTTCTACTGTCCGTGTGTTTTCGGTTCGCTTCAACAAAAGTTCAATTATGAAATATTGTATTACGAACATATTTAGCGCAAAAACTTTTTTACAGTCATTATTGCTTATGTTCATATATATTGTATTCATATATACAGCTCAGCTTGCCTGTGCAAGGGGCTACATGGTCACGGCATGAAGTTGAAAAAAAGGTGCAGAGAATAAACGAATCGCCCCGCCGCGGTGGTCTAGTGGCTAAGGTACTCGGCTGCTGACCCGCAGGTCGCGGGATCAAATCCCGGCTGCAGCGGCTGCATTTCCGATGGAGGCGGAAATGTTGTAGGCCCATGTGCTCAAATTTGGGCGTACGTTAAAGAACCCCAGGTGGTCGAAATTTCTGGAGCCCTCCACTACAGCGTCTCTCCTAATCATATGGTGGTTTTGGGACGTTAAACCCCGCATACCAATCAATCAATGAGAGTAAATGAATCAGTTAATGTCGCATATAAAGTACGTAAAACAGGTATCTCATAAAAATTTCTAAAACACAATTTTCAACATTCACGCGCACAATTACATCGAAGTGTTTGTAGCGACGCCTATTTTCTAATTACGGTCAGGATAACTAACATCATGCAATATATCTGTAAAAGCTGTTCTTGCAAGTCAGTAATACGTTAATAACGCCGAAGATGAGCAACGACCCAATTTATATGCTTTGTCCTAGAGGAATTCTTGCTCGGGGTCCTTCCTTTCTTCATACATTCTATACCTTTTCTTCTGCGTACTAAACTTCTGGTATATGCTTACATTTTGTCGGCTGGTGTGTTCAGTCATCTTGTGACAGCTTAACTCTAGCAATGCTGAACAACACGCTGTCGCCTGTAAATTGCAGATCTCTGAGATGTCCCTTCACTGATCGTATTAAGTCAAAGTTGGAGTCATCATATCTAGTGATGCAATGAAACAGATGTAAAGCTTACCTTTCATACCCTGACCTTCTTTTTACTCAGCTTTGCAGCTTTTAGATGTGAAGCAGCTTTTTGACTAGCCTGTGTAACGCCGTCCTTCCATCCACACCACGCTCCCCTGGCCGCTGGTGTTGGGGCAGTGCCAAGTAGGTCACACCTTCACTCGCAGTGCATGCACGTTGATGTCACTCTCTCCTTAGCCTGTCGGCGCTCGCCGCGTGTCATCCCTCTCGCTTCACCCTCTCCACTACTCTCAACGTTCGAGCGCACATGGAGTGAACAGTCTTTCTGTGATAAAACTTTCTGAAAACCCAATCCGCCTCCCGTGTCTTTGTGTTTCAAACAAATGTTTACTCCAGTGAACGCTACACTGAGTTTCGCTTCAAACCGTTCTTCCAGCACCCACTTCGACGCCCGTTTCAACCGGGTCAACGCCATGTGCACTGCTGCTGCTTCGCATTCCATCAGGGTTCCCTTTGGGGAGATGGTTCATAATTTTTAATGATTACAGTATATCGTGTAGTTTACGTATTCATGGCAGGATATTGAAATATTCTTGCCGCTATTCATTATGCTAGGCCTTCATGACTGTAGGTGTCTCTACTGAATCCTATGCTGATAATGCAGTAAAAATGATGACCAGCTGTACCAATGCCTGCAGTTTACTTCATAAAGCAGACATTCCGGTGACATTTACTAGTTGCTGCATTTTTTGTAGACAGCCCACCCTCCAGATATGTCGGGCAATACGTTGTTCGAATCGCAAATATCGATAACCGCATTTTGTTTATGGCACCTGTGAAATAACCTTGCGATTCTCGCACGTGCACATGCATTGCGTAAGCCAAGTTCACGGGCCCTTTGTAATGACCTTTACCGTTATCAAGCTTATCAAGCTCGAGGAAAGAGACAGAAAATGTGTTTTATCGGGAAAGTGCTTAGCTCAGTGCGGTCTTAACAAATCAAGTTGACCCAAGCTTTCACTGCATTGCTGCGATGCTATGGGAAAAGCACAACATTGTAGGTGGTGGTCCCGCTCATTTTGTCGTGGCTCTGCCGATGGAAAGGCATAAAGAAAAACGGAGCACAGGTTAGAGAGAAATTCAAAAGTTTTCTTGTGCGCGCCAGGAAAAGGAGGCTACGGAGATGCGAAACTGCGATTGGTTTATCCGACAGACACCTATAAACTTTGAGTTTATTCTTGCTCATGTTTGGCAAGAACAATTTAAACAAGTTCCTCAAGCGTGCTTGCAGTCAGCATAACAAGCAAAGCCTGTTCACCGCAATTCTTGTTGCTCGACGATTTCGGCCTTACTGCTACGTATGCGTGGTCAACGTCTAGCATGAAAACGTGTCAGTGAGCAGCCCACCAAATAGCAGATTTCTCGGTTAATAAAAAAACAAATACAAAGTATATTAATTTCCACCGCAGAAAATAAATCTGAGTGCGTCCAAGCATGTGGCGGAAACGATCTTTTACGTCGTGGCATTGGGCACACATTTAAAGGGCACTCTTGCAGCCAACCAGGTTAGGGACGCAGGTAACGTCCAAGTAAAGGCCTATCCCGTAAATGCAATTGAATGCCTTGATTATTCGAACACTCAATAAATTCAGTGCATGCCTCAAGTACGAGCATTTCCGTTTCGAAGAACATTAAACGCTTATGAGTGTTCTTCCTTTATCTTCAAGTTTTCTTGAATATCAGCACAGCGAGTGCAGGTAAACGCAGAGCGCCGATAGAGTGCGCTAGATGTTTAGATAAAAAATCACTTTTTGTTTGTTTGTTTCCTTTCTTGTTTGTTTTCTGTGTATGTGTTATCTCTGTGTGTGTGTGTGTGTGTGCGTGTATGTGCGTGCGTGCGTGTGTGTGTGGGTGTGTGTGTGTGCATGCGTGTGCGTGCGTCTGTGCGTGCGTGCGTGTGCGTGCGTGCGTGTGTGCGTGTGCGTGTGTGTGTGTGTGTGTGTGTGTGTGTGTGTGTGTGTGTGTGTGTGTGTGTGTGTGTGTGTGTGTGATTGCACACCAGTTAGAGAATCAACGAATACTGCTTGTGCTTCTTCTTCTTTTATTGTTATCGTTGTCTTTGAAATATTTGTGCTCCATTATGCTCTAACAAGCTGTCCCATGTTCAGACCCACAGTTTTGACATCGCTCCGCGTTTATCGGCTATATATGCGGGGACTCAGCATTCGCCTACTTTAGGCAATGGCGTGCGTAAGATATATTCACATTTATTTTACGTCACTCGCTCGTAATTTGTTTTGCTAAGATGTGAAGTATTCGTCATACGTAAGAAGGCCATCAGCTACTTTTTCGTGCTTGCAATCCAGCTTCTGTGGTATCAACAAAGGCTCCCCCAAATACTGAAAGAGCAAGCAGAATTCTCCTTCAACTTTTACTCTTATCGCGCCCGTCATGCTCCAGAGGAACGACTGCACGATCCTGGAATAGCAGCGGTCACTTGTGGACACGATCTAGAACATTTGACAAATGGTGTACGTAATTCAAGGGGATATTTCCGTTTGAATTTTCCGCAGAGACATCCGTCATTCATCAGGGCCGGTAGAGCTTAGCGATTCGGAGTCTCTTAACGAAATCGCTGAAGGACTAGACGCGGGGCCTAAAGTTTCTGGCATTCAAGTGAAGCCCTAACCCTGTCTGCCAGCAAGAGCTATGTTATTTTCCAAACCTCATCCCGCGAATGCCACTTTGCCAATCTTCAAACTAATTACACATTGCATAAAAACACAATTCCGGCATCTTTGCTGGAAACGCGCATGTGTATAGTGTGCAGTTATGAGCTCACTCTTCACGGGGAGAGTTGGAACGACCCAACATCCGATAGCGCTATGTATTGATTGGTATCTACTAAATGGCCCATCATCCCATTACTTAAAGCAAGCTTTCAACAAGTGATCGTGGCTTATAGATAATTTTATGCTGCATTCATTTTATGTTGCATCAATCAATAGATTTATTTATTTATTTATTTATTTATTTATTTATTCATTTATTTATTTATTTATTTATTTATTTATTTATTTATTTATTTATTTATTTATTGTAAAGTGGAAAGCATGATGCAGAGCTCCGGATTCATTTTGACCACTCAAGTTTATAGCGCACTCGAAGCGCGCCCCATCTCTTGGTTGGTGCGGATCGAGCCTGTGACCTCTATAGTGTTGAGAAGCAATACCCTCATAGGTTGTTTTTGACCTAAAGTGGACGTGGATACCCGCGTATATATCATGAGTATATGACGACTTGTCATTTGTCGGGTCTGATGTGCGATCCTTATATATACGCCCTTATGTCACAAACTGTATTTTAAATATACGTACTGGGCCTGAATAGTGATATGTGTACATAGCTGTGTTCGTATACAGCCGCGGCCACGTTTGTGTAGCGCGAGCAAGTGGCCTTGCTATGCGGCGCGACACCTTGCGGTCGTTGCGCTTTGTGACGTCGCATGGACAGGTAGCACAGGAGCACGCGCGGTCTTACAAACATGCAGGCCTGCTCTGCGCGGGTGACAACGTTGGAAGCTGTGCTTGTTTAACCGGAGATCGACGCTCGCTCGGGGCGCTTTCGTCGTATCTATTTCATAAGACGAAGCGCGTGTTGACTGATAACACACGCCTGCATAAACGATGCGCTCTTTGTGGCTGGTTTCATTTTGTGGCTGTCTTGAAGTTTTTTTTCCGTGACTTTTGGCATCACCATATCTTCATATAATCGCATGCCACAAAACGGTCAGAAAGCATGCAATGCAAGCGCGTTTTACTCGGTGTCTTCAAAATGAATTGGTGACATCTTTTTCTATTTTTCTTAGTTTCACACCCGCCAGTAGAAGGTGCTCTTTACTCGAAATTTAGTACGCCTGTCCTGTTTCTCAAGTGTATCTCCTAATTCACCTACCTAGTTCTGGCCGTCAATGGCGCACTCGTGCGTCTGCCAGCCACCTCCGACCATTTGTTTTTTTTTTTTTCAGTGGATTGTTTCGCGTGCCGCGGGGCGGTGGTGTTATGCAACGTTTTTTAGGTGCTTTAACCACTTTACCCTCGTATTCACAAACGCTCCTCGACTCGACTTCCACCCTTCACTTGACAGAGTTGAGCACTGCGCCACCACTGGGCTGAAAATGACGCTGCGCTACTCAAGAATTGCAAATTGCAACATATTATCGCTGATATGCAGTGACTCACCATGCCTAGAGACAGCGCTCTCATCGGTTTTCTCAAGTGAAGGTGAAGCGTCGAGTGAAGGGACGTTCTAGAATATGGGGGGGGGGGGGGGGGTTAGGCGTCTTCAAAGTTTACATTGCGTCTGAAGTGGCAATGTGATGGTTAGACCGCGTGTTCGGACCGCAGCTTTAACTGTCGAGGATAGCTCATCAACTTTTTCACCGCTGTAGTACACCCTAATTTGGTATGTTGAGTTTAAATTTGTTATTAAGATACTTTGCGGGTGGGCCAAAAAGCCGGACTTCTTTGGGAAGCCTTCAGAAACTACGGTGAGGCGAATTTACAGCTTAAGCACGACCACACAGAAGGCGTGGTGCGGACATCGCGACGGTTACGCAGCTTACTTTCGAATTTAGTTCTTCGATTATCAGACTAAAGATTCCACTGTAGTGAAATTCTCCAAATGTGATGGAAGGCTACGCACGGTGTCCCTATCTTGTTACAGCCACTGCTTCACACTGAAATTTCGCTACAAGTGAAACCATCGCGAACTTTTGTTATAACGCGCTAGCATTCAGGGACGCTGCTAGTGCATGTACGCTCTTTCTCAGTGCCCCAATTGGGAAGCGGGTGATGGCATTGAGGAACTTTCAAATAATTCAGGGTTTATGGGTGGTACCGTACTGCACGGAACTATACATGATTCGTAATTTTTATCACTAGGCACGCTACACGTATGTTTCCTGGCGACTTCTTTAGCGAAAGTTAAAGAAAAATGACGACCTTTGGTGACATTTGGCTCATCACTTGGCGAATTTAATTCGAATGCCAGTGGCAACCCTGGTCCCAGTGCGTAACGTAAGAGCTTTCGTATGTGGTCGAGCCTGAAGTAACGCGCGCCAGATGTGATGAACATTGCGTCATGACGCGCTGTTTTTTTCTGCTCAGTTCTAAATTATGTCTGTTTGATCAGACCGTGGCACGATTTTCTAGATCCACCGGCTACCTACAATGTCCTAATTTTAGTTTTGAATATTTCAGCAAAGCATCAAACCACGTATATACGTAAATTCCACAGTCCGGCTGATGCCAATATTTGGGAACACGACTGTCCCGCATAACATAGTGCTGTGGCTGCCACGGCTGCAGGGTTATTTTGATGACTGTGTCACAACGCATTGCTCTCACTTTGCCAGCACAAAAGAAAAAGCATACAAGACAACCTCCGGTTCTTATGAAAGATTTGATGGACAAGAACTTTATTGTACAGTTTTGGTGGATCCCATCTGACAGTGGCATTGAAGGAAACGAAGAAGCCGATGCTCTTGCACGCGAATCGCGCACTTATGTGCAAAAAGTAAGAGCCGCAAAGATTTATTCCAAATAATATGGATGTTTGCGCAATTACTTAAGGGTGATCGAAGAGACACCCCGCCAAGCCTGTGGGACCCACGTATTCGCTCAAAAGGCAACAATTGTAAAGCATCAGAACCACCGCCCAGCTTGGTCACTCAAGACTGCAAAATGCGGCAGACCGCTCTTATATTTCTTCCGTGACATCAGCAGGGTCTTCACCAATTTATCTGCTCATGTTTCGACAAATAAAGGGAAGCGATGTTATGGCTGCAGTCTGCAAAGTGGGCGTACTTATGTGCTGAACATTTGAAGACGCCGTTTCTTCCGCGGCAATGTCGAGATTTCCACTGCTGCTGATCGCCTTCCCGCGGAACACTGGCTTGTTTTACACCTAGTGGCACACCCCAAGAACTCATGAGATTATAAGGTAGTACAAATGATAACTGTGTACGCAAGGCTAACCGCGCCTGCTGCAACACCTTGCACCACAGATGATCGGATATTTGCTTGCGTCCGTGATTCCTCGCTCAGTACAGGCAGAGCACCGTTTTCGGAAACTATGATTTCCGGTTTGATTCACCATTTCACTAATTGTTAAAATTCTACTCTAATTGGCTACATCACGCAAGTACCGATGGTGGGTGCTTTGTGTTTGGATTCGATGACATCTGGCAGACGGCAACATTTTGCTTGCTAACGGACGCCAGAGAACTTTGTGTGCGGGTGCTTCAGTGTAGCCTACTTTCTGCTACATCAAAATTGTAAGCTCAGAACAACTATTCGCGTCTAACGTTTTGACCGAACCCGTCTAAGCGACGACCTTGCAGAGTTTCGTCTGCTTGGACAGGCACGTCTGTCAACAAACGTCTGACTCGAAAGTAACAGGGTTCTGGGGTTCACTTGCTTTCTTTATTTCTTGCCTAAAAATAAATCTTCGTAAGCTTTTTTGGCAGTGAGCAGGATCCCGAGTACACAGTTAGCGTATGCCGGCGCAGAGTGGCGATTAATTCAAGGGCGCAAAGTAGTCGGGGGAAGCGCTAATATTGCTCGATCAATGGCGCACTAAGCTGTTAGGCGAGTGGTTCTCGCAGCGTGGAACCCAGGAGGCGTGCCTGTGTGTACGCTGACCTCGTTTCAGGGCCGTGCTCGTTCCTCTTTGTGGCACGCTCCTCCCGTGCCTTCCTTTAGGTCTTGCCAGCGGTGCCGTATTTCCCGGCTTGATATAAGGCAGGCGCGCCACAGAACACGTCGATGACAAAACGTGCTAGCGTCCGTCGTTCAGCTTTGTTTTTCACGGCCGTCTCGGGCAGTTCGCCGCCCAACCGGGGCCACAAGACAGAGAAACAATTTTCGAGTTTTACGAGTTCTGCGGGCGATTTACTCCCTGTGTTCTTTTCTGCGCTGGAAGCGCTTCCCTTTCTGTGTTGAGCTCTCGAAGTTCACTAGTGGAATACAAAGAGTGAGAAAGAAAATGCGGTCAGAAGCCGAGAGGGGGGGGGAGGGGAGGCTACGGAGGACGGGGAATACCCTGATGGCGCCGCAATTAGGTTCACTTTGGCCAAACAAACATCGCGCTCCTCCCGTTGTGCGCTACTGCTGGCTCGTAAACGAGGCGGTGGTTTGTTTTTTGTCAAAAAGAAAGAAAAAGGGCACACATCGGATGCGGGCCCTTTAGCGCACTTTGTGCGCTCCGACCTGATACTCTTTCCACATATAACCGACAGGCTCTTGTGGTGTGCTGTCTACTGTGGACCGCAAACGCTTGACCTCGAGACCCCGTGTTCCCATCACTCCTGCTTGAGTATCGGACAGAGAATAATGTACTTTGATTATGACTCATGAATTGCGAGGAGCCTGTCATAAAGAAGCACGGTGGCGTCAAACCATTAATGTAAGCAAATACACTGCGAACATCCACCCTTTACTCAATGGCGGTCGCATTTCAATGAAGGCGAAAACGTAGAAGCCCGTGTACTGTACGATGTCAGTGCACGTTGAAGAGCACCAGATGGCCAATGTTTCTGGAGTCTTGCACTATACGGCGTCCCTCATAATCATATTGCGCTTTGAGGACATAAAACTCCACATATTGAAGAAAAATGCACCAGCTACTACACCCATGCCCTCTGAGCACTGGCGGTTCGTTCACCGCCAGACACAGGAGGCTGTGTTCCAACTTCGTCGGCACAAACGAAAACGAGAGCGGAAAACCACACAAGAGTATACGAATACGTCATAGACTTGGTTATACATTCGGTACTTGGCTAAGTTTACTTCGATGTCGGATGGACTCCTAACCCGAATGAGTCCAGAAATACGGGGAACGTTATTGGAGTCTTAACACTGCTAGCACGTGATTCTGTCAATCCTGTTCATTATGTTTTTATTGGGCACAAGCATTTTCGAACCGTTCGAACCGTTCGAACCAGCTTTGGCGACGAAACAGGCGTGACGCTGCGATCTCGAAAAATTTTTGTGGATATGATTCGAGAACTTTGACATTACTACAAAATTCAAGTACCCTTTACGGTAACAAATAAACTTTCCCACTCATTCATTCATTCATGTTCCTTTTCTCGCGTTGTGTATTTCATTCGTTTCATGTATGGGTTTTTGGATCCGTAACTCCAGGACCATTTCACCAGGGCTGCATAACAACCAAGGTATGTGTAAACTGTTAGCGTAACTTCTATAGAAGCCAATGTATGCAGTAAATGGCGGCTCGTTGCCACCGTCGCCATCTACGTATGTAAGAAACAACAGCAAAAAATAAAAGAATAAGAAATATGACGTCACACAGTGGAAGCGGTAAAGACGTCGTACATATGCCCTACATGGCACGAAATTGAAATATTTTCTTAACTGCTTACATTTTACGTGCCGTTATCAATACACAAATTTATGGTGCCTTAAGGCTCGTTTATAGAGTGTGGGAGAGAAGATGAAGACAAAGAAGAAAGCAAGGGCTATTAGCCAAATAGTGTACTTTCTGTACACACCAAAAACTTTACAGATAAAAAAAACCATGATATCACGAGCACAATAGCAATAGCACAATATTCCGACAACTCACGTTTCCCAATCCCTGGAAAACTACTGCAGCGACACAACAGACTTGAGAATATCGCTTTGGCAACCGTGGAGTGCAGCGTCTCGTTGCTTAGCGAGTCGCATTCACTGTCACCAAAGGCGAGAGAAGGCCCGCCGTGCACCAGCGAAGGCAGTTGACAGTCACAGGTGCGGCTATCTACACATTCTGTGCGTTAGTTCAGCTCTGAAATGTCACAACAGTGAACAGCACGTAAGCAAATAAATAAACTACGCAAGATTTTTTTCTTCGTCAACGTCTCTTTTCTGTCATCTTTTATTCCCCTTACGCCCTTTCTCAACATAGGGTAGCCAGCCGGTCTGAGAACTGGCTAACCTCTCTCTCCTTCCTTCTTCCTCCTTTTCTTTACGGAAGATACGCACAAAACCGCCACGCCAAAGTGAGCGATATGCCTCGTGGACCCGGCAATGTGCTGAACTATATAAACGCAAGCGCTGATGGCAGATTGCCTGGATATGCCCCCGCTTTATTGCACTCGATCAAAAAACGAGGAAATCAACCATTTATCGAAGTGTCAGATAAAGCATAAAGAAAATGTATAGTCAACTTTGACATACGTAAAATTACGACTATTTAGAGGAAAAAAAATTGGCCCCGTAACTGCATGTTAACCTGCAAATGTCGTCGAAAGACGATAGTCTTGCATCTGGAGAGATTGAAAAAAAAAAACGTTATTTGATGTTCTGCGCAAGAAAATTGGTGAATGGTATTCTGGAGGCGCTACGTTAGAGTGCCTTGAGCGTGCAGCGGAGTTGAACGAGCGCACCAAGTCACGTCACGTGAGACATGAGCGCTATCTGGCAGTTATCTTGGAAAACGAAACGCGCGGCTCTGAGACGGGCGTGTGCGCCCGTCTCGGAGGTGATAAAGTGTAAAACGCAAAGCGATGGGTAGGTACCACCACCAAGCGTTGGAAATGGAAACACTTCTCTTTTCGTGAAAGCATTGCATGGTCAGCGCCGTGTGATAAACGCTAAGGTCCTTAGAATAGCTTATGTATGCCTTTTCTAGCAAAAGACACACATACAGAATATATACGTGTTGTTATGGTGCCTCAGATATGCGCGATAATTGCTTTTTAATTGAAAATCGCAGAAGTATGAACGCTGAATCTTGAGCAACATTGGTGGGCGCTGCGGATGGAGTCGGCCATTTGGAATATCCGCTGGTGCCGTTTAAAGTGCCCGGTACCGTTAAGGGTGGACAGACAATTGGCCAGACAGACAGAGCAAAATTTTTGCGTCGAAGGTCCCCAAGAAAGACAATCTTTAAAATCGCATTGAGTTCTTGGGTTTGGTTGCTTGTCCGCTCCCGACTCGGGCGTACGACACGGCGGAAGGGCAAGGTCTCTCTGTACCGACGAGGGAGCGTCCCGGTGCGCGCTAAACCCACGCATACAAGGACGATAATAAAGTTATTCATCCATCCATTCATCCGCTCCTCACCTAGTCACGCTTCAATCGTCGGTGGGCGTTGATGCCTGTGGCAACAGGTTCGAAACACTTTTCATTTCAAGTTTCGTGTCTGATATGATTTGACTATGTCAGAACTGCATCGTCAGATCTTATGCATCATTTTCCTACAAGATCGCCGAGCCCTCTGGCGTGTGACCGAAAAAAAAAGAAAACTTAAAAGAAGGACAGCATTGTCCGTCACTTGACATCAGGTGTAAGACACGCAACCAATTACTAGTTACCTGATTACTTGGAACTACGAATTTTCTTCTTCCATGTGATGTACAACTCTTCTTAACGAATATCGTAGCGGTAATTTGTGTCTGTAACATCGTATAGCTACCTCACAATGCTTTCGTTCGCAAGCCTCTGGCCGGCATCTCTGGCCGCAGTCTGAGACGTTCAAAACTACGCCAAATCAGTTGATCACGCATAATGGTCACGACAAGGCACACCGGTGGGTGCAACTGCCTAGATATTTCAGAACTTATATTCATCGTACATGGACCACTGGAGAGCTTGTAGCCTCATGACGTCACGTGAACAGACTGCTAGCTTCACGAAATGTGCTGATAAGACGGGACAGACTGGGAGATAATAACGCGCTTTTTTTTCCCCCTATTTTCGGTGGTTGTTTAGAAGCCCTTTTGTAGGGGACCAGTGCGCTTTTAGGCAGACTTCACGCATTTTTAGCAGAGAAGCTTCAAACAGTAGTACAACACGCCACCTGCGTCATCTTAGAGCAAACAGCAGGTGTAGTGAGAGTAGTTACTTCGTGCCAGAAAAAAAATGGTGTGGCTACGGAGAAGCTGCTCGCATGAGCACGTTCGCGTGTGAAAGCCGCAGTGGTCGGCGCTTACTCCCAAACTTTCGCAACTGCACAGGTTATAGAGATCATAGCCGGGCATGTGGTAAGCCAAACTTGACAATAGCATCCCGACGAGGTGTCATTAAGGAACGTGAATAACATAGTCAAAAGCCTGAAACAATGCACGTGCCTCCCTGTTATGCCTTTGTTGTGTCGCAAGACGCTACAGTATTCAATCGATAGCGAAGAAACGCGAAAACATCTGTAGCGGCAAAACAAGCAAGAAAAGCCGTTGCTTGAAAGGTGGCAATATTGCTATCCGCTGAAGTTGCGAAACCCTTTCTTTGTGCATGCTCGAGTTAACACATGCTTGACAGTCAAAAATTATATAATTGTTACAATTGCTAACTGTATCCGTTCATAACAAGTGAGTTCCTTCGGTGTTACCGGGAAGAGGGGAGCATTGCGCTTTGGCTATGTTAGCTCGTGTGTGGTGGTGATGCAAAGCAAAGGTGATAATATGGAGGTGGGCAGCCGCCTCCCTCGTGCTCCCCTTCTCTGGTGCCACAACTGGGTAGGCGATTGAAATAGCATTCGATAGCTTCCAATACCAGTTCTCCTCCAAGAATCGGCGACTCTGCTCTGTTATATAAAGTCCAGCGAACTATATGAACTATGCATTAGTCTGAATTCTTCTTGTCATACAAAATAAAAAGTTAGAAACCAGTCACACACTTGGTCTCAATCTTCACTGAGTCAACTCGAACCTGACCTCTCTTTCATCTGGCACTCAATTTATTTTACATTTTACTGGGTCGCATATCTTATCCTTTTCTTCGCGTTGGAACGTAAGTCTTCGTTGCCATCTAAATATGGTGCCGCGTATTAGCTAAACTCTGGCACTTTTTTCCTACTTGTACTGGTTGCTGCGGGGCTACTTGTCCTAAGATATAGCGCCAAATTTGCTACCTTGCCCTTACTGAATCAAGAAGCCAGTAGAAAAGTGAAAAATAAATGAATAGATGAGCACAAGCTAAGGTCACCTTGCAATCGATGGCTGTCGAGTGGCACAGTAGCCCTTAAAAAGTGCACAGTAGGGCGTCCATGCCGTAAAAGCTCCAGTTAGCATGGTCCATCAAGCGGATACGAAAAATACGTGCTGAGTTTACGTACTCAAAACGTAAAATTTAAAGTAACCGCATAAAATAAGGTAATAAACTACATGGCAATCTTGGAGTCGGAAGTTTGTTAAAATACAAAATAATCATTCATTATAAGGTATGGCTGGAAGTTACGGCAGAAATTCACGTGAATTTCGCAGAAATGATAAGCCAGCGTTAAACAAGTTTATCTTGAACAAGAGGGCGAAGTTTCATAAATTTATAAATAATGGTAACAATAGTATCTTGCATTTTAAACAGTGACCTAACACACACAAAAAGTTATTCTTGAAACGTGTCACCGGGAGGGGCCGAAAGAACAACGTGCAAGAACATTTGCGACACTATTAAGAGAGAGAGAGAGAGAAATATTGTTAGAAAGGTGGGCAGGTTAACTATACTACGTCCAGTTTGCTACCCTACATTTGGGGAGAGGGGAATAAGGGAGTAAATAAAGAAAGAGAAGGAGAAGGACATTGCACACCACGCACACACCACACACAAGCAGTGAAGGGTTTCACAGGCGTTAGCTCGGCGATGTTGCCCTCAACAACTTTAAAAGAACGGATACCTCGGGGCGTTTGCATACATAGATACATGCATCGCATGCTTCATGGTTTTAGTTATATAGCCCCAAGACATTTTGTTTCAAAGTGGAAATTCGACCAGGAGACAAAAGAAAGCCACTTTCCCTCATTCCTCACAACCCCCTCTCCCATCATTCTTCACAACACTTTTCCTTTTTTACCGTAACAATAGCATTTCACAGCTATAGCTGATTCATTCGCGCAAAATAAAATAAATCAAGAATGCGTTATTAGTTAAAGAAATACATAAATAAGCTCAGCCGATAATACGAAGAAAGAAACTAAATGAGGCATGAAAGAATATCGGCTAGACGCGGATGTTTGTGAATAGAGTATAGACGCAATAAGTAAGGGACCAAGGTGTGGATGGTTCTTTCTTTTTCTTTCTTTTTCTTATGCTTTTATGAGTGAAGCTTTTTAGGGCTGGGGTCTGTCGTTCCTCCGTATGTATGTAGTAGTGCGTAACCACCGGTGGCACATACCCGCATAGAGCGGGTATGTGCCACAGGGGTTGCGAGATGGCAGATGGTGGTACTTAGAGTGTTCACTCGATGGACGCACGAACGGACGCATGGACGGGCGGGCAGACAGACTATAGCAGACGGACGGATGGATGCGCGGACGCACGGATGGATGGATGGACGGATTATCGGACGGACGTGCGGACAGACGGGCGGATGGAATCATGGAGGGACACACGGATGGTTGCGCGAGCGGACGGAAGCAAGAAGGAACGGACGGATGGAAGCACGGATGGGCTGACGCACGCTTAGCCCCACTCATCATCATTCACTCCGTGGATTTGCTGTGATTTTTTTGCTGCCAGTATGCTCTGCGGCGTAGTCTAAATTAAAAGGTACTGTTCGGTTTCCTGGATAACGTTCCGAAGTGATCTTTGCAGATGATCACGGGTCCACCGCGCTAAGTCAGGTGGTCGACCAGCCTGAGCCAAGGCCACCCAGGTGCTGGCCTCGTGAAGGTCCTGACAGGTTCTCAGGAGGGGGTCCAGTGATGTATCTGCGGCTGGGCCAATACGAAAGGTGCATGTTGTTGAGGGAGTCTGCGCACTGGATTTCCCATGATGCAGGTCAGTGTGCAATCTTGGCAAATACTGAAACAAACAGATACCACAGTCAATTCTTTATATTATTCTACGTATTCGCGGCAAGGCATTTGCAGAAAAAAAACCGCAGCTGGGCATCAAATAAATGCATGTATAACTATTTATTGGGGAGGTAGGGTGACAATCTACTATTCGCAGTGGTAGTAGCCTAGTGGCTTAGATTTAGCGTTGCTGATTTGAGAGCGTGCGTTAGATTCGTTTCCAGGGCGGCCACATTTCCAAGGGGATGAAATAATAATAAAAAGGCATGCGTTAAGTCGACGTTACAGAACACCCGGCTTTCGAAATCAATCCCGAGTGCCCCATTGCCCCACAAACATTTAGTGGTTTTAGGAATTAAAAACGACATAAACTTTGTTTTGTCGATGTCTTTGCGAAATTCTCTTTCATTGATGTACATAATGTCATATGAAACATTCTACTTTGATTGGTCCTTTGTAAACATCTTGCACCTAGTATCCGTAGAACTATAGGGCACAATCCCAAAGAAAAGAAGGGCACATATTCCAGACTAAACAGACTGTAGCACTGTCACTGGCAGGTGCCCAGGTGCAGGTGACATCCAGTGTCAGGGCCACCCTATATAGCATGGACCCTTCGAAAATGAACGCCATTCACCCGGCAAAGGTCACGAGAAAGGAAGCTGAGATGTGGGAGCATGTGTACACGTGGTCCTCTGGAGGATCGGCTTCCAGGATTCTTGTGGAGATCGGAGTTCATGAGCGAGGCTGATTGGTTGTCACGCACTGGAAAAAGTGACTTATTCAGTCGGTCAGACTGCTTAACAGATTTCAACTGTGTCCCTGAATGAAGTTCACAGTATATAACACTGAAAGTGGCTACTTGCTAAAGATTTCTATTGCCGTACTAACACTCTTTAGTTCCAGCTATGCACTGAGCAAGCCAGTAGTGTTACATAGGTCTGCATCATTTTGTAGTGCACCGATGCGATCTATGACATCATGTGCTGTTAATTACAGCGAGTATGGTGTTTCGTGACACCACTGTGCGTATAGAATTTTTCTTTTACTCCTCCCTGGTGTATGCTTCCTTTCGACATGACATGAATGTAGGGCTTGTGGATTGTCCACTTGATCTGTGGCAACAGCCCTGAGGGGCTATAGAGAGAGCTGTACAAGCGGGCTTTGCGTCAGCGAAGGTCGGATTGCGTGTTTGTAATAGAAGACATGATGCAGCACCATGGGGTAAGGTCATTTTGTATCATTACGAGAAGGGGCTCTCCAGCGAAATTATTGTTAAGAGCAGGTTAGCTGGGACCATCGTAATGTGCTATCCTTTAACAATTCTGGCAATATCTTGCTGATTTACGAGATATCAGGTTATGTTGAGATTAGTGTATTCTTAAAAACTTTTGGGTTATTATAAAGATAAAGAATTGAGGTAATTATTCATATAGCATCTAGTGTCATACATTTGAGTCTTACACAAGGCTGAGCCGTAAGACGGTGCAATTAATTGCGCATAGTAGACGATGCGCGGGTTGAGGACTAGACTGCTCGTTTGAACAATCATGCACCATAAACGGTGAGTTGTGGACGCATTGCTGACCTTTCAAAGCCACGAGTTACGAGATTATTCAGATTGGCGGACTTTATCTAGTCAAGGCCACAGCACCTTTTCGATTTCCGCTTTACATATTTGGTTGATTTTCACTTAAAATCTTTTCAGCCTGAGAATCCTCTATTATGCTGAATACATTTCGAAAGCCGCAACCTGGACATATTCACAGGAGGAATCCACGACTGCACGTAAATGGAATGTGTATTGAAATCGTTATAAGGAAAGAAGCACTGGTGGCGCCGTGCACTTTCCATTCCAGAGACAAGAAAACGATGTTAAGCAGCATCGGAGCCAGCACATATCCCTTTTATACTCAGTTTTTTCTTAGTTTTAATTAATTATCTAATTTACTGTGCCTGTAAAGCTTTTGACAACCTAAAATAAATAAACACATTTGATAATGTTATAATAGGCTGATATTCCACAGGTTAGACATCATCATTTTGTACTTTAAATTGTAGTATGCCTTCTCTCTCTCAGTAGCAAATACAATATACACGAAGTGCACGAGCGGTTATCCACATAGCACCTTATTGTATTCGTAAGGACTACAGAGCCTTCCGTAGTGCCTAACTTTATATTAAACGATGAACTTTCTGTTTTTTCTTTCACTTGAAAAGCTCTGAAATGACATTACGTCGTAATAACAGATCTTGCATCTTCCTGGAAAATGGGAAAAAGTTTGCAGCTTCCTGGACAGACATAGCATCCAATATGCTAACTTTGTTGCTCCGAGCTCCGTTCGGCATCATCACTTGTTGCGACGAGGTTTTAAGGATATCCCGAGAGACAAGACAATAAGGTGACTATAGCTGTTCAGAAGCCAATTGAACGAAAAACATTGTTCTTATTGCTCTCACTCGCGTCAGGACTACACACAAAAAGCGGCTACGTTGATCAAGTGAGGCGATATGCACTTCCCCGGTCATTTCCAACACATGCTCCGTGACTGCAGTTAGACAGTGACAGAAAAGTAATGGAGCTTCTACCGAAAAACTATTAATCGTGCCTCGGGAATGGCGCACTTGCTTGGATATACACGCGCTCCTATTGCACTCACCGACACTGGAAGCTGAATGAACCAAATGTAGGCTTAAGCGTGATTGACAACTTGAATGAGTGGCCTTTTTCCCGCTCGATTTCGCAAATAGAATTCATCAACACGCATTCATCAACACACTTTGTATTCATCCGGCAGCTTCGAGGTAACATCAAGTTTTGACTTCACAGCGTTGAATGAAGCCATAGCGCCGATAAAACGGGGTCCAAAGGAAGGACACAACACGTGCGATGCTCGCGTTTCCGTGCGCTGCACAGCTGTAAGTCAGAAACTTCGATATGCGTTACAATAGTTTTGGTTGTAGCACGAATAACGGACGACGAAGATTTGCGCCGTAGAAAATACAACCATCGTGCGTGTTACAGATCACGAATATTAAAAAATAAAAGGGCGCGCTTTTAATGAAATCAAGCCCAGCGTCGATAAATGTTCGTTTACTTTATTTCCAACAACGAATCCGAGGTCCCAGGCTAACTTGAAGATCCTCCAAGCATATTGTGGATAGCAAAAAACCTGTTGAGCCAGCAGCATTTTTCCAATAAAAAACGCGCGGAAATATAAAAAATCACATCCCAAAATCCGGTGAAAACTCACTCATTCTTACAGTATATGATGTATGAGCAGTGAAGGAACTGATCATGCTGAGTATAGTCGCTATATGCGCGCATGCATCATGGGATACACGCAACGGCAAACACGCACACACACAAAAAAAAACTTGAATCAAATTGTACACACAATGAGTGAAAAGTAATAAAACAAATTTGACATTATTTATCTTTCGAACAAACAGCATGTACACGTGTCTTAAATATGTAAGGTTTAACGTCCAAAAACCATAATATATCATAAAAGACGCCATAGTGGAGGGCTCCAGAAATTTAGAGCAGCTAGGGTTCTTTAACTTTACATTCATTGCCTTGGACACTGATGAACACTGAAATGTGATTTAGTGCATTTTATGGGCGGGAAACTGGAATGGTAAGTCAGTCACTAGAGCGTGTGCCTGTATTTAAAAAAAAACACGTCGCCCGCTAAAAATATTCACATAAGAAAACTTCGATCGATCCTAATTGTTGATTTCATCGATTGATATGTGGAGTTTAACGTCCTAAAACCATCATGACATGATGAGAGACACCGTAGTGGAGGGCTCTGGAAATTTTGACCGGCTGGGGTTTTTTTTTAGACTTTACATTCATAACATTCGACATTGATGAACTCTGAAATGTGATTCATGCAGTGTATGGGCGGGAAATCGGTGTGGTAAATCAGTCACTAGAGCGTGTGCCTGTATTCATAAAAAAACATCTCACGCTGATGAATATTTATAAGTGAAAACTTCGATCAATGAATCAATGGTATTCGTTGATTTGACTTATTGATATGGGGGGTTTAACGTCCCAAAACCACCATATGACTATGAGAGACGCCATGACGCCGTAGTGGAGGGCTCCGGAAATTTTGACCACCTGGGAATTTTTTACTTTACATTCATCAACTTCGACATTGATGAACACTGAAATGTTATTCAGTGCATTTTATGGGCAGGAAACCGGCTTGGTAAATCAGTCACTAGAGCGTGTATCTGTATTCACAAAAAGAACGTCTCACACTGTTAATATTCATGAGAGAAACTTCGATTGATCCTAATTGTTAACTTGATTGATATATACTTGGAGTGTGACGTCCCAAAACCTTCATAAATTATGAGAGAGGCTGTAAAGCAGGGGTCCAAAAATTTCGACCGCCTCGGGCTCTTTGACCTTACATTCATTAACTTCGACATTGATGAACACTAAAATGTGATTCAGTGCAATTTATGGGTGGGAAATCGGCGTGCTAAATCAGCCACTAAAGGGTGTGCCTGTATTTATAAAAAAAAAGCCTCACGTTAAAAAATGTTCATATTCGATCGATCTTAATGTTTGATTTGATTGATTGATATGGGGGGTTTAACGTCCGAAAACCACCATATGACTATGAGAGACACCGTGACGCCGTAGAGGAGGGCTCCGGAAATTTTGACCAGCTGGGGTTCTTTACTTTAACATTCATTACTTTGACATTGATGAGCAATAAAAGTGATTCAGTGCAATTTGTGGGCAGGAAACCACCGTGTTAAATAAGTCACTAGAAGATGTGCCTGTATTCATTAAAAAAACATCTCAGGTTTAAAAATATTCATAAGAGAAACCTTCGATTGATCCTTTTTGTTGATTTGATTGATTTATATGTGGGGCTTACCATCCCAAAAACCACCATATGATTATAAGAGACGCCATGGTGGATCGTTCCGGAAATTTTGACCAGTTAGGGATTTTTAACATTACATTCATCAACTTCGACATTGATGAACACTAAAATGTGATTCAGTGCAGTTTATGGGTGGGAAAGCGGCATGGTGAATCAGTCACTAGAGCGTGTATCTGTATTCATAAAAATAACGTCTCACACTGAAAAATATTTATGAGAGAAAGTTCGATTCACCCTAATTGTTGACTTGAATGATTGATATTGGGAGTGTAACGTCACAAAACCTTCATAAATAATGAGAGAGGCTGTAGTGAAGGAGTCCAAAAATTTCGACCACCTTGGATTCTTTAACCTTACATTCATTAACTTCGACATTGATGAACACTAAAGTGTGATTCAGTGCAATTTATGGGTGGGAAATCGGCGCGCTAAATCAGCCACTAGAGCGTGTGCCTGTATTCACAAAAAAAAAAAACATCTCACGTTAAAAAATATTCATAAGAGAGAACTTCGATCGATCCTAATGTTTGATTTGATTGAGTGATATGTGGTGTTTAATGTCCCAAAACCACCATAAGATTATGAAAGACGCCGTGGTGGAGTGTTCAAGAAATTTTGACCAGTTGGGGTTCTCTAAATTTACATTCAGTCCCTTCGATATTTTGGAACACTGAAATGTGATTCAGCGCATTTTATGGGCTGGAAACCACCGTGGTAAATACGTCACTAGAGCATGTGCCTGTATTCATTAAATAACGTCCCAGGCTAAAAAATATTCATTAGAGAAAACTTTGATCGAGCCGCTAATTGTTGATTTCATTGATTGATATGGGGAGTTTAGCATCCCAAACTTACCATATGACTATGAGAGACGTCGTAGTGGAGGGCTCCGGAAATTTCGACCAGCTGAGGTTCTTTACCCTAACATTCATTACTTCGACATTGATGAACACTTAAAAGTGATTCAGTGCATTTTATGGGCAAGGAATCTGCCTTGGTAAATAAGTAACTAGAGCATGTGCCTCTATTCATTATAAAACGTCTCAGGCTAAAAAATATTCATAGGAGAAACCTTCGATTGATCCTTTTTGTTGATTTGTTTGATTTATTTGTGTGGTTTAACATCAGAAAAACCACCATCTGATTATGAGAGACGCCGTGGTGGAGGGCTCCGAAAATTTTGACCAGCCTGGGATCTTTAACTTTGCATTCATTAACTTCCACATTAATCAACACTAAAATGTGATTCAGTGCAAATAATGGGTTGGAAATCGGCGTGGTAAATCAGTTACTAGAGCGTGTGCCTGTATTGTTAAAAGAACGTCTCACGTTAAAAAATGTTCGTAAGAGAAAACTTCGATCGATTCTAATTGTTGATTTCATTGACCGATATGGGGGGGTTTAATGCCCCAAAATTACCATATGATTATAAGAGACGGCGTGGTGGAGGACTCCGGAAATTCTGACCAGCTGGGGTTCTTTAAAGTTACCTTCATTAACTTCAACATTGATGAACACTAATATGTGATTTAGTGCATTTTAGGGGCGGGAAACAGGCGTGGTAAATCAGTCACTAGAGCGTGTGCCTGTATTCATAAAAAGACATCTCACGTTAACAAATGTTCATAAGAGAAACATTCGATAGATCCTTTTTGTTGATTTTATTGATTTATATGTGGGTTTAACATCCTTAAAACCACCTCATGATTAGGAAAGACGCCATGGTGAAGGGCTCCAAAAATTTTGACCAGCCTGGGATCTTTTACTTTACATTCATTACTTCCACATTGATGAACACTTAAATGTGATTCAGTGCAATTTATGGGTGGGAAATAGGCGTGGTATATCAGTTACTAGAGCATGTGCCTGTATTGATAAAAAAAATCTCACGTTAAAACATATTCATAAGAAAAAACTTCAATCGATTCTAATTGTTGATTTGATTAATTGAAAGGGGGTGTAACGTTCCAAAACCACCATATTATTATGAGATGCGCCGTGGTGGAGGGCTCTGGAAATGTTCACCAGCTGGTAGTTCTCTCACTCTCCTTTCATTGCCTTTGACATTAGTGAACACTGAAATGTGATTGAGTGAATTTTATGGGTGGAAAAAGGGCGTGGTAAATCAGTCACTACAGCGTGTGCCTGTATACATAAAGAAACGTCTCACACTCAAAAATATTCATAAAAGGAAACTTCAATCAATCGTAATTGTTTATTTGATTGATTGATATGGAGGGTTTAACGTCCAAAAACCATCATATAATCATGAGAGACGCCGTAGCGGAGGGATCCAGAAATTTCGACCACCTGGGGTTCTTTAAAGTTTACATTCAACAACTTCGACATTGATGAACACTTAAATGTGATTCAGTGCATTTCATTCGTAAAAAATGTCTTATGCTGAAAAATGTTTTTTGGAAAAAACTTGGATCGATTCTAATTTGTTATTTGATTGATCGATATGTGGGGTTTAAGATCTCAAAACCATGATATAATCAAGAAAGACGCCGTAGTGAAGGGCTCCGGAAATTTGGACCAGCTGGGAATTTTTTAACTTTACATTCATTACTTTCGACATTGATGAACGTTGAAATGTGATTCAGTGCATTTTATGGACGGGGAAACAATTGTGGTAAATCAGTCAAGAGAGCGTGTGCCTGTATTCGTAAAAAGACGTGTCGCACTAAAAATATTCAGAGAAAACTCGATCGAACCTAAATAGTGATTTGATTAATTTATATGTGGGGTTTAACGTCTCTAACCCATCATAAATCATGAGTGACACCGTAGTGGAGGGATCCAGAAATTTCGACCACCTCGGGTTCTTTAACTTTACATTCATTCGCTTCGGCATTGGTGAACACTGAAATGTGATTTATGCAATTTATGGGCGGGAAATCGGCGTGCCAAATTACTCACTAGAGCGTGTGTTTGTATTTACAAAAAAAAACGTCTCACGGTAAAAGATATTCATAAGAGAAAACTTCGATCGATCGTAATTGTTGATTTGATTGATTGATATGTGGAGTTTAACGTCCAAAAACCACCATATGATTACTACATGTCCAGGACTTCTGGACATCAACAACTAGCGTCATCTGTTTGGTTCGCTGCTAAACAGTAGCGTCACTCAATGGGAGATGACCTTTTAACATTTATTGTAGTCGAACACTTGAGTATATGCTGAATTCACTCCGAATTTATAATCTGGGCGTCATTTTCTCATAGTGCGAGAGAGTTCCGTTTATTCCCATTAAATTTCTTGTTTCGAGACCGATTTTTGTGTGCTATGAAAGACTCCATTGAAGAGAGTTTCAAAAATTTTTATAAAAACAAATATTCTTCATCTCCTCAAATCACTGAAGTTACAAAATCTAGACGACTTCGTCTTCGTACCTGTGAACTTTCGCTTATATCGGCAAAGTTCCTGAGGCTCAACAAACACTTTTGTATAAAAAAAAACTTGTTTTGCAGTGAAGCTCCTTTGCAGGGGCACCCGCACTTATTAGTGCTTTTGCTTACTCCAAAACGTAAAAATTTCGCAGCCCTTGCATGTAAGATTAGTGCTTTTGCTTACTCCAAAACGTAAAAATTTCGCAGCCCTTGCATGTAAGGTTGTTTTTCTTGAGGCTGCTCAACATGCGCAGGGTATTTATACTGTGTAGGTCTCAAGTTGATGATTAGCGATAACACGTCTCCGGTAAATTAGAGAAAACGATCAAAGACAAGAGTAGCTCTGTGTCATTCAAAGTAAGAAGTAACAATCCAAGAAAGACCTTGATGTACATATGAATGTTTCTCTTTTAAACACGGGTAATCACTGGCACGGTTTAAAGTAACAATTCATTTTAAAGATATGTGGACAAACTGTCCGCATAGTAGGACATAATAAGGTTATATTTATTGATAGTATTGCCATGCACCCCATTAGCACTTGATTATTGTCGCATGTAAGTAAACAGCAGTAGAATTGGTTCAATGGTTATTAGTAGAGTGGAGTAAAATTTTAAGAAAAC
Organism: Rhipicephalus microplus; assembly: GCF_043290135.1. Classification (NCBI taxonomy): domain Eukaryota; kingdom Metazoa; phylum Arthropoda; class Arachnida; order Ixodida; family Ixodidae; genus Rhipicephalus; species Rhipicephalus microplus. Next base: position 54,057,742 of record NC_134710.1, on the reverse strand, counting down.
AAGTGGCTGTGTAATTATTCATGTTTCCACGTTTGTGCCCTTCAAGCGCGGTATCGTTTAGCAGATTCTTCTTACATGTGGGCATTCAGACGTGAGGCAGAGCGGCCGTTGCAGTAATGTGTGTTTAAGAGAGCACAGAAATTCGCTCAGGAATTCGAAAACCTTGAATCTGGCAACGCACTGCATTACATGAGGCTGTCGATCTGTTTTTGCCGATACAAAGGTTTTTCGAAGCACAGATCCCAGATAACTGGGAAAGTGGCAAAGGCTTTCTATGTTTAACGAATGTATGAAGCATGCGTCAGTGAGCCATCGTTATATGTCACAGAAAAAGAGTTCGCACATTTTCTCAGCACATGCGCCATCAAGTGATACTCTAAGTAACTTTTTATATTCTTTTTTGACAATTCTCCTCAATGGTGATACTTTTTGTGTTTTTTTATCGTTCTTGTGTTCTTCAAATATAAATTGTAGTTGCGAGACAGCGCTCGTTTGTGTCCCTCTTGTTTCAGTGTTCGTCGTTTTGCCGTAACCAAAAATTCACCCGTACCAAAAAGCCCAACTTTCAGTACTATTGCATTTTAACTGGAAGTGTATTTGCATGCACCATAAAGTGCCACGGTTACACACTCCCAAAAATTATCACTGGGTTTTTTAGTCGGTACCGACTAACGCTCTCGGCTTCAAATGGACATATATATTACATAAAATAGACGGGGTGATCAGCGCCACTGTAGCTAAGTTGGTATAGAGCACCGGAGGCGTAATTCGAAGGTCATTGATTCGGTCCCTGCTCACGGCAAGTTATCTTTTCGTGCACTTTTCTTTCTACATATTTACATTACAATTACCACACATACATTCTTTATACTTTTCCTGCCATCATTGTGTGTTAGTGCTCAGTCACATTAAAAATATTTATTGCACTTGTTTCTATCGCGAAGAAACACACCAGAAACGGTGCCCTGTTTTTCTGAATCAAGTATACATATAGCTTGTTCATTTGTGCAATTTTACAGGAGAACACCCGTATTGGGCACAGCACGTCAGCCACGTGATGTGAATAAAAGGTTCTTATTCAATGTGATATTTCTTAAAACTGGAGTACACCGATGAACAGGGTTCTATTTAGCACGCCATAAACCAATTAAAGAGCTTCACGCGCACCCGAGCTTCGCCTTCACGAGGAAATTGCGTTAGAGCAATCGAGCTTGGTTCGCTTCGTCTTCTCAGTCGCTAGATTCGCTTAATTTCTCTGCGGACTCATCCACTCTGCCACAAGTACGCCTGTGCGCGTAACATGTACTGTTGAAAACTATCCGTCAGTGCATTTTGTAAGAACACTATGCAAAAGGCTCGCTAGAGCATTTTTTTTCTGAGATCCAGAAGGTTGCACGTGCAAATGCGTAGCAGCACACTTTTTTTATAGTGTTGCTGATAATTATGATTACCATTTTTTGTTCACTTGATAATCGGTCGGCCTTCAAAGCAACTACTCATCGTGCGAGTCGAATGTACGATGCTGGTATTATTCTACACTTCTGCCACACAATTTTACATGTGTGATGGGGGCTGCACGCACTACAAAACAATATTATAGTTCATTTTTTATGAAAACAGTGTAGAGCACGTGTTTTCAGTGCGAAGTCTTAGATTAGAGTTCTGCTCAAGCCGAATATTCATATTGTCTATTTATTTCTATATATGTCCAATTCCAACACCTAAGACACGCTTGTTTTCGCCAAGAATACTCAGCCACCATTGAAGTCATGCGCTGTTCCAAAACATTTGGTTGGTGTAATAGCTATAGTAACTTTCATTGTTCACATTAGTTACGCCTTTGCTAAGACAACTACTCACTGTTTGGGGTTTATATAATAATAATAATAATAATAATAATAATAATAATAATAATAATAATAATAATAATAATAATAATAATAATAATAATAATAATAATAATAATAATAATAATAATAATAATAATAATAATATTCATTGTTATCTTAAGCACAACACAGATAACAAGCCTGTTTAAGCCAGATGGAGCTTGGAAGACTAGGCCCGGCGCTTATTGGCAAACGAAAGATGACATACATATTAAAGAGCTTGCTGCATAAATAGATAGAGGAAAGAAGACATGTATCTCTTTTACACTACACTTAAACACAATGTAATACAAACATCAAACTAACTGAAGCAATACTACCTAAGCAAGGGAATGTTGAGAAAGACGGTTAGTTGGGCCAGTTGGTTAGGATCCGTCGTGAACTTACTTACAGCGCAACACCAGAAAAAATACAGGACAGTGAAGGAGCAAAAGAGAAAGAAAAGACGGCGCTTTTTTTTTCTTTCTCTTTTGCTCCTTCCCTGTCCTGTATTTTTTCTGGTGTTGCGCTGTAAGTAAGTTCACGATGGAATGTTGAGATATGGATTGAGCAATCTTTCGAGATATATACCCGGCATGAAAGAGGGTAAGAAAATAGTCTTGCGGTAAAAGTGCAGCATTAAAGTGATTTTAGGGCATTTCGTAAATTGAGTTTCGTCGTTAGAGATAAAAAACACTGTCGGGGAGGTCATTAAAAACAGAAGCAATGTAGACCTTTGTAATAGCTTTTGCATATCGTGTTTTGACGAATAGTACAAAAAAAATCGGGAACTTTTTTCAATATACGAAGGAAAATGCACCCTTTTTTTGAACGAGTTCCATAAATGCCGTAATACCGCAGTTTGAATAAATGACGCTTTGAAAGATGGCGGGTGAAGTAAAGAAAATAAACTTGCATTGTATGTTAAAGTACGATTGTAAACAATGGATTTCAATGTGTTTTTCAAAATGTTATCAACCCTACACTGCCATCGGTAAGAACAGAGATCAAATGATGTGATGCCATAATGCAAGACACTGTACGCAGTAGCAAGTATAATGGCCACTATAATACTGGTGGCCGCAATTTATATAATATAAAAAGTAACCATGAGCTTTTCTGTAGTCTACGACATATGTAAGCCAAATTATAATTCCAAGGCAGGTCACTATCGAGGAACACACCGAGATATTTTACAGAATTAACATATTTAGTAAGAGTACACTTACAAGAAGCACAATCACGGGCATGACGAAATAGTGGTGTCTTTGTCACTATTGCTTTCAATGAATTTTTGAAGCAAATTAGTTCCATTTTTACCGAATAATCACTAAGCAAATAATAGTGAACCATGACGCAGCCTCATGAACACTCCCTTGTAATAGTGACAACGCTTTATTGTAACAGACATGTTTGGTTAAAACAAGAGTGTCGTCTGCGTACTGAAATGCGAAGCATTTTGGAACAGCAGTAGTGAAATCATTTATGAAAAAAATAAATAAAAGAGGAAATAAAATGAATCCCTGTGGTATACCACTTTTCAAAGGCAAGCGTGTTGCTGAAATGCAACCGATTATCGATTCGAACCATGTGGAAGCGGTCAAGAAAATGTTCGAAAGCATCATAAAGTTCATCGGAAAATTCTTCAAGGTGATCGATGGTACCTCGACCTGCAACAAAACCAAAGCGGCGATTTAAAATAAGCGAAATTTTTTATAGAAACGAAGTCATGCATTGCAATAAGAAATTCTCAACTATTTGGGATAAGATAGGCAAAACTCATATAGGTCGATAACTGTCATATATGTCGATATCTCTAGGTCCTTCTTTATAAAGGGGCTTTACGATTGCTGTTTTTATGCCTGGTGGCAGAGAAGCTGCTTCCGAAAATCCCTTAAGTATATGACGAGCACAATCTCTTATAATGCGTCCAAATTCCGCTGCAGCAAAGATACAGAGATACCATCAATACCATCTGGTTTCTGCCGTTTGAAACCAGAAATTATGCTAACCAGTTCTTCTTTTGTTAAAGTTGGGAAGAAGGCAGAGGTAGGTATTCATATATTTAAACCAGAGTGGGAAACCGGCACTGAAGATACCCCAATAGCCACTTTCGCAAAGTCGCGAATAAATGTATCAGCTTTATGTGCAGGATCATCAGTAAACGCATCAGTAGGTTTAGCATCGCTACTTTCTTTAGCACAAATGTGCTTTATCAGTGACCACATCCGCGCCGGGTTTCTGGCATATAACTGAAGCTGATAGTGAAAATATCGCCGTTTTGCCAGTCGGGTGAGGGCAACCACTTCATTCCTTGCGATGTAGTTAATACCGAGTTCCGCATCACCCGGGGAGCGTTTAAACCATTTACAAAGCAAATCTTTGTCAGAAATCGCTTCAAAAATATCTAGGGACACCCAGCTGCGACTACGTCTCTGCTTAGCCCTTCTAATACGAGTACAAGAGTGTTGAAGACTGCGTAATTTTCGTGCAAATCTTATTATAAACTTCACCAGTGGGTCCAGCAGATATAAAATTAGACCAATCAAACTGTTGAGTTATTGAGTCCAACTTGCAATAATAATAATAATAATAATAATAATAATAATAATAATAATAATAATAATAATAATAATAATAATAATAATAATAATAATAATAATAATAATAATAATAATAATAATAATAATAATAATAATAATAATAATAATAATAATAATAATAATAATAATAATAATAATAATAATAAGTGATGGCAATGATAATGATCTGGTATTGTTGGGACGAGATCCAGAGTAATTTCTAGCAAAACGAGGATTGTAAATGCCTATGAATTTTTTCTGGACTCGCTTAATTGCGTCACTGCCAGAGTTACCGAATAATAATAAAAGTGAAGAGAAACGAACGCTATAGTGGGCCATCATCCCCTGTGACATGGCAGGTGTGTCTGCACTGCGCATTGCTCGAGGGCGCTGCTCTTTTTTTTTTATTGCGAAAAATACTTGCCTTTAAGGCATAATATTTTTGTTAGATGTGTGCTGTTAGGCCGGCGTTGTGTATGAAGTGAAGTAGTGTCTTGTGGAATCTGTTTCCATGTATATCCAGCCGTTGTAACTGGCTGTGTCGCTGTAGCGAAAGCCGGCTTGAGCGAGGTGACGGGAGCGTTCTGGCTGCAATCCTTTACATGTCCATAAAAGCTGGTTCGCTTGCAAGATCCGTTTCTTAGAGACATTGGTCATGCTACCGGCCGATCCCTACGACTGAATTCAATAATTTTTGAACAGCAACAACAGCAGCAATACAATATTTATATGACAATAATACATTTGCTAATAATAATGTTGTTACTTGCATTATAATAATAACAAATTTTGATATTTATAATAATATTACTATGTAAGCTCCACATTTTCTTTGAAAAAGTAAGTATAGTGTCATTAGAGGCGTCACTAACGGGAACGATGCATGCAGTGCTACAGTTATTACACCAACTTCGCGTTTTCGGAGCAGCACGTGAATATTTATTGGTGTCTAATTATACCAAAAAAGAGTGATCTCTTGCGAAAATGCTGTGTCGACACTGCTGTCGGGGTCTGTCGAGATGGATGCAATAAATTAATAATATTTTTATTCAGCGCGTGCATAAATTAAACCCAGTGATTTTGCACGAAAAACAGGTCTTCATTCTAAAACACAGCCATGCCGGTGCTTGAAACTGTTCGAAAAAAAAAACATGATAATGTCATATACTGTGAGTAGGCCCCTTAACGCGTGTATTGTTGCGTCGCAGAAGCGTAGTATTGCACCAGCGTAAAACATTGAATTGCACAATTGGTGGATGCTTTAAAAACTCGCAAATAAGCGCCCCAAGCAAACAATAACAAAAAAATCACGGGACCTTTAAGCTTCGCTTTTAGAAGTTTAGCGCAAAAGCAATACCCTGTCTCTAATGCATGCTTCAAACACTTAGTGTATGAATGTTTTTGAACGGTCTATGCACCCACTACCGCGCAAGGAAACAGGCACGGTAACGTGTGTGCCTTTTGTAGTGGTTGAGAGGTTTTAAACTAGAAGTCACTATGATAAGCACATGTTCCGAGCGAGCGAGTGAGTGAATAAACTTTTAATGGGTCCAGCAAAACGCGTGAATATATCATGGCATTAGCCTGATGCGCGTTTTAATCACGTGTTCTGACGCCCGATGGCAATGTACGCGTGTACACCCCGCGTTATCACTGCAATATTTCTCATTGTGTTGCGAAGCACAGGACGTGTGCGTTTCTGAGCATAGAAAGTTATTTTCACTATGTTCAGAAACGGACGTGAGACAGTGTCGCAGAACACCCGCAAACTACGCAAACAATCCGGGTTCTAACATATCTCAATATCTGAATGTTTTCATATTTCATATGCATCTTTCTCGAATTTTCAGTCTCGCGCAAGATGATTTTTCGATCACAACCGACGACGCCGACACGAGAATTTCTGCGAAACCAGCTCTTCAACACTGGGATTTGTGGGGTTTAACGTCCCAAAACCACCATATGATTATGAGAGACGCCGTAGTGGAGGGCTCCGGAAATTTTGACCACCTGGGGTTCTTTAACGTGCGCCCAAATCTGAGTACACGAGCCTACAACATTTCCGCCTCCATCGGAAATGCAGCCGCCGCAGCCGGGATTTGAACCCGCGACCTGCGGGTCAGCAGCCGAGTACCTTAGCCACTATACCACCACGGCGGGGCAGCTCTTCAACACTATCTCTGGTGAATAGGTCTTACAAAGTGCCTTCTAAGAAACATTACCGCGTAAAAATCTCACCGCGCTGTTCTTGAGCAAGGCGCGCCATGAAACAATTACACTGGCAGCAGCATGGAAACCCGATGAGCGATATATCTTCAAACATGCCTATGCGCGTTCTTCGTTTTAAATAAAAGTGGCCAAAATAGCCGGGTCCCCAACCAAGAGCTGGGGCCGCTGTGCAGACCGCATCGAAATTTCCGGAGCCCTCCACTACAGCGTCTCTCGTAATCATATGGTGGTTTTGGGACGTTGATCCCTACATATCAATCAATGCGCAGACCGCAAAGGCATTGAAACAAAAAGGTGTGTTTTACGGTTGTGCATACATCCAAATATATACCGAGGTTTTACGCCCCGAAACCACAACATGATTATGATGGACGCCGTCGTGTAGGGCTCCGTAAATTTCCGTCATTTGGTGCTCTTTAACATGCACTGACATTGCAAACTATATATACACGCTTCCACCATTTGACCTCCATCGAAATATAACCTCCGCGACCTAAGTCGAACACGCGCCTTTCGGGTCAGTACCCGAGGACTGCAACGGGTACATCACCGCAGCAGCCGATCGCATCATCGGTAGCAGCAGACGGTTTCGCACTACGGCCGTAATGAAACGAATGTAATTGAATTCATTACACTTCCGTCAACAGTTAGCAAGAAGGGCAAGACGAGCTGTATAGCATGCAATGCACGTAATGAAATACACTATTTCGCGTGGCTTTCGTTATGTGCTCTATAAACATAAAAAGCGTTATTTAAATTATTGCGTCTTAAAATTCTCATAATTAGAAGACAATATAGCATTTTCGTTCCTGTAATAATTTTGGTGTTTTCTTCCTGCTTACTTTTGAGCTGGCAGAGAATACGGCGTGCAAGTTGCCTTCACGCTATAGCGCACATAAAAAAAAACACTTGTTAAGTGACGCCAACAAATATTAGCAACCTGAGGCCCGTCTCTGCATAATCTAAAAGAGTCATCGCCATATAATAGGCTGATATTTTCTCGCAATTAGCTTTTGCAGATTACGATAACAGTAGTGACAAAAGGACGTCCAAACTTTTTTCAAGGAACGTGTGCTGTTGACTATACAACCAGACGAAATACATTGAAACCAATGACAGAAAGGGCAGCATTTCCTTTCAAAATAAAAGTTTTTCAAGCACAGCGAAGTGCCCCGCCGCGGTGGTCTAGTGGCTAAGGTACTCGGCTGCTGACCCGCAGGGCGCGGGTTCGAATCCCGGCTGCGGCGGCTGCATTTCCGATGGAGGCGTAAATGTTGTAGGCCCGTGTGCTCAGGTTTGGGTGCACGTTAAAGAACCCCAGGTGGTCTAAATTTCCGGAGCCCTCCACTACGGCGTCTCTCATAATCATATAGTGGTTTTGGGACGCTAAACCCCACATATCTATCTAAGCACAGCGAAGTGACTTGTGCGCTGGAACTTAATAATTAAAAAAAATACTTCATCCACAATTGAGCAACCAACAAACCACTCGTTGTTGTGGGGCTTATCAGTCAGCGATCACGGTTCGCTCTTGGTCACGATAGCCGACATCGAACTGCTTTTTTTATGCTTGCCACTTTGTCTGTCGCGCGGCACACGTTATCGCGCCACTTTTGAAAGCTTAAGGTCTGTACGCCATGTAGTGTAAAAACCAACGGACTAAAACGATGTCCCGAATTCCTGAGTGTGTGAGAGACGCCATGGTGGAAAGCTCCGGAAATTTCGACCAGCTGAAGTTCTTTAACTTTACGTTCATTAACATGGATATTTATGAACGCTGAAATGTGATTCAGTTCATTTTATAGGCGAAAACTGTAAATCCGTCACTTGAGAGTGTACCTGTTGTCATTAACGAACGTCTCACGCTAAACATACTCATGAGAAAAAAATTCAATTGATTTTATAGTTGATTTGATTGATTGATATGTGGGGTTTAACATCACCAAACTACCATATCGTTATGACAGACGCTGTGGTGGAGGGCTCCGGAAATTTCGACCAGCTGGGGATTTTTAACTTTACATTTATTACTTTCGACATTGATGAACACTGAAATGTGATTCAGTGCATTTATAGGCGAAAAACCGGCGCGGTAAATTGTCACTAAAGCGTGTACCTGTATTCATTAAAAAAACGTCTAACGCTAAAAAAATACCCATGAGAGAAAAAATCGAACGATCCTAATTGTTGATAGTTTGGTTAATATGTGAGGTTTAAAGTCCCAAAACTATCATATGATTATGAAAGACACCGAGGTGGAGGGCTGCAGAAATTTTGAACAGCTGGGGTTCTTAACCTTACATTCATTACCTTGGACATTGATGAACACTGAAATTTGACTCAGTGCATTTTATTGGCGGGAAAACGGCATGGTAGGTCAGTCACTAGAGCGTGCGCCTGTATTCATAAAAAAACGTCTCACGCTAAAAAAATATATAAGAGAAAACTTCGATCAATCGTAATTGTTTATTTGATTGATTGGCATGTGGGGTTTAACGTCCCAAAACCATGATATAATCTTAAAAGACGCCGTAGTGAAGAGATCCAGAAATTTTGACCACCTTGGGTTCTTTAGCTTTACAATCATTAAATTCGACACTGATGAACACTGAATTGTGATTAAGTGCAATTTATGGATGGGAAACCGGCGGGGTAAATCAATCAGTAGAGCGTGTACCTGTATTTAAAAAACGCCTCACGCTGAAAATATTCATATGAGAAAACATTGATCGATCCTAATTTGTTATTTCATTGATTGATATGAGGGGTTTACCGTCCCAAGACCACCATGTGAGTATGAGAGACATCGTAGTAGAGGGCTCCGGAAATTTTGACCAGCTGGGATTTTTTAAACTTTACATTCATTACCTTCAACCTTGATGAACACTGAAATGTTATTGAGTTCATTTCATGGGCGGGAAACCAGCGTGGTAAATCAATCACTAGACCGTGTGCTTGTATTCATAAAAAAATGTCTCAAGCTCAAAAATATTCATAAGAAAAAACTTTGATCGATTCTGATTGTATATTCTATTGATTGATATGTGGAGTTTAACGTCCCAGAACCACCATATGATTATGAAAGACGCCGTGATGCAGGGCTCCGGAAATTCTGACCAGCTGGGGTTCTCTAACATTATATTCGTTAACTTTGACATTGATGAACACTGAAATTTGATTCAGTGAATGTTATAGGTGGGATACCTACGTGGCAAATCAGTCATTAGAGCGTGTACCTCTATTCATAAAAAAAGATCTCACACTAAAAAGTTTGCTGAGAGGAAACTTCAATCGAACCTATATGTTGATTTGATTGAATGATATGTGAAGTTTAACGTCCCAAGACCATCATGTTATCATGAGAGACACCCTTGTGGAGGGCGCCGTAAATTTTGACCAACTGAGGTTTTTTAACTTTAAATTTATTACCTTGGATATTGATGAACAGTGAAATGGGATTCAGCTCAATTTATGCGCGGCAAACCACCGTGGCGAATCGGTTACTAGAGCATGAGCCTGTATTCATAAAAAAAAGTCTCACGCTAAAAAATATTCATAAGAGAAAACTTTGATCAATCCTAATTTGTTATTTGATTGATTCATATGGGGTCTTTATTGTCCAAACCACCATATGATTATGAGAGATGCCATGGTAGAGGGTTCCGGAAATTTTGACCAGCTGGGTTTCTTTAAATTTACATTGATTAATTTTGACGTTGATGAACACTGAAATGTGATTCAGAGCATTTTGTGGGCGGGGAACCGGCATGGTACATCAATCAAAAGAGCATGTACCTGTATTCATAAAAAAGTCTCACGCTAAAAAATATTGATAAGAGAAATCTTCGATCGATCCTGATTGTGTATTTCATTGATTAATATGTGGAATTTAACGTCCCAAAACCACCATATGATTATGAGAGACGCCGTGATGGAGGGCTCCAAAATTTTTTACCAGATGGGTTCTACAACTTAACATTCATTAACTTCGACATTTATGAACACTGAAATGTGATACAGTGCGTTTTATGGGCTGCAAACCGACGTGGTATATCGGTAACAAGAGCGTTTGCGTTTATTCATAAGAAAAGGTCTCACGCTAAAAATATTAATTAAAGAAACCTTCGATCGATCCTAATTATGTATTTGATTGATTGGCAGCATTTTATGGGCGGGAAACCGGAGTGGTAACTGCTTCACTAGAGCATGTGCCTGTATTCATACAAAAATGTCTCACGCTAAAAAATATTCATAAGACAAAACTTTGATCGATCCTAATTGTTGATTTGATCGATTTATAAGTAGGGTTTAACGTCCCAAAACCACCATAGGATTATGGGAGACGCCATAGTGGAGGGCTCCGGTCATTTTGACCAGCTGGGGTTTTTTAACTTTACATCCATTAACTTCGACATTGATGAACACTGAAATGTGATTCAGTGCAATAATTCTATGGGTGGGAAATTGGCATGGTAAATCAGTCACTAGAGCGTGTGCCTGTATTCACACACAAAAAAACGTCTCACGCTAAAAAATATTCATAAGAGAATACTTCGATCGATCCTGATTGTGTATTTCATTGATTGATATGTGGGGTTTAACCTCACAAAACCACCATGGACAAGGTGGCTGCAGCGACAACACAATGCTCACGCAGTGCTTCTTTATTGTGCAGTTTCTGGCCAGCCTTGTGGATTCCCGGGCACTCTGCCTGGACGGCGCGGCGGTTCGGAATGCGTCAACTTGCGCAAACCAACACGCCGATCACCGCAGATATATGCAGTCCGCCCTTCCTGTCTTGCAGCCGAAAGATCGAGTTAGTTCAACTATTGTGTCTGCGCTGTCCCGAAGTATCTACGCTATCAACTGAGTCAACAAACCTTGATCAAGTCTAACTTCGCCACGTCACCAGCATCGGATATAAAGGGCTCCCAGCCACAGCGCAGCTTCAGTGGGCAAGGCGGCAGCAGCGACAACACAACGCTCACGCGGTGCTTCTTTATTGAGCAGGTATGTTATTTGGACAACGCACACTCTATCCGTTCAAATGATCGTTTCTTGCTGCTGCCCTGTTGCCCACAGACCGTTGTATCTCTAAATGTTTCCATTTATGCCCAGTTTGTGTACTTTTTTCTTTACTCTGTTAGCAATTACCTTTGTAAATAGCTTGTATACTACAAAGAGCAAGCTGATCGGCCTGTAAATCTTCAAGTCCTTGTCATCTCCTTTCTTATGTATTAAGATGATGTTAGCGTTCTTCCAAGATTCTGGTACCCTTCCCGTCAGGAGACACCTCGTAAACAGGGTGGCAAGTTTTTCTAACACAATCTGTCCTCCATCTTTCAGCAGGTCTGATGTTACCTGATCCTCACCAGCAGCTTTGCCTCTTTGCATGCTCTCCAAAGCGTTTCTGACTTCTTCAATCATTACTGGTGGGGTGTCATCTGGGTTACTGCTAGTTCTTATAGTATTAAGGTCGTGGTTGTCTCGGCTACTGTACAGATCTCTGTAAAACTCCTCCGCTATTTTGACTATCCTATCCATATTGGTAGTTATTTTGCCTTCTTTGTCCCTTAGTGCATACATCCAACTTTTGCCTATCCCAAGTTTTCTCTTCACTGCTTTGACGCTTCCTCTGTTTTTCAAAGCGTGTTCAATTCTCTCCATGTTATACCTTCTTACATCGCATCCATTACGCCTATTAATCAACTTCGAAAGCTCTGCCAGTTCTATTTTGTCTGTTGTACTTGAAACTTTCATGATTTGACGCTAGAATTCAATACACCAAAGGAACAAGCAGTATGCAGAACAGGCTACTCAACAATTGACCACATTCATACTATCAATAAGGTAATAGAGAAATGCTCAGAGTATAACCAACCACTATACATAGCCTTCATAGATTACGAGAAGGCGTTTGATTCAGTAGAAATATCAGCCATCATGCAGACACTGCGGAATCAGGGCGTAGATGAAGTATATATAAACATTCTGGAAGATATCTACAGGGGATCAACTGCTACCATAGGGCTTTATAAAGAAAGCAACAGAATATCAATCAAGAAGGGTGCAAGGCAGGGCGACACAATCTCCCCAATGCTATTTACCGCGTGCTTACAGGAGGTTTTCAGAAGCCTAGATTGGGAACAGTTAGGAATAAAAGGTAATGGAGAATACCTTAGTAACTTGCGCTTCAACGATGACATTGCATTGCTAAGTAACTCAGGGGACGAATTGCAACTCATGATTACGGAGTTAGACAAGGAGAGCAGAAAGGTGGGTCTTAAAATTAATCTGCAGAAAACGAAAGTAATGTACAACAACCTCGGAAAGGAGCAGCGCTTCGAGATAGGTAATAGTGCACTCGAAGTTGTAAAAGACTATGTCTACTTAGGGCAGGTAATAACTGCAGAGCCTAACCACGAGATTGAAGTAACTAGAAGAATAAGAATGGGGTGAAGCACATTCGGCAAGCGCTCTCAAATTAGGACAGGTAGATTGCCACTATCCCTCAAGAGGAAGGTATATAACAGCTGTATCTTGCCGGTACTTAGCTACGGAGCAGAAACCTGGAGACTTATAAAGAGGGTTCAGCTTAAATTGAGGACGACGCAGCGAGCAATGGAAAGAAAAATGGTAGGTGTAACCTTGAGAGACAAGAAGAGAGCAGAGTGGATTAAGGGACAAACGGGGGTTAAGGATATCATAGTTGAAATAAAGAAGAGGAAATGGACGTGGGCCGGGCATGTAGCGCGTAGACAGGATAACCGCTGGTCATTAAGGGTAACTAACTGGATTCCCAGAGAAGGCAAGCGGGTTAGGGGGAGACAGAAGGTTAGGTGGGCAGATGAGATTAAGAAGTTTGCGGGTATAAATTGGCAGCAGCAAGCACAGGACCGGGTTAACTGGTGGAACATGGGAGAGGCCTTTGTCCTGCAGTGGACGTAGTCAGGCTGATGATGATGATGATGATGTGTACTGTTTGAGTTCTCTGTACTTGAGTGGAGACGTTTAGCTAAACCCTGAGCCAAGGGGTATAAGAGGTACCTCTACTAGTAATTCCGGCACTGACTCTGGAGTATCTACTCTGTTACCGAGTGGGGATGTGCGCGGAACCAATAGCCACGTGGTATCCATTGATAGTGAACCTTCTGTTTCTGCCATGTTTTCCAGCCTGCTAGCTGGGCAAAATAAAATAGCCCAGGATATTGCCGAGTTTCGTTCTTCAGTCAATTCGCGCTTTGAGGCTGTTGAGTCGCGACTTAATGCTCTAGAGTCATCCAGTACTATGTCTAACGCATCTAAATATATGGTAGAAGATTTAAAAAGCTCAGTTTGTTCTTTTAATAAAAAGTTGATTACGCTCACGGCTCAGAATGATGACTTAGAAAATAGGCTGCGCCGTAATAACTTGATTCTTCACGGTATTCCTGAATCTCCAGATGATGATAAGGCATTGACCAACGTTGTTTCAAAATTTCTCACGGAAACGCTGAGCATGGATTGCACACAGATCGAAAGGTGTCATAGGTTAGGTAGACGTCACACAGGCCGCTCCCGTCCCATCATTTTCAGGTTGCTGGATTTCTGTGAGAAAATTCATATTCCCAAAAACGCATCAAAGATGAGGGGCTCCGATCAACGCATATTCGAAGACTATTCTGATAACATTCTGATAACGTACGTTTCATCAGAAGAAAGCTACGGGAGGCAACCAGAACCCTTTGCAACAGCGGCTCTTCCGTGCGCATTGTTTACAAACACGTGTTTATTGATAACGTACGCTGCAACTGGGACGCGCAGTCAAACACAATTTTTCAGTCTCGTAATCGCGATACTGCGGTGATGGCATCTCCTTCGGCTCCTACTCCTACTTCTTGTTGACTCCCCCATGATTTCTCTGATAATCTTCGCATTTTAAATATTAATGCAAGAAGTTTAGTCAACAAGTTTCCTGATTTCTTGTCACTTCCTTTGTCCTACTCCCCTCATATCATCGGTGTCACGGAAACTTGGTTTCATAACGAAATTTGTGATACCGATATTTCGCTGCCGAGCTTCAATGTCGTAAGAGGTGATCGAATCGATGGTAGAGGCGGTGGCGTTGCTTTATATTTACATTCCGACTTAAAGTTTTCTGTTCTTGATGCTGCGTCTCAAACTTAATCGGTTTGGCGTAAAGTTTACTTTGAAAAATTGACTTTTGTTATTGGTGTCTTCACCGTCCACCTAACCTGATCACGGACTCTTTGGTTTTCCTGAGTGCATTCGTCCAAGAAATAGCTCCTCATTCACCAAATCTAATATGTATGGGTGATTTTAATCTCCCCAATATAAACTGGACGTCGTTATCTGTGCTAGGTCATGCTTCCCAACCTCACAGAGAAACATTGAACTTTTCACTAACTTACGGCCTAAAGCAAATAGTCAGTGATGCCACAAGGGGCATGTCAATTTTAGATATTTTATTCTTCAGCCCTAGAGTCTGCGTATATGGTTATGTGTACACTGTTGTGGATGGCATATCGGATCATAAAGCTGTTTTTGCATCTATTTCATGTCCTGTACCGAAAACCCGATACATCTATTCTACTTTCCGCAATATGAGCCATGCTGGCGACATTGGCATTATTGATACACTTAGCACTTCTTTTGCCCAGTTTGAAGCGATTAGTATTTCTGAAGATGTTGATACTTTAACAAATTCTTCAGTGATCTTGTTTTAAAGTGCATTATGCGTTTTGTACCCTTAAAAACTATTCAGAGTTGCCTTGATCACACGGGAAATTTTGCACCTATCGCGATGACTTGGGCGTTTGCGGCGTGTTTAACGCACTGGTGATGTTATTCTTGCCGCACAATTCATTGCTCTGAAGGGGGAACTTCGAAGCAAAACAAATGCTGTTCGTGATTTTTACTATCGAGTTACACTCCCCGGTTTGCTTAGATATAATCCACGTAAATTTTGGAAATCTGTCCTACTATTGTATTCTGACACTGACACACTTGAAATAAACGGCACAGTTACAGGCGATACAGCTCTTATTGCAGATG